>NC_090856.1:16371666-17030000 GCF_024217435.2 Syngnathus scovelli | reverse complement strand
TGTGGTTTATATTTGTTTTTATGCCAGTCGTATCATTTTATTTAATCGTATTTACCGTATTTGCCGGTGTACAGGTCGACTCGGTGTATAAGTCGACCCCCTAAAATTCGACGGAAATTTACGATTTTATGATATATCCTTTGTATAAGTCGAGCTCAATTGTTGCATTATATTAAACTTCAAAATTCAATAAGCGAAATTTATTGACGAAATGTGTTCAAATTCTGGGAGGCCGTGCGCATGCTGCTGTTTATAAGCACCGCGGAGGAGATCGCGGCCGGCGAGCTCGCGCACGCCGCCCGGCACCAACGGGAGGCCGGAAATAGCTCCAAGCCGAGCGGATCGGCACTTTATAAGCACCGCGGAGGTAGTCGCGGCGCCTCATTGGACTTCCAGCGGCCGGCGAGCTCGCGCACCCGCCCGGCACATCCGGGAGGCCGTGCGCACGAGCCAAGTGGCCGAAAATAGCCCCCGCCGAGCGGATCGGCTGTTTATAAGCACCGCGGAGGTGGTCGCGGCGCCTCATTCGACTTCCAGCGGCCGGCGAGCTCGCGCACCCGCCCGGCACATCCGGGAGGCCGTGCGCACGAGCCAAGTGGCCGAAAATAGCCCCCGCCGAGCGGATCGGCTGTTTATAAGCACCGCGGAGGTGGTCGGGCGCCTCATTCGACTTCCAGCGGCCGGCGAGCTCGCGCACCCGCCCGGCACATCCGGGAGGCCGTGCGCACGAGCCAAGTGGCCGAAAATAGCCCCTGCCGAGCGGATCGGCTGTTTATAAGCACCGCGGAGGTGGTCGCGGCGCCTCATTCGACTTCCAGCGGCCGGCGAGCTCGCGCACCCGCCCGGCACATCCGGGAGGCCGTGCGCACGAGCCAAGTGGCCGAAAATAGCCCCCGCCGAGCGGATCGGTTGTTTATAAGCACCGCGGAGGTGGTCGCGGCGCCTCATTCGACTTCCAGCGGCCGGCGAGCTCGCGCACCCGCCCGGCACATCCGGGAGGCCGTGCGCACGAGCCAAGTGGCCGAAAATAGCCCCCGCCGAGCGGATCGGTTGTTTATAAGCACCGCGGAGGTAGTCGCGGCGCCTCATTCGACTTCCAGCGGCCGGCGAGCTCGCGCACCCGCCCGGCACATCCGGGAGGCCGTGCGCACGAGCCAAGTGGCCGAAAATAGCCCCCGCCGAGCGGATCGGCTGTTTATAAGCACCGCGGAGGTGGTCGCGGCGCCTCATTCGACTTCCAGCGGCCGGCGAGCTCGCGCACCCGCCCGGCACATCCGGGAGGCCGTGCGCACGAGCCAAGTGGCCGAAAATAGCCCCCGCCGAGCGGATCGGCTGTTTATAAGCACCGCGGAGGTGGTCGCGGCGCTTCATTCGACTTCCAGCGGCCGGCGAACTCGCGCACCCGCCCGGCACATCCGGGAGGCCGTGCGCACGAGTCAAGTGGCCGAAAATAGCCCCCGCCGAGCGGATCGGCTGTTTATAAGCACCGCGGAGGTGGTCGCGGCGCCTCATTCGACTTCCAGCGGCCGGCGAGCTCGCGCACCCGCCCGGCACATCCGGGAGGCCGTGCGCACGAGCCAAGTGGCCGAAAATAGCCCCCGCCGAGCGGATCGGCTGTTTATAAGCACCGCGGAGGTGGTCGCGGCGCCTCATTCGACTTCCGGCGGGCGGCGAGCTCGCGCACCCGCCCGGCACATCCGGGAGGCCGTGCGCACGAGCCAAGTGGCCGAAAATAGCCCCCGCCGAGCGGATCGGCTGTTTATAAGCACCGCGGAGGTGGTCGCGGCGCCTCATTCGACTTCAAGCGGCCGGCGAGCTCGCGCACCCGCCCGGCACATCCGGGAGGCCGTGCGCACGAGCCAAGTGGCCGAAAATAGCCCCCGCCGAGCGGATCGGCTGTTTATAAGCACCGCGGAGGTGGTCGCGGCGCCTCATTCGACTTCCAGCGGCCGGCGAGCTCGCGCACCCGCCCGGCACATCCGGGAGGCCGTGCGCACGAGCCAAGTGGCCGAAAATAGCCCCCGCCGAGCGGATCGGCTGTTTATAAGCACCGCGGAGGTGGTCGGGCGCCTCATTCGACTTCCAGCGGCCGGCGAGCTCGCGCACCCGCCCGGCACATCCGGGAGGCCGTGCGCACGAGCCAAGTGGCCGAAAATAGCCCCCGCCGAGCGGATCGGCTGTTTATAAGCACCGCGGAGGTGGTCGCGGCGCCTCATTGGACTTCCAGCGGCCGGCGAGCTCGCGCACCCGCCCGGCACATCCGGGAGGCCGTGCGCACGAGCCAAGTGGCCGAAAATAGCCCCCGCCGAGCGGATCGGCTGTTTATAAGCACCGCGGAGGTGGTCGCGGCGCCTCATTCGACTTCCAGCGGCCGGCGAGCTCGCGCACCCGCCCGGCACATCCGGGAGGCCGTGCGCACGAGCCAAGTGGCCGAAAATAGCCCCCGCCGAGCGGATCGGCTGTTTATAAGCACCGCGGAGGTGGTCGCGGCGCCTCATTCGACTTCCAGCGGCCGGCGAGCTCGCGCACCCGCCCGGCATATCCGGGAGGCCGTGCGCACGAGCCAAGTGGCCGAAAATAGCCCCCGCCGAGCGGATCGGCTGTTTATAAGCACCGCGGAGGTGGTCGCGGCGCCTCATTCGACTTCCAGCGGCCGGCGAGCTCGCGCACCCGCCCGGCACATCCGGGAGGCCGTGCGCACGAGCCAAGTGGCCGAAAATAGCCCCCGCCGAGCGGATCGGCTGTTTATAAGCACCGCGGAGGTGGTCGCGGCGCCTCATTCGACTTCCAGCGGCCGGCGAGATCGCGCACCCGCCCGGCACATCCGGGAGGCCGTGCGCACGAGCCAAGTGGCCGAAAATAGCCCCCGCCGAGCGGATCGGCTGTTTATAAGCACCGCGGAGGTGGTCGCGGCGCCTCATTCGACTTCCAGCGGCCGGCGAGCTCGCGCACCCGCCCGGCACATCCGGGAGGCCGTGCGCACGAGCCAAGTGGCCGAAAATAGCCCCCGCCGAGCGGATCGGCTGTTTATAAGCACCGCGGAGGTGGTCGCGGCGCCTCATTCGACTTCCGGCGAGCTCGCGCACCCGCCCGGCACATCCGGGAGGCCGTGCGCACGAGCCAAGTGGCCGAAAATAGCCCCCGCCGAGCGGATCGGCTGTTTATAAGCACCGCGGAGGTGGTCGCGGCGCCTCATTCGACTTCCAGCGGCCGGCGAGCTCGCGCACCCGCCCGGCACATCCGGGAGGCCGTGCGCACGAGCCAAGTGGCCGAAAATAGCCCCCGCCGAGCGGATCGGCTGTTTATAAGCACCGCGGAGGTGGTCGCGGCGCCTCATTCGACTTACAGCGGTCGGCGAGCTCGCGCACCCGCCCGGCACATCCGGGAGGCCGTGCGCACGAGCCAAGTGGCCGAAAATAGCCCCCGCCGAGCGGATCGGCTGTTTATAAGCACCGCGGAGGTGGTCGCGGCGCCTCATTCGACTTCCAGCGGCCGGCGAGCTCGCGCACCCGCCCGGCACATCCGGGAGGCCGTGCGCACGAGCCAAGTGGCCGAAAATAGCCCCCGCCGAGCGGATCGGCTGTTTATAAGCACCGCGGAGGTGGTCGCGGCGCCTCATTCGACTTCCAGCGGCCGGCGAGCTCGCGCACCCGCCCGGCACATCCGGGAGGCCGTGCGCACGAGCCAAGTGGCCGAAAATAGCCCCCGCCGAGCGGATCGGCTGTTTATAAGCACCGCGGAGGTGGTCGCGGCGCCTCATTCGACTTCCAGCGGCCGGCGAGCTCGCGCACCCGCCCGGCACATCCGGGAGGCCGTGCGCACGAGCCAAGTGGCCGAAAATAGCCCCCGCCGAGCGGATCGGCGGTTTATAAGCACCGCGGAGGTGGTCGCGGCGCCTCATTCGACTTCCAGCGGCCGGCGAGATCGCGCACCCGCCCGGCACATCCGGGAGGCCGTGCGCACGAGCCAAGTGGCCGAAAATAGCCCCCGCCGAGCGGATCGGCTGTTTATAAGCACCGCGGAGGTGGTCGCGGCGCCTCATTCGACTTCCAGCGGCCGGCGAGCTCGCGCACCCGCCCGGCACATCCGGGAGGCCGTGCGCACGAGCCAAGTGGCCGAAAATAGCCCCCGCCGAGCGGATCGGCTGTTTATAAGCACCGCGGAGGTGGTCGCGGCGCCTCATTCGACTTCCGGCGAGCTCGCGCACCCGCCCGGCACATCCGGGAGGCCGTGCGCACGAGCCAAGTGGCCGAAAATAGCCCCCGCCGTGCGGATCGGCTGTTTATAAGCACCGCGGAGGTGGTCGCGGCGCCTCATTCGACTTCCAGCGGCCGGCGAGCTCGCGCACCCGCCCGGCACATCCGGGAGGCCGTGCGCACGAGCCAAGTGGCCGAAAATAGCCCCCGCCGAGCGGATCGGCTGTTTATAAGCACCGCGGAGGTGGTCGCGGCGCCTCATTCGACTTACAGCGGTCGGCGAGCTCGCGCACCCGCCCGGCACATCCGGGAGGCCGTGCGCACGAGCCAAGTGGCCGAAAATAGCCCCCGCCGAGCGGATCGGCTGTTTATAAGCACCGCGGAGGTGGTCGCGGCGCCTCATTCGACTTCCAGCGGCCGGCGAGCTCGCGCACCCGCCCGGCACATCCGGGAGGCCGTGCGCACGAGCCAAGTGGCCGAAAATAGCCCCCGCCGAGCGGATCGGCTGTTTATAAGCACCGCGGAGGTGGTCGCGGCGCCTCATTCGACTTCCAGCGGCCGGCGAGCTCGCGCACCCGCCCGGCACATCCGGGAGGCCGTGCGCACGAGCCAAGTGGCCGAAAATAGCCCCCGCCGAGCGGATCGGCTGTTTATAAGCACCGCGGAGGTGGTCGCGGCGCCTCATTCGACTTCCAGCGGCCGGCGAGCTCGCGCACCCGCCCGGCACATCCGGGAGGCCGTGCGCACGAGCCAAGTGGCCGAAAATAGCCCCCGCCGAGCGGATCGGCGGTTTATAAGCACCGCGGAGGTGGTCGCGGCGCCTCATTCGACTTCCAGCGGGCCGCGCACTCGCGCACGCCGCCCGGTTCAAATTTTCTAAGTGCAACGCACAATGAGATGCATGAGAAACGGCCTTGGTTACCATCACATTTGAAGCGATGAATACGAAGTTAAATTTTATGACTCGGTGTATAAGTCGAGGTCGATTTTTTTCGGTCGATTTTGGATCGAAAAAGGTCGACCAATACACCGGCAAATACGGTATATATACTTATTATAAATGTAGTATTTATTTATATTGATTTATTGTTTATTTATATATATAAAGGCAGGTCCGCAAAAATATTTCTGACGCGTAGCCGGTCCGTGGCGCAAGAAAGGTTGGGGACCACTAGTCTAAAAGAATCTGGCCGTAACTGGAATAGGGTTCTACGCGAATGCCCAACGGAAAAGTGAAGTGCACAAAACCTGCATTTGGCTGTATCAAAATAAATGTCATGAAAAAGGTAAAAACACTACATGGAAGCGCAATGTGTTGTGCTGGGTTCTTTTACAAGTAAAGACTGCTGCTTTGAGTTCACAGGGAGCCATGCTCTTTATTCACTGTACATAGAGGTTTTGAACTCGTGTTGTAGTTTCAGTGTCGGAGTTCAAACTAGGCTTGCAGTTTCCGAATGCCATTCGTGATGGGTGTTGTAAAAAGGTCTTGGCTTAAACGATTGAAGTGCACATAAGAAAAAAAAAAAAAAAAAAAGAGCTTGAAGTGCACATAAGAAAAAGAAAAAGCTTACAGCACCTGGTATTCCCAGGCAGTCTCCCATCCAAGTACTAACCAGGCCCGACCCTGCTTAGCTTCCGAGATAAGACGAGATCAGGCGTACTCAGGGTAGTATGGCCGTAAGCCGTGAGGTGACCCAACATTTTGCATTTTATAGACACAATCGCCCCTGAAACTAGCGAGCAAGCCAATGAAGCCTTCAAAACTGCTTCGGCACATGGAGACCAAGCATCCTGCATTAAAAGACAAACCTTAACCACTTCGGGTTTCATTGTCTCCGATTACGCCTGGATGGGACCGGCTCGTTTCTGAGAAACAAGCTCGGTGCTCCCAATAATTCAACGTAATGGTGACTTTTATTTTTATGTGGTTTATATTTGTTTTTATGCCAGTCGTATCATTTTATTTAATCCTATTTATATATATGTATTATAAATGTAGTATTTATTTATATAGATTTATTGTTTATTTATATATATAAACGCAGGTCCGCAAAAATATTTCTGACGCGTAGCCGGTCCGTGGCGCAAGAAAGTTTGGGGACCACTAGTCTAAAAGAATCTGGCCGTAACTGGAATAGGGTTCTACGCGAATGCCCAACGGAAAAGTGAAGTGCACAAAACCTGCATTTGGCTGTATCAAAATAAATGTCATGAAAAAGGTAAAAACACTACATGGAAGCGCAATGTGTTGTGCTGGGTTCTTTTACAAGTAAAGACTGCTGCTTTGAGTTCACAGGGAGCCATGCTCTTTATTCACTGTACATAGTCTGTCCTCTAGCGGTAAAAACGTGAACTGCAATGCTTTGGCTGTCGCCACACAATGTAGGTTTTAAACTCGTGTTGTAGTTTCAGTGTCGGAGTTCAAACTAGGCTTGCAGTTTCCGAATGCCATTCGTGATGGGTGCTGTAAAAAGTTCTTGGCTTAAACGATTGAAGTGCACATAAGAAAAAAAAAAAAAAAAAAAAAGCTTACGGTAACTGGTATTCCCAGGCGGTCTCCCATCCAAGTACTAACCAGGCCCGACCCTGCTTAGCCTCCGAGGTCGGACGAGAGCGGGCGCTCTCAGGGTAGTATTGCCGTAAGCCGTGAGACCGCTCAGAATTTTTCATTTTATAGACACAATCGCCCCTGAAACCATGCCAAGCAGCGGCGGGACTTGATGGCTGTGGTAAAAGTTTCCTTTCACAATTGACGTGAGAAAAAAAAAAAAAAGGCTTTCAGCACCTGGTATTCCCGGACGGTCACCCTTCCCTTTTGTTTTTTTTTTTGTTTTTTTTACAACCAGGGCCGAAACAGGCTTTCTTCCAAGGCTTTTGGTGTTTTCTGGAAACATGGCTATCATGAAAAGTTATTGACAGCTTTTTATGCGGTAGCACGAATTTGCCGTTGCGACCTGCATTTTGCTGAATCAAAATAAATGCCTTGAAAAGTTTAAAAACACTTCATGGAAGTCACTTCACTGGTTTCTTTTATATCAAACAAATTGTTTTAGGTTATTCACCTGACATGTTTCGGCGGTTTCTTCCGCCTTCATCAGAGTGTCACAGATGTGATGGTGACGCGTCTTTATCAGCTGATGGATCAACATGTCAGGTGAATAACCTAAAACAATTTGTTTGATATAAAAGAAACCAGTGAAGTGATTAAATAAGGAAAAACAGAATGAACTTAGTACAATTACTTCATGGAAGTGTTGTGTTGGGTTCTTTTACAAGTCAAGCCTGCTGCTTTGAGTTCACAGGGAGCCATGCTCACTGTACATAGTCTGCTCTCTAGCGGTAAAAAATTTAACTACAATGCTGTGGATGTCACCACATAATATAGCTTTCAAACTCGTGTTATAGTTTCAATGTCGGAGTTTAAATTAGGCTTGCTGTTTCCGGATGCCATTCGTGATGGGTGTTGTAAAAAATAGCTTCTTAAACGATTGAAGTGCACATAAGAAAAAGAAAAAGCTTACAGCACCTGGTATTCCCAGGCGGTCTCCCATCCAAGTACTAACCAGGCCCGACCCTGCTTAGCTTCCGAGATCGGACGAGATCGGGCGTTCTCAGGGTAGTATGGCCGTAAGCCGTGAGGTGACCCAACATTTTGCATTTTATAGACACAATCGCCCCTGAAACGAGCGAGCCAATGAAGCCTTCAAAACTGCTTCGGCACATGGAGACCAAGCATCCTGCATTAAAAGACAAACCTTAACCACTTCGGGTTTCATTGTCTCCGATTACGCCTGGATGGGACCGGCTCGTTTCTGAGAAACAAGCTCGGTGCTCCCAATAATTCAACGTAATGGTGACTTTTATTTTTATGTGGTTTATATTTGTTTTTATGCCAGTCGTATCATTTTATTTAATCGTATTTACCGTATTTGCCGGTGTACAGGTCGACTCGGTGTATAAGTCGACCCCCTAAAATTCGACGGAAATTTACGATTTTATGATATATCCTTTGTATAAGTCGAGCTCAATTGTTGCATTATATTAAACTTCAAAATTCAATATGCGAAATTTATTGACGAAATGTGTTCAAATTCTGGGAGGCCGTGCGCATGCTGCTGTTTATAAGCACCGCGGAGGAGATCGCGGCCGGCGAGCTCGCGCACGCCGCCCGGCACCAACGGGAGGCCGGAAATAGCTCCAAGCTGAGCGGATCGGCACTTTATAAGCACCGCGGAGGAGATCGCGGCGCCTCATTCGACTTCCAGCGGCCGGCGAGCTCGCGCACCCGCCCGGCACATCCGGGAGGCCGTGCGCACGAGCCAAGTGGCCGAAAATAGCCCCCGCCGAGCGGATCGGCTGTTTATAAGCACCGCGGAGGTGGTCGCGGCGCCTCATTCGACTTCCAGCGGCCGGCGAGCTCGCGCACCCGCCCGGCACATCCGGGAGGCCGTGCGCACGAGCCAAGTGGCCGAAAATAGCCCCCGCCGAGCGGATCGGCTGTTTATAAGCACCGCGGAGGTGGTCGCGGCGCCTCATTCGACTTCCAGCGGCCGGCGAGCTCGCGCACCCGCCCGGCACATCCGGGAGGCCGTGCACACGAGCCAAGTGGCCGAAAATAGCCCCCGCCGAGCGGATCGGCTGTTTATAAGCACCGCGGAGGTGGTCGCGGCGCCTCATTCCACTTCCAGCGGCCGGCGAGCTCGCGCACCCGCCCGGCACATCCGGGAGGCCGTGCGCACGAGCCAAGTGGCCGAAAATAGCCCCCGCCGAGCGGATCGGCTGTTTATAAGCACCGCGGAGGTGGTCGCGGCGCCTCATTCGACTTCCAGCGGCCGGCGAGCTCGCGCACCCGCCCGGCACATCCGGGAGGCCGTGCGCACGAGCCAAGTGGCCGAAAATAGCCCCCGCCGAGCGGATCGGCTGTTTATAAGCACCGCGGAGGTGGTCGCGGCGCCTCATTCGACTTCCAGCGGCCGGCGAGCTCGCGCACCCGCCCGGCACATCCGGGAGGCCGTGCGCACGAGCCAAGTGGCCGAAAATAGCCCCCGCCGAGCGGATCGGCTGTTTATAAGCACCGCGGAGGTGGTCGCGGCGCCTCATTCGACTTCCAGCGGCCGGCGAGCTCGCGCACCCGCCCGGCACATCCGGGAGGCCGTGCGCACGAGCCAAGTGGCCGAAAATAGCCCCCGCCGAGCGGATCGGCTGTTTATAAGCAGCGCGGAGGTGGTCGCGGCGCCTCATTCGACTTCCAGCGGCCGGCGAGCTCGCGCACCCGCCCGGCACATCCGGGAGGCCGTGCGCACGAGCCAAGTGGCCGAAAATAGCCCCCGCCGAGCGGATCGGCTGTTTATAAGCACCGCGGAGGTGGTCGCGGCGCCTCATTCGACTTCCAGCGGCCGGCGAGCTCGCGCACCCGCCCGGCACATCCGGGAGGCCGTGCGCACGAGCCAAGTGGCCGAAAATAGCCCCCGCCGAGCGGATCGGCTGTTTATAAGCCCCGCGGAGGTGGTCGCGGCGCCTCATTCGACTTCCAGCGGCCGGCGAGCTCGCGCACCCGCCCGGCACATCCGGGAGGCCGTGCGCACGAGCCAAGTGGCCGAAAATAGCCCCCGCCGAGCGGATCGGCTGTTTATAAGCACCGCGGAGGTGGTCGCGGCGCCTCATTCGACTTCCAGCGGCCGGCGAGCTCGCGCACCCGCCCGGCACATCCGGGAGGCCGTGCGCACGAGCCAAGTGGCCGAAAATAGCCCCCGCCGAGCGGATCGGCTGTTTATAAGCACCGCGGAGGTGGTCGCGGCGCCTCATTCGACTTCCAGCGGCCAGCGAGCTCGCGCACCCGCCCGGCACATCCGGGAGGCCGTGCGCACGAGCCAAGTGGCCGAAAATAGCCCCCGCCGAGCGGATCGGCTGTTTATAAGCACCGCGGAGGTGGTCGCGGCGCCTCATTCGACTTCCAGCGGCCGGCGAGCTCGCGCACCCGACCGGCACATCCGGGAGGCCGTGCGCACGAGCCAAGTGGCCGAAAATAGCCCCCGCCGAGCGGATCGGCTGTTTATAAGCACCGCGGAGGTGGTCGCGGCGCCTCATTCGACTTCCGGCGGGCGGCGAGCTCGCGCACCCGCCCGGCACATCCGGGAGGCCGTGCGCACGAGCCAAGTGGCCGAAAATAGCCCCCGCCGAGCGGATCGGCTGTTTATAAGCACCGCGGAGGTGGTCGCGGCGCCTCATTCGACTTCCAGCGGCCGGCGAGCTCGCGCACCCGCCCGGCACATCCGGGAGGCCGTGCGCACGAGCCAAGTGGCCGAAAATAGCCCCCGCCGAGCGGATCGGCTGTTTATAAGCACCGCGGAGGTGGTCGCGGCGCCTCATTCGACTTCCAGCGGCCGGCGAGCTCGCGCACCCGCCCGGCACATCCGGGAGGCCGTGCGCACGAGCCAAGTGGCCGAAAATAGCCCCCGCCGAGCGGATCGGCTGTTTATAAGCACCGCGGAGGTGGTCGCGGCGCCTCATTCGACTTCCAGCGGCCGGCGAGCCCGCGCACCCGCCCGGCACATCCGGGAGGCCGTGCGCACGAGCCAAGTGGCCGAAAATAGCCCCCGCCGAGCGGATCGGCTGTTTATAAGCACCGCGGAGGTGGTCGCGGCGCCTCATTCGACTTCCAGCGGCCGGCGAGCTCGCGCACCCGCCCGGCACATCCGGGAGGCCGTGCGCACGAGCCAAGTGGCCGAAAATAGCCCCCGCCGAGCGGATCGGCTGTTTATAAGCACCGCGGAGGTGGTCGCGGCGCCTCATTCGACTTCCAGCGGCCGGCGAGCTCGCGCACCCGCCCGGCACATCCGGGAGGCCGTGCGCACGAGCCAAGTGGCCGAAAATAGCCCCCGCCGAGCGGATCGGCTGTTTATAAGCACCGCGGAGGTGGTCGCGGCGCCTCATTCGACTTCCAGCGGCCGGCGAGCTCGCGCACCCGCCCGGCACATCCGGGAGGCCGTGCGCACGAGCCAAGTGGCCGAAAATAGCCCCCGCCGAGCGGATCGGCTGTTTATAAGCACCGCGGAGGTGGTCGCGGCGCCTCATTCGACTTCCAGCGGCCGGCGAGCTCGCGCACCCGCCCGGCACATCCGGGAGGCCGTGCGCACGAGCCAAGTGGCCGAAAATAGCCCCCGCCGAGCGGATCGGCTGTTTATAAGCACCGCGGAGGTGGTCGCGGCGCCTCATTCGACTTCCAGCGGCCGGCGAGCTCGCGCACCCGCCCGGCACATCCGGGAGGCCGTGCGCACGAGCCAAGTGGCCGAAAATAGCCCCCGCCGAGCGGATCGGCTGTTTATAAGCACCGCGGAGGTGGTCGCGGCGCCTCATTCGACTTCCAGCGGCCGGCGAGCTCGCGCACCCGACCGGCACATCCGGGAGGCCGTGCGCACGAGCCAAGTGGCCGAAAATAGCCCCCGCCGAGCGGATCGGCTGTTTATAAGCACCGCGGAGGTGGTCGCGGCGCCTCATTCGACTTCCGGCGGGCGGCGAGCTCGCGCACCCGCCCGGCACATCCGGGAGGCCGTGCGCACGAGCCAAGTGGCCGAAAATAGCCCCCGCCGAGCGGATCGGCTGTTTATAAGCACCGCGGAGGTGGTCGCGGCGCCTCATTCGACTTCCAGCGGCCGGCGAGCTCGCGCACCCGCCCGGCACATCCGGGAGGCCGTGCGCACGAGCCAAGTGGCCGAAAATAGCCCCCGCCGAGCGGATCGGCTGTTTATAAGCACCGCGGAGGTGGTCGCGGCGCCTCATTCGACTTCCAGCGGCCGGCGAGCTCGCGCACCCGCCCGGCACATCCGGGAGGCCGTGCGCACGAGCCAAGTGGCCGAAAATAGCCCCCGCCGAGCGGATCGGCTGTTTATAAGCACCGCGGAGGTGGTCGCGGCGCCTCATTCGACTTCCAGCGGCCGGCGAGCTCGCGCACCCGCCCGGCACATCCGGGAGGCCGTGCGCACAAGCCAAGTGGCCGAAAATAGCCCCCGCCGAGCGGATCGGCTGTTTATAAGCACCGCGGAGGTGGTCGCGGCGCCTCATTCGACTTCCAGCGGCCGGCGAGCTCGCGCACCCGCCCGGCACATCCGGGAGGCCGTGCGCACGAGCCAAGTGGCCGAAAATAGCCCCCGCCGAGCGGATCGGCTGTTTATAAGCACCGCGGAGGTGGTCGCGGCGCCTCATTCGACTTCCAGCGGCCGGCGAGCTCGCGCACCCGCCCGGCACATCCGGGAGGCCGTGCGCACGAGCCAAGTGGCCGAAAATAGCCCCCGCCGAGCGGATCGGCTGTTTATAAGCACCGCGGAGGTGGTCGCGGCGCCTCATTCGACTTCCAGCGGCCGGCGAGCTCGCGCACCCGCCCGGCACATCCGGGAGGCCGTGCGCACGAGCCAAGTGGCCGAAAATAGCCCCCGCCGAGCGGATCGGCTGTTTATAAGCACCGCGGAGGTGGTCGCGGCGCCTCATTCGACTTCCAGCGGCCGGCGAGATCGCGCACCCGCCCGGCACATCCGGGAGGCCGTGCGCACGAGCCAAGTGGCCGAAAATAGCCCCCGCCGAGCGGATCGGCTGTTTATAAGCACCGCGGAGGTGGTCGCGGCGCCTCATTCGACTTCCAGCGGCCGGCGAGCTCGCGCACCCGCCCGGCACATCCGGGAGGCCGTGCGCACGAGCCAAGTGGCCGAAAATAGCCCCCGCCGAGCGGATCGGCTGTTTATAAGCACCGCGGAGGTGGTCGCGGCGCCTCATTCGACTTCCGGCGGGCGGCGAGCTCGCGCACCCGCCCGACACATCCGGGAGGCCGTGCGCACGAGCCAAGTGGCCGAAAATAGCCCCCGCCGAGCGGATCGGCTGTTTATAAGCACCGCGGAGGTGGTCGCGGCGCCTCATTCGACTTCCAGCGGCCGGCGAGCTCGCGCACCCGCCCGGCACATCCGGGAGGCCGTGCGCACGAGCCAAGTGGCCGAAAATAGCCCCCGCCGAGCGGATCGGCTGTTTATAAGCACCGCGGAGGTGGTCGCGGCGCCTCATTCGACTTACAGCGGTCGGCGAGCTCGCGCACCCGCCCGGCACATCCGGGAGGCCGTGCGCACGAGCCAAGTGGCCGAAAATAGCCCCCGCCGAGCGGATCGGCTGTTTATAAGCACCGCGGAGGTGGTCGCGGCGCCTCATTCGACTTCCAGCGGCCGGCGAGCTCGCGCACCCGCCCGGCACATCCGGGAGGCCGTGCGCACGAGCCAAGTGGCCGAAAATAGCCCCCGCCGAGCGGATCGGCTGTTTATAAGCACCGCGGAGGTGGTCGCGGCGCCTCATTCGACTTCCAGCGGCCGGCGAGCTCGCGCACCCGCCCGGCACATCCGGGAGGCCGTGCGCACGAGCCAAGTGGCCGAAAATAGCCCCCGCCGAGCGGATCGGCGGTTTATAAGCACCGCGGAGGTGGTCGCGGCGCCTCATTCGACTTCCAACGGGCTGCGCACTCGCGCACGCCGCCCGGTTCAAATTTTCTAAGTGCAACGCACAATGAGATGCATGAGAAACGGCCTCGGTTACCATCACATTTGAAGCGATGAATACGAAGTTAAATTTTATGACTCGGTGTATAAGTCGAGGTCGATTTTTTTCGGTCGATTTTGGATCGAAAAAGGTCGACCAATACACCGGCAAATACGGTATATATACTTATTATAAATGTAGTATTTATTTATATTGATTTATTGTTTATTTATATATATAAAGGCAGGTCCGCAAAAATATTTCTGACGCGTAGCCGGTCCGTGGCGCAAGAAAGGTTGGGGACCACTAGTCTAAAAGAATCTGGCCGTAACTGGAATAGGGTTCTACGCGAATGCCCAACGGAAAAGTGAAGTGCACAAAACCTGCATTTGGCTGTATCAAAATAAATGTCATGAAAAAGGTAAAAACACTACATGGAAGCGCAATGTGTTGTGCTGGGTTCTTTTACAAGTAAAGACTGCTGCTTTGAGTTCACAGGGAGCCATGCTCTTTATTCACTGTACATAGAGGTTTTGAACTCGTGTTGTAGTTTCAGTGTCGGAGTTCAAACTAGGCTTGCAGTTTCCGAATGCCATTCGTGATGGGTGTTGTAAAAAGGTCTTGGCTTAAACGATTGAAGTGCACATAAGAAAAAAAAAAAAAAAAAAAAAAAGAGCTTGAAGTGCACATAAGAAAAAGAAAAAGCTTACAGCACCTGGTATTCCCAGGCAGTCCCCCATCCAAGTACTAACCAGGCCCGACCCTGCTTAGCTTCCGAGATAAGACGAGATCAGGCGTTCTCAGGGTAGTATGGCCGTAAGCCGTGAGGTGACCCAACATTTTGCATTTTATAGACACAATCGCCCCTGAAACTAGCGAGCGAGCCAATGAAGCCTTCAAAACTGCTTCGGCACATGGAGACCAAGCATCCTGCATTAAAAGACAAACCTTAACCACTTCGGGTTTCATTGTCTCCGATTACGCCTGGATGGGACCGGCTCGTTTCTGAGAAACAAGCTCGGTGCTCCCAATAATTCAACGTAATGGTGACTTTTATTTTTATGTGGTTTATATTTGTTTTTATGCCAGTCGTATCATTTTATTTAATCGTATTTACCGTATTTGCCGGTGTACAGGTCGACTCGGTGTATAAGTCGACCCCCTAAAATTCGACGGAAATTTACGATTTTATGATATATCCTTTGTATAAGTCGAGCTCAATTGTTGCATTATATTAAACTTCAAAATTCAATATGCGAAATTTATTGACGAAATGTGTTCAAATTCTGGGAGGCCGTGCGCATGCTGCTGTTTATAAGCACCGCGGAGGAGATCGCGGCCGGCGAGCTCGCGCACGCCGCCCGGCACCAACGGGAGGCCGGAAATAGCTCCAAGCCGAGCGGATCGGCACTTTATAAGCACCGCGGAGGAGATCGCGGCGCCTCATTGGACTTCCAGCGGCCGGCGAGCTCGCGCACCCGCCCGGCACATCCGGGAGGCCGTGCGCACGAGCCAAGTGGCCGAAAATAGCCCCCGCCGAGCGGATCGGCTGTTTATAAGCACCGCGGAGGTGGTCGCGGCGCCTCATTCGACTTCCAGCGGCCGGCGAGCTCGCGCACCCGCCCGGCACATCCGGGAGGCCGTGCGCACGAGCCAAGTGGCCGAAAATAGCCCCCGCCGAGCGGATCGGCTGTTTATAAGCACCGCGGAGGTGGTCGCGGCGCCTCATTCGACTTCCAGCGGCCGGCGAGCTCGCGCACCCGCCCGGCACATCCGGGAGGCCGTGCGCACGAGTCAAGTGGCCGAAAATAGCCCCCGCCGAGCGGATCGGCTGTTTATAAGCACCGCGGAGGTGGTCGCGGCGCCTCATTCGACTTCCAGCGGCCGGCGAGCTCGCGCACCCGCCCGGCACATCCGGGAGGCCGTGCGCACGAGCCAAGTGGCCGAAAATAGCCCCCGCCGAGCGGATCGGCTGTTTATAAGCACCGCGGAGGTGGTCGCGGCGCCTCATTCGACTTCCGGCGGGCGGCGAGCTCGCGCACCCGCCCGGCACATCCGGGAGGCCGTGCGCACGAGCCAAGTGGCCGAAAATAGCCCCCGCCGAGCGGATCGGCTGTTTATAAGCACCGCGGAGGTGGTCGCGGCGCCTCATTCGACTTCCAGCGGCCGGCGAGCTCGCGCACCCGCCCGGCACATCCGGGAGGCCGTGCGCACGAGCCAAGTGGCCGAAAATAGCCCCCGCCGAGCGGATCGGCTGTTTATAAGCACCGCGGAGGTGGTCGCGGCGCCTCATTCGACTTCCAGCGGCCGGCGAGCTCGCGCACCCGCCCGGCACATCCGGGAGGCCGTGCGCACAAGCCAAGTGGCCGAAAATAGCCCCCGCCGAGCGGATCGGCTGTTTATAAGCACCGCGGAGGTGGTCGCGGCGCCTCATTCGACTTCCAGCGGCCGGCGAGCTCGCGCACCCGCCCGGCACATCCGGGAGGCCGTGCGCACGAGCCAAGTGGCCGAAAATAGCCCCCGCCGAGCGGATCGGCTGTTTATAAGCACCGCGGAGGTGGTCGCGGCGCCTCATTCGACTTCCAGCGGCCGGCGAGCTCGCGCACCCGCCCGGCACATCCCGGAGGCTGTGCGCACGAGCCAAGTGGCCGAAAATAGCCCCCGCCGAGCGGATCGGCTGTTTATAAGCACCGCGGAGGTGGTCGCGGCGCCTCATTCGACTTCCAGCGGCCGGCGAGCTCGCGCACCCGCCCGGCACATCCGGGAGGCCGTGCGCACGAGCCAAGTGGCCGAAAATAGCCCCCGCCGAGCGGATCGGCTGTTTATAAGCACCGCGGAGGTGGTCGCGGCGCCTCATTCGACTTCCAGCGGCCGGCGAGATCGCGCACCCGCCCGGCACATCCGGGAGGCCGTGCGCACGAGCCAAGTGGCCGAAAATAGCCCCCGCCGAGCGGATCGGCTGTTTATAAGCACCGCGGAGGTGGTCGCGGCGCCTCATTCGACTTCCAGCGGCCGGCGAGCTCGCGCACCCGCCCGGCACATCCGGGAGGCCGTGCGCACGAGCCAAGTGGCCGAAAATAGCCCCCGCCGAGCGGATCGGCTGTTTATAAGATTCAAGATTCAAGAGTTCAAGAGTTTTTTATTCGCCATGTTTGAGCGTGCCAAACAAGGAATTTGACTTCGGTAAATCACAGCCTCTGTTCAACATTTAGGTGTCTAACAACAACACTCAGGACATGTGAAGAACGAAAGATATTCTCAAACACCCCCTGATCTTAAACTCCCAAGAAGGCAAGGAAAAACTCAAAACTCCAGCTAGGGGAAATGAGAAACCTTGAGAAGAGACCACAGATGGGAGGGTCCCTCTTCTAGGATGACCAGGCTGCAATGGATGCAGAGAGGACACATAGTACAAACAGTGTAGACAAAAAAGGTGTGGCAAGCGGGATGTTATTGCACAGTAATGACTCTGAGACTCTAAGAGTGGTGTGAGTTCATCAGAGCGACAGCCTGGGGGAAGAAGCTGTCTCTGTGTCTGCTGGTTTTAGTGTACAGAGCTCTATAACGGCGTCCGGAGGGGAGTAGTTCAAACAGGCTGCAACCTGGGTGCGAAGGGTCTGTTGAGATGTTACTTGCACGTTTCCTGGTCCTGGACAGGTACAAGTCTTGGATAGATGGGAGGTTGATTCCAATTATCTTTTCTGCAGTCCTTATTGTCCGTTGCAGTCTGTGCTTGTCTTGTTTGGAGGCCGATCCAAACCAGACAGTGATGGAGGTGCAGAGGACAGACTGGATGATGGCAGTGTAGAAGGTCTTCAGCAGCTCCCGTGGCAGGTTGAACTTCTTGAGCTGTCTCAGGAAGTACAGCCTCTGCTGGGCCTTCTTCCGGACAGAGTCTATGTGGCCGGTCCATTTCAGGTCCCGAGAGATTGTGGTTCCCAGGAACTTGAAGGTGTCTGTGGAGAGAATAGTATTACTGCGGATAGTGAGGGGTGAAAGTGGTGAAGGGCCTCGCCTGAAGTCCACTGTCATCTCCACGGTCTTGAGCGGGTTCAGGTCCAGGTGGTTTTGGCTGCACCAGTGGACCAGCCGCTCCACCTCCTGTCTGTACGCAGTCTCATCACCGTTCTGGATCAGTCCGATGAGAGTGGTGTCGTCTGCATACTTCAGGAGCTTCACGGAAGAGTCACTTGCGGAGAAATCGTTGGTGTAGAGGGAGAAGAGCAGTGGGGAGAGGACGCATCCCTGAGGGGCTCCAGTGTTGGTGGTCAGGGTGTCAGATGTGATGCTCCCCAGCCTCACACGCTGTCTCCTGTTGGTCAGGAAGCTGGTGATCCACTGACAGGTGGAGGCAGGCACCGCAAGCTGGATGAGCTTCTGTTGGAGGATGTCAGGAGCGATGGTGTTGAACGCCGAGCTGAAGTCCACAAACAGGATCCTGGCGTACTTTCCTGGGGTGTCCAGGTGTTGCAGGATGTAGTGCAGTCCCATGTTGACCGCATCATCTACCGACCTGTTTGCCCGGTAGGCAAACTGGAGGGGGTCCAGCAGGGGGCCCGTGACATCCTTCAGGTGGTTCAGTACTAACCTCTCGAAAGATTTCATGACCACAGATGTCAGTGCAACAGGTCTATAGTCATTCATACCTGTGATGGCGGGCTTCTTGGCCACTGGAACGATGGTGGAGCTCTTGAAGCACGAGGGCACCTCACACAGCTCCAGGGAACGGTTGAAGATCCGTGCAAAGGTGGGCGCCAGCTGCTCAGCGCAGACTTTCAAGCAGGAAGGTGACACGCCGTCTGGGCCCGGTGCCTTCCTGATCTTTTGTCTCCGGAACATCTGGCGCACTTCCTCCTCGCGAATCTGGAGTGCGGGCGCGGCCTCTGCAAGAGAGAGAGTCGGTGACCACGGTGATGGAGGTGCGGACAGAGCAGTTGTGGGGGGAGGTGAGTATGTGGATTGTGTGGATTGTGCTGCAGGAGGTCCCGTTGTGTGGGAGGACCGATCAAACCTGCAGTAGAACCTGTTTAGCTGGTCAGCGAGCCTTGGGCTCTCCACAGGACGGGGGGTTCGTTTCTTGAAGCCCGTGATGCTCTGCAGGCCTTTCCACACTGTTGAGGGATCAGGATTGGCAGAGAGGTGTCTCTCCAGGCTCTCCCCGTAACACCTCCTGGCTTTCCTGACCTCTCGGTTCAGTGTGTTTCTGGTCTGCTTGAACAGGTCCCGGTCGCCGCTCCTGTAGGCCTCCTCCTTGACTTTGCGCAGCCTCCTAAGGTTCGGTGTAAACCAAGGTTTGTCGTTGTTGTACGTGCAGAAGGTCTTAGTCTGCACACACAGATCCTCACAAAAACTGATGTATGATGTGACAGTGTCAGTGAGTTCATGCAAGTCTGAATTTGCAGCATCAAAAACACTCCAATCGGTGCAGTCAAAGCAGGCTTGGAGGTCCTGCCTTGACTCCACTGTCCACTTCCTGACAGTCCTCACCACAGGCTTAGAAGTTTTTAGTTTCTGTCTGTAGGCAGGGACCAGATGAACTAGACAGTGGTCCGAGAGTCCTAAAGCTGCACGAGCCACAGAGTGGTATGCATCCTTAATTACGGTGTAGCAGTGGTCCAGTGTCTGTGCCCCTCTGGTGGGACACGTTATGTGCTGTCTGTATCTGGGGAGTTCGTGTGTGAGGTTCGCCCTGTTAAGATCACCCAGAACAATGATTAGTGAATTTGGTAGAAGTTTCTCCATATCTGTCACCTGGTCAGCCAGCATCTGCGTGGCTTCACTCGCACGTGCGTGTGGTGGGATGTAAACAGCCGCCATGACGATCGAGGAGAACTCCCGTGGTGAATAGAACGGCCGGCAGTTTATGAAAAGTGTTTCTAGGAGAGGGCTGCAAAACTCTTTCAACACCATGACATCGGTACACCAACGTTCATTAATGTAGAAACAGAGACCACCTCCCTTTGATTTTCCGGAGAGCTCCGCGCTGCGATCTGCACGCGTTAGCCGAAACCCAGCTAACTCCATGGCGTGGTGGGGGGTTCGTTCGCTAAGCCACGTCTCAACAAAACACAGCGCGGCGGATCTGCTGAAGTCCGTGTTCCTTGAAGTGAGGAGCAGCAGTTCGTCCATCTTGTTCGCCAGGGAGCGGACATTCGCCAGATGAATTGACGGTAGGGCAGAACGGAACCCTCTTTGCCTCAGCTTTACGAGGGCTCCCGCTCGTTTTCCGCGTCGCCGCCGTCGCGCTAGCTTGTATAGCACCGCCGCTCCGGCTAAAATCTCCGACAAACAATCTGAATCAGAGAGAACAGGAGAGAAAATACCAGAAGAAGACTGACCGATGTTTAACAGTGCTTCTCTAGTAAAAGTGATCCGGGATGGACAGCAGAAGACACAGAAAACACACAAAATAAGACAAAGAAACAGAGAGCGACTCACCGTGGCAGCCATCCGCGGCGCCATCAGATGACGTCTGAGGAGGTGGTCGCGGCGCCTCATTCGACTTCCGGCGAGCTCGCGCACCCGCCCGGCACATCCGGGAGGCCGTGCGCACGAGCCAAGTGGCCGAAAATAGCCCCCGCCGAGCGGATCGGCTGTTTATAAGCACCGCGGAGGTGGTCGCGGCGCCTCATTCGACTTCCAGCGGCCGGCGAGCTCGCGCACCCGCCCGGCACATCCGGGAGGCCGTGCGCACGAGCCAAGTGGCCGAAAATAGCCCCCGCCGAGCGGATCGGCTGTTTATAAGCACCGCGGAGGTGGTCGCGGCGCCTCATTCGACTTCCAGCGGTCGGCGAGCTCGCGCACCCGCCCGGCACATCCGGGAGGCCGTGCGCACGAGCCAAGTGGCCGAAAATAGCCCCCGCCGAGCGGATCGGCTGTTTATAAGCACCGCGGAGGTGGTCGCGGCGCCTCATTCGACTTCCAGCGGCCGGCGAGCTCGCGCACCCGCCCGGCACATCCGGGAGGCCGTGCGCACGAGCCAAGTGGCCGAAAATAGCCCCCGCCGAGCGGATCGGCTGTTTATAAGCACCGCGGAGGTGGTCGCGGCGCCTCATTCGACTTCCAGCGGCCGGCGAGCTCGCGCACCCGCCCGGCACATCCGGGAGGCCGTGCGCACGAGCCAAGTGGCCGAAAATAGCCCCCGCCGAGCGGATCGGCTGTTTATAAGCACCGCGGAGGTGGTCGCGGCGCCTCATTCGACTTCCAGCGGCCGGCGAGCTCGCGCACCCGCCCGGCACATCCGGGAGGCCGTGCGCACGAGCCAAGTGGCCGAAAATAGCCCCCGCCGAGCGGATCGGCGGTTTATAAGCACCGCGGAGGTGGTCGCGGCGCCTCATTCGACTTCCAGCGGCCGGCGAGATCGCGCACCCGCCCGGCACATCCGGGAGGCCGTGCGCACGAGCCAAGTGGCCGAAAATAGCCCCCGCCGAGCGGATCGGCTGTTTATAAGCACCACGGAGGTGGTCGCGGCGCCTCATTCGACTTCCAGCGGCCGGCGAGCTCGCGCACCCGCCCGGCACATCCGGGAGGCCGTGCGCACGAGCCAAGTGGCCGAAAATAGCCCCCGCCGAGCGGATCGGCTGTTTATAAGCACCGCGGAGGTGGTCGCGGCGCCTCATTCGACTTCCGGCGAGCTCGCGCACCCGCCCGGCACATCCGGGAGGCCGTGCGCACGAGCCAAGTGGCCGAAAATAGCCCCCGCCGAGCGGATCGGCTGTTTATAAGCACCGCGGAGGTGGTCGCGGCGCCTCATTCGACTTCCAGCGGCCGGCGAGCTCGCGCACCCGCCCGGCACATCCGGGAGGCCGTGCGCACGAGCCAAGTGGCCGAAAATAGCCCCCGCCGAGCGGATCGGCTGTTTATAAGCACCGCGGAGGTGGTCGCGGCGCCTCATTCGACTTACAGCGGTCGGCGAGCTCGCGCACCCGCCCGGCACATCCGGGAGGCCGTGCGCACGAGCCAAGTGGCCGAAAATAGCCCCCGCCGAGCGGATCGGCTGTTTATAAGCACCGCGGAGGTGGTCGCGGCGCCTCATTCGACTTCCAGCGGCCGGCGAGCTCGCGCACCCGCCCGGCACATCCGGGAGGCCGTGCGCACGAGCCAAGTGGCCGAAAATAGCCCCCGCCGAGCGGATCGGCTGTTTATAAGCACCGCGGAGGTGGTCGCGGCGCCTCATTCGACTTCCAGCGGCCGGCGAGCTCGCGCACCCGCCCGGCACATCCGGGAGGCCGTGCGCACGAGCCAAGTGGCCGAAAATAGCCCCCGCCGAGCGGATCGGCTGTTTATAAGCACCGCGGAGGTGGTCGCGGCGCCTCATTCGACTTCCAGCGGCCGGCGAGCTCGCGCACCCGCCCGGCACATCCGGGAGGCCGTGCGCACGAGCCAAGTGGCCGAAAATAGCCCCCGCCGAGCGGATCGGCGGTTTATAAGCACCGCGGAGGTGGTCGCGGCGCCTCATTCGACTTCCAGCGGGCCGCGCACTCGCGCACGCCGCCCGGTTCAAATTTTCTAAGTGAAACGCACAATGAGATGCATGAGAAACGGCCTTGGTTACCATCACATTTGAAGCGATGAATACGAAGTTAAATTTTATGACTCGGTGTATAAGTCGAGGTCGATTTTTTTCGGTCGATTTTGGATCGAAAAAGGTCGACCAATACACCGGCAAATACGGTATATATACTTATTATAAATGTAGTATTTATTTATATTGATTTATTGTTTATTTATATATATAAAGGCAGGTCCGCAAAAATATTTCTGACGCGTAGCCGGTCCGTGGCGCAAGAAAGGTTGGGGACCACTAGTCTAAAAGAATCTGGCCGTAACTGGAATAGGGTTCTACGCGAATGCCCAACGGAAAAGTGAAGTGCACAAAACCTGCATTTGGCTGTATCAAAATAAATGTCATGAAAAAGGTAAAAACACTACATGGAAGCGCAATGTGTTGTGCTGGGTTCTTTTACAAGTAAAGACTGCTGCTTTGAGTTCACAGGGAGCCATGCTCTTTATTCACTGTACATAGAGGTTTTGAACTCGTGTTGTAGTTTCAGTGTCGGAGTTCAAACTAGGCTTGCAGTTTCCGAATGCCATTCGTGATGGGTGTTGTAAAAAGGTCTTGGCTTAAACGATTGAAGTGCACATAAGAAAAAAAAAAAAAAAAAAAAGAGCTTGAAGTGCACATAAGAAAAAGAAAAAGCTTACAGCACCTGGTATTCCCAGGCAGTCTCCCATCCAAGTACTAACCAGGACCGACCCTGCTTAGCTTCCGAGATAAGACGAGATCAGGCGTACTCAGGGTAGTATGGCCGTAAGCCGTGAGGTGACCCAACATTTTGCATTTTATAGACACAATCGCCCCTGAAACTAGCGAGCAAGCCAATGAAGCCTTCAAAACTGCTTCGGCACATGGAGACCAAGCATCCTGCATTAAAAGACAAACCTTAACCACTTCGGGTTTCATTGTCTCCGATTACGCCTGGATGGGACCGGCTCGTTTCTGAGAAACAAGCTCGGTGCTCCCAATAATTCAACGTAATGGTGACTTTTATTTTTATGTGGTTTATATTTGTTTTTATGCCAGTCGTATCATTTTATTTAATCCTATTTATATATATGTATTATAAATGTAGTATTTATTTATATAGATTTATTGTTTATTTATATATATAAACGCAGGTCCGCAAAAATATTTCTGACGCGTAGCCGGTCCGTGGCGCAAGAAAGTTTGGGGACCACTAGTCTAAAAGAATCTGGCCGTAACTGGAATAGGGTTCTACGCGAATGCCCAACGGAAAAGTGAAGTGCACAAAACCTGCATTTGGCTGTATCAAAATAAATGTCATGAAAAAGGTAAAAACACTACATGGAAGCGCAATGTGTTGTGCTGGGTTCTTTTACAAGTAAAGACTGCTGCTTTGAGTTCACAGGGAGCCATGCTCTTTATTCACTGTACATAGTCTGTCCTCTAGCGGTAAAAACGTGAACTGCAATGCTATGGCTGTCGCCACACAATGTAGGTTTTAAACTCGTGTTGTAGTTTCAGTGTCGGAGTTCAAACTAGGCTTGCAGTTTCCGAATGCCATTCGTGATGGGTGCTGTAAAAAGTTCTTGGCTTAAACGATTGAAGTGCACATAAGAAAAAAAAAAAAAAAAAAAAAGCTTACGGTAACTGGTATTCCCAGGCGGTCTCCCATCCAAGTACTAACCAGGCCCGACCCTGCTTAGCCTCCGAGGTCGGACGAGAGCGGGCGCTCTCAGGGTAGTATTGCCGTAAGCCGTGAGACCGCTCAGAATTTTTCATTTTATAGACACAATCGCCCCTGAAACCATGCCAAGCAGCGGCGGGACTTGATGGCTGTGGTAAAAGTTTCCTTTCACAATTGACGTGGGAAAAAAAAAAAAAAAAGGCTTTCAGCACCTGGTATTCCCGGACGGTCACCCTTCCCTTTTGTTTTTTTTTTTGTTTTTTTTACAACCAGGGCCGAAACAGGCTTTCTTCCAAGGCTTTTGGTGTTTTCTGGAAACATGGCTATCATGAAAAGTTATTGACAGCTTTTTATGCGGTAGCACGAATTTGCCGTTGCGACCTGCATTTTGCTGAATCAAAATAAATGCCTTGAAAAGTTTAAAAACACTTCATGGAAGTCACTTCACTGGTTTCTTTTATATCAAACAAATTGTTTTAGGTTATTCACCTGACATGTTTCGGCGGTTTCTTCCGCCTTCATCAGAGTGTCACAGATGTGATGGTGACGCGTCTTTATCAGCTGATGGATCAACATGTCAGGTGAATAACCTAAAACAATTTGTTTGATATAAAAGAAACCAGTGAAGTGATTAAATAAGGAAAAACAGAATGAACTTAGTACAATTACTTCATGGAAGTGTTGTGTTGGGTTCTTTTACAAGTCAAGCCTGCTGCTTTGAGTTCACAGGGAGCCATGCTCACTGTACATAGTCTGCTCTCTAGCGGTAAAAAATTTAACTACAATGCTGTGGATGTCACCACATAATATAGCTTTCAAACTCGTGTTATAGTTTCAATGTCGGAGTTTAAATTAGGCTTGCTGTTTCCGGATGCCATTCGTGATGGGTGTTGTAAAAAATAGCTTCTTAAACGATTGAAGTGCACATAAGAAAAAGAAAAAGCTTACAGCACCTGGTATTCCCAGGCGGTCTCCCATCCAAGTACTAACCAGGCCCGACCCTGCTTAGCTTCCGAGATCGGACGAGATCGGGCGTTCTCAGGGTAGTATGGCCGTAAGCCGTGAGGTGACCCAACATTTTGCATTTTATAGACACAATCGCCCCTGAAACTAGCGAGCGAGCCAATGAAGCCTTCAAAACTGCTTCGGCACATGGAGACCAAGCATCCTGCATTAAAAGACAAACCTTAACCACTTCGGGTTTCATTGTCTCCGATTACGCCTGGATGGGACCGGCTCGTTTCTGAGAAACAACAAGGAGAAGAACACCCATGTTCGGATGCTGTTCCTGGACTTCAGCTCAGCGTTTAACACCATCATCCCACAGCATCTAGTAGGAAAATTGGAACACCTGGGCTTCAACACCCCCCTTCGCAACTGGCTGCTAGACTTCCTCACCAACAGACCTCAGTCAGTCCGGGTCGGACAGAACACCTCTGATGTCATCACCCTCAGCACAGGCTCCCCTCAGGGCTGCGTCCTGAGCCCCCTGCTGTTCACCCTGATGACACACGACTGCGTCCCCAGGTTCACCACCAATCACATCGTGAAGTTCGCAGACGACACAACGGCGGTGGGGCTCATCAGAGACAACAACGACCTGGACTACAGAGAGGAGGTGGAGCAGCTGGTGGGCTGGTGCAGAGACAACAGCCTGATCCTGAATGTGGAGAAGATGAAGGAGATCATCGTCGACTTCAGGAAAAACCAGCCTCACCACGCTCCACTGATCATCAACAGCTCAGCTGTGGAGGTGGTCAGCAGCACCAAATTCCTGGGGGTCCACATCACAGAAGACCTCACCTGGACTATGAACACTACGGCACTGATCAAGAGGGCACAGAAGCGCTTGTACTTCCTGCGGAGGATGAGGAGAGCCCACCTGCCCCCACCCATCATGAGGACGTTCTACAGGAGCACCATAGAGAGCATTCTGACAAGCTGACTCTCTGTGTGGTGTGGAGGCTGCACCGCCTCCGATTGGAAGAACATGAGGAGAGTGGTGAGGACAGCAGAGAGGATCATAGGGGCTCCTCTTCCCTCCATTCAGGACATTTCATCTCAGCGCTGCATGTCCCGTGCCCGTAACATCAACAATGACCCATCACACCCCCACCATGGACTGTTCTCCCTGCTGCCCTCTGGGAAGAGGTTTCGCACAATCCGCTGCAGGTCCACCAGGTTCTGCAACAGCTTTTTCCCTGCTGTCATCAGACTGTTGAACATTAGAACTGTTGAGCTCTAAACTGAACTCTGCATCACACATTCACAGAACTGTACTTTATGACACTACGGACCTCTATCTTGCACTATCTCGCACTACCAACTTTACTGAACTTGTGTAAACCCTTTAAATAGAAGTTTAATACATGGTTTAGCATTCCTCTGCACACTCTTGAATACTGTTTTGCCTACTTGCACTATTGCATAATTAGCACTGCTGCACTTTATACTTATTTGTAATATATATATATATACAGTATATGTATATATATATTTTCATAGGATATGTTACTTCTATTCAACTGCAATATCACTACTTTGTTGTAAGCCGTGTGCAACGAAATTTCGTTTTGTATGCACCATGTGCAGACAAGATGACAATAAAGTTTGTCTAAGTCATGTCAGGTCAGCTGTCTGGAGAGAGAGAGAAGTCAGGACCTGCGGGCGGAGCACCACCGTGCCACCGCCGCCATGACGGAACTCAAAAGCAAACTCCATGAGGAGAAGCAGAAAGAGTTAGCCGTTACCAGGGAGACATTACTGCGGCAGCATGAAATGGAGCTGATGAGAGTGATCAAAATCAAAGATGGAGAGATCCAGCGACTGAATGCCTTGGTCCTCAGCCTGAGGGACGGCTCCATGGACAAGGTGATCCGCTCAATCCGTGTCTGACTATCCGCACGCCACGTCGGGCTCCGATGCGGCCGCTACCGTATTGTGTAGCTTGTCCTCAGTAAGCGTCGCGGCGCTCCGTTGCGGTCTCAACGGCCCGATGTGGCGCAATGTCTGCTCAGGTGAGGAGCGGGGGCGCTTTGCTGGCGGAAGTGGAGGAGACGCGGCGGTGTCGGGAGACCGAGCGGTGTCGCCTCCACCAGGAGCGCGGAAGAAGCCCTGGCAGCGGCCCAGCAGGCCTGGCAGTCCCGAGCGGCCGAGCTCCGATCGGCTCATCACCAGCATCGGGAGGAGCTGAGCCGAACCAAGAGAGACTGCGAGAGGGAGATCCGCCGACTGGTAGGACTGATCAGATGCGCGGTGCGTGGCTATGTTCCCAATTTCGTTGTATACCTGCAGTGAAATGACACCTAAGGCATTCTATTCTATTCTATTTCACAAGAAGAAAACGTCCGGTTGCTCGCTTCGCTTTTGTCACAGCAATGGTGTTCTAGTCGATTCAAGATAAAAATTGGCCGGTTGCTCTCTTTGTTTTTGTCACAATTCTGGCAAATGAGTTTGCCCGCCTGCCTGAGCGCTCCCCGTTTGTACATCCAGATGGATGAGATCAAGCTGAAAGACAGAGCGGTTAGTGTTTTGGATAAATCCCTGGGGCCGGCCACGTCCACCGCCTTCAGCTGCAGACTCAGGCTGCCGAGCAGCAGATCGCTGCCCTGAGGGATTCCCAAAGGGCGGGCCTAAACTACCCTGGAAGTGGGGTCAACGGCGCTACTAGCAATCCTCTTCATAGCGTAAGCCACCTCATCACACACTTGCAGTACGCATGACTTAGTTCGTTGCTGGAGGAAGGTAGCACAAAAACAGTTTTGAACTTTGAACGAGTGGTTGTGTGTGTGTGTTGCGGGGCGTTTTCAGTCTCAGGAGGATCGGGACACGCGAAGGTTTCATCTGAAAATCGCTGAGCTCAGCGCAGTCATCAGGAAACTGGAGGATCGAAACGCCCTGCTTTCTGAAGAGCGCAATGAACTGGTAATTTATTGACGGCACGCTTGAAGGTTTGCGCTACGTTTGATGCGCGCCATCCAGCGAGGCACCCATTGCGCTTGCTTATTAGTTGAGCGGCGCGGCGAGTCGGTTGCCTGGTAGATGTCTTTTATTGGGAGCCAAAGCCACGATTCCGTTCAAACCGATGCAAAAGGAATGGATACGTTCTGGCCCGCGTGTTGTGCGTCTTTCGCGTCTTTCGCATCCCGCACTTCATGCTTGCAGCTTAAGCGACTGAGAGAAACAGAAAGCCAGTTTCTGCCACTCCTGTACAAAAACAAACGCCTGAGCAGGAAGAATGAAGAACTCTCACTGGTGCTGTGTCGCCTTGAAAACAAAGTGCGCTTTGTCACCCAGGAGAACGAGGAGATGGCAAGCTTGGTAAGTCGACGCGGACAACGGCGGCGTGCCAACAGAGTCCACTGCATTTGTGTTCCACAGAGAAGGCCTAGTTCGCTCAATGACCTGGAGCGCGGTTGCGGCCAGCAGGACGGTGAAATGGAGTTCCTTCAAGTTGTGGAGCAGCGGCACATCATCGACGACTTGTCCAAGGTCTTCAGGCAGGTGACTCGGTGCACGTACGGCAGCGCCGCGCTCGCTCGCTGTCGCCAGGAAACCTTTTCCGTCCAAAGCTTGGCCGGCGGCCGCCATCCAAAAAATTGGCCCCTTAAACTCCGACCTTTCAAGCAGGAGCATTGTGCGCACGCGTTTGAACACGCTTTAGACTTGTTTTGCCGTTTTCAGCAGCTCAAAGCTCCCGTTTTGTCAGCGCCTTTGCCACTCGCTGTGCGCTGAAAACGACGGACTCGCCCGGCTGCTCAGCCCGTCAACCATGAGCCGCGAGCGCGACGTCATTGTCCGTAGGCAGCTAGTGGCAAAATGCACCCTGTTAGAGTTGCGCTCGCTCCAACTTATTTTGCAAGAACCACACGGGAGACAAGTAAGTTCTTTTGGACACCTGCAGGTGGAGAGTCCATCCGTTGTACGAATGAAGTCTGACTCTCGGCTCCCGCACGAGCATTTTTATTAAGAGAAACAGGGTGGGTGTAAGAGTGGATTGAATAGAGAAAGCCCTTGACCTCTAGTCAAAACATAGCAAGGGATGTTTTACGACTTTGTGTAGGAAGGGATAAGCGATAGGGATAAATAAGGGATAAATAATATTATTTATTACAGGTTGCAGTCAAAGTCAAAGCAACATAATCATACGATAAAGATAATCTGGAAAACCCTGACACACCCTGTAGTTGTCACTTTTGGAAAAGACGAGCGTCCCTCCAATCATCGCCGGTGACGGGTTTTTCAGGCTCTGGAGACAGGAGCTCATGTCAGAAATGTCATCGTGAGTCGCGTTTGTTTCTGCGCCGGAGCCGTTCGTTCCCTTTGCATCCAAAGAATCTCAAAGGCGGATTATTTGTGTCGACAGGAGAGAGATTTGCTGCTACGATACCGACGTCGAGAATCTCTGAGGAGGAACAAAGCGTGAGGTCCTGCAAGGTGAGTCTGTTTGTTTGCGGCTGCTTGGTGTTGCGCAAGATGAAATGGCCTTTTTCTCGCTATCGTTCCTCTCGTCGATTCATCGTGAGGTGTCGCTTCAGTTTGTTCAGAGAGATGTTTGCTTCCGCGCCCGCAGGTCATCGAAACATTTTACGGCTACGACGAAGACGTGTTGGTGGACTCGGACGGATCGTCCTTGTCTTTTCACACCGACAGAACCCCCGACACGGAACCCGAAGAGGTAGCCCGCCATTTCTGCCAGCGTATTGGCGCCAAACATTCCTCTTCAGCCTGGAATCGGACTCGTCTTTGCGTCGCGGGTGCTTTGTCGCCGGTCTGACTGATTCTGGTACTAGTGCTGTGTTGCATTGGTGTGTGCATGAGGAGGCGGAGCTTCGCTACCGCCAGCTGACGCAAGAATATCAAGCGCTGCAACGAGCCTACGCTCTGCTAGCCCAGACCAGCGGAGGGGACTACGACGCCGAGAAGGAGATCAAGGTGGCGCCCCTTCCCGCAACCCCCGGCCGGGTCGCAGCCTCCCCGTTCTCACCCAGCCTCGGGTGTTCTCTGGTCTGAAAGGAGGAGGAGGAGCCTCCCTCCTCCTCCTTTCAGACCAGAGAAAAGCTGATGGTAGTGTCAAACGCACCTCTTTCAATAATCACTCTTCCCTTAAATATCTACGAAAGTTATTTAATTCTCTAACATGTTCGGAGTTACTTTTTACGCGGCCCGTCAAAAGGGGAAACGGGCCTGCGCCCTTCAAATAATTAAATTACTTTCAGTTCTACACCAAACCGATAATCCGATTCAAACACTTCCGTTAATTTATTCAGACGAAGCAAACTTTCAAACGGATTGAAATTCACTCGTGTCTCAAATAACTACGAAAGTTATTCAATTCTCTAAAATTGTCTGATGTTACTTTTATTTATTACGGTCCTATGTTATACCATAATAACCCCCCGCACATTAATCAAATTGTCAAATCAACCCCGAACCATCGATTGTACATTCAGTACAAATCAGCGCACAACAAAGTAGATGAATATACACAACACATTTATTGAAGAAACATGAAATAGAATTACAAATCTTAATCACTCCAGAAACCGAACAATTTCACCCACTGATACCCGTGTTAATAAAATCATTCAATCCCAGAACAATTCGATTGCAAAACACAGTTCATGAAAGAGGGAATCAATTTTTAGCCAAGCAAAGAAATCAAGAAGTAAAAATCACATTTGTGCTTCTCCAAACAATTTATGTCACGCCACTATTCTCATAGTGACGGGTCCCTTGATCGAATTGACTAACAATATTGCTTTAAGCTGTTACAGAATACATTTTTAGCCAAGCAAAGAAATCAAAAAGTAAAAATCACATTTGTGCGTCCATGCGTGACTCACAATCCGACACCGTGTTCCTGTTTTATTTCTATTTTAACTTGCTTAGCTTATTTTGGCCCCTTTCTTGGTCTCATGTTTTGGTCTGGCGCCATCTTTTGGACAAATTTGGAATTTCAGCTCTGCCAATTTATTCCTGTGAACAATCCATATTTTACCATTTGCACCATCTCTTCCCCCCATGTTACATGACAGTAGAAATGGGTCACTATCAAAGCAGAGTAGCAGATCTGGAGTCAGCGCTGAAGCAACAAGGACAGGTAAGCTTATCAATGAGCACACCTTTTTCTCAGACAAAATAGCTACATTCTTCAGTCACTCATTCGTCTGGCATTACTGGACCAACAACCCCCCCCCCCCCCCCCCCTGAACGTGGCTGGGAAAATGTGGTGAAAAGCAAATGTCATTTTCCAGTCAACCAAAGAATTTGTGGATGAAAATGACACAACATTCCAAAGCTGTCCACGCGTTTGTCTCTTCTAGAATGTCAAGTGGGTGGAGGAGAAGCAGCTGCTGCGTCAGAGCAATCAGCAGTTGGCCGAAAAGGTGACGGAAAGAAAGGCGCTGGGCGGAGTCGCTTGGCGTCACACCCGCCCGGAAGCCCCGCAGATGAGGTCTGACTGTCTTTTCAGGTCAGGCGGATGGAGGCGGAAGAAGCGCGTCTGAAAGAGCACATCCAGGATATCCGAGACCAAAACGAACTGCTTGAGTTCCGCATCCTGGAGCTGGAGGTGGGAAGACTCGCACAAGCGTTTTGAGGCCAGAGATGTGACGGACGGACGGACGGACGGACGGACGGACGGATGCATGCCTCTGCCTTTCAGGAGAGGGAGTGGCGCTCCCCCGTCTTGAAGTTTCTGCAAGTCCGTTTCCCAGACGGCCTCAGCCCTTTGCAGATCTACTGCGAGGCCGACGGCGTGAGCGTACGTAAGGCGTCCCTCGCAACCCTAACCTTAACCTGAGGTCCCAGAACACCTTACATTGCTCCTTGCGCCTTTCCCCAGGACATCGTCATCAGTGATCTGATGAAGAAGCTGGACATCCTGGGCGATAACGCCGTAAGTGTATGTCGAACTCCTTATGTTCGCACTCCACGAGACTCGGTGGCTCAAATGTGACTTTTGGAAGGCTTTGCGCTGAAAGAACCTTGTTGACGCTGTGCCTTTGGGCTCTTGCAGAATCTCACCAACGAGGAGCAGGTGGTCGTGATTCACGCCAGGACCCTTCCCACCCTAGCCGAGAAGGTAACGCGCACGTCCACGCACGCTCTCGCATTCTGCTTATGTGACAGCAGCCTTTCCTCAGTGGTTAGAATACATCAAAGTGACCAAGTCAGCACTTCAACAGAAGATGTTGGACATTGAAAGTGAGAAGGTAGACAGACACGCGACATCAGCCAAGGGGAACTCGGGGCAATGTGCCCCAACAATTCTGACCTTGAGCTGTGCTAGGATATGTTCTGCAACCAGAAGGGCTACCTGGATGAAGAGTTGGACTTCAGGAAGCGTTCCATGGACCAGGCTCATAAGGTAAGCCGCCCTCAAATCTCCCGCCGGACTACTGATGGACGAGGATCATGGAGCTGGAGGCCATGTTGTACGAGGCGCTACCGCAGCGGGACTGCCCCGCCACGGACGGCGAAAAAGCCAGCCACGCTGGCGTGAATGACGTGCTGACGGCGGATCAGAGACAAGAGCTTAGGAGCGCCGTGGACCAATGGAAGCGAGCCCTGATGTGGGAGTTGAGGGAGCGCGACGCTTGCATCCTCCAAGAGAGAATGGATCTGCTGCACAGCGCGCAACAGGTAAGGGCCCAAAGCCAGCCGGGCACTTACTTGCACGCTTACTGGCTTTTGAAGGCTACTTTCCATTTGTCCGTCCTAGAGGAACAAAGAGCTGAAAGAATTCATCGAAGCTCAGAAGAGACAAATCAAACAATTGGAGGAGAAGTTTCTGTTTCTCTTTCTAGTCTTCTCCTTGGCCTTCATTCTGTGGCCCTAACACCAGCTGGTGAGTGAGCTCCAGCGGCACCGCACTCGACACCTCCGATACACTGCCAGCCGGTCTCAGACGTTGGCAGACGCTCCGATGCCGACGTATACCCCCCGCCACGGTGACAGAGGCACCGCGTCACACCGGCGCTCATCCAATCAGAAGGCAGGAAAGGCAAATTCACATGCAGGGCACTCTTGAACCAGAAGAGAGCGCCACAAAAAACGGTTGTTGCCCCAAACGCGCACTAAAAAGGGTCAGAATAACAAGAGTCCCACCGGCCAGCCGGGGCCACCCGTCCATCCATTTCTTCAGGGGGGGAAAAAATTGGAGTCACCGGTGAGTACATTTTGCATTTAGCTCTGCTTTTCTGCTTCTGTCTTCAAGTGTGTGGCATCCTGCGACCAAAGATTCAGCCAACCCCAAAGCGGTTGACCTCAACGTCCCACCACCATTCCTACCAGAGCAGGTGACGTGATGCTTTGGACATCCTTCCGTCTCAGATGCCCAAAAGTACTCTTTGCCACATCTGCGGCAATACGGTGTCTTTTCAAAGGTGCAAATAAATCCAGCGTGGGCGGAACACGCACGTCTTCGGTTTTTCCCGCTTTGTTTGTGTGACAGCTGTTGTGAAAATTTTACACAAATAAAGTTGTATAGTACAGGTTTGGCCAAGCCGCAACTCCCGAACCGCATGCGGCTCTTTTATGTTCATATCAACATTTGTGTGTGTGTGTGTAGGTGTGTGTGTGTGTGTGGGGGGGGGTTGTGCGTGTTGGCTTCACTTGAGTTCAATTTAGTATTTTCGTCAAAAGCGCATGTGGTGAAATTCCACAAAGTAGGATGGGCAAACACATTCCAGTAAACTATTAGTGTCAATTGGGCTCTCGAAATGGCAGGGAAAAGATGCACAGCAAAACGAAAATATGTAGATGAACACAGGACGTTTTTATCAGAGTGGGAAAGTTTCTATTTTTTGTTGAACGTGATGGCAAACCATTCTGCCTGATACGTCAGACCTCAGCGCATTTCAAAGATTCAAATCTTCAGCGCCATGCACTTCAGCTCACTCCATGCTAACATTGATCAGGCGTCGAACCCGCAACATCATGCTTAAGAGGTGGACATGCTAACCAGTGCGCCATTATGTCAACGCATAACAACTGTAAGAACTTCCGCCGGAATTCAAATCCGCGGGGAGAGTTAACTTGTTTAAAAGGGAGTGGGCAGAAGAATTATTTAATTTATTTAAATCTATTTGGAGTGTGCGCCATTATGTCAATGCATAACAACTGTAAGTCTACTAAACAAAACAGCGGTTGCTATATGACGTCTGCCACGTCGTGGTCACGTGACGCGGACGTGACGTCGACGCCTACTTTACATCCCACCGATCACAGGACCCCTCGGCTGCATAACCGCGCCCCCTTCCCAACCAATCGGATTTGCTATACGCGAAAACGACGCCAATGGGCGGGCTCTTCCGCCAGAATTTAAATCCGTGGGCGTGGCTCGCAACAGGAAGTAGGAAAATGGCGATGTTGACAAAGACACAGCGGATGGTAACATACGACTAACGAGAGAAATATTTTTATTTTCTGCTTGCAACTGGACCGTCCAGAGCGTACACGGTAAGTACAACTCATCGTTTTTAAAAAGAAGTACTTTTGTTGCCCTGAAAAGCGAGTGAGTGTGGCGTTTGGGGGGAACGTCGAATTTCGACGATTCTTTCTGGTCAACGGTTGTAAATGATTGCGTTGATTAAAAAAGAAAACTTGATGTAACTCTACTTTTAACTGCCGTTTCAGATAAGCGGGTATTACGTCGCAGTCATGTGCCGCGGATATGACGTAATTGGCTGACCTTCCACCAAAATTCAAATCTGTTGCCGTGAGCCACTGAGCAACGACGAATATCAACAGAAATATCTTTATTTTCTGCTTGCAACTGGACCGTCTACAGCGTACACGGTAAGTAACACTCATTGTGTTTAAAGAGATTTACGTTTGTAATAGCAACGTGTAGCTGAGGCGCTAGCAGAAGTGTAGCCGCGTTGCGTTGTACGTGTGAATATTGGTCCAGGCGAAATGTTAATGTTTAATTTCATTCCTTTAGGTTCCACGGTGTTTGTTGGCTGCAAGTTTTCCACTGCAAGAAGAGGCTCGTATCATTGACCAGGAGCGAGCTACAACGGTGAGTAGCCATAACATTTATGTTAAACACTTCCTATTTCATGTCTAACAGTACTTGATTTAACAAATAACCATAAATAAATACAGTGTGGGCACTGAAGTTAACATATGTGATTATACTGCCTAATCTGTCACCGAGTATATTGTTGCAAAGTAATATAAGATCCAAAGTTGTAATTCAGAATAGTTTTCAAAAGAAGGCCATTAGAATTATATACAAGTCTGATTACCCTGAACATAACAACAAGCTATTAATTAAATCACAAATTCTTCAATTCAAAGATTTGGTAGATTATCAGAATAATAATGTCTAACAGTAATTGATTTAACACATCACGATAAGTAGATTGAGTGTGGGCACTCTCAAGTTAACATATGTGATTATACTGCCTAATCTGTTACAGAGTATGTTGTTGCCAAGTAATGTAGAATAGATCCAAAGTAGTAATCCAGAATAGTTTTGAAAAGGCCATTAGAATAATAAACAAATCTGATTACCTTGAACATAATAGTTAAGTGTTGAATATGTCCTATGAAGTCAAAATTTGGCACCATCATGTGGTGAAATTTGGAATTGCATCACATCCAATTTTGCCTGGGAACAAACAGATTAAATAAATCTTAGACTTAAATAAGCCACTCCTTCTCAAACAAGTAAACTCTGCCCATTTTGCGCAGTAGATGGTCTGTTAATATCTAGTATTTAGACAAAGTCATAATTTAAATTGCTTTTAACCTTCATTCATCGCTTCAACCAACATTACTCGCTCTTATTACCAACTTGTATCGATTTAACTGAGCGTTTAATACTTCCTATCAGGTCTCAAGTCAAGATTTGGCAAAATACAATTTCAGCAAATCCAATTTTGCCAGGCAACAAAAAGAGATTAAATAAACTAAATAAGTCTTCTTCCCATTAAATAAATCAGAAAAGTCTGTCTTGCAACCAGTCCTCTTCAAACAAGTAAAGTCTGCCCGTTTTGTGCCGTAGATTTTGTGTCTATGCCTAGTATTTATACAAAATCATAATTTAAACGACTTCATTCCTTCATTCACTTTGGAAATTTGGAATTGCAGCAAATCGAATTTTGCCAGGGAACAAAAATAGATCAATTAAACTAAATAAGTCTTCTTCCCATTAAATAAATTAAAAAAGTCTGTCTTGTAACCAGTCCTTTTCAAACAAGTAAAGTCTGCCCATTTTGTGCCGTAGATTTTGTGTTTATGCCTAGTATTTATACAAAATCATAATTTAAAGGATTTCATTCCTTCATTCACTTTGGAAATTTGGAATTGCAGCACGTCAAATTTTGCCTGGGAAGAAAAGTAGATTAAATAAATTTAATAAGTCTTACTACTTCCCAATAAATAAATTAAATACGTCTTACTTGTTCCCACTCCTTTTCAAAAAAGTAGTTTAAAACGAGGGCCCTTCACTCAACCTTTAACCTCAACACCGCACGTCACATTGTGTTGTATCTGTGAATGTTGGTTGTGGCCAAATGATAGTTTTCTTTCATTCGTTTAGGTTCCACGGTGTTTGTTGGCTATATGTTTTCCACTGTCAGAAGGATGAAAATACAAAGTACAACGCTTGGACGTGGGCGACGACGTCACCGGTGAGTCCTTCCTTCCTATTTATTTACCTTCTAGGTGCTAGGTGCCGCACTGAACAACATTATGCCGCACTGAACAACATTATGCCGCACTGAACAACACCATGCCGCACTGAACAACACCATGCCGCACTGAACAACATTATGCCGCACTGAACACCATGCCGCACTGAACAACACCATCCCGCACTGAACAACACCATCCGGCACTGAACAACACCATGCCGCACTGAACAACACCATGCCGCACTGAACAACACCATGCCGCACTGAACAACACCATGCCGCACTGAACAACACCATGCCGCACTGAACAACACCATGCCGCACTGAACAACATTATGCCGCACTGAACAACATTATGCCGCACTGAACAACATTATGCCGCACTGAAAAACACCATGCCGCACTGAACAACACCATGCCGCACTGAACAACACCATGCCGCACTGAACAACACCATGCCGCACTGAACAACACCATGCCGCACTGAACAACACCATGCCGCACTGAACAACACCATGCCGCACTGAACAACACCATGCCGCACTGAACAACACCATCCCACACTAAACAACACCATGCCGCACTGAACAACATTATGCCGCACTGAACAACATTATGCCGCACTGAACAACATTATGCCGCACTGAACAACATCATGTCGCACTGAACAACACCATGCCGCACTGAACAACACCATGCCGCACTGAACAACACCATCCCGCACTGAACAACACCATGCCGCACTGAACTACACCATGCCGCACTGAACAACACCATGCCGCACTGAACAACACCATGCCGCACTGAACAACACCATGCCGCACTGAACAACACCATGCCGCACTGAACAACACCATGCCGCACTGAACAACACCATGCCGCACTGAACAACACCATGCCGCACTGAACAACACCATGCCGCACTGAACAACACCATGCCGCACTGAACAACACCATGCCGCACTGAACAACACCATGCAGCACTGAACAACACCATGCAGCACTGAACAACATTATACCGCACTGAACAACATTATGCCGCACTGAACAACATTATGCCGCACTGAACAACACCATGCCGCACTGAACAACATTATGCCGCACTGAACAACATTATGCCGCACTGAACACCATGCCGCACTGAACACCATGCCGCACTGAACAACACCATCCCGCACTGAACAACACCATCCCGCACTGAACAACACCATGCCGCACTGAACAACACCATGCCGCACTGAACAACACCATGCCGCACTGAACAACACCATGCCGCACTGAACAACACCATGCCGCACTGAACAACACCATGCCGCACTGAACAACACCATGCCGCACTGAACAACACCATGCCGCACTGAACAACACCATCCCGCACTGAACAACATTATGCCGCACTGAACAACATTATGCCGCACTGAACAACATTATGCCGCACTGAACAACATTATGCCGCACTGAACAACATTATGCCGCACTGAACAACATTATGCCGCACTGAACAACATTATGCCGCACTGAACAACACCATGCCGCACTGAACAACACCATGCCGCACTGAACAACACCATGCCGCACTGAACAACACCATGCCGCACTGAACAACACCATGCCGCACTGAACAACACCATGCCGCACTGAACAACACCATGCCGCACTGAACAGCACCATGCCGCACTGAACAACACCATGCCGCACTGAACAACACCATGCCGCACTGAACAACACCATGCCGCACTGAACAACACCATGCCCCACTGAACAACATTACGCCGCACTGAACAACACCATGCCGCACTTAACAACACCATGCCGCACTGAACAACACCATGCCGCACTGAACAACACCATTCCGCACTGAACAACACCATGCTGCACTGAACAACACGACGCCGCACTGAACAACACGACGCCGCACTGAACAACACCATGCCGCACTGAACAACACCATGCCGCACTGAACAACACCATGCCGCACTGAACAACACCATGCCGCACTGAACAACACCATGCCGCACTGAACAACACCATGCCGCACTGAACAACACCATCCCGCACTAAACAACACCATGCCGCACTGAACAACATTATGCCGCACTGAACAACATTATGCCGCACTGAACAACATTATGCCGCACTGAACAACATCTTGTCGCACTGAACAACACCATGCCGCACTGAACAACACCATGCCGCACTGAACAACACCATGCCGCACTGAACAACACCATGCCGCACTGAACAACACCATGCCGCACTGAACAACACCATGCCGCACTGAACAACACCATGCCGCACTGAACAACACCATCCCGCACTGAACAACATGATGCCGCACTGAACAACATTATGCCGCACTGAACAACATTATGCCGCACTGAACAACATTATGCCGCACTGAACAACATTATGCCGCACTGAACAACATTATGCCGCACTGAACAACACCATGCCGCACTGAACAACACCATGCCGCACTGAACAACACCATGCCGCACTGAACAACACCATGCCGCACTGAACAACACCATGCCGCACTGAACAACACCATGCCGCACTGAACAACACCATGCCGCACTGAACAACATTATGCCGCACTGAACACCATGCCGCACTGAACAACACCATGCCGCACTGAACAGCACCATGCCGCACTGAACAACACCATGCCGCACTGAACAACACCATGCCGCACTGAACAACACCATGCCCCACTGAACAACATTACGCCGCACTGAACAACACCATGCCGCACTTAACAACACCATGCCGCACTGAACAACACCATGCCGCACTGAACAACACCATTCCGCACTGAACAACACCATGCTGCACTGAACAACACGACGCCGCACTGAACAACACGACGCCGCACTGAACAACACCATGCCGCACTGAACAACACCATGCCGCACTGAACAACACCATGCCGCACTGAACAACACCATGCCGCACTGAACAACACCATGCCGCACTGAACAACACCATCCCGCACTGAACAACATTATGCCGCACTGAACAACATTATGCCGCACTGAACAACATTATGCCGCACTGAACAACATCATGTCGCACTGAACAACACCATGCCGCACTGAACAACACCATGCCGCACTGAACAACACCATGCCGCACTGAACAACACCATGCCGCACTGAACAACACCATGCCGCACTGAACAACACCATCCCGCACTGAACAACACCATGCCGCACTGAACTACACCATGCCGCACTGAACTACACCATGCCGCACTGAACAACACCATGCCGCACTGAACAACACCATGCCGCACTGAACAACACCATGCCGCACTGAACAACACCATGCCGCACTGAACAACACCATGCCGCACTGAACAACACCATGCCGCACTGAACAACACCATGCCGCACTGAACAACACCATCCCGCACTGAACAACACCATCCCGCACTGAACAACACCATGCCGCACTGAACAACATTATGCCCCACTGAACAACAATATACCGCACTGAACAACATTATGCCGCACTGAACAACATTATGCCGCACTGAACAACACCATGCCGCACTGAACAACATTATGCCGCACTGAACAACATTATGCCGCACTGAACACCATGCCGCACTGAACAACACCATGCCGCACTGAACAACACCATGCCGCACTGAACAACACCATGCCGCACTGAACAACACCATGCCGCACTGAACAACACCATGCCGCACTGAACAACACCATGCCGCACTGAACAACACCATGCCGCACTGAACAACACCATGCCGCACTGAACAACACCATGCCGCACTGAACAACACCATGCCGCACTGAACAACACCATGCCGCACTGAACAACACCATCCCGCACTGAACAACATTATGCCGCACTGAACAACATTATGCCGCACTGAACAACATTATGCCGCACTGAACAACATCATGTCGCACTGAACAACACCATGCCGCACTGAACAACACCATGCCCCACTGAACAACATTACGCCGCACTGAACAATATTATGCCGCACTGAACAACACCATGCCGCACTGAACAACACCATGCCGCACTGAACAACACCATGCCGCACTGAACAACACCATCCCGCACTGAACAACACCATGCCGCACTGAACAACACCATGCCGCACTGAACAACACCATGCCGCACTTAACAACACCATGCCGCACTGAACAACACCATGCCGCACTGAACAACAACATGCCGCACTGAACAACAACATGCCGCACTGAACAACAACATGCCGCACTGAACAACACGACGCCGCACAGAACAACACAACGCCGCACAGAATAACGCAATACCGCACAGAACAACACCATGCCGCACAAACAGTTTTAGATAATATTACGTCGCAGTCATGCGACGCGGACATGACGTCAATAGGCGGAACTCATGGCAAAATTATAATCCGTGGGCGTGGCTTGCAACAGGAAGTAGGAAAGCGGCAATGCTGGCAAACAAGACACAGCGGTTAGTAACACGACGACTAACAAGACAAATATTTTTGTTTTCAGCTTGCAACTTGACCGTCTAGAGCGTACAAGGTAATTACAACTCATTGTTTTGAAAAATATGTTTTTTTGTTGGCCTGAAAAGCGAGGCAGTGTGGCATTTGGGAGGAACGTCGAACTCGGCGTCTGCTTCCAGCCACAGACGCCAAATTTCGACGATTATTTCGACTGGTCAACGTTTGTAAATTATTGCGTTGATTAAAAACTTTATTTAACTCTACTCTTAACTTTGCCGTTTCAGATATGCGGGTATTACACCGCGGAAATGACGTCAATAGGCTGAACTCTGGCCAAAATTCAAATCTGTGGGCGCAATGGCCTTGAGCGAGACAACGGGTACAAACACGACGATTATCAACAGAAATATCTTTATTTTCTGCTTGCAAGTGGACCGTCTAGAGCGTACACGGTAAGTACAACTCATTGTGTTTTAAAAGATTTATGTTTGTGTAGTTTGCGTTGCGTTGTATCTGTGAATGTTGGTTGAGGCTAAATGTTAATGTTTAATTTCCTTCCTTTAGGTTCCACGGTGTTTGTTGGCTGTATGTTTTCCACTGCAAGAAGAGGCTCGTATCATTGACCAGCAGGAGCTACAATGGTGAGTACCCCTTTCGTCGTCCATTTATGTTAAACACTTCCTGTTTCATGTCTAACAGTACTCGATTTAACAAATAACCATAAATAAATACAGTGTGGGCAGTCAAGTTAACATATGTGATTATCCTGCCTAATATGTTTATCACAAATATGTCACTAATATGTTTATTTGTTTATCACAACACCTTTGGACCTTCAGCAATCGATTATTTCCCTTCATCTACATAGAGACAGAACGATGGTGTCTTAAACATCTCATTCATTTCACCAAATAACTTCACGCAGGTGGATAACGGCCGTCTCGGTCACGCTATGTTGCGTGATGCAGTTTTGAAGAACCAAATGCATTTATTCAATGAATAAGTCAAGCTAGATCTATGTTTATGATGTTGTACGTTACGGTACCGATTGAAGTTGAGTCCGAAGCCAGTGGAAAACAGCGCTGCGTTTGTGCTCTCCAGGTACAAATGTTGTGATCTCTGACTGACGACCGGGCGAGACTCGAGTAAGAGATGTCCAAACGAGCTCCGGCAGGGCGGGTCAAGGCGGAGCGAACGGACGCCTTTCAGGCCGCCAATGACGAGCTGAGAGCCAAACTGATGGACGTCCAGTTAGAACTTCAGCAGGAGAAGAACAAGGTGAAAACCTCAACAGACAGACACTGCCTGCCTCCCTGCCTGCCTCCCTGCCTGCCTCCCTGCCTGCCTCCCTGCCTGCCTGCCTCCCTGCTTGCCTCCCTCCCGCCCTCCCTCCCTCCCTCCCTCCCTCCCTCCCAGTTTCCCCGATGTAGATTTGACATGCGTGTGCCATGACTGTGTCAGCCTACGTCAACAAATGCACCGAGGACGTCAGCACCACTAAGAATATCATCACCCGGGGCAACCAACGACCCTGGATGACTGAGGAGGTACGTCAAACGCTACGAGCGCGGAACTCTGCCTTCAAGTCTGGCGACAAGGAGACACTGAGGACAGCGAGAGCCAACTTGAACCGTGCCATCAGGGTAGCGAAGCGAGACCACAGTCGAAAAATTCAGGATCGTTTCCACGACGCCAACAACACCAGGAGTATGTGGCAAGGCATACGGGCGATTACAGACTACAACTCACCCTCCCCCCCCGGTGGGTGAAGTTGATGCTGACTTTCTAAATGGTCTAAATAACTTCTTTGGGAGGTTCGAGGCACTAAACGGCACTCCAGCAGTTAAAACTGTCCCCCATCAGGAAGAGGAGGTACTCTGCCTTGACTCCGCCGATGTGTTGAAGACCCTGAGGAGAGTCAACTCCCGTAAGGCCCCTGGCCCCGACAACATTCCTGGGCGTGTGTTCAGGGAATGTGCAAGTCAGCTGGCTGGGGTCATCACAGACATTTTTAACACCTCGCTGGGCCAAGCCACAGTGCCAGCGTGCTTTAAGACTGCCTCCATCATTCCGGTGCCGAAGAAACCTCAAATCACCTCATTTAATGATTACCGGCCTGTTGCACTGACTCCGGTCATGATGAAGTGCTTCGAACGGCTGCTTAAAGATCACATCGTTTCCAGACTCCCCCCATTATTTGACCCGTTCCAGTTTGCCGACCGGCAAAACCGCTCCACTCAGGACGCCATCTCCTCCGTTCTTCACCTGAGCCTGGCTCACCTGGAGGAGAAGAACACCCATGTTCGGATGCTGTTCCTGGACTTCAGCTCAGCGTTTAACACCATCATCCCACAGCATCTAGTAGGAAAATTGGAACACCTGGGCTTCAACACCCCCCTTCGCAACTGGCTGCTAGACTTCCTCACCAACAGACCTCAGTCAGTCCGGGTCGGACAGAACACCTCTGATGTCATCACCCTCAGCACAGGCTCCCCTCAGGGCTGCGTCCTGAGCCCCCTGCTGTTCACCCTGATGACACACGACTGCGTCCCCAGGTTCACCACCAATCACATCGTGAAGTTCTCAGACGACACAACGGCGGTGGGGCTCATCAGAGACAACAACAACCTGGACTACAGAGAGGAGGTGGAGCAGCTGGTGGGCTGGTGCAGAGACAACAGCCTGATCCTGAATGTGGAGAAGATGAAGGAGATCATCGTCGACTTCAGGAAAAACCAGCCTCACCACGCTCCACTGATCATCAACAGCTCAGCTGTGGAGGTGGTCAGCAGCACCAAATTCCTGGGGGTCCACATCACAGAAGACCTCACCTGGACTATGAACACTACGGCACTGATCAAGAGGGCACAGAAGCGCTTGTACTTCCTGCGGAGGATGAGGAGAGCCCACCTGCCCCCACCCATCATGAGGACGTTCTACAGGAGCACCATAGAGAGCATTCTGACAAGCTGACTCTCTGTGTGGTCTGGAGGCTGCACCGCCTCCGATTGGAAGAACGTGAGGAGAGTGGTGAGGACAGCAGAGAGGATCATAGGGGCTCCTCTTCCCTCCATTCAGGACATTTCATCTCAGCGCTGCATGTCCCGTGCCCGTAACATCATCAATGACCCATCACACCCCCACCATGGACTGTTCTCCCTGCTGCCCTCTGGGAAGAGGTTTCGCACAATCCGCTGCAGGTCCACCAGGTTCTGCAACAGCTTTTTCCCTGCTGTCATCAGACTGTTGAACATTAGAACTGTTGAGCTCTAAACTGAACTCTGCATCACACATTCACAGAACTGTACTTTATGACACTACGGACCTCTATCTTGCACTATCTCGCACTACCAACTTTACTGAACTTGTGTAAACCCTTTAAATAGAAGTTTAATACATGGTTTAGCATTCCTCTGCACACTCTTGAATACTGTTTTGCCTACTTGCACTATTGCATAATTAGCACTGCTGCACTTTATACTTATTTGTAATATATATATATATACAGTATATGTATATATATATTTTCATAGGATATGTTACTTCTATTCAACTGCAATATCACTACTTTGTTGTAAGCCGTGTGCAACGAAATTTCGTTTTGTATGCACCATGTGCAGACAAGATGACAATAAAGTTTGTCTAAGTCATGTCAGGTCAGCTGTCTGGAGAGAGAGAGAAGTCAGGACCTGCGGGCGGAGCACCACCGTGCCACCGCCGCCATGACGGAACTCAAAAGCAAACTCCATGAGGAGAAGCAGAAAGAGTTAGCCGTTACCAGGGAGACATTACTGCGGCAGCATGAAATGGAGCTGATGAGAGTGATCAAAATCAAAGATGGAGAGATCCAGCGACTGAATGCCTTGGTCCTCAGCCTGAGGGACGGCTCCATGGACAAGGTGATCCGCTCAATCCGTGTCTGACTATCCGCACGCCACGTCGGGCTCCGATGCGGCCGCTACCGTATTGTGTAGCTTGTCCTCAGTAAGCGTCGCGGCGCTCCGTTGCGGTCTCAACGGCCCGATGTGGCGCAATGTCTGCTCAGGTGAGGAGCGGGGGCGCTTTGCTGGCGGAAGTGGAGGAGACGCGGCGGTGTCGGGAGACCGAGCGGTGTCGCCTCCACCAGGAGCGCGGAAGAAGCCCTGGCAGCGGCCCAGCAGGCCTGGCAGTCCCGAGCGGCCGAGCTCCGATCGGCTCATCACCAGCATCGGGAGGAGCTGAGCCGAACCAAGAGAGACTGCGAGAGGGAGATCCGCCGACTGGTAGGACTGATCAGATGCGCGGTGCGTGGCTATGTTCCCAATTTCGTTGTATACCTGCAGTGCAATGACACCTAAGGCATTCTATTCTATTCTATTTCACAAGAAGAAAACGTCCGGTTGCTCGCTTCGCTTTTGTCACAGCAATGGTGTTCTAGTCGATTCAAGATAAAAATTGGCCGGTTGCTCTCTTTGTTTTTGTCACAATTCTGGCAAATGAGTTTGCCCGCCTGCCTGAGCGCTCCCCGTTTGTACATCCAGATGGATGAGATCAAGCTGAAAGACAGAGCGGTTAGTGTTTTGGATAAATCCCTGGGGCCGGCCACGTCCACCGCCTTCAGCTGCAGACTCAGGCTGCCGAGCAGCAGATCGCTGCCCTGAGGGATTCCCAAAGGGCGGGCCTAAACTACCCTGGAAGTGGGGTCAACGGCGCTACTAGCAATCCTCTTCATAGCGTAAGCCACCTCATCACACACTTGCAGTACGCATGACTTAGTTCGTTGCTGGAGGAAGGTAGCACAAAAACAGTTTTGAACTTTGAACGAGTGGTTGTGTGTGTGTGTTGCGGGGCGTTTTCAGTCTCAGGAGGATCGGGACACGCGAAGGTTTCATCTGAAAATCGCTGAGCTCAGCGCAGTCATCAGGAAACTGGAGGATCGAAACGCCCTGCTTTCTGAAGAGCGCAATGAACTGGTAATTTATTGACGGCACGCTTGAAGGTTTGCGCTACGTTTGATGCGCGCCATCCAGCGAGGCACCCATTGCGCTTGCTTATTAGTTGAGCGGCGCGGCGAGTCGGTTGCCTGGTAGATGTCTTTTATTGGGAGCCAAAGCCACGATTCCGTTCAAACCGATGCCAAAGGAATGGATACGTTCTGGCCCGCGTGTTGTGCGTCTTTCGCATCCCGCACTTCATGCTTGCAGCTTAAGCGACTGAGAGAAACAGAAAGCCAGTTTCTGCCACTCCTGTACAAAAACAAACGCCTGAGCAGGAAGAATGAAGAACTCTCACTGGTGCTGTGTCGCCTTGAAAACAAAGTGCGCTTTGTCACCCAGGAGAACGAGGAGATGGCAAGCTTGGTAAGTCGACGCGGACAACGGCGGCGTGCCAACAGAGTCCACTGCATTTGTGTTCCACAGAGAAGGCCTAGTTCGCTCAATGACCTGGAGCGCGGTTGCGGCCAGCAGGACGGTGAAATGGAGTTCCTTCAAGTTGTGGAGCAGCGGCACATCATCGACGACTTGTCCAAGGTCTTCAGGCAGGTGACTCGGTGCACGTACGGCAGCGCCGCGCTCGCTCGCTGTCGCCAGGAAACCTTTTCCGTCCAAAGCTTGGCCGGCGGCCGCCATCCAAAAAATTGGCCCCTTAAACTCCGACCTTTCAAGCAGGAGCATTGTGCGCACGCGTTTGAACACGCTTTAGACTTGTTTTGCCGTTTTCAGCAGCTCAAAGCTCCCGTTTTGTCAGCGCCTTTGCCACTCGCTGTGCGCTGAAAACGACGGACTCGCCCGGCTGCTCAGCCCGTCAACCATGAGCCGCGAGCGCGACGTCATTGTCCGTAGGCAGCTAGTGGCAAAATGCACCCTGTTAGAGTTGCGCTCGCTCCAACTTATTTTGCAAGAACCACACGGGAGACAAGTAAGTTCTTTTGGACACCTGCAGGTGGAGAGTCCATCCGTTGTACGAATGAAGTCTGACTCTCGGCTCCCGCACGAGCATTTTTATTAAGAGAAACAGGGTGGGTGTAAGAGTGGATTGAATAGAGAAAGCCCTTGACCTCTAGTCAAAACATAGCAAGGGATGTTTTACGACTTTGTGTAGGAAGGGATAAGCGATAGGGATAAATAAGGGATAAATAATATTATTTATTACAGGTTGCAGTCAAAGTCAAAGCAACATAATCATACGATAAAGATAATCTGAAAAACCCTGACACACCCTGTAGTTGTCACTTTTGGAAAAGACGAGCGTCCCTCCAATCATCGCCGGTGACGGGTTTTTCAGGCTCTGGAGACAGGAGCTCATGTCAGAAATGTCATCGTGAGTCGCGTTTGTTTCTGCGCCGGAGCCGTTCGTTCCCTTTGCATCCAAAGAATCTCAAAGGCGGATTATTTGTGTCGACAGGAGAGAGATTTGCTGCTACGATACCGACGTCGAGAATCTCTGAGGAGGAACAAAGCGTGAGGTCCTGCAAGGTGAGTCTGTTTGTTTGCGGCTGCTTGGTGTTGCGCAAGATGAAATGGCCTTTTTCTCGCTATCGTTCCTCTCGTCGATTCATCGTGAGGTGTCGCTTCAGTTTGTTCAGAGAGATGTTTGCTTCCGCGCCCGCAGGTCATCGAAACATTTTACGGCTACGACGAAGACGTGTTGGTGGACTCGGACGGATCGTCCTTGTCTTTTCACACCGACAGAACCCCCGACACGGAACCCGAAGAGGTAGCCCGCCATTTCTGCCAGCGTATTGGCGCCAAACTTTCCTCTTCAGCCTGGAATCGGACTCGTCTTTGCGTCGCGGGTGCTTTGTCGCCGGTCTGACTGATTCTGGTACTAGTGCTGTGTTGCATTGGTGTGTGCATGAGGAGGCGGAGCTTCGCTACCGCCAGCTGACGCAAGAATATCAAGCGCTGCAACGAGCCTACGCTCTGCTAGCCCAGACCAGCGGAGGGGACTACGACGCCGAGAAGGAGATCAAGGTGGCGCCCCTTCCCGCAACCCCCGGCCGGGTCGCAGCCTCCCCGTTCTCACCCAGCCTCGGGTGTTCTCTGGTCTGAAAGGAGGAGGAGGAGCCTCATGACAGTAGAAATGGGTCACTATCAAAGCAGAGTAGCAGATCTGGAGTCAGCGCTGAAGCAACAAGGACAGGTAAGCTTATCAATGAGCACACCTTTTTCTCAGACAAAATAGCTACATTCTTCAGTCACTCATTCGTCTGGCATTACTGGACCAACAACCCCCCCCCCCCCCCCCCCCCCCTGAACGTGGCTGGGAAAATGTGGAGAAAAGCAAATGTCATTTTCCAGTCAACCAAAGAATTTGTGGATGAAAATAAAACAACATTCCAAAGCTGTCCACGCGTTTGTCTCTTCTAGAATGTCAAGTGGGTGGAGGAGAAGCAGCTGCTGCGTCAGAGCAATCAGCAGTTGGCCGAAAAGGTGACGGAAAGAAAGGCGCTGGGCGGAGTCGCTTGGCGTCACACCCGTCCGGAAGCCCCGCAGATGAGGTCTGACTGTCTTTTCAGGTCAGGCGGATGGAGGCGGAAGAAGCGCGTCTGAAAGAGCACATCCAGGATATCCGAGACCAAAACGAACTGCTTGAGTTCCGCATCCTGGAGCTGGAGGTGGGAAGACTCGCACAAGCGTTTTGAGGCCAGAGATGTGACGGACGGACGGACGGACGGACGGACGGACGGACGGATGCATGCCTCTGCCTTTCAGGAGAGGGAGTGGCGCTCCCCCGTCTTGAAGTTTCTGCAAGTCCGTTTCCCAGACGGCCTCAGCCCTTTGCAGATCTACTGCGAGGCCGACGGCGTGAGCGTACGTAAGGCGTCCCTCGCAACCCTAACCTTAACCTGAGGTCCCAGAACACCTTACATTGCTCCTTGCGCCTTTCCCCAGGACATCGTCATCAGTGATCTGATGAAGAAGCTGGACATCCTGGGCGATAACGCCGTAAGTGTATGTCGAACTCCTTATGTTCGCACTCCACGAGACTCGGCGGCTCAAATGTGACTTTTGGAAGGCTTTGCGCTGAAAGAACCTTGTTGACGCTGTACCTTTGGGCTCTTGCAGAATCTCACCAACGAGGAGCAGGTGGTCGTGATTCACGCCAGGACCCTTCCCACCCTAGCCGAGAAGGTAACGCGCACGTCCACGCACGCTCTCGCATTCTGCTTATGTGACAGCAGCCTTTCCTCAGTGGTTAGAATACATCAAAGTGACCAAGTCAGCACTTCAACAGAAGATGTTGGACATTGAAAGTGAGAAGGTAGACAGACACGCGACATCAGCCAAGGGGAACTCGGGGCAATGTGCCCCAACACTTCTGACCTTGAGCTGTGCTAGGATATGTTCTGCAACCAGAAGGGCTACCTGGATGAAGAGTTGGACTTCAGGAAGCGTTCCATGGACCAGGCTCATAAGGTAAGCCGCCCTCAAATCTCCCGCCGGACTACTGATGGACGAGGATTGCGGCCCAGAGGATCATGGAGCTGGAGGCCATGTTGTACGAGGCGCTACCGCAGCGGGACTGCCCCGCCACGGACGGCGAAAAAGCCAGCCACGCTGGCGTGAATGACGTGCTGACGGCGGATCAGAGACAAGAGCTTAGGAGCGCCGTGGACCAATGGAAGCGAGCCCTGATGTGGGAGTTGAGGGAGCGCGACGCTTGCATCCTCCAAGAGAGAATGGATCTGCTGCACAGCGCGCAACAGGTAAGGGCCCAAAGCCAGCCCGGCACTTACTTGCACGCTTACTGGCTTTTGAAGGCTACTTTCCATTTGTCCGTCCTAGAGGAACAAAGAGCTGAAAGAATTCATCGAAGCTCACAAGAGACAAATCAAACAATTGGAGGAGAAGTTTCTGTTTCTCTTTCTAGTCTTCTCCTTGGCCTTCATTCTGTGGCCCTAACACCAGCTGGTGAGTGAGCTCCAGCGGCACCGCACTCGACACCTCCGATACACTGCCAGCCGGTCTCAGACGTTGGCAGACGCTCCGATGCCGACGTATACCCCCCGCCACGGTGACAGAGGCACCGCGTCACACCGGCGCTCATCCAATCAGAAGGCAGGAAAGGCAAATTCACATGCAGGGCACTCTTGAACCAGAAGAGAGCGCCACAAAAAACGGTTGTTGCCCCAAACGCGCACTAAAAAGGGTCAGAATAACAAGAGTCCCACCGGCCAGCCGGGGCCACCCGTCCATCCATTTCTTCAGGGGGGGAAAAAATTGGAGTCACCGGTGAGTACATTTTGCATTTAGCTCTGCTTTTCTGCTTCTGTCTTCAAGTGTGTGGCATCCTGCGACCAAAGATTCAGCCAACCCCAAAGCGGTTGACCTCAACGTCCCACCACCATTCCTACCAGAGCAGGTGACGTGATGCTTTGGACATCCTTCCGTCTCAGATGCCCAAAAGTACTCTTTGCCACATCTGCGGCAATACGGTGTCTTTTCAAAGGTGCAAATAAATCCAGCGTGGGCGGAACACGCACGTCTTCGGTTTTTCCCGCTTTGTTTGTGTGACAGCTGTTGTGAAAATTTTACACAAATAAAGTTGTATAGTACAGGTTTGGCCAAGCCGCAACTCCCGAACCGCATGCGGCTCTTTTATGTTCATATCAACATTTGTGTGTGTGTGTGTAGGTGTGTGTGTGTGTGGGGGGGGGGGTTGTGCGTGTTGGCTTCACTTGAGTTCAATTTAGTATTTTCGTCAAAAGCGCATGTGGTGAAATTCCACAAAGTAGGATGGGCAAACACATTCCAGTAAACTATTAGTGTCAATTGGGCTCTCGAAATGGCAGGGAAAAGATGCACAGCAAAACGAAAATATGTAGATGAACACAGGACGTTTTTATCAGAGTGGGAAAGTTTCTATTTTTTGTTGAACGTGATGGCAAACCATTCTGCCTGATACGTCAGACCTCAGCGCATTTCAAAGATTCAAATCTTCAGCGCCATGCACTTCAGCTCACTCCATGCTAACATTGATCAGGCGTCGAACCCGCAACATCATGCTTAAGAGGTGGACATGCTAACCAGTGCGCCATTATGTCAACGCATAACAACTGTAAGAACTTCCGCCGGAATTCAAATCCGCGGGGAGAGTTAACTTGTTTAAAAGGGAGTGGGCAGAAGAATTATTTAATTTATTTAAATCTATTTGGAGTGTGCGCCATTATGTCAATGCATAACAACTGTAAGTCTACTAAACAAAACAGCGGTTGCTATATGACGTCTGCCACGTCGTGGTCACGTGACGCGGACGTGACGTCGACGCCTACTTTACATCCCACCGATCACAGGACCCCTCGGCTGCATAACCGCGCCCCCTTCCCAACCAATCGGATTTGCTATACGCGAAAACGACGCCAATGGGCGGGCTCTTCCGCCAGAATTTAAATCCGTGGGCGTGGCTCGCAACAGGAAGTAGGAAAATGGCGATGTTGACAAAGACACAGCGGATGGTAACATACGACTAACGAGAGAAATATTTTTATTTTCTGCTTGCAACTGGACCGTCCAGAGCGTACACGGTAAGTACAACTCATCGTTTTTAAAAAGAAGTACTTTTGTTGCCCTGAAAAGCGAGTGAGTGTGGCGTTTGGGGGGAACGTCGAATTTCGACGATTCTTTCTGGTCAACGGTTGTAAATGATTGCGTTGATTAAAAAAGAAAACTTGATGTAACTCTACTTTTAACTGCCGTTTCAGATAAGCGGGTATTACGTCGCAGTCATGTGCCGCGGATATGACGTAATTGGCTGACCTTCCACCAAAATTCAAATCTGTTGCCGTGAGCCACTGAGCAACGACGAATATCAACAGAAATATCTTTATTTTCTGCTTGCAACTGGACCGTCTACAGCGTACACGGTAAGTAACACTCATTGTGTTTAAAGAGATTTACGTTTGTAATAGCAACGTGTAGCTGAGGCGCTAGCAGAAGTGTAGCCGCGTTGCGTTGTACGTGTGAATATTGGTCCAGGCGAAATGTTAATGTTTAATTTCATTCCTTTAGGTTCCACGGTGTTTGTTGGCTGCAAGTTTTCCACTGCAAGAAGAGGCTCGTATCATTGACCAGGAGCGAGCTACAACGGTGAGTAGCCATAACATTTATGTTAAACACTTCCTATTTCATGTCTAACAGTACTTGATTTAACAAATAACCATAAATAAATACAGTGTGGGCACTGAAGTTAACATATGTGATTATACTGCCTAATCTGTCACCGAGTATATTGTTGCAAAGTAATATAAGATCCAAAGTTGTAATTCAGAATAGTTTTCAAAAGAAGGCCATTAGAATTATATACAAGTCTGATTACCCTGAACATAACAACAAGCTATTAATTAAATCACAAATTCTTCAATTCAAAGATTTGGTAGATTATCAGAATAATAATGTCTAACAGTAATTGATTTAACACATCACGATAAGTAGATTGAGTGTGGGCACTCTCAAGTTAACATATGTGATTATACTGCCTAATCTGTTACAGAGTATGTTGTTGCCAAGTAATGTAGAATAGATCCAAAGTAGTAATCCAGAATAGTTTTGAAAAGGCCATTAGAATAATAAACAAATCTGATTACCTTGAACATAATAGTTAAGTGTTGAATATGTCCTATGAAGTCAAAATTTGGCACCATCATGTGGTGAAATTTGGAATTGCATCACATCCAATTTTGCCTGGGAACAAACAGATTAAATAAATCTTAGACTTAAATAAGCCACTCCTTCTCAAACAAGTAAACTCTGCCCATTTTGCGCAGTAGATGGTCTGTTAATATCTAGTATTTAGACAAAGTCATAATTTAAATTGCTTTTAACCTTCATTCATCGCTTCAACCAACATTACTCGCTCTTATTACCAACTTGTATCGATTTAACTGAGCGTTTAATACTTCCTATCAGGTCTCAAGTCAAGATTTGGCAAAATACAATTTCAGCAAATCCAATTTTGCCAGGCAACAAAAAGAGATTAAATAAACTAAATAAGTCTTCTTCCCATTAAATAAATCAGAAAAGTCTGTCTTGCAACCAGTCCTCTTCAAACAAGTAAAGTCTGCCCGTTTTGTGCCGTAGATTTTGTGTCTATGCCTAGTATTTATACAAAATCATAATTTAAACGACTTCATTCCTTCATTCACTTTGGAAATTTGGAATTGCAGCAAATCGAATTTTGCCAGGGAACAAAAATAGATCAATTAAACTAAATAAGTCTTCTTCCCATTAAATAAATTAAAAAAGTCTGTCTTGTAACCAGTCCTTTTCAAACAAGTAAAGTCTGCCCATTTTGTGCCGTAGATTTTGTGTTTATGCCTAGTATTTATACAAAATCATAATTTAAAGGATTTCATTCCTTCATTCACTTTGGAAATTTGGAATTGCAGCACGTCAAATTTTGCCTGGGAAGAAAAGTAGATTAAATAAATTTAATAAGTCTTACTACTTCCCAATAAATAAATTAAATACGTCTTACTTGTTCCCACTCCTTTTCAAAAAAGTAGTTTAAAACGAGGGCCCTTCACTCAACCTTTAACCTCAACACCGCACGTCACATTGTGTTGTATCTGTGAATGTTGGTTGTGGCCAAATGATAGTTTTCTTTCATTCGTTTAGGTTCCACGGTGTTTGTTGGCTATATGTTTTCCACTGTCAGAAGGATGAAAATACAAAGTACAACGCTTGGACGTGGGCGACGACGTCACCGGTGAGTCCTTCCTTCCTATTTATTTACCTTCTAGGTGCTAGGTGCCGCACTGAACAACATTATGCCGCACTGAACAACATTATGCCGCACTGAACAACACCATGCCGCACTGAACAACACCATGCCGCACTGAACAACATTATGCCGCACTGAACACCATGCCGCACTGAACAACACCATCCCGCACTGAACAACACCATCCCGCACTGAACAACACCATCCCGCACTGAACAACACCATCCCGCACTGAACAACACCATGCCGCACTGAACAACACCATGCCGCACTGAACAACACCATGCCTCACTGAACAACACCATGCCGCACTGAACAACACCATGCCGCACTGAACAACACCATGCCGCACTGAACAACACCATGCCGCACTGAACAACACCATGCCGCACTGAACAACATTATGCCGCACTGAACAACATTATGCCGCACTGAACAACATTATGCCGCACTGAACAACATTATGCCGCACTGAACAACATTATGCCGCACTGAACAACATTATGCCGCATTGAAAAACACCATGCCGCACTGAACAACACCATGCCGCACTGAACAACACCATGCCGCACTGAACAACACCATGCCGCACTGAACAACACCATGCCGCACTGAACAACACCATGCCGCACTGAACAACACCATGCCGCACTGAACAACACCATGCCGCACTGAACAGCACCATGCCGCACTGAACAACACCATGCTGCACTGAACAACACCATGCCGCACTGAACAACACCATGCCGCACTGAACACCATGCCGCACTGAACAACATTACGCCGCACTGAACAACATTACGCCGCACTGAACAACACCATGCCGCACTTAACACCATGCCGCACTGAACAACACCATGCCGCACTGAACAACACCATTCCGCACTGAACAACACCATGCTGCACTGAACAACACGACGCCGCACTGAACAACACCATGCCGCACTGAACAACACCATGCCGCACTGAACAACACCATGCCGCACTGAACAACACCATGCCGCACTGAACAACACCATGCCGCACTGAACAACACCATGCCGCACTGAACAACACCATGCCGCACTGAACAACACTATGCCGCACTGAACAACATTATGCCGCACTGAACAACACCATGCCGCACTGAACAACACCATGCCGCACTGAACAACACCATCCCGCACTGAACAACACCATCCCGCACTGAACACCATCCCGCACTGAACAACACCATGCCGCACTGAACAAATCCATGCCGCACTGAACAACACCATGCCGAACAACACCATGCCGCACTGAACAACACCATGCCGCACTGAACAACACCATCCCGCACTGAACAACACCATCCCGCACTGAACAACACCATCCCGCACTGAACAACACCATCCCGCACTGAACAACACCATGCCGCACTGAACAACACCATGCCGCACTGAACAACACCATGCCAAACTGAACAACACCATCCCGCACTGAACAACACCATCCCGCACTGAACAACACCATCCCGCACTGAACAACACCATCCCGCACTGAACAACACCATCCCGCACTGAACAACACCATGCCGCACTGAACTACACCATGCCGCACTGAACTACACCATGCCGCACTGAACTACACCATGCCGCACTGAACAACATTATGCCCCACTGAACAACAATATACCGCACTGAACAACATTATGCCGCACTGAACAACATTATGCCGCACTGAACAACACCATGCCGCACTGAACAACATTATGCCGCACTGAACAACATTATGCCGCACTGAACACCATGCCGCACTGAACAACACCATCCCGCACTGAACAACACCATGCCGCACTGAACAACACCATGCCGCACTGAACAACACCATGCCGCACTGAACAACACCATGCCGCACTGAACAACACCATGCCGCACTGAACAACACCATGCCGCACTGAACAACACCATGCCGCACTGAACTACACCATGCCGCACTGAACTACACCATGCCGCACTGAACAACATTATGCCCCACTGAACAACAATATACCGCACTGAACAACATTATGCCGCACTGAACAACATTATGCCGCACTGAACAACACCATGCCGCACTGAACAACATTATGCCGCACTGAACAACATTATGCCGCACTGAACACCATGCCGCACTGAACAACACCATCCCGCACTGAACAACACCATGCCGCACTGAACAACACCATGCCGCACTGAACAACACCATGCCGCACTGAACAACACCATGCCGCACTGAACAACACCATGCCGCACTGAACAACACCATGCCGCACTGAACAACACCATGCCGCACTGAACAACACCATGCCGCACTAAACAACACCATGCCGCACTGAACAACATTATGCCGCACTGAACAACATTATGCCGCACTGAACAACATTATGCCGCACTGAACAACATTATGCCGCACTGAACAACATCATGTCGCACTGAACAACACCATGCCGCACTGAACAACACCATGGCGCACTGAACAACACCATCCCGCACTGAACAACACCATGCCGCACTGAACTACACCATGCCGCACTGAACAACACCATGCCGCACTGAACTACACCATGCCGCACTGAACAACACCATGCCGCACTGAACAACACCATGCCGCACTGAACAACACCATGCCGCACTGAACAACACCATGCCGCACTGAACAACACCATGCCGCACTGAACAACACCATGCCGCACTGAACAACACCATGCCGCACTGAACAACACCATGCCGCACTGAACAACACCATGCCGCACTGAACAACACCATCCCGCACTGAACAACACCATGCAGCACTGAACAACACCATGCAGCACTGAACAACATTATACCGCACTGAACAACATTATGCCGCACTGAACAACATTATGCCGCACTGAACAACACCATGCCGCACTGAACAACATTATGCCGCACTGAACAACATTATGCCGCACTGAACACCATGCCGCACTGAACAACACCATCCCGCACTGAACAACACCATCCCGCACTGAACAACACCATCCCGCACTGAACAACACCATGCCGCACTGAACAACACCATGCCGCACTGAACAACACCATGCCGCACTGAACAACACCATGCCGCACTGAACAACACCATGCCGCACTGAACAACACCATCCCGCACTGAACAACATTATGCCGCACTGAACAACTTTATGCCGCACTGAACAACATTATGCCGCACTGAACAACATTATGCCGCACTGAACAACATTATGCCGCACTGAAAAACACCATGCCGCACTGAACAACACCGTGCCGCACTGAACAACACCGTGCCGCACTGAACAACACCATGCCGCACTGAACAACACCATGCCGCACTGAACAACACCATGCCGCACTGAACAGCACCATGCCGCACTGAACAGCACCATGCCGCACTGAACAGCACCATGCCGCACTGAACAGCACCATGCCGCACTGAACAACACCATGCCGCACTGAACAACACCATGCCGCACTGAACAACACCATGCCGCACTGAACAACACCATGCCCCACTGAACAACATTACGCCGCACTGAACAACACCATGCCGCACTTAACAACACCATGCCGCACTGAACAACACCATGCCGCACTGAACAACACCATTCCGCACTGAACAACACCATGCTGCACTGAACAACACGACACCGCACTGAACAACACGACGCCGCACTGAACAACACCATGCCGCACTGAACAACACCATGCCGCACTGAACAACACCATGCCGCACTGAACAACACCATGCCGCACTGAACAACACCATGCCGCACTGAACAACACCATGCCGCACTGAACAACACCATCCCGCACTGAACAACACCATGCCGCACTGAACAACATTATGCCGCACTGAACAACATTATGCCGCACTGAACAACATCATGCCGCACTGAACAACATCATGTCGCACTGAACAACACCATGTCGCACTGAACAACACCATGCCGCACTGAACAACACCATCCCGCACTGAACAACACCATGCCGCACTGAACTACACCATGCCGCACTGAACTACACCATGCCGCACTGAACTACACCATGCCGCACTGAACAACACCATGCCGCACTGAACAACACCATGCCGCACTGAACAACACCATGCCGCACTGAACAACACCATGCCGCACTGAACAACACCATGCCGCACTGAACAACACCATGCCGCACTGAACAACACCATCCCGCACTGAACAACACCATGCCGCACTGAACAACATTATGCCCCACTGAACAACAATATACCGCACTGAACAACAATATACCGCACTGAACAACATTATGCCGCACTGAACAACACCATGCCGCACTGAACAACATTATGCCGCACTGAACAACATTATGCCGCACTGAACACCATGCCGCACTGAACACCATGCCGCACTGAACAACACCATGCCGCACTGAACAACACCATGCCGCACTGAACAACACCATCCCGCACTAAACAACACCATGCCGCACTGAACAACACCATGCCGCACTGAACAACACCATCCCGCACTGAACAACACCATGCCGCACTGAACAACACCATGCCGCACTGAACAACACCATGCCGCACTGAACAACACCATGCCGCACTGAACAACACCATGCCGCACTGAACAACACCATGCCGCACTGAACAACACCATCCCGCACTGAACAACACCATCCCGCACTGAACAACATTATGCCGCACTGAACAACATTATGCCGCACTGAACAACATTATGCCGCACTGAACAACATCATGTCGCACTGAACAACACCATGCCGCACTGAACAACACCATGCCCCACTGAACAACATTACGCCGCACTGAACAATATTATGCCGCACTGAACAACACCATGCCGCACTGAACAACACCATGCCGCACTGAACAACACCATGCCGCACTGAACAACACCATGCCGCACTGAACAACACCATGCCGCACTGAACAACAACATGCCGCACTGAACAACAACATGCCGCACTGAACAACACGACGCCGCACTGAACAACACTACGCCGCACAGAACAACACGACGCCGCACAGAATAACACAATACCGCACAGAACAACACCATGCCGCACAAACAGTTTTAGATAATATTACGTCGCAGTCATGCGACGCGGACATGACGTCAATAGGCGGAACTCATGGCAAAATTATAATCCGTGGGCGTGGCTTGCAACAGGAAGTAGGAAAGCGGCAATGCTGGCAAACAAGACACAGCGGTTAGTAACACGACGACTAACAAGACAAATATTTTTGTTTTCAGCTTGCAACTTGACCGTCTAGAGCGTACAAGGTAATTACAACTCATTGTTTTGAAAAATATGTTTTTTTGTTGGCCTGAAAAGCGAGGCAGTGTGGCATTTGGGAGGAACGTCGAACTCGGCGTCTGCTTCCAGCCACAGACGCCAAATTTCGACGATTATTTCGACTGGTCAACGTTTGTAAATTATTGCGTTGATTAAAAACTTTATTTAACTCTACTCTTAACTTTGCCGTTTCAGATATGCGGGTATTACACCGCGGAAATGACGTCAATAGGCTGAACTCTGGCCAAAATTCAAATCTGTGGGCGCAATGGCCTTGAGCGAGACAACGGATACAAACACGACGATTATCAACAGAAATATCTTTATTTTCTGCTTGCAAGTGGACCGTCTAGAGCGTACACGGTAAGTACAACTCATTGTGTTTTAAAAGATTTATGTTTGTGTAGTTTGCGTTGCGTTGTATCTGTGAATGTTGGTTGAGGCTAAATGTTAATGTTTAATTTCCTTCCTTTAGGTTCCACGGTGTTTGTTGGCTGTATGTTTTCCACTGCAAGAAGAGGCTCGTATCATTGACCAGCAGGAGCTACAATGGTGAGTACCCCTTTCGTCGTCCATTTATGTTAAACACTTCCTGTTTCATGTCTAACAGTACTCGATTTAACAAATAACCATAAATAAATACAGTGTGGGCAGTCAAGTTAACATATGTGATTATCCTGCCTAATATGTTTATCACAAATATGTCACTAATATGTTTATTTGTTTATCACAACACCTTTGGACCTTCAGCAATCGATTATTTCCCTTCATCTACATAGAGACAGAACGATGGTGTCTTAAACATCTCATTCATTTCACCAAATAACTTCACGCAGGTGGATAACGGCCGTCTCGGTCACGCTATGTTGCGTGATGCAGTTTTGAAGAACCAAATGCATTTATTCAATGAATAAGTCAAGCTAGATCTATGTTTATGATGTTGTACGTTACGGTACCGATTGAAGTTGAGTCCGAAGCCAGTGGAAAACAGCGCTGCGTTTGTGCTCTCCAGGTACAAATGTTGTGATCTCTGACTGACGACCGGGCGAGACTCGAGTAAGAGATGTCCAAACGAGCTCCGGCAGGGCGGGTCAAGGCGGAGCGAACGGACGCCTTTCAGGCCGCCAATGACGAGCTGAGAGCCAAACTGATGGACGTCCAGTTAGAACTTCAGCAGGAGAAGAACAAGGTGAAAACCTCAACAGACAGACACTGCCTTCCTCCCTGCCTGCTTCCCTGCCTGCCTCCCTGCCTGCCTCCCTGCCTGCCTGCCTCCCTGCTTGCCTCCCTCCCGCCCTCCCTCCCTCCCTCCCTCCCAGTTTCCCCGATGTAGATTTGACATGCGTGTGCCATGACTGTGTCAGCCTACGTCAACAAATGCACCGAGGACGTCAGCACCACTAAGAATATCATCACCCGGGGCAACCAACGACCCTGGATGACTGAGGAGGTACGTCAAACGCTACGAGCGCGGAACTCTGCCTTCAAGTCTGGCGACAAGGAGACACTGAGGACAGCGAGAGCCAACTTGAACCGTGCCATCAGGGTAGCGAAGCGAGACCACAGTCGAAAAATTCAGGATCGTTTCCACGACGCCAACAACACCAGGAGTATGTGGCAAGGCATACGGGCGATTACAGACTACAACTCACCCTCCCCCCCCGGTGGGTGAAGTTGATGCTGACTTTCTAAATGGTTTAAATAACTTCTTTGGGAGGTTCGAGGCACTAAACGGCACTCCAGCAGTTAAAACTGTCCCCCATCAGGAAGAGGAGGTACTCTGCCTTGACTCCGCCGATGTGTTGAAGACCCTGAGGAGAGTCAACCCCCGTAAGGCCCCTGGCCCCGACAACATTCCTGGGCGTGTGTTCAGGGAATGTGCAAGTCAGCTGGCTGGGGTCATCACAGACATTTTTAACACCTCGCTGGGCCAAGCCACAGTGCCAGCGTGCTTTAAGACTGCCTCCATCATTCCGGTGCCGAAGAAACCTCAAATCACCTCATTTAATGATTACCGGCCTGTTGCACTGACTCCGGTCATGATGAAGTGCTTCGAACGGCTGCTTAAAGATCACATCGTTTCCAGACTCCCCCCATTATTTGACCCGTTCCAGTTTGCCGACCGGCAAAACCGCTCCACTCAGGACGCCATCTCCTCCGTTCTTCACCTGAGCCTGGCTCACCTGGAGGAGAAGAACACCCATGTTCGGATGCTGTTCCTGGACTTCAGCTCAGCGTTTAACACCATCATCCCACAGCATCTAGTAGGAAAATTGGAACACCTGGGCTTCAACACCCCCCTTCGCAACTGGCTGCTAGACTTCCTCACCAACAGACCTCAGTCAGTCCGGGTCGGACAGAACACCTCTGATGTCATCACCCTCAGCACAGGCTCCCCTCAGGGCTGCGTCCTGAGGCCCCTGCTGTTCACCCTGATGACACACGACTGCGTCCCCAGGTTCACCACCAATCACATCGTGAAGTTCGCAGACGACACAACGGCGGTGGGGCTCATCAGAGACAACAACGACCTGGACTACAGAGAGGAGGTGGAGCAGCTGGTGGGCTGGTGCAGAGACAACAGCCTGATCCTGAATGTGGAGAAGATGAAGGAGATCATCGTCGACTTCAGAAAAAACCAGCCTCACCACGCTCCACTGATCATCAACAGCTCAGCTGTGGAGGTGGTCAGCAGCACCAAATTCCTGGGGGTCCACATCACAGAAGACCTCACCTGGACTATGAACACTACGGCACTGATCAAGAGGGCACAGAAGCGCTTGTACTTCCTGCGGAGGATGAGGAGAGCCCACCTGCCCCCACCCATCATGAGGACGTTCTACAGGAGCACCATAGAGAGCATTCTGACAAGCTGACTCTCTGTGTGGTGTGGAGGCTGCACCGCCTCCGATTGGAAGAACGTGAGGAGAGTGGTGAGGACAGCAGAGAGGATCATAGGGGCTCCTCTTCCCTCCATTCAGGACATTTCATCTCAGCGCTGCATGTCCCGTGCCCGTAACATCATCAATGACCCATCACACCCCCACCATGGACTGTTCTCCCTGCTGCCCTCTGGGAAGAGGTTTCGCACAATCCGCTGCAGGTCCACCAGGTTCTGCAACAGCTTTTTCCCTGCTGTCATCAGACTGTTGAACATTAGAACTGTTGAGCTCTAAACTGAACTCTGCATCACACATTCACAGAACTGTACTTTATGACACTACGGACCTCTATCTTGCACTATCTCGCACTACCAACTTTACTGAACTTGTGTAAACCCTTTAAATAGAAGTTTAATACATGGTTTAGCATTCCTCTGCACACTCTTGAATACTGTTTTGCCTACTTGCACTATTGCATAATTAGCACTGCTGCACTTTATACTTATTTGTAATATATATATATATATACAGTATATGTATATATATATTTTCATAGGATATGTTACTTCTATTCAACTGCAATATCACTACTTTGTTGTAAGCCGTGTGCAACGAAATTTCGTTTTGTATGCACCATGTGCAGACAAGATGACAATAAAGTTTGTCTAAGTCATGTCAGGTCAGCTGTCTGGAGAGAGAGAGAAGTCAGGACCTGCGGGCGGAGCACCACCGTGCCACCGCCGCCATGACGGAACTCAAAAGCAAACTCCATGAGGAGAAGCAGAAAGAGTTAGCCGTTACCAGGGAAACATTACTGCGGCAGCATGAAATGGAGCTGATGAGAGTGATCAAAATCAAAGATGGAGAGATCCAGCGACTGAATGCCTTGGTCCTCAGCCTGAGGGACGGCTCCATGGACAAGGTGATCCGCTCAATCCGTGTCTGACTATCCGCACGCCACGTCGGGCTCCGATGCGGCCGCTACCGTATTGTGTAGCTTGTCCTCAGTAAGCGTCGCGGCGCTCCGTTGCGGTCTCAACGGCCCGATGTGGCGCAATGTCTGCTCAGGTGAGGAGCGGGGGCGCTTTGCTGGCGGAAGTGGAGGAGACGCGGCGGTGTCGGGAGACCGAGCGGTGTCGCCTCCACCAGGAGCGCGGAAGAAGCCCTGGCAGCGGCCCAGCAGGCCTGGCAGTCCCGAGCGGCCGAGCTCCGATCGGCTCATCACCAGCATCGGGAGGAGCTGAGCCGAACCAAGAGAGACTGCGAGAGGGAGATCCGCCGACTGGTAGGACTGATCAGATGCGCGGTGCGTGGCTATGTTCCCAATTTCGTTGTATACCTGCAGTGCAATGACACCTAAGGCATTCTATTCTATTCTATTTCACAAGAAGAACACGTCCGGTTGCTCGCTTCGCTTTTGTCACAGCAATGGTGTTCTAGTCGATTCAAGATAAAAATTGGCCGGTTGCTCTCTTTGTTTTTGTCACAATTCTGGCAAATGAGTTTGCCCGCCTGCCTGAGCGCTCCCCGTTTGTACATCCAGATGGATGAGATCAAGCTGAAAGACAGAGCGGTTAGTGTTTTGGATAAATCCCTGGGGCCGGCCACGTCCACCGCCTTCAGCTGCAGACTCAGGCTGCCGAGCAGCAGATCGCTGCCCTGAGGGATTCCCAAAGGGCGGGCCTAAACTACCCTGGAAGTGGGGTCAACGGCGCTACTAGCAATCCTCTTCATAGCGTAAGCCACCTCATCACACACTTGCAGTACGCATGACTTAGTTCGTTGCTGGAGGAAGGTAGCACAAAAACAGTTTTGAACTTTGAACGAGTGGTTGTGTGTGTGTGTTGCGGGGCGTTTTCAGTCTCAGGAGGATCGGGACACGCGAAGGTTTCATCTGAAAATCGCTGAGCTCAGCGCAGTCATCAGGAAACTGGAGGATCGAAACGCCCTGCTTTCTGAAGAGCGCAATGAACTGGTAATTTATTGACGGCACGCTTGAAGGTTTGCGCTACGTTTGATGCGCGCCATCCAGCGAGGCACCCATTGCGCTTGCTTATTAGTTGAGCGGCGCGGCGAGTCGGTTGCCTGGTAGATGTCTTTTATTGGGAGCCAAAGCCACGATTCCGTTCAAACCGATGCAAAAGGAATGGATACGTTCTGGCCCGCGTGTTGTGCGTCTTTCGCATCCCGCACTTCATGCTTGCAGCTTAAGCGACTGAGAGAAACAGAAAGCCAGTTTCTGCCACTCCTGTACAAAAACAAACGCCTGAGCAGGAAGAATGAAGAACTCTCACTGGTGCTGTGTCGCCTTGAAAACAAAGTGCGCTTTGTCACCCAGGAGAACGAGGAGATGGCAAGCTTGGTAAGTCGACGCGGACAACGGCGGCGTGCCAACAGAGTCCACTGCATTTGTGTTCCACAGAGAAGGCCTAGTTCGCTCAATGACCTGGAGCGCGGTTGCGGCCAGCAGGACGGTGAAATGGAGTTCCTTCAAGTTGTGGAGCAGCGGCACATCATCGACGACTTGTCCAAGGTCTTCAGGCAGGTGACTCGGTGCACGTACGGCAGCGCCGCGCTCGCTCGCTGTCGCCAGGAAACCTTTTCCGTCCAAAGCTTGGCCGGCGGCCGCCATCCAAAAAATTGGCCCCTTAAACTCCGACCTTTCAAGCAGGAGCATTGTGCGCACGCGTTTGAACACGCTTTAGACTTGTTTTGCCGTTTTCAGCAGCTCAAAGCTCCCGTTTTGTCAGCGCCTTTGCCACTCGCTGTGCGCTGAAAACGACGGACTCGCCCGGCTGCTCAGCCCGTCAACCATGAGCCGCGAGCGCGACGTCATTGTCCGTAGGCAGCTAGTGGCAAAATGCACCCTGTTAGAGTTGCGCTCGCTCCAACTTATTTTGCAAGAACCACACGGGAGACAAGTAAGTTCTTTTGGACACCTGCAGGTGGAGAGTCCATCCGTTGTACGAATGAAGTCTGACTCTCGGCTCCCGCACGAGCATTTTTATTAAGAGAAACAGGGTGGGTGTAAGAGTGGATTGAATAGAGAAAGCCCTTGACCTCTAGTCAAAACATAGCAAGGGATGTTTTACGACTTTGTGTAGGAAGGGATAAGCGATAGGGATAAATAAGGGATAAATAATATTATTTATTACAGGTTGCAGTCAAAGTCAAAGCAACATAATCATACGATAAAGATAATCTGGAAAACCCTGACACACCCTGTAGTTGTCACTTTTGGAAAAGACGAGCGTCCCTCCAATCATCGCCGGTGACGGGTTTTTCAGGCTCTGGAGACAGGAGCTCATGTCAGAAATGTCATCGTGAGTCGCGTTTGTTTCTACGCCGGAGCCGTTCGTTCCCTTTGCATCCAAAGAATCTCAAAGGCGGATTATTTGTGTCGACAGGAGAGAGATTTGCTGCTACGATACCGACGTCGAGAATCTCTGAGGAGGAACAAAGCGTGAGGTCCTGCAAGGTGAGTGAGTCTGTTTGTTTGCGGCTGCTTGGTGTTGCGCAAGATGAAATGGCCTTTTTCTCGCTATCGTTCCTCTCGTCGATTCATCGTGAGGTGTCGCTTCAGTTTGTTCAGAGAGATGTTTGCTTCCGCGCCCGCAGGTCATCGAAACATTTTACGGCTACGACGAAGACGTGTTGGTGGACTCGGACGGATCGTCCTTGTCTTTTCACACCGACAGAACCCCCGACACGGAACCCGAAGAGGTAGCCCGCCATTTCTGCCAGCGTATTGGCGCCAAACATTCCTCTTCAGCCTGGAATCGGACTCGTCTTTGCGTCGCGGGTGCTTTGTCGCCGGTCTGACTGATTCTGGTACTAGTGCTGTGTTGCATTGGTGTGTGCATGAGGAGGCGGAGCTTCGCTACCGCCAGCTGACGCAAGAATATCAAGCGCTGCAACGAGCCTACGCTCTGCTAGCCCAGACCAGCGGAGGGGACTACGACGCCGAGAAGGAGATCAAGGTGGCGCCCCTTCCCGCAACCCCCGGCCGGGTCGCAGCCTCCCCGTTCTCACCCAGCCTCGGGTGTTCTCTGGTCTGAAAGGAGGAGGAGGAGCCTCCCTCCTCCTCCTTTCAGACCAGAGAAAAGCTGATGGTAGTGTCAAACGCACCTCTTTCAATAATCACTCTTCCCTTAAATATCTACGAAAGTTATTTAATTCTCTAACATGTTCGGAGTTACTTTTTACGCGGCCCGTCAAAAGGGGAAACGGGCCTGCGCCCTTCAAATAATTAAATTACTTTCAGTTCTACACCAAACCGATAATCCGATTCAAACACTTCCGTTAATTTATTCAGACGAAGCAAACTTTCAAACGGATTGAAATTCACTCGTGTCTCAAATAACTACGAAAGTTATTCAATTCTCTAAAATTGTCTGATGTTACTTTTATTTATTACGGTCCTATGTTATACCATAATAACCCCCCGCACATTAATCAAATTGTCAAATCAACCCCGAACCATCGATTGTACATTCAGTACAAATCAGCGCACAACAAAGTAGATGAATATACACAACACATTTATTGAAGAAACATGAAATAGAATTACAAATCTTAATCACTCCAGAAACCGAACAATTTCACCCACTGATACCCGTGTTAATAAAATCATTCAATCCCAGAACAATTCGATTGCAAAACACAGTTCATGAAAGAGGGAATCAATTTTTAGCCAAGCAAAGAAATCAAGAAGTAAAAATCACATTTGTGCTTCTCCAAACAATTTATGTCACGCCACTATTCTCATAGTGACGGGTCCCTTGATCGAATTGACTAACAATATTGCTTTAAGCTGTTACAGAATACATTTTTAGCCAAGCAAAGAAATCAAAAAGTAAAAATCACATTTGTGCGTCCATGCGTGACTCACAATCCGACACCGTGTTCCTGTTTTATTTCTATTTTAACTTGCTTAGCTTATTTTGGCCCCTTTTTTGGTCTCATGTTTTGGTCTGGCGCCATCTTTTGGACAAATTTGGAATTTCAGCTCTGCCAATTTATTCCTGTGAACAATCCATATTTTACCATTTGCACCATCTCTTCCCCCCATGTTACATGACAGTAGAAATGGGTCACTATCAAAGCAGAGTAGCAGATCTGGAGTCAGCGCTGAAGCAACAAGGACAGGTAAGCTTATCAATGAGCACACCTTTTTCTCAGACAAAATAGCTACATTCTTCAGTCACTCATTCGTCTGGCATTACTGGACCAACACCCCCCCCCTGAACGTGGCTGGGAAAATGTGGAGAAAAGCAAATGTCATTTTCCAGTCAACCAAAGAATTTGTGGATGAAAATGACACAACATTCCAAAGCTGTCCACGCGTTTGTCTCTTCTAGAATGTCAAGTGGGTGGAGGAGAAGCAGCTGCTGCGTCAGAGCAATCAGCAGTTGGCCGAAAAGGTGACGGAAAGAAAGGCGCAGGGCGGAGTCGCTTGGCGTCACACCCGTCCGGAAGCCCCGCAGATGAGGTCTGACTGTCTTTTCAGGTCAGGCGGATGGAGGCGGAAGAAGCGCGTCTGAAAGAGCACATCCAGGATATCCGAGACCAAAACGAACTGCTTGAGTTCCGCATCCTGGAGCTGGAGGTGGGAAGACTCGCACAAGCGTTTTGAGGCCAGAGATGTGACGGACGGACGGACGGACGGACGGATGCATGCCTCTGCCTTTCAGGAGAGGGAGTGGCGCTCCCCCGTCTTGAAGTTTCTGCAAGTCCGTTTCCCAGACGGCCTCAGCCCTTTGCAGATCTACTGCGAGGCCGACGGCGTGAGCGTACGTAAGGCGTCCCTCGCAACCCTAACCTTAACCTGAGGTCCCAGAACACCTTACATTGCTCCTTGCGCCTTTCCCCAGGACATCGTCATCAGTGATCTGATGAAGAAGCTGGACATCCTGGGCGATAACGCCGTAAGTGTATGTCGAACTCCTTATGTTCGCACTCCACGAGACTCGGCGGCTCAAATGTGACTTTTGGAAGGCTTTGCGCTGAAAGAACCTTGTTGACGCTGTGCCTTTGGGCTCTTGCAGAATCTCACCAACGAGGAGCAGGTGGTCGTGATTCACGCCAGGACCCTTCCCACCCTAGCCGAGAAGGTAACGCGCACGTCCACGCACGCTCTCGCATTCTGCTTATGTGACAGCAGCCTTTCCTCAGTGGTTAGAATACATCAAAGTGACCAAGTCAGCACTTCAACAGAAGATGTTGGACATTGAAAGTGAGAAGGTAGACAGACACGCGACATCAGCCAAGGGGAACTCGGGGCAATGTGCCCCAACAATTCTGACCTTGAGCTGTGCTAGGATATGTTCTGCAACCAGAAGGGCTACCTGGATGAAGAGTTGGACTTCAGGAAGCGTTCCATGGACCAGGCTCATAAGGTAAGCCGCCCTCAAATCTCCCGCCGGACTACTGATGGACGAGGATTGCGGCCCAGAGGATCATGGAGCTGGAGGCCATGTTGTACGAGGCGCTACCGCAGCGGGACTGCCCCGCCACGGACAGCGAAAAAGCCAGCCACGCTGGCGTGAATGACGTGCTGACGGCGGATCAGAGACAAGAGCTTAGGAGCGCCGTGGACCAATGGAAGCGAGCCCTGATGTGGGAGTTGAGGGAGCGCGACGCTTGCATCCTCCAAGAGAGAATGGATCTGCTGCACAGCGCGCAACAGGTAAGGGCCCAAAGCCAGCCCGGCACTTACTTGCACGCTTACTGGCTTTTGAAGGCTACTTTCCATTTGTCCGTCCTAGAGGAACAAAGAGCTGAAAGAATTCATCGAAGCTCACAAGAGACAAATCAAACAATTGGAGGAGAAGTTTCTGTTTCTCTTTCTAGTCTTCTCCTTGGCCTTCATTCTGTGGCCCTAACACCAGCTGGTGAGTGAGCTCCAGCGGCACCGCACTCGACACCTCCGATACACTGCCAGCCGGTCTCAGACGTTGGCAGACGCTCCGATGCCGACGTATACCCCCCGCCACGGTGACAGAGGCACCGCGTCACACCGGCGCTCATCCAATCAGAAGGCAGGAAAGGCAAATTCACATGCAGGGCACTCTTGAACCAGAAGAGAGCGCCACAAAAAACGGTTGTTGCCCCAAACGCGCACTAAAAAGGGTCAGAATAACAAGAGTCCCACCGGCCAGCCGGGGCCACCCGTCCATCCATTTCTTCAGGGGGGGAAAAAATTGGAGTCACCGGTGAGTACATTTTGCATTTAGCTCTGCTTTTCTGCTTCTGTCTTCAAGTGTGTGGCATCCTGCGACCAAAGATTCAGCCAACCCCAAAGCGGTTGACCTCAACGTCCCACCACCATTCCTACCAGAGCAGGTGACGTGATGCTTTGGACATCCTTCCGTCTCAGATGCCCAAAAGTACTCTTTGCCACATCTGCGGCAATACGGTGTCTTTTCAAAGGTGCAAATAAATCCAGCGTGGGCGGAACACGCACGTCTTCGGTTTTTCCCGCTTTGTTTGTGTGACAGCTGTTGTGAAAATTTTACACAAATAAAGTTGTATAGTACAGGTTTGGCCAAGCCGCAACTCCCGAACCGCATGCGGCTCTTTTATGTTCATATCAACATTTGTGTGTGTGTGTGTAGGTGTGTGTGTGTGTGTGTGTGTGGGGGGGGGGGGGGGGGGGTTGTGCGTGTTGGCTTCACTTGAGTTCAATTTAGTATTTTCGTCAAAAGCGCATGTGGTGAAATTCCACAAAGTAGGATGGGCAAACACATTCCAGTAAACTATTAGTGTCAATTGGGCTCTCGAAATGGCAGGGAAAAGATGCACAGCAAAACGAAAATATGTAGATGAACACAGGACGTTTTTATCAGAGTGGGAAAGTTTCTATTTTTTGTTGAACGTGATGGCAAACCATTCTGCCTGATACGTCAGACCTCAGCGCATTTCAAAGATTCAAATCTTCAGCGCCATGCACTTCAGCTCACTCCATGCTAACATTGATCAGGCGTCGAACCCGCAACATCATGCTTAAGAGGTGGACATGCTAACCAGTGCGCCATTATGTCAACGCATAACAACTGTAAGAACTTCCGCCGGAATTCAAATCCGCGGGGAGAGTTAACTTGTTTAAAAGGGAGTGGGCAGAAGAATTATTTAATTTATTTAAATCTATTTGGAGTGTGCGCCATTATGTCAATGCATAACAACTGTAAGTCTACTAAACAAAACAGCGGTTGCTATATGACGTCTGCCACGTCGTGGTCACGTGACGCGGACGTGACGTCGACGCCTACTTTACATCCCACCGATCACAGGACCCCTCGGCTGCATAACCGCGCCCCCTTCCCAACCAATCGGATTTGCTATACGCGAAAACGACGCCAATGGGCGGGCTCTTCCGCCAGAATTTAAATCCGTGGGCGTGGCTCGCAACAGGAAGTAGGAAAATGGCGATGTTGACAAAGACACAGCGGATGGTAACATACGACTAACGAGAGAAATATTTTTATTTTCTGCTTGCAACTGGACCGTCCAGAGCGTACACGGTAAGTACAACTCATCGTTTTTAAAAAGAAGTACTTTTGTTGCCCTGAAAAGCGAGTGAGTGTGGCGTTTGGGGGGAACGTCGAATTTCGACGATTCTTTCTGGTCAACGGTTGTAAATGATTGCGTTGATTAAAAAAGAAAACTTGATGTAACTCTACTTTTAACTGCCATTTCAGATAAGCGGGTATTACGTCGCAGTCATGTGCCGCGGATATGACGTAATTGGCTGAACTTCCACCAAAATTCAAATCTGTTGGCGCGATGGCCGTGAGCCACTGAGCAACGACGAATATCAACAGAAATATCTTTATTTTCTGCTTGCAACTGGACCGTCTACAGCGTACACGGTAAGTAACACTCATTGTGTTTAAAGAGATTTACGTTTGTAATAGCAACGTGTAGCTGAGGCGCTAGCAGAAGTGTAGCCGCGTTGCGTTGTACGTGTGAATATTGGTCCAGGCGAAATGTTAATGTTTAATTTAATTCCTTTAGGTTCCACGGTGTTTGTTGGCTGCAAGTTTTCCACTGCAAGAAGAGGCTCGTATCATTGACCAGGAGCGAGCTACAACGGTGAGTAGCCATAACATTTATGTTAAACACTTCCTATTTCATGTCTAACAGTACTTGATTTAACAAATAACCATAAATAAATACAGTGTGGGCACTGAAGTTAACATATGTGATTATACTGCCTAATCTGTCACCGAGTATATTGTTGCAAAGTAATATAAGATCCAAAGTTGTAATTCAGAATAGTTTTCAAAAGAAGGCCATTAGAATTATATACAAGTCTGATTACCCTGAACATAACAACAAGCTATTAATTAAATCACAAATTCTTCAATTCAAAGATTTGGTAGATTATCAGAATAATAATGTCTAACAGTAATTGATTTAACACATCACGATAAGTAGATTGAGTGTGGGCACTCTCAAGTTAACATATGTGATTATACTGCCTAATCTGTTACAGAGTATGTTGTTGCCAAGTAATGTAGAATAGATCCAAAGTAGTAATCCAGAATAGTTTTGAAAAGGCCATTAGAATAATAAACAAATCTGATTACCTTGAACATAATAGTTAAGTGTTGAATATGTCCTATGAAGTCAAAATTTGGCACCATCATGTGGTGAAATTTGGAATTGCATCACATCCAATTTTGCCTGGGAACAAACAGATTAAATAAATCTTAGACTTAAATAAGCCACTCCTTCTCAAACAAGTAAACTCTGCCCATTTTGCGCAGTAGATGTTCTGTTAATATCTAGTATTTATACAAAGTCATAATTTAAATTGCTTTTAACCTTCATTCATCGCTTCAACCAACATTACTCGCTCTTATTACCAACTTGTATCGATTTAACTGAGCGTTTAATACTTCCTATCAGGTCTCAAGTCAAGATTTGGCAAAATACAATTTCAGCAAATCCAATTTTGCCAGGCAACAAAAAGAGATTAAATAAACTAAATAAGTCTTCTTCCCATTAAATAAATCAGAAAAGTCTGTCTTGCAACCAGTCCTCTTCAAACAAGTAAAGTCTGCCCGTTTTGTGCCGTAGATTTTGTGTCTATGCCTAGTATTTATACAAAATCATAATTTAAACGACTTCATTCCTTCATTCACTTTGGAAATTTGGAATTTCAGCAAATCGAATTTTGCCAGGGAACAAAAATAGATCAATTAAACTAAATAAGTCTTCTTCCCATTAAATAAATTAAAAAAGTCTGTCTTGTAACCAGTCCTTTTCAAACAAGTAAAGTCTGCCCATTTTGTGCCGTAGATTTTGTGTTTATGCCTAGTATTTATACAAAATCATAATTTAAAGGATTTCATTCCTTCATTCACTTTGGAAATTTGGAATTGCAGCACGTCAAATTTTGCCTGGGAAGAAAAGTAGATTAAATAAATTTAATAAGTCTTACTACTTCCCAATAAATAAATTAAATACGTCTTACTTGTTCCCACTCCTTTTCAAAAAAGTAGTTTAAAACGAGGGCCCTTCACTCAACCTTTAACCTCAACACCGCACATCACATTGTGTTGTATCTGTGAATGTTGGTTGTGGCCAAATGATAGTTTTCTTTCATTCGTTTAGGTTCCACGGTGTTTGTTGGCTATATGTTTTCCACTGTCAGAAGGATGAAAATACAAAGTACAACGCTTGGACGTGGGCGACGACGTCACCGGTGAGTCCTTCCTTCCTATTTATTTACCTTCTAGGTGCTAGGTGCCGCACTGAACAACATTATGCCGCACTGAACAACATTATGCCGCACTGAACAACACCATGCCGCACTGAACAACACCATGCCGCACTGAACAACATTATGCCGCACTGAACAACATTATGCCGCACTGAACAACACCATCCCGCACTGAGCAACACCATCCCGCACTGAACAACACCATCCCGCACTGAACAACACCATCCCGCACTGAACAACACCATGCCGCACTGAACAACACCATGCCGCACTGAACAACACCATGCCGCACTGAACAACACCATGCCGCACTGAACAACACCATGCCGCACTGAACAACACCATGCCGCACTGAACAACACCATGCCGCACTGAACAACACCATGCCGCACTGAACAACATTATGCCGCACTGAACAACATTATGCCGCACTGAACAACATTATGCCGCACTGAACAACATTATGCCGCACTGAACAACATTATGCCGCACTGAAAAACACCATGCCGCACTGAACAACACCATGCCGCACTGAACAACACCATGCCGCACTGAACAACACCATGCCGCACTGAACAACACCATGCCGCACTGAACAACACCATGCCGCACTGAACAACACCATGCCGCACTGAACAACACCATGCCGCACTGAACAACACCATGCCGCACTGAACAACACCATGCCGCACTGAACAACACCATGCCGCACTGAACAACACCATCCCACACTAAACAACACCATGCCGCACTGAACAACATTATGCCGCACTGAACAACATTATGCCGCACTGAACAACATCATGCCGCACTGAACAACACCATGTCGCACTGAACAACACCATGCCGCACTGAACAACACCATCCCGCACTGAACAACACCATGCCGCACTGAACTACACCATGCCGCACTGAACTACACCATGCCGCACTGAACAACACCATGCCGCACTGAACAACACCATGCCGCACTGAACAACACCATGCCGCACTGAACAACACCATGCCGCACTGAACAACACCATGCCGCACTGAACAACACCATGCCGCACTGAACAACACCATGCCGCACTGAACAACACCATGCCGCACTGAACAACACCATGCCGCACTGAACAACACCATGCCGCACTGAACAACACCATGCAGCACTGAACAACACCATGCAGCACTGAACAACATTATACCGCACTGAACAACATTATGCCGCACTGAACAACACCATGCCGCACTGAACAACATTATGCCGCACTGAACAACATTATGCCGCACTGAACACCATGCCGCACTGAACAACACCATCCCGCACTGAACAACACCATCCCGCACTGAACAACACCATCCCGCACTGAACAACACCATGCCGCACTGAACAACACCATGCCGCACTGAACAACACCATGCCGCACTGAACAACACCATGCCGCACTGAACAACACCATGCCGCACTGAACGACACCATGCCGCACTGAACGACACCATGCCGCACTGAACAACACCATCCCGCACTGAACAACATTATGCCGCACTGAACAACATTATGCCGCACTGAACAACATTATGCCGCACTGAACAACATTATGCCGCACTGAACAACATTATGCCGCACTGAACAACATTATGCCGCACTGAACAACACCATGCCGCACTGAACAACACCATGCCGCACTGAACAACACCATGCCGCACTGAACAACACCATGCCGCACTGAACAACACCATGCCGCACTGAACAACACCATGCCGCACTGAACAACACCATGCCGCACTGAACAACACCATGCCGCACTGAACAGCACCATGCCGCACTGAACAGCACCATGCCGCACTGAACAACACCATGCCGCACTGAACAACATTATGCCGCACTGAACAACACCATGCCGCACTGAACAACATTATGCCGCACTGAACAACATTATGCCGCACTGAACACCATGCCGCACTGAACAACACCATCCCGCACTGAACAACACCATCCCGCACTGAACAACACCATCCCGCACTGAACAACACCATGCCGCACTGAACAACACCATGCCGCACTGAACAACACCATGCCGCACTGAACAACACCATGCCGCACTGAACAACACCATGCCGCACTGAACAACACCATGCCGCACTGAACAACACCATGCCGCACTGAACAACACCATGCCGCACTGAACAACACCATGCCGCACTGAACAGCACCATGCCGCACTGAACAGCACCATGCCGCACTGAACAACACCATGCCGCACTGAACAACACCATGCCGCACTGAACAACACCATGCCGCACTGAACAACACCATGCCCCACTGAACAACATTACGCCGCACTGAACAACACCATGCCGCACTTAACAACACCATGCCGCACTGAACAACACCATGCCGCACTGAACAACACCATTCCGCACTGAACAACACCATGCTGCACTGAACAACACGACGCCGCACTGAACAACACGACGCCGCACTGAACAACACCATGCCGCACTGAACAACACCATGCCGCACTGAACAACACCATGCCGCACTGAACAACACCATGCCGCACTGAACAACACCATGCCGCACTGAACAACACCATGCCGCACTGAACAACACCATCCCGCACTAAACAACACCATGCCGCACTGAACAACATTATGCCGCACTGAACAACATTATGCCGCACTGAACAACATTATGCCGCACTGAACAACATCTTGTCGCACTGAACAACACCATGCCGCACTGAACAACACCATGCCGCACTGAACAACACCATGCCGCACTGAACAACACCATGCCGCACTGAACAACACCATGCCGCACTGAACAACACCATGCCGCACTGAACAACACCATGCCGCACTGAACAACACCATCCCGCACTGAACAACATGATGCCGCACTGAACAACATTATGCCGCACTGAACAACATTATGCCGCACTGAACAACATTATGCCGCACTGAACAACATTATGCCGCACTGAACAACATTATGCCGCACTGAACAACACCATGCCGCACTGAACAACACCATGCCGCACTGAACAACACCATGCCGCACTGAACAACACCATGCCGCACTGAACAACACCATGCCGCACTGAACAACACCATGCCGCACTGAACAACACCATGCCGCACTGAACAACATTATGCCGCACTGAACACCATGCCGCACTGAACAACACCATGCCGCACTGAACAGCACCATGCCGCACTGAACAACACCATGCCGCACTGAACAACACCATGCCGCACTGAACAACACCATGCCCCACTGAACAACATTACGCCGCACTGAACAACACCATGCCGCACTTAACAACACCATGCCGCACTGAACAACACCATGCCGCACTGAACAACACCATTCCGCACTGAACAACACCATGCTGCACTGAACAACACGACGCCGCACTGAACAACACGACGCCGCACTGAACAACACCATGCCGCACTGAACAACACCATGCCGCACTGAACAACACCATGCCGCACTGAACAACACCATGCCGCACTGAACAACACCATGCCGCACTGAACAACACCATGCCGCACTGAACAACACCATCCCGCACTGAACAACATTATGCCGCACTGAACAACATTATGCCGCACTGAACAACATTATGCCGCACTGAACAACATCATGTCGCACTGAACAACACCATGCCGCACTGAACAACACCATGCCGCACTGAACAACACCATGCCGCACTGAACAACACCATGCCGCACTGAACAACACCATCCCGCACTGAACAACACCATGCCGCACTGAACTACACCATGCCGCACTGAACTACACCATGCCGCACTGAACAACACCATGCCGCACTGAACAACACCATGCCGCACTGAACAACACCATGCCGCACTGAACAACACCATGCCGCACTGAACAACACCATGCCGCACTGAACAACACCATGCCGCACTGAACAACACCATGCCGCACTGAACAACACCATCCCGCACTGAACAACACCATCCCGCACTGAACAACACCATGCCGCACTGAACAACATTATGCCCCACTGAACAACAATATACCGCACTGAACAACATTATGCCGCACTGAACAACATTATGCCGCACTGAACAACACCATGCCGCACTGAACAACATTATGCCGCACTGAACAACATTATGCCGCACTGAACACCATGCCGCACTGAACAACACCATGCCGCACTGAACAACACCATGCCGCACTGAACAACACCATGCCGCACTGAACAACACCATGCCGCACTGAACAACACCATGCCGCACTGAACAACACCATGCCGCACTGAACAACACCATGCCGCACTGAACAACACCATGCCGCACTGAACAACACCATGCCGCACTGAACAACACCATGCCGCACTGAACAACACCATGCCGCACTGAACAACACCATGCCGCACTGAACAACACCATCCCGCACTGAACAACATTATGCCGCACTGAACAACATTATGCCGCACTGAACAACATTATGCCGCACTGAACAACATCATGTCGCACTGAACAACACCATGCCGCACTGAACAACACCATGCCCCACTGAACAACATTACGCCGCACTGAACAATATTATGCCGCACTGAACAACACCATGCCGCACTGAACAACACCATGCCGCACTGAACAACACCATGCCGCACTGAACAACACCATCCCGCACTGAACAACACCATGCCGCACTGAACAACACCATGCCGCACTGAACAACACCATGCCGCACTTAACAACACCATGCCGCACTGAACAACACCATGCCGCACTGAACAACAACATGCCGCACTGAACAACAACATGCCGCACTGAACAACAACATGCCGCACTGAACAACACGACGCCGCACAGAACAACACAACGCCGCACAGAATAACGCAATACCGCACAGAACAACACCATGCCGCACAAACAGTTTTAGATAATATTACGTCGCAGTCATGCGACGCGGACATGACGTCAATAGGCGGAACTCATGGCAAAATTATAATCCGTGGGCGTGGCTTGCAACAGGAAGTAGGAAAGCGGCAATGCTGGCAAACAAGACACAGCGGTTAGTAACACGACGACTAACAAGACAAATATTTTTGTTTTCAGCTTGCAACTTGACCGTCTAGAGCGTACAAGGTAATTACAACTCATTGTTTTGAAAAATATGTTTTTTTGTTGGCCTGAAAAGCGAGGCAGTGTGGCATTTGGGAGGAACGTCGAACTCGGCGTCTGCTTCCAGCCACAGACGCCAAATTTCGACGATTATTTCGACTGGTCAACGTTTGTAAATTATTGCGTTGATTAAAAACTTTATTTAACTCTACTCTTAACTTTGCCGTTTCAGATATGCGGGTATTACACCGCGGAAATGACGTCAATAGGCTGAACTCTGGCCAAAATTCAAATCTGTGGGCGCAATGGCCTTGAGCGAGACAACGGATACAAACACGACGATTATCAACAGAAATATCTTTATTTTCTGCTTGCAAGTGGACCGTCTAGAGCGTACACGGTAAGTACAACTCATTGTGTTTTAAAAGATTTATGTTTGTGTAGTTTGCGTTGCGTTGTATCTGTGAATGTTGGTTGAGGCTAAATGTTAATGTTTAATTTCCTTCCTTTAGGTTCCACGGTGTTTGTTGGCTGTATGTTTTCCACTGCAAGAAGAGGCTCGTATCATTGACCAGCAGGAGCTACAATGGTGAGTACCCCTTTCGTCGTCCATTTATGTTAAACACTTCCTGTTTCATGTCTAACAGTACTCGATTTAACAAATAACCATAAATAAATACAGTGTGGGCAGTCAAGTTAACATATGTGATTATCCTGCCTAATATGTTTATCACAAATATGTCACTAATATGTTTATTTGTTTATCACAACACCTTTGGACCTTCAGCAATCGATTATTTCCCTTCATCTACATAGAGACAGAACGATGGTGTCTTAAACATCTCATTCATTTCACCAAATAACTTCACGCAGGTGGATAACGGCCGTCTCGGTCACGCTATGTTGCGTGATGCAGTTTTGAAGAACCAAATGCATTTATTCAATGAATAAGTCAAGCTAGATCTATGTTTATGATGTTGTACGTTACGGTACCGATTGAAGTTGAGTCCGAAGCCAGTGGAAAACAGCGCTGCGTTTGTGCTCTCCAGGTACAAATGTTGTGATCTCTGACTGACGACCGGGCGAGACTCGAGTAAGAGATGTCCAAACGAGCTCCGGCAGGGCGGGTCAAGGCGGAGCGAACGGACGCCTTTCAGGCCGCCAATGACGAGCTGAGAGCCAAACTGATGGACGTCCAGTTAGAACTTCAGCAGGAGAAGAACAAGGTGAAAACCTCAACAGACAGACACTGCCTGCCTCCCTGCCTGCCTCCCTGCCTGCCTCCCTGCCTGCCTCCCTGCCTGCCTGCCTCCCTGCTTGCCTCCCTCCCGCCCTCCCTCCCTCCCAGTTTCCCCGATGTAGATTTGACATGCGTGTGCCATGACTGTGTCAGCCTACGTCAACAAATGCACCGAGGACGTCAGCACCACTAAGAATATCATCACCCGGGGCAACCAACGACCCTGGATGACTGAGGAGGTACGTCAAACGCTACGAGCGCGGAACTCTGCCTTCAAGTCTGGCGACAAGGAGACACTGAGGACAGCGAGAGCCAACTTGAACCGTGCCATCAGGGTAGCGAAGCGAGACCACAGTCGAAAAATTCAGGATCGTTTCCACGACGCCAACAACACCAGGAGTATGTGGCAAGGCATACGGGCGATTACAGACTACAACTCACCCTCCCCTCTCGGTGGGTGAAGTTGATGCTGACTTTCTAAATGGTCTAAATAACTTCTTTGGGAGGTTCGAGGCACTAAACGGCACTCCAGCAGTTAAAACTGTCCCCCATCAGGAAGAGGAGGTACTCTGCCTTGACTCCGCCGATGTGTTGAAGACCCTGAGGAGAGTCAACTCCCGTAAGGCCCCTGGCCCCGACAACATTCCTGGGCGTGTGTTCAGGGAATGTGCAAGTCAGCTGGCTGGGGTCATCACAGACATTTTTAACACCTCGCTGGGCCAAGCCACAGTGCCAGCGTGCTTTAAGACTGCCTCCATCATTCCGGTGCCGAAGAAACCTCAAATCACCTCATTTAATGATTACCGGCCTGTTGCACTGACTCCGGTCATGATGAAGTGCTTCGAACGGCTGCTTAAAGATCACATCGTTTCCAGACTCCCCCCATTATTTGACCCGTTCCAGTTTGCCGACCGGCAAAACCGCTCCACTCAGGACGCCATCTCCTCCGTTCTTCACCTGAGCCTGGCTCACCTGGAGGAGAAGAACACCCATGTTCGGATGCTGTTCCTGGACTTCAGCTCAGCGTTTAACACCATCATCCCACAGCATCTAGTAGGAAAATTGGAACACCTGGGCTTCAACACCCCCCTTCGCAACTGGCTGCTAGACTTCCTCACCAACAGACCTCAGTCAGTCCGGGTCGGACAGAACACCTCTGATGTCATCACCCTCAGCACAGGCTCCCCTCAGGGCTGCGTCCTGAGCCCCCTGCTGTTCACCCTGATGACACACGACTGCGTCCCCAGGTTCACCACCAATCACATCGTGAAGTTCTCAGACGACACAACGGCGGTGGGGCTCATCAGAGACAACAACAACCTGGACTACAGAGAGGAGGTGGAGCAGCTGGTGGGCTGGTGCAGAGACAACAGCCTGATCCTGAATGTGGAGAAGATGAAGGAGATCATCGTCGACTTCAGGAAAAACCAGCCTCACCACGCTCCACTGATCATCAACAGCTCAGCTGTGGAGGTGGTCAGCAGCACCAAATTCCTGGGGGTCCACATCACAGAAGACCTCACCTGGACTATGAACACTACGGCACTGATCAAGAGGGCACAGAAGCGCTTGTACTTCCTGCGGAGGATGAGGAGAGCCCACCTGCCCCCACCCATCATGAGGACGTTCTACAGGAGCACCATAGAGAGCATTCTGACAAGCTGACTCTCTGTGTGGTCTGGAGGCTGCACCGCCTCCGATTGGAAGAACGTGAGGAGAGTGGTGAGGACAGCAGAGAGGATCATAGGGGCTCCTCTTCCCTCCATTCAGGACATTTCATCTCAGCGCTGCATGTCCCGTGCCCGTAACATCATCAATGACCCATCACACCCCCACCATGGACTGTTCTCCCTGCTGCCCTCTGGGAAGAGGTTTCGCACAATCCGCTGCAGGTCCACCAGGTTCTGCAACAGCTTTTTCCCTGCTGTCATCAGACTGTTGAACATTAGAACTGTTGAGCTCTAAACTGAACTCTGCATCACACATTCACAGAACTGTACTTTATGACACTACGGACCTCTATCTTGCACTATCTCGCACTACCAACTTTACTGAACTTGTGTAAACCCTTTAAATAGAAGTTTAATACATGGTTTAGCATTCCTCTGCACACTCTTGAATACTGTTTTGCCTACTTGCACTATTGCATAATTAGCACTGCTGCACTTTATACTTATTTGTAATATATATATATATACAGTATATGTATATATATATTTTCATAGGATATGTTACTTCTATTCAACTGCAATATCACTACTTTGTTGTAAGCCGTGTGCAACGAAATTTCGTTTTGTATGCACCATGTGCAGACAAGATGACAATAAAGTTTGTCTAAGTCATGTCAGGTCAGCTGTCTGGAGAGAGAGAGAAGTCAGGACCTGCGGGCGGAGCACCACCGTGCCACCGCCGCCATGACGGAACTCAAAAGCAAACTCCATGAGGAGAAGCAGAAAGAGTTAGCCGTTACCAGGGAGACATTACTGCGGCAGCATGAAATGGAGCTGATGAGAGTGATCAAAATCAAAGATGGAGAGATCCAGCGACTGAATGCCTTGGTCCTCAGCCTGAGGGACGGCTCCATGGACAAGGTGATCCGCTCAATCCGTGTCTGACTATCCGCACGCCACGTCGGGCTCCGATGCGGCCGCTACCGTATTGTGTAGCTTGTCCTCAGTAAGCGTCGCGGCGCTCCGTTGCGGTCTCAACGGCCCGATGTGGCGCAATGTCTGCTCAGGTGAGGAGCGGGGGCGCTTTGCTGGCGGAAGTGGAGGAGACGCGGCGGTGTCGGGAGACCGAGCGGTGTCGCCTCCACCAGGAGCGCGGAAGAAGCCCTGGCAGCGGCCCAGCAGGCCTGGCAGTCCCGAGCGGCCGAGCTCCGATCGGCTCATCACCAGCATCGGGAGGAGCTGAGCCGAACCAAGAGAGACTGCGAGAGGGAGATCCGCCGACTGGTAGGACTGATCAGATGCGCGGTGCGTGGCTATGTTCCCAATTTCGTTGTATACCTGCAGTGCAATGACACCTAAGGCATTCTATTCTATTCTATTTCACAAGAAGAAAACGTCCGGTTGCTCGCTTCGCTTTTGTCACAGCAATGGTGTTCTAGTCGATTCAATATAAAAATTGGCCGGTTGCTCTCTTTGTTTTTGTCACAATTCTGGCAAATGAGTTTGCCCGCCTGCCTGAGCGCTCCCCGTTTGTACATCCAGATGGATGAGATCAAGCTGAAAGACAGAGCGGTTAGTGTTTTGGATAAATCCCTGGGGCCGGCCACGTCCACCGCCTTCAGCTGCAGACTCAGGCTGCCGAGCAGCAGATCGCTGCCCTGAGGGATTCCCAAAGGGCGGGCCTAAACTACCCTGGAAGTGGGGTCAACGGCGCTACTAGCAATCCTCTTCATAGCGTAAGCCACCTCATCACACACTTGCAGTACGCATGACTTAGTTCGTTGCTTGAGGAAGGTAGCACAAAAACAGTTTTGAACTTTGAACGAGTGGTTGTGTGTGTGTGTTGCGGGGCGTTTTCAGTCTCAGGAGGATCGGGACACGCGAAGGTTTCATCTGAAAATCGCTGAGCTCAGCGCAGTCATCAGGAAACTGGAGGATCGAAACGCCCTGCTTTCTGAAGAGCGCAATGAACTGGTAATTTATTGACGGCACGCTTGAAGGTTTGCGCTACGTTTGATGCGCGCCATCCAGCGAGGCACCCATTGCGCTTGCTTATTAGTTGAGCGGCGCGGCGAGTCGGTTGCCTGGTAGATGTCTTTTATTGGGAGCCAAAGCCACGATTCCGTTCAAACCGATGCCAAAGGAATGGATACGTTCTGGCCCGCGTGTTGTGCGTCTTTCGCATCCCGCACTTCATGCTTGCAGCTTAAGCGACTGAGAGAAACAGAAAGCCAGTTTCTGCCACTCCTGTACAAAAACAAACGCCTGAGCAGGAAGAATGAAGAACTCTCACTGGTGCTGTGTCGCCTTGAAAACAAAGTGCGCTTTGTCACCCAGGAGAACGAGGAGATGGCAAGCTTGGTAAGTCGACGCGGACAACGGCGGCGTGCCAACAGAGTCCACTGCATTTGTGTTCCACAGAGAAGGCCTAGTTCGCTCAATGACCTGGAGCGCGGTTGCGGCCAGCAGGACGGTGAAATGGAGTTCCTTCAAGTTGTGGAGCAGCGGCACATCATCGACGACTTGTCCAAGGTCTTCAGGCAGGTGACTCGGTGCACGTACGGCAGCGCCGCGCTCGCTCGCTGTCGCCAGGAAACCTTTTCCGTCCAAAGCTTGGCCGGCGGCCGCCATCCAAAAAATTGGCCCCTTAAACTCCGACCTTTCAAGCAGGAGCATTGTGCGCACGCGTTTGAACACGCTTTAGACTTGTTTTGCCGTTTTCAGCAGCTCAAAGCTCCCGTTTTGTCAGCGCCTTTGCCACTCGCTGTGCGCTGAAAACGACGGACTCGCCCGGCTGCTCAGCCCGTCAACCATGAGCCGCGAGCGCGACGTCATTGTCCGTAGGCAGCTAGTGGCAAAATGCACCCTGTTAGAGTTGCGCTCGCTCCAACTTATTTTGCAAGAACCACACGGGAGACAAGTAAGTTCTTTTGGACACCTGCAGGTGGAGAGTCCATCCGTTGTACGAATGAAGTCTGACTCTCGGCTCCCGCACGAGCATTTTTATTAAGAGAAACAGGGTGGGTGTAAGAGTGGATTGAATAGAGAAAGCCCTTGACCTCTAGTCAAAACATAGCAAGGGATGTTTTACGACTTTGTGTAGGAAGGGATAAGCGATAGGGATAAATAAGGGATAAATAATATTATTTATTACAGGTTGCAGTCAAAGTCAAAGCAACATAATCATACGATAAAGATAATCTGGAAAACCCTGACACACCCTGTAGTTGTCACTTTTGGAAAAGACGAGCGTCCCTCCAATCATCGCCGGTGACGGGTTTTTCAGGCTCTGGAGACAGGAGCTCATGTCAGAAATGTCATCGTGAGTCGCGTTTGTTTCTGCGCCGGAGCCGTTCGTTCCCTTTGCATCCAAAGAATCTCAAAGGCGGATTATTTGTGTCGACAGGAGAGAGATTTGCTGCTACGATACCGACGTCGAGAATCTCTGAGGAGGAACAAAGCGTGAGGTCCTGCAAGGTGAGTCTGTTTGTTTGCGGCTGCTTGGTGTTGCGCAAGATGAAATGGCCTTTTTCTCGCTATCGTTCCTCTCGTCGATTCATCGTGAGGTGTCGCTTCAGTTTGTTCAGAGAGATGTTTGCTTCCGCGCCCGCAGGTCATCGAAACATTTTACGGCTACGACGAAGACGTGTTGGTGGACTCGGACGGATCGTCCTTGTCTTTTCACACCGACAGAACCCCCGACACGGAACCCGAAGAGGTAGCCCGCCATTTCTGCCAGCGTATTGGCGCCAAACTTTCCTCTTCAGCCTGGAATCGGACTCGTCTTTGCGTCGCGGGTGCTTTGTCGCCGGTCTGACTGATTCTGGTACTAGTGCTGTGTTGCATTGGTGTGTGCATGAGGAGGCGGAGCTTCGCTACCGCCAGCTGACGCAAGAATATCAAGCGCTGCAACGAGCCTACGCTCTGCTAGCCCAGACCAGCGGAGGGGACTACGACGCCGAGAAGGAGATCAAGGTGGCGCCCCTTCCCGCAACCCCCGGCCGGGTCGCAGCCTCCCCGTTCTCACCCAGCCTCGGGTGTTCTCTGGTCTGAAAGGAGGAGGAGGAGCCTCCCTCCTCCTCCTTTCAGACCAGAGAAAAGCTGATGGTAGTGTCAAACGCACCTCTTTCAATAATCACTCTTCCCTTAAATATCTACGAAAGTTATTTAATTCTCTAACATGTTCGGAGTTACTTTTTACGCGGCCCGTCAAAAGGGGAAACGGGCCTGCGCCCTTCAAATAATTAAATTACTTTCAGTTCTACACCAAACCGATAATCCGATTCAAACACTTCCGTTAATTTATTCAGACGAAGCAAACTTTCAAACGGATTGAAATTCACTCGTGTCTCAAATAACTACGAAAGTTATTCAATTCTCTAAAATTGTCTGATGTTACTTTTATTTATTACGGTCCTATGTTATACCATAATAACCCCCCGCACATTAATCAAATTGTCAAATCAACCCCGAACCATCGATTGTACATTCAGTACAAATCAGCGCACAACAAAGTAGATGAATATACACAACACATTTATTGAAGAAACATGAAATAGAATTACAAATCTTAATCACTCCAGAAACCGAACAATTTCACCCACTGATACCCGTGTTAATAAAATCATTCAATCCCAGAACAATTCGATTGCAAAACACAGTTCATGAAAGAGGGAATCAATTTTTAGCCAAGCAAAGAAATCAAGAAGTAAAAATCACATTTGTGCTTCTCCAAACAATTTATGTCACGCCACTATTCTCATAGTGACGGGTCCCTTGATCGAATTGACTAACAATATTGCTTTAAGCTGTTACAGAATACATTTTTAGCCAAGCAAAGAAATCAAAAAGTAAAAATCACATTTGTGCGTCCATGCGTGACTCACAATCCGACACCGTGTTCCTGTTTTATTTCTATTTTAACTTGCTTAGCTTATTTTGGCCCCTTTTTTGGTCTCATGTTTTGGTCTGGCGCCATCTTTTGGACAAATTTGGAATTTCAGCTCTGCCAATTTATTCCTGTGAACAATCCATATTTTACCATTTGCACCATCTCTTCCCCCCATGTTACATGACAGTAGAAATGGGTCACTATCAAAGCAGAGTAGCAGATCTGGAGTCAGCGCTGAAGCAACAAGGACAGGTAAGCTTATCAATGAGCACACCTTTTTCTCAGACAAAATAGCTACATTCTTCAGTCACTCATTCGTCTGGCATTACTGGACCAACACCCCCCCCCTGAACGTGGCTGGGAAAATGTGGAGAAAAGCAAATGTCATTTTCCAGTCAACCAAAGAATTTGTGGATGAAAATGACACAACATTCCAAAGCTGTCCACGCGTTTGTCTCTTCTAGAATGTCAAGTGGGTGGAGGAGAAGCAGCTGCTGCGTCAGAGCAATCAGCAGTTGGCCGAAAAGGTGACGGAAAGAAAGGCGCAGGGCGGAGTCGCTTGGCGTCACACCCGTCCGGAAGCCCCGCAGATGAGGTCTGACTGTCTTTTCAGGTCAGGCGGATGGAGGCGGAAGAAGCGCGTCTGAAAGAGCACATCCAGGATATCCGAGACCAAAACGAACTGCTTGAGTTCCGCATCCTGGAGCTGGAGGTGGGAAGACTCGCACAAGCGTTTTGAGGCCAGAGATGTGACGGACGGACGGACGGACGGACGGATGCATGCCTCTGCCTTTCAGGAGAGGGAGTGGCGCTCCCCCGTCTTGAAGTTTCTGCAAAGACGAGCGTCCCTCCAATCATCGCCGGTGACGGGTTTTTCAGGCTCTGGAGACAGGAGCTCATGTCAGAAATGTCATCGTGAGTCGCGTTTGTTTCTGCGCCGGAGCCGTTCGTTCCCTTTGCATCCAAAGAATCTCAAAGGCGGATTATTTGTGTCGACAGGAGAGAGATTTGCTGCTACGATACCGACGTCGAGAATCTCTGAGGAGGAACAAAGCGTGAGGTCCTGCAAGGTGAGTCTGTTTGTTTGCGGCTGCTTGGTGTTGCGCAAGATGAAATGGCCTTTTTCTCGCTATCGTTCCTCTCGTCGATTCATCGTGAGGTGTCGCTTCAGTTTGTTCAGAGAGATGTTTGCTTCCGCGCCCGCAGGTCATCGAAACATTTTACGGCTACGACGAAGACGTGTTGGTGGACTCGGACGGATCGTCCTTGTCTTTTCACACCGACAGAACCCCCGACACGGAACCCGAAGAGGTAGCCCGCCATTTCTGCCAGCGTATTGGCGCCAAACTTTCCTCTTCAGCCTGGAATCGGACTCGTCTTTGCGTCGCGGGTGCTTTGTCGCCGGTCTGACTGATTCTGGTACTAGTGCTGTGTTGCATTGGTGTGTGCATGAGGAGGCGGAGCTTCGCTACCGCCAGCTGACGCAAGAATATCAAGCGCTGCAACGAGCCTACGCTCTGCTAGCCCAGACCAGCGGAGGGGACTACGACGCCGAGAAGGAGATCAAGGTGGCGCCCCTTCCCGCAACCCCCGGCCGGGTCGCAGCCTCCCCGTTCTCACCCAGCCTCGGGTGTTCTCTGGTCTGAAAGGAGGAGGAGGAGCCTCCCTCCTCCTCCTTTCAGACCAGAGAAAAGCTGATGGTAGTGTCAAACGCACCTCTTTCAATAATCACTCTTCCCTTAAATATCTCCGAAAGTTATTTAATTCTCTAACATGTTCGGAGTTACTTTTTACGCGGCCCGTCAAAAGGGGAAACGGGCCTGCGCCCTTCAAATAATTAAATTACTTTCAGTTCTACACCAAACCGATAATCCGATTCAAACACTTCCGTTAATTTATTCAGACGAAGCAAACTTTCAAACGGATTGAAATTCACTCGTGTCTCAAATAACTACGAAAGTTATTCAATTCTCTAAAATTGTCTGATGTTACTTTTATTTATTACGGTCCTATGTTATACCATAATAACCCCCCGCACATTAATCAAATTGTCAAATCAACCCCGAACCATCGATTGTACATTCAGTACAAATCAGCGCACAACAAAGTAGATGAATATACACAACACATTTATTGAAGAAACATGAAATAGAATTACAAATCTTAATCACTCCAGAAACCGAACAATTTCACCCACTGATACCCGTGTTAATAAAATCATTCAATCCCAGAACAATTCGATTGCAAAACACAGTTCATGAAAGAGGGAATCAATTTTTAGCCAAGCAAAGAAATCAAGAAGTAAAAATCACATTTGTGCTTCTCCAAACAATTTATGTCACGCCACTATTCTCATAGTGACGGGTCCCTTGATCGAATTGACTAACAATATTGCTTTAAGCTGTTACAGAATACATTTTTAGCCAAGCAAAGAAATCAAAAAGTAAAAATCACATTTGTGCGTCCATGCGTGACTCACAATCCGACACCGTGTTCCTGTTTTATTTCTATTTTAACTTGCTTAGCTTATTTTGGCCCCTTTTTTGGTCTCATGTTTTGGTCTGGCGCCATCTTTTGGACAAATTTGGAATTTCAGCTCTGCCAATTTATTCCTGTGAACAATCCATATTTTACCATTTGCACCATCTCTTCCCCCCATGTTACATGACAGTAGAAATGGGTCACTATCAAAGCAGAGTAGCAGATCTGGAGTCAGCGCTGAAGCAACAAGGACAGGTAAGCTTATCAATGAGCACACCTTTTTCTCAGACAAAATAGCTACATTCTTCAGTCACTCATTCGTCTGGCATTACTGGACCAACAACCCCCCCCCCCCCCCCCCCCCTGAACGTGGCTGGGAAAATGTGGAGAAAAGCAAATGTCATTTTCCAGTCAACCAAAGAATTTGTGGATGAAAATGACACAACATTCCAAAGCTGTCCACGCGTTTGTCTCTTCTAGAATGTCAAGTGGGTGGAGGAGAAGCAGCTGCTGCGTCAGAGCAATCAGCAGTTGGCCGAAAAGGTGACGGAAAGAAAGGCGCTGGGCGGAGTCGCTTGGCGTCACACCCGTCCGGAAGCCCCGCAGATGAGGTCTGACTGTCTTTTCAGGTCAGGCGGATGGAGGCGGAAGAAGCGCGTCTGAAAGAGCACATCCAGGATATCCGAGACCAAAACGAACTGCTTGAGTTCCGCATCCTGGAGCTGGAGGTGGGAAGACTCGCACAAGCGTTTTGAGGCCAGAGATGTGACGGACGGACGGACGGACGGACGGACGGACGGACGGATGCATGCCTCTGCCTTTCAGGAGAGGGAGTGGCGCTCCCCCGTCTTGAAGTTTCTGCAAGTCCGTTTCCCAGACGGCCTCAGCCCTTTGCAGATCTACTGCGAGGCCGACGGCGTGAGCGTACGTAAGGCGTCCCTCGCAACCCTAACCTTAACCTGAGGTCCCAGAACACCTTACATTGCTCCTTGCGCCTTTCCCCAGGACATCGTCATCAGTGATCTGATGAAGAAGCTGGACATCCTGGGCGATAACGCCGTAAGTGTATGTCGAACTCCTTATGTTCGCACTCCACGAGACTCGGCGGCTCAAATGTGACTTTTGGAAGGCTTTGCGCTGAAAGAACCTTGTTGACGCTGTGCCTTTGGGCTCTTGCAGAATCTCACCAACGAGGAGCAGGTGGTCGTGATTCACGCCAGGACCCTTCCCACCCTAGCCGAGAAGGTAACGCGCACGTCCACGCACGCTCTCGCATTCTGCTTATGTGACAGCAGCCTTTCCTCAGTGGTTAGAATACATCAAAGTGACCAAGTCAGCACTTCAACAGAAGATGTTGGACATTGAAAGTGAGAAGGTAGACAGACACGCGACATCAGCCAAGGGGAACTCGGGGCAATGTGCCCCAACAATTCTGACCTTGAGCTGTGCTAGGATATGTTCTGCAACCAGAAGGGCTACCTGGATGAAGAGTTGGACTTCAGGAAGCGTTCCATGGACCAGGCTCATAAGGTAAGCCGCCCTCAAATCTCCCGCCGGACTACTGATGGACGAGGATTGCGGCCCAGAGGATCATGGAGCTGGAGGCCATGTTGTACGAGGCGCTACCGCAGCGGGACTGCCCCGCCACGGACAGCGAAAAAGCCAGCCACGCTGGCGTGAATGACGTGCTGACGGCGGATCAGAGACAAGAGCTTAGGAGCGCCGTGGACCAATGGAAGCGAGCCCTGATGTGGGAGTTGAGGGAGCGCGACGCTTGCATCCTCCAAGAGAGAATGGATCTGCTGCACAGCGCGCAACAGGTAAGGGCCCAAAGCCAGCCCGGCACTTACTTGCACGCTTACTGGCTTTTGAAGGCTACTTTCCATTTGTCCGTCCTAGAGGAACAAAGAGCTGAAAGAATTCATCGAAGCTCACAAGAGACAAATCAAACAATTGGAGGAGAAGTTTCTGTTTCTCTTTCTAGTCTTCTCCTTGGCCTTCATTCTGTGGCCCTAACACCAGCTGGTGAGTGAGCTCCAGCGGCACCGCACTCGACACCTCCGATACACTGCCAGCCGGTCTCAGACGTTGGCAGACGCTCCGATGCCGACGTATACCCCCCGCCACGGTGACAGAGGCACCGCGTCACACCGGCGCTCATCCAATCAGAAGGCAGGAAAGGCAAATTCACATGCAGGGCACTCTTGAACCAGAAGAGAGCGCCACAAAAAACGGTTGTTGCCCCAAACGCGCACTAAAAAGGGTCAGAATAACAAGAGTCCCACCGGCCAGCCGGGGCCACCCGTCCATCCATTTCTTCAGGGGGGGAAAAAATTGGAGTCACCGGTGAGTACATTTTGCATTTAGCTCTGCTTTTCTGCTTCTGTCTTCAAGTGTGTGGCATCCTGCGACCAAAGATTCAGCCAACCCCAAAGCGGTTGACCTCAACGTCCCACCACCATTCCTACCAGAGCAGGTGACGTGATGCTTTGGACATCCTTCCGTCTCAGATGCCCAAAAGTACTCTTTGCCACATCTGCGGCAATACGGTGTCTTTTCAAAGGTGCAAATAAATCCAGCGTGGGCGGAACACGCACGTCTTCGGTTTTTCCCGCTTTGTTTGTGTGACAGCTGTTGTGAAAATTTTACACAAATAAAGTTGTATAGTACAGGTTTGGCCAAGCCGCAACTCCCGAACCGCATGCGGCTCTTTTATGTTCATATCAACATTTGTGTGTGTGTGTGTAGGTGTGTGTGTGTGTGTGTGGGGGGGGGGGGGGGGGGTTGTGCGTGTTGGCTTCACTTGAGTTCAATTTAGTATTTTCGTCAAAAGCGCATGTGGTGAAATTCCACAAAGTAGGATGGGCAAACACATTCCAGTAAACTATTAGTGTCAATTGGGCTCTCGAAATGGCAGGGAAAAGATGCACAGCAAAACGAAAATATGTAGATGAACACAGGACGTTTTTATCAGAGTGGGAAAGTTTCTATTTTTTGTTGAACGTGATGGCAAACCATTCTGCCTGATACGTCAGACCTCAGCGCATTTCAAAGATTCAAATCTTCAGCGCCATGCACTTCAGCTCACTCCATGCTAACATTGATCAGGCGTCGAACCCGCAACATCATGCTTAAGAGGTGGACATGCTAACCAGTGCGCCATTATGTCAACGCATAACAACTGTAAGAACTTCCGCCGGAATTCAAATCCGCGGGGAGAGTTAACTTGTTTAAAAGGGAGTGGGCAGAAGAATTATTTAATTTATTTAAATCTATTTGGAGTGTGCGCCATTATGTCAATGCATAACAACTGTAAGTCTACTAAACAAAACAGCGGTTGCTATATGACGTCTGCCACGTCGTGGTCACGTGACGCGGACGTGACGTCGACGCCTACTTTACATCCCACCGATCACAGGACCCCTCGGCTGCATAACCGCGCCCCCTTCCCAACCAATCGGATTTGCTATACGCGAAAACGACGCCAATGGGCGGGCTCTTCCGCCAGAATTTAAATCCGTGGGCGTGGCTCGCAACAGGAAGTAGGAAAATGGCGATGTTGACAAAGACACAGCGGATGGTAACATACGACTAACGAGAGAAATATTTTTATTTTCTGCTTGCAACTGGACCGTCCAGAGCGTACACGGTAAGTACAACTCATCGTTTTTAAAAAGAAGTACTTTTGTTGCCCTGAAAAGCGAGTGAGTGTGGCGTTTGGGGGGAACGTCGAATTTCGACGATTCTTTCTGGTCAACGGTTGTAAATGATTGCGTTGATTAAAAAAGAAAACTTGATGTAACTCTACTTTTAACTGCCATTTCAGATAAGCGGGTATTACGTCGCAGTCATGTGCCGCGGATATGACGTAATTGGCTGAACTTCCACCAAAATTCAAATCTGTTGGCGCGATGGCCGTGAGCCACTGAGCAACGACGAATATCAACAGAAATATCTTTATTTTCTGCTTGCAACTGGACCGTCTACAGCGTACACGGTAAGTAACACTCATTGTGTTTAAAGAGATTTACGTTTGTAATAGCAACGTGTAGCTGAGGCGCTAGCAGAAGTGTAGCCGCGTTGCGTTGTACGTGTGAATATTGGTCCAGGCGAAATGTTAATGTTTAATTTCATTCCTTTAGGTTCCACGGTGTTTGTTGGCTGCAAGTTTTCCACTGCAAGAAGAGGCTCGTATCATTGACCAGGAGCGAGCTACAACGGTGAGTAGCCATAACATTTATGTTAAACACTTCCTATTTCATGTCTAACAGTACTTGATTTAACAAATAACCATAAATAAATACAGTGTGGGCACTGAAGTTAACATATGTGATTATACTGCCTAATCTGTCACCGAGTATATTGTTGCAAAGTAATATAAGATCCAAAGTTGTAATTCAGAATAGTTTTCAAAAGAAGGCCATTAGAATTATATACAAGTCTGATTACCCTGAACATAACAACAAGCTATTAATTAAATCACAAATTCTTCAATTCAAAGATTTGGTAGATTATCAGAATAATAATGTCTAACAGTAATTGATTTAACACATCACGATAAGTAGATTGAGTGTGGGCACTCTCAAGTTAACATATGTGATTATACTGCCTAATCTGTTACAGAGTATGTTGTTGCCAAGTAATGTAGAATAGATCCAAAGTAGTAATCCAGAATAGTTTTGAAAAGGCCATTAGAATAATAAACAAATCTGATTACCTTGAACATAATAGTTAAGTGTTGAATATGTCCTATGAAGTCAAAATTTGGCACCATCATGTGGTGAAATTTGGAATTGCATCACATCCAATTTTGCCTGGGAACAAACAGATTAAATAAATCTTAGACTTAAATAAGCCACTCCTTCTCAAACAAGTAAACTCTGCCCATTTTGCGCAGTAGATGTTCTGTTAATATCTAGTATTTATACAAAGTCATAATTTAAATTGCTTTTAACCTTCATTCATCGCTTCAACCAACATTACTCGCTCTTATTACCAACTTGTATCGATTTAACTGAGCGTTTAATACTTCCTATCAGGTCTCAAGTCAAGATTTGGCAAAATACAATTTCAGCAAATCCAATTTTGCCAGGCAACAAAAAGAGATTAAATAAACTAAATAAGTCTTCTTCCCATTAAATAAATCAGAAAAGTCTGTCTTGCAACCAGTCCTCTTCAAACAAGTAAAGTCTGCCCGTTTTGTGCCGTAGATTTTGTGTCTATGCCTAGTATTTATACAAAATCATAATTTAAACGACTTCATTCCTTCATTCACTTTGGAAATTTGGAATTTCAGCAAATCGAATTTTGCCAGGGAACAAAAATAGATCAATTAAACTAAATAAGTCTTCTTCCCATTAAATAAATTAAAAAAGTCTGTCTTGTAACCAGTCCTTTTCAAACAAGTAAAGTCTGCCCATTTTGTGCCGTAGATTTTGTGTTTATGCCTAGTATTTATACAAAATCATAATTTAAAGGATTTCATTCCTTCATTCACTTTGGAAATTTGGAATTGCAGCACGTCAAATTTTGCCTGGGAAGAAAAGTAGATTAAATAAATTTAATAAGTCTTACTACTTCCCAATAAATAAATTAAATACGTCTTACTTGTTCCCACTCCTTTTCAAAAAAGTAGTTTAAAACGAGGGCCCTTCACTCAACCTTTAACCTCAACACCGCACGTCACATTGTGTTGTATCTGTGAATGTTGGTTGTGGCCAAATGATAGTTTTCTTTCATTCGTTTAGGTTCCACGGTGTTTGTTGGCTATATGTTTTCCACTGTCAGAAGGATGAAAATACAAAGTACAACGCTTGGACGTGGGCGACGACGTCACCGGTGAGTCCTTCCTTCCTATTTATTTACCTTCTAGGTGCTAGGTGCCGCACTGAACAACATTATGCCGCACTGAACAACATTATGCCGCACTGAACAACACCATGCCGCACTGAACAACACCATGCCGCACTGAACAACATTATGCCGCACTGAACAACATTATGCCGCACTGAACAACACCATCCCGCACTGAGCAACACCATCCCGCACTGAACAACACCATCCCGCACTGAACAACACCATCCCGCACTGAACAACACCATGCCGCACTGAACAACACCATGCCGCACTGAACAACACCATGCCGCACTGAACAACACCATGCCGCACTGAACAACACCATGCCGCACTGAACAACACCATGCCGCACTGAACAACACCATGCCGCACTGAACAACACCATGCCGCACTGAACAACATTATGCCGCACTGAACAACATTATGCCGCACTGAACAACATTATGCCGCACTGAACAACATTATGCCGCACTGAACAACATTATGCCGCACTGAAAAACACCATGCCGCACTGAACAACACCATGCCGCACTGAACAACACCATGCCGCACTGAACAACACCATGCCGCACTGAACAACACCATGCCGCACTGAACAACACCATGCCGCACTGAACAACACCATGCCGCACTGAACAACACCATGCCGCACTGAACAACACCATGCCGCACTGAACAACACCATGCCGCACTGAACAACACCATGCCGCACTGAACAACACCATCCCACACTAAACAACACCATGCCGCACTGAACAACATTATGCCGCACTGAACAACATTATGCCGCACTGAACAACATCATGCCGCACTGAACAACACCATGTCGCACTGAACAACACCATGCCGCACTGAACAACACCATGCCGCACTGAACAACACCATCCCGCACTGAACAACACCATGCCGCACTGAACTACACCATGCCGCACTGAACAACACCATGCCGCACTGAACAACACCATGCCGCACTGAACAACACCATGCCGCACTGAACAACACCATGCCGCACTGAACAACACCATGCCGCACTGAACAACACCATGCCGCACTGAACAACACCATGCCGCACTGAACAACACCATGCCGCACTGAACAACACCATGCCGCACTGAACAACACCATGCCGCACTGAACAACACCATGCCGCACTGAACAACACCATGCAGCACTGAACAACACCATGCAGCACTGAACAACATTATACCGCACTGAACAACATTATGCCGCACTGAACAACACCATGCCGCACTGAACAACATTATGCCGCACTGAACAACATTATGCCGCACTGAACACCATGCCGCACTGAACAACACCATCCCGCACTGAACAACACCATCCCGCACTGAACAACACCATCCCGCACTGAACAACACCATGCCGCACTGAACAACACCATGCCGCACTGAACAACACCATGCCGCACTGAACAACACCATGCCGCACTGAACAACACCATGCCGCACTGAACGACACCATGCCGCACTGAACGACACCATGCCGCACTGAACAACACCATCCCGCACTGAACAACATTATGCCGCACTGAACAACATTATGCCGCACTGAACAACATTATGCCGCACTGAACAACATTATGCCGCACTGAACAACATTATGCCGCACTGAACAACATTATGCCGCACTGAACAACACCATGCCGCACTGAACAACACCATGCCGCACTGAACAACACCATGCCGCACTGAACAACACCATGCCGCACTGAACAACACCATGCCGCACTGAACAACACCATGCCGCACTGAACAACACCATGCCGCACTGAACAACACCATGCCACACTGAACAGCACCATGCCGCACTGAACAGCACCATGCCGCACTGAACAACACCATGCCGCACTGAACAACATTATGCCGCACTGAACAACACCATGCCGCACTGAACAACATTATGCCGCACTGAACAACATTATGCCGCACTGAACACCATGCCGCACTGAACAACACCATCCCGCACTGAACAACACCATCCCGCACTGAACAACACCATCCCGCACTGAACAACACCATGCCGCACTGAACAACACCATGCCGCACTGAACAACACCATGCCGCACTGAACAACACCATGCCGCACTGAACAACACCATGCCGCACTGAACAACACCATGCCGCACTGAACAACACCATGCCGCACTGAACAACACCATGCCGCACTGAACAGCACCATGCCGCACTGAACAGCACCATGCCGCACTGAACAACACCATGCCGCACTGAACAACACCATGCCGCACTGAACAACACCATGCCGCACTGAACAACACCATGCCCCACTGAACAACATTACGCCGCACTGAACAACACCATGCCGCACTTAACAACACCATGCCGCACTGAACAACACCATGCCGCACTGAACAACACCATTCCGCACTGAACAACACCATGCTGCACTGAACAACACGACGCCGCACTGAACAACACGACGCCGCACTGAACAACACCATGCCGCACTGAACAACACCATGCCGCACTGAACAACACCATGCCGCACTGAACAACACCATGCCGCACTGAACAACACCATGCCGCACTGAACAACACCATGCCGCACTGAACAACACCATCCCGCACTAAACAACACCATGCCGCACTGAACAACATTATGCCGCACTGAACAACATTATGCCGCACTGAACAACATTATGCCGCACTGAACAACATCTTGTCGCACTGAACAACACCATGCCGCACTGAACAACACCATGCCGCACTGAACAACACCATGCCGCACTGAACAACACCATGCCGCACTGAACAACACCATGCCGCACTGAACAACACCATGCCGCACTGAACAACACCATGCCGCACTGAACAACACCATCCCGCACTGAACAACATGATGCCGCACTGAACAACATTATGCCGCACTGAACAACATTATGCCGCACTGAACAACATTATGCCGCACTGAACAACATTATGCCGCACTGAACAACATTATGCCGCACTGAACAACACCATGCCGCACTGAACAACACCATGCCGCACTGAACAACACCATGCCGCACTGAACAACACCATGCCGCACTGAACAACACCATGCCGCACTGAACAACACCATGCCGCACTGAACAACACCATGCCGCACTGAACAACATTATGCCGCACTGAACACCATGCCGCACTGAACAACACCATGCCGCACTGAACAGCACCATGCCGCACTGAACAACACCATGCCGCACTGAACAACACCATGCCGCACTGAACAACACCATGCCCCACTGAACAACATTACGCCGCACTGAACAACACCATGCCGCACTTAACAACACCATGCCGCACTGAACAACACCATGCCGCACTGAACAACACCATTCCGCACTGAACAACACCATGCTGCACTGAACAACACGACGCCGCACTGAACAACACGACGCCGCACTGAACAACACCATGCCGCACTGAACAACACCATGCCGCACTGAACAACACCATGCCGCACTGAACAACACCATGCCGCACTGAACAACACCATGCCGCACTGAACAACACCATGCCGCACTGAACAACACCATCCCGCACTGAACAACATTATGCCGCACTGAACAACATTATGCCGCACTGAACAACATTATGCCGCACTGAACAACATCATGTCGCACTGAACAACACCATGCCGCACTGAACAACACCATGCCGCACTGAACAACACCATGCCGCACTGAACAACACCATGCCGCACTGAACAACACCATCCCGCACTGAACAACACCATGCCGCACTGAACTACACCATGCCGCACTGAACTACACCATGCCGCACTGAACAACACCATGCCGCACTGAACAACACCATGCCGCACTGAACAACACCATGCCGCACTGAACAACACCATGCCGCACTGAACAACACCATGCCGCACTGAACAACACCATGCCGCACTGAACAACACCATGCCGCACTGAACAACACCATCCCGCACTGAACAACACCATCCCGCACTGAACAACACCATGCCGCACTGAACAACATTATGCCCCACTGAACAACAATATACCGCACTGAACAACATTATGCCGCACTGAACAACATTATGCCGCACTGAACAACACCATGCCGCACTGAACAACATTATGCCGCACTGAACAACATTATGCCGCACTGAACACCATGCCGCACTGAACAACACCATGCCGCACTGAACAACACCATGCCGCACTGAACAACACCATGCCGCACTGAACAACACCATGCCGCACTGAACAACACCATGCCGCACTGAACAACACCATGCCGCACTGAACAACACCATGCCGCACTGAACAACACCATGCCGCACTGAACAACACCATGCCGCACTGAACAACACCATGCCGCACTGAACAACACCATGCCGCACTGAACAACACCATGCCGCACTGAACAACACCATCCCGCACTGAACAACATTATGCCGCACTGAACAACATTATGCCGCACTGAACAACATTATGCCGCACTGAACAACATCATGTCGCACTGAACAACACCATGCCGCACTGAACAACACCATGCCCCACTGAACAACATTACGCCGCACTGAACAATATTATGCCGCACTGAACAACACCATGCCGCACTGAACAACACCATGCCGCACTGAACAACACCATGCCGCACTGAACAACACCATCCCGCACTGAACAACACCATGCCGCACTGAACAACACCATGCCGCACTGAACAACACCATGCCGCACTTAACAACACCATGCCGCACTGAACAACACCATGCCGCACTGAACAACAACATGCCGCACTGAACAACAACATGCCGCACTGAACAACAACATGCCGCACTGAACAACACGACGCCGCACAGAACAACACAACGCCGCACAGAATAACGCAATACCGCACAGAACAACACCATGCCGCACAAACAGTTTTAGATAATATTACGTCGCAGTCATGCGACGCGGACATGACGTCAATAGGCGGAACTCATGGCAAAATTATAATCCGTGGGCGTGGCTTGCAACAGGAAGTAGGAAAGCGGCAATGCTGGCAAACAAGACACAGCGGTTAGTAACACGACGACTAACAAGACAAATATTTTTGTTTTCAGCTTGCAACTTGACCGTCTAGAGCGTACAAGGTAATTACAACTCATTGTTTTGAAAAATATGTTTTTTTGTTGGCCTGAAAAGCGAGGCAGTGTGGCATTTGGGAGGAACGTCGAACTCGGCGTCTGCTTCCAGCCACAGACGCCAAATTTCGACGATTATTTCGACTGGTCAACGTTTGTAAATTATTGCGTTGATTAAAAACTTTATTTAACTCTACTCTTAACTTTGCCGTTTCAGATATGCGGGTATTACACCGCGGAAATGACGTCAATAGGCTGAACTCTGGCCAAAATTCAAATCTGTGGGCGCAATGGCCTTGAGCGAGACAACGGATACAAACACGACGATTATCAACAGAAATATCTTTATTTTCTGCTTGCAAGTGGACCGTCTAGAGCGTACACGGTAAGTACAACTCATTGTGTTTTAAAAGATTTATGTTTGTGTAGTTTGCGTTGCGTTGTATCTGTGAATGTTGGTTGAGGCTAAATGTTAATGTTTAATTTCCTTCCTTTAGGTTCCACGGTGTTTGTTGGCTGTATGTTTTCCACTGCAAGAAGAGGCTCGTATCATTGACCAGCAGGAGCTACAATGGTGAGTACCCCTTTCGTCGTCCATTTATGTTAAACACTTCCTGTTTCATGTCTAACAGTACTCGATTTAACAAATAACCATAAATAAATACAGTGTGGGCAGTCAAGTTAACATATGTGATTATCCTGCCTAATATGTTTATCACAAATATGTCACTAATATGTTTATTTGTTTATCACAACACCTTTGGACCTTCAGCAATCGATTATTTCCCTTCATCTACATAGAGACAGAACGATGGTGTCTTAAACATCTCATTCATTTCACCAAATAACTTCACGCAGGTGGATAACGGCCGTCTCGGTCACGCTATGTTGCGTGATGCAGTTTTGAAGAACCAAATGCATTTATTCAATGAATAAGTCAAGCTAGATCTATGTTTATGATGTTGTACGTTACGGTACCGATTGAAGTTGAGTCCGAAGCCAGTGGAAAACAGCGCTGCGTTTGTGCTCTCCAGGTACAAATGTTGTGATCTCTGACTGACGACCGGGCGAGACTCGAGTAAGAGATGTCCAAACGAGCTCCGGCAGGGCGGGTCAAGGCGGAGCGAACGGACGCCTTTCAGGCCGCCAATGACGAGCTGAGAGCCAAACTGATGGACGTCCAGTTAGAACTTCAGCAGGAGAAGAACAAGGTGAAAACCTCAACAGACAGACACTGCCTGCCTCCCTGCCTGCCTCCCTGCCTGCCTCCCTGCCTGCCTCCCTGCCTGCCTGCCTCCCTGCTTGCCTCCCTCCCGCCCTCCCTCCCTCCCTCCCTCCCTCCCTCCCAGTTTCCCCGATGTAGATTTGACATGCGTGTGCCATGACTGTGTCAGCCTACGTCAACAAATGCACCGAGGACGTCAGCACCACTAAGAATATCATCACCCGGGGCAACCAACGACCCTGGATGACTGAGGAGGTACGTCAAACGCTACGAGCGCGGAACTCTGCCTTCAAGTCTGGCGACAAGGAGACACTGAGGACAGCGAGAGCCAACTTGAACCGTGCCATCAGGGTAGCGAAGCGAGACCACAGTCGAAAAATTCAGGATCGTTTCCACGACGCCAACAACACCAGGAGTATGTGGCAAGGCATACGGGCGATTACAGACTACAACTCACCCTCCCCCCCCGGTGGGTGAAGTTGATGCTGACTTTCTAAATGGTCTAAATAACTTCTTTGGGAGGTTCGAGGCACTAAACGGCACTCCAGCAGTTAAAACTGTCCCCCATCAGGAAGAGGAGGTACTCTGCCTTGACTCCGCCGATGTGTTGAAGACCCTGAGGAGAGTCAACTCCCGTAAGGCCCCTGGCCCCGACAACATTCCTGGGCGTGTGTTCAGGGAATGTGCAAGTCAGCTGGCTGGGGTCATCACAGACATTTTTAACACCTCGCTGGGCCAAGCCACAGTGCCAGCGTGCTTTAAGACTGCCTCCATCATTCCGGTGCCGAAGAAACCTCAAATCACCTCATTTAATGATTACCGGCCTGTTGCACTGACTCCGGTCATGATGAAGTGCTTCGAACGGCTGCTTAAAGATCACATCGTTTCCAGACTCCCCCCATTATTTGACCCGTTCCAGTTTGCCGACCGGCAAAACCGCTCCACTCAGGACGCCATCTCCTCCGTTCTTCACCTGAGCCTGGCTCACCTGGAGGAGAAGAACACCCATGTTCGGATGCTGTTCCTGGACTTCAGCTCAGCGTTTAACACCATCATCCCACAGCATCTAGTAGGAAAATTGGAACACCTGGGCTTCAACACCCCCCTTCGCAACTGGCTGCTAGACTTCCTCACCAACAGACCTCAGTCAGTCCGGGTCGGACAGAACACCTCTGATGTCATCACCCTCAGCACAGGCTCCCCTCAGGGCTGCGTCCTGAGCCCCCTGCTGTTCACCCTGATGACACACGACTGCGTCCCCAGGTTCACCACCAATCACATCGTGAAGTTCTCAGACGACACAACGGCGGTGGGGCTCATCAGAGACAACAACAACCTGGACTACAGAGAGGAGGTGGAGCAGCTGGTGGGCTGGTGCAGAGACAACAGCCTGATCCTGAATGTGGAGAAGATGAAGGAGATCATCGTCGACTTCAGGAAAAACCAGCCTCACCACGCTCCACTGATCATCAACAGCTCAGCTGTGGAGGTGGTCAGCAGCACCAAATTCCTGGGGGTCCACATCACAGAAGACCTCACCTGGACTATGAACACTACGGCACTGATCAAGAGGGCACAGAAGCGCTTGTACTTCCTGCGGAGGATGAGGAGAGCCCACCTGCCCCCACCCATCATGAGGACGTTCTACAGGAGCACCATAGAGAGCATTCTGACAAGCTGACTCTCTGTGTGGTCTGGAGGCTGCACCGCCTCCGATTGGAAGAACGTGAGGAGAGTGGTGAGGACAGCAGAGAGGATCATAGGGGCTCCTCTTCCCTCCATTCAGGACATTTCATCTCAGCGCTGCATGTCCCGTGCCCGTAACATCATCAATGACCCATCACACCCCCACCATGGACTGTTCTCCCTGCTGCCCTCTGGGAAGAGGTTTCGCACAATCCGCTGCAGGTCCACCAGGTTCTGCAACAGCTTTTTCCCTGCTGTCATCAGACTGTTGAACATTAGAACTGTTGAGCTCTAAACTGAACTCTGCATCACACATTCACAGAACTGTACTTTATGACACTACGGACCTCTATCTTGCACTATCTCGCACTACCAACTTTACTGAACTTGTGTAAACCCTTTAAATAGAAGTTTAATACATGGTTTAGCATTCCTCTGCACACTCTTGAATACTGTTTTGCCTACTTGCACTATTGCATAATTAGCACTGCTGCACTTTATACTTATTTGTAATATATATATATATACAGTATATGTATATATATATATTTTCATAGGATATGTTACTTCTATTCAACTGCAATATCACTACTTTGTTGTAAGCCGTGTGCAACGAAATTTCGTTTTGTATGCACCATGTGCAGACAAGATGACAATAAAGTTTGTCTAAGTCATGTCAGGTCAGCTGTCTGGAGAGAGAGAGAAGTCAGGACCTGCGGGCGGAGCACCACCGTGCCACCGCCGCCATGACGGAACTCAAAAGCAAACTCCATGAGGAGAAGCAGAAAGAGTTAGCCGTTACCAGGGAGACATTACTGCGGCAGCATGAAATGGAGCTGATGAGAGTGATCAAAATCAAAGATGGAGAGATCCAGCGACTGAATGCCTTGGTCCTCAGCCTGAGGGACGGCTCCATGGACAAGGTGATCCGCTCAATCCGTGTCTGACTATCCGCACGCCACGTCGGGCTCCGATGCGGCCGCTACCGTATTGTGTAGCTTGTCCTCAGTAAGCGTCGCGGCGCTCCGTTGCGGTCTCAACGGCCCGATGTGGCGCAATGTCTGCTCAGGTGAGGAGCGGGGGCGCTTTGCTGGCGGAAGTGGAGGAGACGCGGCGGTGTCGGGAGACCGAGCGGTGTCGCCTCCACCAGGAGCGCGGAAGAAGCCCTGGCAGCGGCCCAGCAGGCCTGGCAGTCCCGAGCGGCCGAGCTCCGATCGGCTCATCACCAGCATCGGGAGGAGCTGAGCCGAACCAAGAGAGACTGCGAGAGGGAGATCCGCCGACTGGTAGGACTGATCAGATGCGCGGTGCGTGGCTATGTTCCCAATTTCGTTGTATACCTGCAGTGCAATGACACCTAAGGCATTCTATTCTATTCTATTTCACAAGAAGAAAACGTCCGGTTGCTCGCTTCGCTTTTGTCACAGCAATGGTGTTCTAGTCGATTCAAGATAAAAATTGGCCGGTTGCTCTCTTTGTTTTTGTCACAATTCTGGCAAATGAGTTTGCCCGCCTGCCTGAGCGCTCCCCGTTTGTACATCCAGATGGATGAGATCAAGCTGAAAGACAGAGCGGTTAGTGTTTTGGATAAATCCCTGGGGCCGGCCACGTCCACCGCCTTCAGCTGCAGACTCAGGCTGCCGAGCAGCAGATCGCTGCCCTGAGGGATTCCCAAAGGGCGGGCCTAAACTACCCTGGAAGTGGGGTCAACGGCGCTACTAGCAATCCTCTTCATAGCGTAAGCCACCTCATCACACACTTGCAGTACGCATGACTTAGTTCGTTGCTTGAGGAAGGTAGCACAAAAACAGTTTTGAACTTTGAACGAGTGGTTGTGTGTGTGTGTTGCGGGGCGTTTTCAGTCTCAGGAGGATCGGGACACGCGAAGGTTTCATCTGAAAATCGCTGAGCTCAGCGCAGTCATCAGGAAACTGGAGGATCGAAACGCCCTGCTTTCTGAAGAGCGCAATGAACTGGTAATTTATTGACGGCACGCTTGAAGGTTTGCGCTACGTTTGATGCGCGCCATCCAGCGAGGCACCCATTGCGCTTGCTTATTAGTTGAGCGGCGCGGCGAGTCGGTTGCCTGGTAGATGTCTTTTATTGGGAGCCAAAGCCACGATTCCGTTCAAACCGATGCCAAAGGAATGGATACGTTCTGGCCCGCGTGTTGTGCGTCTTTCGCATCCCGCACTTCATGCTTGCAGCTTAAGCGACTGAGAGAAACAGAAAGCCAGTTTCTGCCACTCCTGTACAAAAACAAACGCCTGAGCAGGAAGAATGAAGAACTCTCACTGGTGCTGTGTCGCCTTGAAAACAAAGTGCGCTTTGTCACCCAGGAGAACGAGGAGATGGCAAGCTTGGTAAGTCGACGCGGACAACGGCGGCGTGCCAACAGAGTCCACTGCATTTGTGTTCCACAGAGAAGGCCTAGTTCGCTCAATGACCTGGAGCGCGGTTGCGGCCAGCAGGACGGTGAAATGGAGTTCCTTCAAGTTGTGGAGCAGCGGCACATCATCGACGACTTGTCCAAGGTCTTCAGGCAGGTGACTCGGTGCACGTACGGCAGCGCCGCGCTCGCTCGCTGTCGCCAGGAAACCTTTTCCGTCCAAAGCTTGGCCGGCGGCCGCCATCCAAAAAATTGGCCCCTTAAACTCCGACCTTTCAAGCAGGAGCATTGTGCGCACGCGTTTGAACACGCTTTAGACTTGTTTTGCCGTTTTCAGCAGCTCAAAGCTCCCGTTTTGTCAGCGCCTTTGCCACTCGCTGTGCGCTGAAAACGACGGACTCGCCCGGCTGCTCAGCCCGTCAACCATGAGCCGCGAGCGCGACGTCATTGTCCGTAGGCAGCTAGTGGCAAAATGCACCCTGTTAGAGTTGCGCTCGCTCCAACTTATTTTGCAAGAACCACACGGGAGACAAGTAAGTTCTTTTGGACACCTGCAGGTGGAGAGTCCATCCGTTGTACGAATGAAGTCTGACTCTCGGCTCCCGCACGAGCATTTTTATTAAGAGAAACAGGGTGGGTGTAAGAGTGGATTGAATAGAGAAAGCCCTTGACCTCTAGTCAAAACATAGCAAGGGATGTTTTACGACTTTGTGTAGGAAGGGATAAGCGATAGGGATAAATAAGGGATAAATAATATTATTTATTACAGGTTGCAGTCAAAGTCAAAGCAACATAATCATACGATAAAGATAATCTGGAAAACCCTGACACACCCTGTAGTTGTCACTTTTGGAAAAGACGAGCGTCCCTCCAATCATCGCCGGTGACGGGTTTTTCAGGCTCTGGAGACAGGAGCTCATGTCAGAAATGTCATCGTGAGTCGCGTTTGTTTCTGCGCCGGAGCCGTTCGTTCCCTTTGCATCCAAAGAATCTCAAAGGCGGATTATTTGTGTCGACAGGAGAGAGATTTGCTGCTACGATACCGACGTCGAGAATCTCTGAGGAGGAACAAAGCGTGAGGTCCTGCAAGGTGAGTGAGTCTGTTTGTTTGCGGCTGCTTGGTGTTGCGCAAGATGAAATGGCCTTTTTCTCGCTATCGTTCCTCTCGTCGATTCATCGTGAGGTGTCGCTTCAGTTTGTTCAGAGAGATGTTTGCTTCCGCGCCCGCAGGTCATCGAAACATTTTACGGCTACGACGAAGACGTGTTGGTGGACTCGGACGGATCGTCCTTGTCTTTTCACACCGACAGAACCCCCGACACGGAACCCGAAGAGGTAGCCCGCCATTTCTGCCAGCGTATTGGCGCCAAACATTCCTCTTCAGCCTGGAATCGGACTCGTCTTTGCGTCGCGGGTGCTTTGTCGCCGGTCTGACTGATTCTGGTACTAGTGCTGTGTTGCATTGGTGTGTGCATGAGGAGGCGGAGCTTCGCTACCGCCAGCTGACGCAAGAATATCAAGCGCTGCAACGAGCCTACGCTCTGCTAGCCCAGACCAGCGGAGGGGACTACGACGCCGAGAAGGAGATCAAGGTGGCGCCCCTTCCCGCAACCCCCGGCCGGGTCGCAGCCTCCCCGTTCTCACCCAGCCTCGGGTGTTCTCTGGTCTGAAAGGAGGAGGAGGAGCCTCCCTCCTCCTCCTTTCAGACCAGAGAAAAGCTGATGGTAGTGTCAAACGCACCTCTTTCAATAATCACTCTTCCCTTAAATATCTCCGAAAGTTATTTAATTCTCTAACATGTTCGGAGTTACTTTTTACGCGGCCCGTCAAAAGGGGAAACGGGCCTGCGCCCTTCAAATAATTAAATTACTTTCAGTTCTACACCAAACCGATAATCCGATTCAAACACTTCCGTTAATTTATTCAGACGAAGCAAACTTTCAAACGGATTGAAATTCACTCGTGTCTCAAATAACTACGAAAGTTATTCAATTCTCTAAAATTGTCTGATGTTACTTTTATTTATTACGGTCCTATGTTATACCATAATAACCCCCCGCACATTAATCAAATTGTCAAATCAACCCCGAACCATCGATTGTACATTCAGTACAAATCAGCGCACAACAAAGTAGATGAATATACACAACACATTTATTGAAGAAACATGAAATAGAATTACAAATCTTAATCACTCCAGAAACCGAACAATTTCACCCACTGATACCCGTGTTAATAAAATCATTCAATCCCAGAACAATTCGATTGCAAAACACAGTTCATGAAAGAGGGAATCAATTTTTAGCCAAGCAAAGAAATCAAGAAGTAAAAATCACATTTGTGCTTCTCCAAACAATTTATGTCACGCCACTATTCTCATAGTGACGGGTCCCTTGATCGAATTGACTAACAATATTGCTTTAAGCTGTTACAGAATACATTTTTAGCCAAGCAAAGAAATCAAAAAGTAAAAATCACATTTGTGCGTCCATGCGTGACTCACAATCCGACACCGTGTTCCTGTTTTATTTCTATTTTAACTTGCTTAGCTTATTTTGGCCCCTTTTTTGGTCTCATGTTTTGGTCTGGCGCCATCTTTTGGACAAATTTGGAATTTCAGCTCTGCCAATTTATTCCTGTGAACAATCCATATTTTACCATTTGCACCATCTCTTCCCCCCATGTTACATGACAGTAGAAATGGGTCACTATCAAAGCAGAGTAGCAGATCTGGAGTCAGCGCTGAAGCAACAAGGACAGGTAAGCTTATCAATGAGCACACCTTTTTCTCAGACAAAATAGCTACATTCTTCAGTCACTCATTCGTCTGGCATTACTGGACCAACAACCCCCCCCCCCCCCCCCCCCTGAACGTGGCTGGGAAAATGTGGAGAAAAGCAAATGTCATTTTCCAGTCAACCAAAGAATTTGTGGATGAAAATGACACAACATTCCAAAGCTGTCCACGCGTTTGTCTCTTCTAGAATGTCAAGTGGGTGGAGGAGAAGCAGCTGCTGCGTCAGAGCAATCAGCAGTTGGCCGAAAAGGTGACGGAAAGAAAGGCGCTGGGCGGAGTCGCTTGGCGTCACACCCGTCCGGAAGCCCCGCAGATGAGGTCTGACTGTCTTTTCAGGTCAGGCGGATGGAGGCGGAAGAAGCGCGTCTGAAAGAGCACATCCAGGATATCCGAGACCAAAACGAACTGCTTGAGTTCCGCATCCTGGAGCTGGAGGTGGGAAGACTCGCACAAGCGTTTTGAGGCCAGAGATGTGACGGACGGACGGACGGACGGACGGACGGACGGACGGACGGATGCATGCCTCTGCCTTTCAGGAGAGGGAGTGGCGCTCCCCCGTCTTGAAGTTTCTGCAAGTCCGTTTCCCAGACGGCCTCAGCCCTTTGCAGATCTACTGCGAGGCCGACGGCGTGAGCGTACGTAAGGCGTCCCTCGCAACCCTAACCTTAACCTGAGGTCCCAGAACACCTTACATTGCTCCTTGCGCCTTTCCCCAGGACATCGTCATCAGTGATCTGATGAAGAAGCTGGACATCCTGGGCGATAACGCCGTAAGTGTATGTCGAACTCCTTATGTTCGCACTCCACGAGACTCGGCGGCTCAAATGTGACTTTTGGAAGGCTTTGCGCTGAAAGAACCTTGTTGACGCTGTGCCTTTGGGCTCTTGCAGAATCTCACCAACGAGGAGCAGGTGGTCGTGATTCACGCCAGGACCCTTCCCACCCTAGCCGAGAAGGTAACGCGCACGTCCACGCACGCTCTCGCATTCTGCTTATGTGACAGCAGCCTTTCCTCAGTGGTTAGAATACATCAAAGTGACCAAGTCAGCACTTCAACAGAAGATGTTGGACATTGAAAGTGAGAAGGTAGACAGACACGCGACATCAGCCAAGGGGAACTCGGGGCAATGTGCCCCAACACTTCTGACCTTGAGCTGTGCTAGGATATGTTCTGCAACCAGAAGGGCTACCTGGATGAAGAGTTGGACTTCAGGAAGCGTTCCATGGACCAGGCTCATAAGGTAAGCCGCCCTCAAATCTCCCGCCGGACTACTGATGGACGAGGATTGCGGCCCAGAGGATCATGGAGCTGGAGGCCATGTTGTACGAGGCGCTACCGCAGCGGGACTGCCCCGCCACGGACGGCGAAAAAGCCAGCCACGCTGGCGTGAATGACGTGCTGACGGCGGATCAGAGACAAGAGCTTAGGAGCGCCGTGGACCAATGGAAGCGAGCCCTGATGTGGGAGTTGAGGGAGCGCGACGCTTGCATCCTCCAAGAGAGAATGGATCTGCTGCACAGCGCGCAACAGGTAAGGGCCCAAAGCCAGCCCGGCACTTACTTGCACGCTTACTGGCTTTTGAAGGCTACTTTCCATTTGTCCGTCCTAGAGGAACAAAGAGCTGAAAGAATTCATCGAAGCTCACAAGAGACAAATCAAACAATTGGAGGAGAAGTTTCTGTTTCTCTTTCTAGTCTTCTCCTTGGCCTTCATTCTGTGGCCCTAACACCAGCTGGTGAGTGAGCTCCAGCGGCACCGCACTCGACACCTCCGATACACTGCCAGCCGGTCTCAGACGTTGGCAGACGCTCCGATGCCGACGTATACCCCCCGCCACGGTGACAGAGGCACCGCGTCACACCGGCGCTCATCCAATCAGAAGGCAGGAAAGGCAAATTCACATGCAGGGCACTCTTGAACCAGAAGAGAGCGCCACAAAAAACGGTTGTTGCCCCAAACGCGCACTAAAAAGGGTCAGAATAACAAGAGTCCCACCGGCCAGCCGGGGCCACCCGTCCATCCATTTCTTCAGGGGGGGAAAAAATTGGAGTCACCGGTGAGTACATTTTGCATTTAGCTCTGCTTTTCTGCTTCTGTCTTCAAGTGTGTGGCATCCTGCGACCAAAGATTCAGCCAACCCCAAAGCGGTTGACCTCAACGTCCCACCACCATTCCTACCAGAGCAGGTGACGTGATGCTTTGGACATCCTTCCGTCTCAGATGCCCAAAAGTACTCTTTGCCACATCTGCGGCAATATGGTGTCTTTTCAAAGGTGCAAATAAATCCAGCGTGGGCGGAACACGCACGTCTTCGGTTTTTCCCGCTTTGTTTGTGTGACAGCTGTTGTGAAAATTTTACACAAATAAAGTTGTATAGTACAGGTTTGGCCAAGCCGCAACTCCCGAACCGCATGCGGCTCTTTTATGTTCATATCAACATTTGTGTGTGTGTGTGTAGGTGTGTGTGTGTGTGTGTGTGTGTGTGGGGGGGGGGGGTTGTGCGTGTTGGCTTCACTTGAGTTCAATTTAGTATTTTCGTCAAAAGCGCATGTGGTGAAATTCCACAAAGTAGGATGGGCAAACACATTCCAGTAAACTATTAGTGTCAATTGGGCTCTCGAAATGGCAGGGAAAAGATGCACAGCAAAACGAAAATATGTAGATGAACACAGGACGTTTTTATCAGAGTGGGAAAGTTTCTATTTTTGTTGAACGTGATGGCAAACCATTCTGCCTGATACGTCAGACCTCAGCGCATTTCAAAGATTCAAATCTTCAGCGCCATGCACTTCAGCTCACTCCATGCTAACATTGATCAGGCGTCGAACCCGCAACATCATGCTTAAGAGGTGGACATGCTAACCAGTGCGCCATTATGTCAACGCATAACAACTGTAAGAACTTCCGCCGGAATTCAAATCCGCGGGGAGAGTTAACTTGTTTAAAAGGGAGTGGGCAGAAGAATTATTTAATTTATTTAAATCTATTTGGAGTGTGCGCCATTATGTCAATGCATAACAACTGTAAGTCTACTAAACAAAACAGCGGTTGCTATATGACGTCTGCCACGTCGTGGTCACGTGACGCGGACGTGACGTCGACGCCTACTTTACATCCCACCGATCACAGGACCCCTCGGCTGCATAACCGCGCCCCCTTCCCAACCAATCGGATTTGCTATACGCGAAAACGACGCCAATGGGCGGGCTCTTCCGCCAGAATTTAAATCCGTGGGCGTGGCTCGCAACAGGAAGTAGGAAAATGGCGATGTTGACAAAGACACAGCGGATGGTAACATACGACTAACGAGAGAAATATTTTTATTTTCTGCTTGCAACTGGACCGTCCAGAGCGTACACGGTAAGTACAACTCATCGTTTTTAAAAAGAAGTACTTTTGTTGCCCTGAAAAGCGAGTGAGTGTGGCGTTTGGGGGGAACGTCGAATTTCGACGATTCTTTCTGGTCAACGGTTGTAAATGATTGCGTTGATTAAAAAAGAAAACTTGATGTAACTCTACTTTTAACTGCCGTTTCAGATAAGCGGGTATTACGTCGCAGTCATGTGCCGCGGATATGACGTAATTGGCTGACCTTCCACCAAAATTCAAATCTGTTGCCGTGAGCCACTGAGCAACGACGAATATCAACAGAAATATCTTTATTTTCTGCTTGCAACTGGACCGTCTACAGCGTACACGGTAAGTAACACTCATTGTGTTTAAAGAGATTTACGTTTGTAATAGCAACGTGTAGCTGAGGCGCTAGCAGAAGTGTAGCCGCGTTGCGTTGTACGTGTGAATATTGGTCCAGGCGAAATGTTAATGTTTAATTTCATTCCTTTAGGTTCCACGGTGTTTGTTGGCTGCAAGTTTTCCACTGCAAGAAGAGGCTCGTATCATTGACCAGGAGCGAGCTACAACGGTGAGTAGCCATAACATTTATGTTAAACACTTCCTATTTCATGTCTAACAGTACTTGATTTAACAAATAACCATAAATAAATACAGTGTGGGCACTGAAGTTAACATATGTGATTATACTGCCTAATCTGTCACCGAGTATATTGTTGCAAAGTAATATAAGATCCAAAGTTGTAATTCAGAATAGTTTTCAAAAGAAGGCCATTAGAATTATATACAAGTCTGATTACCCTGAACATAACAACAAGCTATTAATTAAATCACAAATTCTTCAATTCAAAGATTTGGTAGATTATCAGAATAATAATGTCTAACAGTAATTGATTTAACACATCACGATAAGTAGATTGAGTGTGGGCACTCTCAAGTTAACATATGTGATTATACTGCCTAATCTGTTACAGAGTATGTTGTTGCCAAGTAATGTAGAATAGATCCAAAGTAGTAATCCAGAATAGTTTTGAAAAGGCCATTAGAATAATAAACAAATCTGATTACCTTGAACATAATAGTTAAGTGTTGAATATGTCCTATGAAGTCAAAATTTGGCACCATCATGTGGTGAAATTTGGAATTGCATCACATCCAATTTTGCCTGGGAACAAACAGATTAAATAAATCTTAGACTTAAATAAGCCACTCCTTCTCAAACAAGTAAACTCTGCCCATTTTGCGCAGTAGATGGTCTGTTAATATCTAGTATTTAGACAAAGTCATAATTTAAATTGCTTTTAACCTTCATTCATCGCTTCAACCAACATTACTCGCTCTTATTACCAACTTGTATCGATTTAACTGAGCGTTTAATACTTCCTATCAGGTCTCAAGTCAAGATTTGGCAAAATACAATTTCAGCAAATCCAATTTTGCCAGGCAACAAAAAGAGATTAAATAAACTAAATAAGTCTTCTTCCCATTAAATAAATCAGAAAAGTCTGTCTTGCAACCAGTCCTCTTCAAACAAGTAAAGTCTGCCCGTTTTGTGCCGTAGATTTTGTGTCTATGCCTAGTATTTATACAAAATCATAATTTAAACGACTTCATTCCTTCATTCACTTTGGAAATTTGGAATTTCAGCAAATCGAATTTTGCCAGGGAACAAAAATAGATCAATTAAACTAAATAAGTCTTCTTCCCATTAAATAAATTAAAAAAGTCTGTCTTGTAACCAGTCCTTTTCAAACAAGTAAAGTCTGCCCATTTTGTGCCGTAGATTTTGTGTTTATGCCTAGTATTTATACAAAATCATAATTTAAAGGATTTCATTCCTTCATTCACTTTGGAAATTTGGAATTGCAGCACGTCAAATTTTGCCTGGGAAGAAAAGTAGATTAAATAAATTTAATAAGTCTTACTACTTCCCAATAAATAAATTAAATACGTCTTACTTGTTCCCACTCCTTTTCAAAAAAGTAGTTTAAAACGAGGGCCCTTCACTCAACCTTTAACCTCAACACCGCACGTCACATTGTGTTGTATCTGTGAATGTTGGTTGTGGCCAAATGATAGTTTTCTTTCATTCGTTTAGGTTCCACGGTGTTTGTTGGCTATATGTTTTCCACTGTCAGAAGGATGAAAATACAAAGTACAACGCTTGGACGTGGGCGACGACGTCACCGGTGAGTCCTTCCTTCCTATTTATTTACCTTCTAGGTGCTAGGTGCCGCACTGAACAACATTATGCCGCACTGAACAACATTATGCCGCACTGAACAACACCATGCCGCACTGAACAACACCATGCCGCACTGAACAACATTATGCCGCACTGAACACCATGCCGCACTGAACAACACCATCCCGCACTGAACAACACCATCCCGCACTGAACAACACCATCCCGCACTGAACAACACCATCCCGCACTGAACAACACCATGCCGCACTGAACAACACCATGCCGCACTGAACAACACCATGCCTCACTGAACAACACCATGCCGCACTGAACAACACCATGCCGCACTGAACAACACCATGCCGCACTGAACAACACCATGCCGCACTGAACAACACCATGCCGCACTGAACAACATTATGCCGCACTGAACAACATTATGCCGCACTGAACAACATTATGCCGCACTGAACAACATTATGCCGCACTGAACAACATTATGCCGCACTGAACAACATTATGCCGCATTGAAAAACACCATGCCGCACTGAACAACACCATGCCGCACTGAACAACACCATGCCGCACTGAACAACACCATGCCGCACTGAACAACACCATGCCGCACTGAACAACACCATGCCGCACTGAACAACACCATGCCGCACTGAACAACACCATGCCGCACTGAACAGCACCATGCCGCACTGAACAACACCATGCTGCACTGAACAACACCATGCCGCACTGAACAACACCATGCCGCACTGAACACCATGCCGCACTGAACAACATTACGCCGCACTGAACAACATTACGCCGCACTGAACAACACCATGCCGCACTTAACACCATGCCGCACTGAACAACACCATGCCGCACTGAACAACACCATTCCGCACTGAACAACACCATGCTGCACTGAACAACACGACGCCGCACTGAACAACACCATGCCGCACTGAACAACACCATGCCGCACTGAACAACACCATGCCGCACTGAACAACACCATGCCGCACTGAACAACACCATGCCGCACTGAACAACACCATGCCGCACTGAACAACACCATGCCGCACTGAACAACACCATGCCGCACTGAACAACACCATGCCGCACTGAACAACACTATGCCGCACTGAACAACATTATGCCGCACTGAACAACACCATGCCGCACTGAACAACACCATGCCGCACTGAACAACACCATGCCGCACTGAACAACACCATCCCGCACTGAACAACACCATCCCGCACTGAACACCATCCCGCACTGAACAACACCATGCCGCACTGAACAAATCCATGCCGCACTGAACAACACCATGCCGAACAACACCATGCCGCACTGAACAACACCATGCCGCACTGAACAACACCATCCCGCACTGAACAACACCATCCCGCACTGAACAACACCATCCCGCACTGAACAACACCATCCCGCACTGAACAACACCATGCCGCACTGAACAACACCATGCCGCACTGAACAACACCATGCCAAACTGAACAACACCATCCCGCACTGAACAACACCATCCCGCACTGAACAACACCATCCCGCACTGAACAACACCATCCCGCACTGAACAACACCATCCCGCACTGAACAACACCATGCCGCACTGAACTACACCATGCCGCACTGAACTACACCATGCCGCACTGAACTACACCATGCCGCACTGAACAACATTATGCCCCACTGAACAACAATATACCGCACTGAACAACATTATGCCGCACTGAACAACATTATGCCGCACTGAACAACACCATGCCGCACTGAACAACATTATGCCGCACTGAACAACATTATGCCGCACTGAACACCATGCCGCACTGAACAACACCATCCCGCACTGAACAACACCATGCCGCACTGAACAACACCATGCCGCACTGAACAACACCATGCCGCACTGAACAACACCATGCCGCACTGAACAACACCATGCCGCACTGAACAACACCATGCCGCACTGAACAACACCATGCCGCACTGAACTACACCATGCCGCACTGAACTACACCATGCCGCACTGAACAACATTATGCCCCACTGAACAACAATATACCGCACTGAACAACATTATGCCGCACTGAACAACATTATGCCGCACTGAACAACACCATGCCGCACTGAACAACATTATGCCGCACTGAACAACATTATGCCGCACTGAACACCATGCCGCACTGAACAACACCATCCCGCACTGAACAACACCATGCCGCACTGAACAACACCATGCCGCACTGAACAACACCATGCCGCACTGAACAACACCATGCCGCACTGAACAACACCATGCCGCACTGAACAACACCATGCCGCACTGAACAACACCATGCCGCACTGAACAACACCATGCCGCACTAAACAACACCATGCCGCACTGAACAACATTATGCCGCACTGAACAACATTATGCCGCACTGAACAACATTATGCCGCACTGAACAACATTATGCCGCACTGAACAACATCATGTCGCACTGAACAACACCATGCCGCACTGAACAACACCATGGCGCACTGAACAACACCATCCCGCACTGAACAACACCATGCCGCACTGAACTACACCATGCCGCACTGAACAACACCATGCCGCACTGAACTACACCATGCCGCACTGAACAACACCATGCCGCACTGAACAACACCATGCCGCACTGAACAACACCATGCCGCACTGAACAACACCATGCCGCACTGAACAACACCATGCCGCACTGAACAACACCATGCCGCACTGAACAACACCATGCCGCACTGAACAACACCATGCCGCACTGAACAACACCATGCCGCACTGAACAACACCATCCCGCACTGAACAACACCATGCAGCACTGAACAACACCATGCAGCACTGAACAACATTATACCGCACTGAACAACATTATGCCGCACTGAACAACATTATGCCGCACTGAACAACACCATGCCGCACTGAACAACATTATGCCGCACTGAACAACATTATGCCGCACTGAACACCATGCCGCACTGAACAACACCATCCCGCACTGAACAACACCATCCCGCACTGAACAACACCATCCCGCACTGAACAACACCATGCCGCACTGAACAACACCATGCCGCACTGAACAACACCATGCCGCACTGAACAACACCATGCCGCACTGAACAACACCATGCCGCACTGAACAACACCATCCCGCACTGAACAACATTATGCCGCACTGAACAACTTTATGCCGCACTGAACAACATTATGCCGCACTGAACAACATTATGCCGCACTGAACAACATTATGCCGCACTGAAAAACACCATGCCGCACTGAACAACACCGTGCCGCACTGAACAACACCGTGCCGCACTGAACAACACCATGCCGCACTGAACAACACCATGCCGCACTGAACAACACCATGCCGCACTGAACAGCACCATGCCGCACTGAACAGCACCATGCCGCACTGAACAGCACCATGCCGCACTGAACAGCACCATGCCGCACTGAACAACACCATGCCGCACTGAACAACACCATGCCGCACTGAACAACACCATGCCGCACTGAACAACACCATGCCCCACTGAACAACATTACGCCGCACTGAACAACACCATGCCGCACTTAACAACACCATGCCGCACTGAACAACACCATGCCGCACTGAACAACACCATTCCGCACTGAACAACACCATGCTGCACTGAACAACACGACACCGCACTGAACAACACGACGCCGCACTGAACAACACCATGCCGCACTGAACAACACCATGCCGCACTGAACAACACCATGCCGCACTGAACAACACCATGCCGCACTGAACAACACCATGCCGCACTGAACAACACCATGCCGCACTGAACAACACCATCCCGCACTGGACAACACCATGCCGCACTGAACAACATTATGCCGCACTGAACAACATTATGCCGCACTGAACAACATCATGCCGCACTGAACAACATCATGTCGCACTGAACAACACCATGTCGCACTGAACAACACCATGCCGCACTGAACAACACCATCCCGCACTGAACAACACCATGCCGCACTGAACTACACCATGCCGCACTGAACTACACCATGCCGCACTGAACTACACCATGCCGCACTGAACAACACCATGCCGCACTGAACAACACCATGCCGCACTGAACAACACCATGCCGCACTGAACAACACCATGCCGCACTGAACAACACCATGCCGCACTGAACAACACCATGCCGCACTGAACAACACCATCCCGCACTGAACAACACCATGCCGCACTGAACAACATTATGCCCCACTGAACAACAATATACCGCACTGAACAACAATATACCGCACTGAACAACATTATGCCGCACTGAACAACACCATGCCGCACTGAACAACATTATGCCGCACTGAACAACATTATGCCGCACTGAACACCATGCCGCACTGAACACCATGCCGCACTGAACAACACCATGCCGCACTGAACAACACCATGCCGCACTGAACAACACCATCCCGCACTAAACAACACCATGCCGCACTGAACAACACCATGCCGCACTGAACAACACCATCCCGCACTGAACAACACCATGCCGCACTGAACAACACCATGCCGCACTGAACAACACCATGCCGCACTGAACAACACCATGCCGCACTGAACAACACCATGCCGCACTGAACAACACCATGCCGCACTGAACAACACCATCCCGCACTGAACAACACCATCCCGCACTGAACAACATTATGCCGCACTGAACAACATTATGCCGCACTGAACAACATTATGCCGCACTGAACAACATCATGTCGCACTGAACAACACCATGCCGCACTGAACAACACCATGCCCCACTGAACAACATTACGCCGCACTGAACAATATTATGCCGCACTGAACAACACCATGCCGCACTGAACAACACCATGCCGCACTGAACAACACCATGCCGCACTGAACAACACCATGCCGCACTGAACAACACCATGCCGCACTGAACAACAACATGCCGCACTGAACAACAACATGCCGCACTGAACAACACGACGCCGCACTGAACAACACTACGCCGCACAGAACAACACGACGCCGCACAGAATAACACAATACCGCACAGAACAACACCATGCCGCACAAACAGTTTTAGATAATATTACGTCGCAGTCATGCGACGCGGACATGACGTCAATAGGCGGAACTCATGGCAAAATTATAATCCGTGGGCGTGGCTTGCAACAGGAAGTAGGAAAGCGGCAATGCTGGCAAACAAGACACAGCGGTTAGTAACACGACGACTAACAAGACAAATATTTTTGTTTTCAGCTTGCAACTTGACCGTCTAGAGCGTACAAGGTAATTACAACTCATTGTTTTGAAAAATATGTTTTTTTGTTGGCCTGAAAAGCGAGGCAGTGTGGCATTTGGGAGGAACGTCGAACTCGGCGTCTGCTTCCAGCCACAGACGCCAAATTTCGACGATTATTTCGACTGGTCAACGTTTGTAAATTATTGCGTTGATTAAAAACTTTATTTAACTCTACTCTTAACTTTGCCGTTTCAGATATGCGGGTATTACACCGCGGAAATGACGTCAATAGGCTGAACTCTGGCCAAAATTCAAATCTGTGGGCGCAATGGCCTTGAGCGAGACAACGGATACAAACACGACGATTATCAACAGAAATATCTTTATTTTCTGCTTGCAAGTGGACCGTCTAGAGCGTACACGGTAAGTACAACTCATTGTGTTTTAAAAGATTTATGTTTGTGTAGTTTGCGTTGCGTTGTATCTGTGAATGTTGGTTGAGGCTAAATGTTAATGTTTAATTTCCTTCCTTTAGGTTCCACGGTGTTTGTTGGCTGTATGTTTTCCACTGCAAGAAGAGGCTCGTATCATTGACCAGCAGGAGCTACAATGGTGAGTACCCCTTTCGTCGTCCATTTATGTTAAACACTTCCTGTTTCATGTCTAACAGTACTCGATTTAACAAATAACCATAAATAAATACAGTGTGGGCAGTCAAGTTAACATATGTGATTATCCTGCCTAATATGTTTATCACAAATATGTCACTAATATGTTTATTTGTTTATCACAACACCTTTGGACCTTCAGCAATCGATTATTTCCCTTCATCTACATAGAGACAGAACGATGGTGTCTTAAACATCTCATTCATTTCACCAAATAACTTCACGCAGGTGGATAACGGCCGTCTCGGTCACGCTATGTTGCGTGATGCAGTTTTGAAGAACCAAATGCATTTATTCAATGAATAAGTCAAGCTAGATCTATGTTTATGATGTTGTACGTTACGGTACCGATTGAAGTTGAGTCCGAAGCCAGTGGAAAACAGCGCTGCGTTTGTGCTCTCCAGGTACAAATGTTGTGATCTCTGACTGACGACCGGGCGAGACTCGAGTAAGAGATGTCCAAACGAGCTCCGGCAGGGCGGGTCAAGGCGGAGCGAACGGACGCCTTTCAGGCCGCCAATGACGAGCTGAGAGCCAAACTGATGGACGTCCAGTTAGAACTTCAGCAGGAGAAGAACAAGGTGAAAACCTCAACAGACAGACACTGCCTTCCTCCCTGCCTGCTTCCCTGCCTGCCTCCCTGCCTGCCTCCCTGCCTGCCTGCCTCCCTGCTTGCCTCCCTCCCGCCCTCCCTCCCTCCCTCCCTCCCTCCCTCCCTCCCAGTTTCCCCGATGTAGATTTGACATGCGTGTGCCATGACTGTGTCAGCCTACGTCAACAAATGCACCGAGGACGTCAGCACCACTAAGAATATCATCACCCGGGGCAACCAACGACCCTGGATGACTGAGGAGGTACGTCAAACGCTACGAGCGCGGAACTCTGCCTTCAAGTCTGGCGACAAGGAGACACTGAGGACAGCGAGAGCCAACTTGAACCGTGCCATCAGGGTAGCGAAGCGAGACCACAGTCGAAAAATTCAGGATCGTTTCCACGACGCCAACAACACCAGGAGTATGTGGCAAGGCATACGGGCGATTACAGACTACAACTCACCCTCCCCCCCCGGTGGGTGAAGTTGATGCTGACTTTCTAAATGGTTTAAATAACTTCTTTGGGAGGTTCGAGGCACTAAACGGCACTCCAGCAGTTAAAACTGTCCCCCATCAGGAAGAGGAGGTACTCTGCCTTGACTCCGCCGATGTGTTGAAGACCCTGAGGAGAGTCAACCCCCGTAAGGCCCCTGGCCCCGACAACATTCCTGGGCGTGTGTTCAGGGAATGTGCAAGTCAGCTGGCTGGGGTCATCACAGACATTTTTAACACCTCGCTGGGCCAAGCCACAGTGCCAGCGTGCTTTAAGACTGCCTCCATCATTCCGGTGCCGAAGAAACCTCAAATCACCTCATTTAATGATTACCGGCCTGTTGCACTGACTCCGGTCATGATGAAGTGCTTCGAACGGCTGCTTAAAGATCACATCGTTTCCAGACTCCCCCCATTATTTGACCCGTTCCAGTTTGCCGACCGGCAAAACCGCTCCACTCAGGACGCCATCTCCTCCGTTCTTCACCTGAGCCTGGCTCACCTGGAGGAGAAGAACACCCATGTTCGGATGCTGTTCCTGGACTTCAGCTCAGCGTTTAACACCATCATCCCACAGCATCTAGTAGGAAAATTGGAACACCTGGGCTTCAACACCCCCCTTCGCAACTGGCTGCTAGACTTCCTCACCAACAGACCTCAGTCAGTCCGGGTCGGACAGAACACCTCTGATGTCATCACCCTCAGCACAGGCTCCCCTCAGGGCTGCGTCCTGAGGCCCCTGCTGTTCACCCTGATGACACACGACTGCGTCCCCAGGTTCACCACCAATCACATCGTGAAGTTCGCAGACGACACAACGGCGGTGGGGCTCATCAGAGACAACAACGACCTGGACTACAGAGAGGAGGTGGAGCAGCTGGTGGGCTGGTGCAGAGACAACAGCCTGATCCTGAATGTGGAGAAGATGAAGGAGATCATCGTCGACTTCAGAAAAAACCAGCCTCACCACGCTCCACTGATCATCAACAGCTCAGCTGTGGAGGTGGTCAGCAGCACCAAATTCCTGGGGGTCCACATCACAGAAGACCTCACCTGGACTATGAACACTACGGCACTGATCAAGAGGGCACAGAAGCGCTTGTACTTCCTGCGGAGGATGAGGAGAGCCCACCTGCCCCCACCCATCATGAGGACGTTCTACAGGAGCACCATAGAGAGCATTCTGACAAGCTGACTCTCTGTGTGGTGTGGAGGCTGCACCGCCTCCGATTGGAAGAACGTGAGGAGAGTGGTGAGGACAGCAGAGAGGATCATAGGGGCTCCTCTTCCCTCCATTCAGGACATTTCATCTCAGCGCTGCATGTCCCGTGCCCGTAACATCATCAATGACCCATCACACCCCCACCATGGACTGTTCTCCCTGCTGCCCTCTGGGAAGAGGTTTCGCACAATCCGCTGCAGGTCCACCAGGTTCTGCAACAGCTTTTTCCCTGCTGTCATCAGACTGTTGAACATTAGAACTGTTGAGCTCTAAACTGAACTCTGCATCACACATTCACAGAACTGTACTTTATGACACTACGGACCTCTATCTTGCACTATCTCGCACTACCAACTTTACTGAACTTGTGTAAACCCTTTAAATAGAAGTTTAATACATGGTTTAGCATTCCTCTGCACACTCTTGAATACTGTTTTGCCTACTTGCACTATTGCATAATTAGCACTGCTGCACTTTATACTTATTTGTAATATATATATATATATACAGTATATGTATATATATATTTTCATAGGATATGTTACTTCTATTCAACTGCAATATCACTACTTTGTTGTAAGCCGTGTGCAACGAAATTTCGTTTTGTATGCACCATGTGCAGACAAGATGACAATAAAGTTTGTCTAAGTCATGTCAGGTCAGCTGTCTGGAGAGAGAGAGAAGTCAGGACCTGCGGGCGGAGCACCACCGTGCCACCGCCGCCATGACGGAACTCAAAAGCAAACTCCATGAGGAGAAGCAGAAAGAGTTAGCCGTTACCAGGGAAACATTACTGCGGCAGCATGAAATGGAGCTGATGAGAGTGATCAAAATCAAAGATGGAGAGATCCAGCGACTGAATGCCTTGGTCCTCAGCCTGAGGGACGGCTCCATGGACAAGGTGATCCGCTCAATCCGTGTCTGACTATCCGCACGCCACGTCGGGCTCCGATGCGGCCGCTACCGTATTGTGTAGCTTGTCCTCAGTAAGCGTCGCGGCGCTCCGTTGCGGTCTCAACGGCCCGATGTGGCGCAATGTCTGCTCAGGTGAGGAGCGGGGGCGCTTTGCTGGCGGAAGTGGAGGAGACGCGGCGGTGTCGGGAGACCGAGCGGTGTCGCCTCCACCAGGAGCGCGGAAGAAGCCCTGGCAGCGGCCCAGCAGGCCTGGCAGTCCCGAGCGGCCGAGCTCCGATCGGCTCATCACCAGCATCGGGAGGAGCTGAGCCGAACCAAGAGAGACTGCGAGAGGGAGATCCGCCGACTGGTAGGACTGATCAGATGCGCGGTGCGTGGCTATGTTCCCAATTTCGTTGTATACCTGCAGTGCAATGACACCTAAGGCATTCTATTCTATTCTATTTCACAAGAAGAACACGTCCGGTTGCTCGCTTCGCTTTTGTCACAGCAATGGTGTTCTAGTCGATTCAAGATAAAAATTGGCCGGTTGCTCTCTTTGTTTTTGTCACAATTCTGGCAAATGAGTTTGCCCGCCTGCCTGAGCGCTCCCCGTTTGTACATCCAGATGGATGAGATCAAGCTGAAAGACAGAGCGGTTAGTGTTTTGGATAAATCCCTGGGGCCGGCCACGTCCACCGCCTTCAGCTGCAGACTCAGGCTGCCGAGCAGCAGATCGCTGCCCTGAGGGATTCCCAAAGGGCGGGCCTAAACTACCCTGGAAGTGGGGTCAACGGCGCTACTAGCAATCCTCTTCATAGCGTAAGCCACCTCATCACACACTTGCAGTACGCATGACTTAGTTCGTTGCTGGAGGAAGGTAGCACAAAAACAGTTTTGAACTTTGAACGAGTGGTTGTGTGTGTGTGTTGCGGGGCGTTTTCAGTCTCAGGAGGATCGGGACACGCGAAGGTTTCATCTGAAAATCGCTGAGCTCAGCGCAGTCATCAGGAAACTGGAGGATCGAAACGCCCTGCTTTCTGAAGAGCGCAATGAACTGGTAATTTATTGACGGCACGCTTGAAGGTTTGCGCTACGTTTGATGCGCGCCATCCAGCGAGGCACCCATTGCGCTTGCTTATTAGTTGAGCGGCGCGGCGAGTCGGTTGCCTGGTAGATGTCTTTTATTGGGAGCCAAAGCCACGATTCCGTTCAAACCGATGCAAAAGGAATGGATACGTTCTGGCCCGCGTGTTGTGCGTCTTTCGCATCCCGCACTTCATGCTTGCAGCTTAAGCGACTGAGAGAAACAGAAAGCCAGTTTCTGCCACTCCTGTACAAAAACAAACGCCTGAGCAGGAAGAATGAAGAACTCTCACTGGTGCTGTGTCGCCTTGAAAACAAAGTGCGCTTTGTCACCCAGGAGAACGAGGAGATGGCAAGCTTGGTAAGTCGACGCGGACAACGGCGGCGTGCCAACAGAGTCCACTGCGTTTGTGTTCCACAGAGAAGGCCTAGTTCGCTCAATGACCTGGAGCGCGGTTGCGGCCAGCAGGACGGTGAAATGGAGTTCCTTCAAGTTGTGGAGCAGCGGCACATCATCGACGACTTGTCCAAGGTCTTCAGGCAGGTGACTCGGTGCACGTACGGCAGCGCCGCGCTCGCTCGCTGTCGCCAGGAAACCTTTTCCGTCCAAAGCTTGGCCGGCGGCCGCCATCCAAAAAATTGGCCCCTTAAACTCCGACCTTTCAAGCAGGAGCATTGTGCGCACGCGTTTGAACACGCTTTAGACTTGTTTTGCCGTTTTCAGCAGCTCAAAGCTCCCGTTTTGTCAGCGCCTTTGCCACTCGCTGTGCGCTGAAAACGACGGACTCGCCCGGCTGCTCAGCCCGTCAACCATGAGCCGCGAGCGCGACGTCATTGTCCGTAGGCAGCTAGTGGCAAAATGCACCCTGTTAGAGTTGCGCTCGCTCCAACTTATTTTGCAAGAACCACACGGGAGACAAGTAAGTTCTTTTGGACACCTGCAGGTGGAGAGTCCATCCGTTGTACGAATGAAGTCTGACTCTCGGCTCCCGCACGAGCATTTTTATTAAGAGAAACAGGGTGGGTGTAAGAGTGGATTGAATAGAGAAAGCCCTTGACCTCTAGTCAAAACATAGCAAGGGATGTTTTACGACTTTGTGTAGGAAGGGATAAGCGATAGGGATAAATAAGGGATAAATAATATTATTTATTACAGGTTGCAGTCAAAGTCAAAGCAACATAATCATACGATAAAGATAATCTGGAAAACCCTGACACACCCTGTAGTTGTCACTTTTGGAAAAGACGAGCGTCCCTCCAATCATCGCCGGTGACGGGTTTTTCAGGCTCTGGAGACAGGAGCTCATGTCAGAAATGTCATCGTGAGTCGCGTTTGTTTCTACGCCGGAGCCGTTCGTTCCCTTTGCATCCAAAGAATCTCAAAGGCGGATTATTTGTGTCGACAGGAGAGAGATTTGCTGCTACGATACCGACGTCGAGAATCTCTGAGGAGGAACAAAGCGTGAGGTCCTGCAAGGTGAGTGAGTCTGTTTGTTTGCGGCTGCTTGGTGTTGCGCAAGATGAAATGGCCTTTTTCTCGCTATCGTTCCTCTCGTCGATTCATCGTGAGGTGTCGCTTCAGTTTGTTCAGAGAGATGTTTGCTTCCGCGCCCGCAGGTCATCGAAACATTTTACGGCTACGACGAAGACGTGTTGGTGGACTCGGACGGATCGTCCTTGTCTTTTCACACCGACAGAACCCCCGACACGGAACCCGAAGAGGTAGCCCGCCATTTCTGCCAGCGTATTGGCGCCAAACATTCCTCTTCAGCCTGGAATCGGACTCGTCTTTGCGTCGCGGGTGCTTTGTCGCCGGTCTGACTGATTCTGGTACTAGTGCTGTGTTGCATTGGTGTGTGCATGAGGAGGCGGAGCTTCGCTACCGCCAGCTGACGCAAGAATATCAAGCGCTGCAACGAGCCTACGCTCTGCTAGCCCAGACCAGCGGAGGGGACTACGACGCCGAGAAGGAGATCAAGGTGGCGCCCCTTCCCGCAACCCCCGGCCGGGTCGCAGCCTCCCCGTTCTCACCCAGCCTCGGGTGTTCTCTGGTCTGAAAGGAGGAGGAGGAGCCTCCCTCCTCCTCCTTTCAGACCAGAGAAAAGCTGATGGTAGTGTCAAACGCACCTCTTTCAATAATCACTCTTCCCTTAAATATCTACGAAAGTTATTTAATTCTCTAACATGTTCGGAGTTACTTTTTACGCGGCCCGTCAAAAGGGGAAACGGGCCTGCGCCCTTCAAATAATTAAATTACTTTCAGTTCTACACCAAACCGATAATCCGATTCAAACACTTCCGTTAATTTATTCAGACGAAGCAAACTTTCAAACGGATTGAAATTCACTCGTGTCTCAAATAACTACGAAAGTTATTCAATTCTCTAAAATTGTCTGATGTTACTTTTATTTATTACGGTCCTATGTTATACCATAATAACCCCCCGCACATTAATCAAATTGTCAAATCAACCCCGAACCATCGATTGTACATTCAGTACAAATCAGCGCACAACAAAGTAGATGAATATACACAACACATTTATTGAAGAAACATGAAATAGAATTACAAATCTTAATCACTCCAGAAACCGAACAATTTCACCCACTGATACCCGTGTTAATAAAATCATTCAATCCCAGAACAATTCGATTGCAAAACACAGTTCATGAAAGAGGGAATCAATTTTTAGCCAAGCAAAGAAATCAAGAAGTAAAAATCACATTTGTGCTTCTCCAAACAATTTATGTCACGCCACTATTCTCATAGTGACGGGTCCCTTGATCGAATTGACTAACAATATTGCTTTAAGCTGTTACAGAATACATTTTTAGCCAAGCAAAGAAATCAAAAAGTAAAAATCACATTTGTGCGTCCATGCGTGACTCACAATCCGACACCGTGTTCCTGTTTTATTTCTATTTTAACTTGCTTAGCTTATTTTGGCCCCTTTTTTGGTCTCATGTTTTGGTCTGGCGCCATCTTTTGGACAAATTTGGAATTTCAGCTCTGCCAATTTATTCCTGTGAACAATCCATATTTTACCATTTGCACCATCTCTTCCCCCCATGTTACATGACAGTAGAAATGGGTCACTATCAAAGCAGAGTAGCAGATCTGGAGTCAGCGCTGAAGCAACAAGGACAGGTAAGCTTATCAATGAGCACACCTTTTTCTCAGACAAAATAGCTACATTCTTCAGTCACTCATTCGTCTGGCATTACTGGACCAACACCCCCCCCCTGAACGTGGCTGGGAAAATGTGGAGAAAAGCAAATGTCATTTTCCAGTCAACCAAAGAATTTGTGGATGAAAATGACACAACATTCCAAAGCTGTCCACGCGTTTGTCTCTTCTAGAATGTCAAGTGGGTGGAGGAGAAGCAGCTGCTGCGTCAGAGCAATCAGCAGTTGGCCGAAAAGGTGACGGAAAGAAAGGCGCAGGGCGGAGTCGCTTGGCGTCAAACCCGTCCGGAAGCCCCGCAGATGAGGTCTGACTGTCTTTTCAGGTCAGGCGGATGGAGGCGGAAGAAGCGCGTCTGAAAGAGCACATCCAGGATATCCGAGACCAAAACGAACTGCTTGAGTTCCGCATCCTGGAGCTGGAGGTGGGAAGACTCGCACAAGCGTTTTGAGGCCAGAGATGTGACGGACGGACGGACGGACGGACGGATGCATGCCTCTGCCTTTCAGGAGAGGGAGTGGCGCTCCCCCGTCTTGAAGTTTCTGCAAGTCCGTTTCCCAGACGGCCTCAGCCCTTTGCAGATCTACTGCGAGGCCGACGGCGTGAGCGTACGTAAGGCGTCCCTCGCAACCCTAACCTTAACCTGAGGTCCCAGAACACCTTACATTGCTCCTTGCGCCTTTCCCCAGGACATCGTCATCAGTGATCTGATGAAGAAGCTGGACATCCTGGGCGATAACGCCGTAAGTGTATGTCGAACTCCTTATGTTCGCACTCCACGAGACTCGGCGGCTCAAATGTGACTTTTGGAAGGCTTTGCGCTGAAAGAACCTTGTTGACGCTGTGCCTTTGGGCTCTTGCAGAATCTCACCAACGAGGAGCAGGTGGTCGTGATTCACGCCAGGACCCTTCCCACCCTAGCCGAGAAGGTAACGCGCACGTCCACGCACGCTCTCGCATTCTGCTTATGTGACAGCAGCCTTTCCTCAGTGGTTAGAATACATCAAAGTGACCAAGTCAGCACTTCAACAGAAGATGTTGGACATTGAAAGTGAGAAGGTAGACAGACACGCGACATCAGCCAAGGGGAACTCGGGGCAATGTGCCCCAACAATTCTGACCTTGAGCTGTGCTAGGATATGTTCTGCAACCAGAAGGGCTACCTGGATGAAGAGTTGGACTTCAGGAAGCGTTCCATGGACCAGGCTCATAAGGTAAGCCGCCCTCAAATCTCCCGCCGGACTACTGATGGACGAGGATTGCGGCCCAGAGGATCATGGAGCTGGAGGCCATGTTGTACGAGGCGCTACCGCAGCGGGACTGCCCCGCCACGGACAGCGAAAAAGCCAGCCACGCTGGCGTGAATGACGTGCTGACGGCGGATCAGAGACAAGAGCTTAGGAGCGCCGTGGACCAATGGAAGCGAGCCCTGATGTGGGAGTTGAGGGAGCGCGACGCTTGCATCCTCCAAGAGAGAATGGATCTGCTGCACAGCGCGCAACAGGTAAGGGCCCAAAGCCAGCCCGGCACTTACTTGCACGCTTACTGGCTTTTGAAGGCTACTTTCCATTTGTCCGTCCTAGAGGAACAAAGAGCTGAAAGAATTCATCGAAGCTCACAAGAGACAAATCAAACAATTGGAGGAGAAGTTTCTGTTTCTCTTTCTAGTCTTCTCCTTGGCCTTCATTCTGTGGCCCTAACACCAGCTGGTGAGTGAGCTCCAGCGGCACCGCACTCGACACCTCCGATACACTGCCAGCCGGTCTCAGACGTTGGCAGACGCTCCGATGCCGACGTATACCCCCCGCCACGGTGACAGAGGCACCGCGTCACACCGGCGCTCATCCAATCAGAAGGCAGGAAAGGCAAATTCACATGCAGGGCACTCTTGAACCAGAAGAGAGCGCCACAAAAAACGGTTGTTGCCCCAAACGCGCACTAAAAAGGGTCAGAATAACAAGAGTCCCACCGGCCAGCCGGGGCCACCCGTCCATCCATTTCTTCAGGGGGGGAAAAAATTGGAGTCACCGGTGAGTACATTTTGCATTTAGCTCTGCTTTTCTGCTTCTGTCTTCAAGTGTGTGGCATCCTGCGACCAAAGATTCAGCCAACCCCAAAGCGGTTGACCTCAACGTCCCACCACCATTCCTACCAGAGCAGGTGACGTGATGCTTTGGACATCCTTCCGTCTCAGATGCCCAAAAGTACTCTTTGCCACATCTGCGGCAATACGGTGTCTTTTCAAAGGTGCAAATAAATCCAGCGTGGGCGGAACACGCACGTCTTCGGTTTTTCCCGCTTTGTTTGTGTGACAGCTGTTGTGAAAATTTTACACAAATAAAGTTGTATAGTACAGGTTTGGCCAAGCCGCAACTCCCGAACCGCATGCGGCTCTTTTATGTTCATATCAACATTTGTGTGTGTGTGTGTAGGTGTGTGTGTGTGTGTGTGTGTGGGGGGGGGGGGGGGGTTGTGCGTGTTGGCTTCACTTGAGTTCAATTTAGTATTTTCGTCAAAAGCGCATGTGGTGAAATTCCACAAAGTAGGATGGGCAAACACATTCCAGTAAACTATTAGTGTCAATTGGGCTCTCGAAATGGCAGGGAAAAGATGCACAGCAAAACGAAAATATGTAGATGAACACAGGACGTTTTTATCAGAGTGGGAAAGTTTCTATTTTTTGTTGAACGTGATGGCAAACCATTCTGCCTGATACGTCAGACCTCAGCGCATTTCAAAGATTCAAATCTTCAGCGCCATGCACTTCAGCTCACTCCATGCTAACATTGATCAGGCGTCGAACCCGCAACATCATGCTTAAGAGGTGGACATGCTAACCAGTGCGCCATTATGTCAACGCATAACAACTGTAAGAACTTCCGCCGGAATTCAAATCCGCGGGGAGAGTTAACTTGTTTAAAAGGGAGTGGGCAGAAGAATTATTTAATTTATTTAAATCTATTTGGAGTGTGCGCCATTATGTCAATGCATAACAACTGTAAGTCTACTAAACAAAACAGCGGTTGCTATATGACGTCTGCCACGTCGTGGTCACGTGACGCGGACGTGACGTCGACGCCTACTTTACATCCCACCGATCACAGGACCCCTCGGCTGCATAACCGCGCCCCCTTCCCAACCAATCGGATTTGCTATACGCGAAAACGACGCCAATGGGCGGGCTCTTCCGCCAGAATTTAAATCCGTGGGCGTGGCTCGCAACAGGAAGTAGGAAAATGGCGATGTTGACAAAGACACAGCGGATGGTAACATACGACTAACGAGAGAAATATTTTTATTTTCTGCTTGCAACTGGACCGTCCAGAGCGTACACGGTAAGTACAACTCATCGTTTTTAAAAAGAAGTACTTTTGTTGCCCTGAAAAGCGAGTGAGTGTGGCGTTTGGGGGGAACGTCGAATTTCGACGATTCTTTCTGGTCAACGGTTGTAAATGATTGCGTTGATTAAAAAAGAAAACTTGATGTAACTCTACTTTTAACTGCCATTTCAGATAAGCGGGTATTACGTCGCAGTCATGTGCCGCGGATATGACGTAATTGGCTGAACTTCCACCAAAATTCAAATCTGTTGGCGCGATGGCCGTGAGCCACTGAGCAACGACGAATATCAACAGAAATATCTTTATTTTCTGCTTGCAACTGGACCGTCTACAGCGTACACGGTAAGTAACACTCATTGTGTTTAAAGAGATTTACGTTTGTAATAGCAACGTGTAGCTGAGGCGCTAGCAGAAGTGTAGCCGCGTTGCGTTGTACGTGTGAATATTGGTCCAGGCGAAATGTTAATGTTTAATTTAATTCCTTTAGGTTCCACGGTGTTTGTTGGCTGCAAGAAGAGGCTCGTATCATTGACCAGGAGCGAGCTACAACGGTGAGTAGCCATAACATTTATGTTAAACACTTCCTATTTCATGTCTAACAGTACTTGATTTAACAAATAACCATAAATAAATACAGTGTGGGCACTGAAGTTAACATATGTGATTATACTGCCTAATCTGTCACCGAGTATATTGTTGCAAAGTAATATAAGATCCAAAGTTGTAATTCAGAATAGTTTTCAAAAGAAGGCCATTAGAATTATATACAAGTCTGATTACCCTGAACATAACAACAAGCTATTAATTAAATCACAAATTCTTCAATTCAAAGATTTGGTAGATTATCAGAATAATAATGTCTAACAGTAATTGATTTAACACATCACGATAAGTAGATTGAGTGTGGGCACTCTCAAGTTAACATATGTGATTATACTGCCTAATCTGTTACAGAGTATGTTGTTGCCAAGTAATGTAGAATAGATCCAAAGTAGTAATCCAGAATAGTTTTGAAAAGGCCATTAGAATAATAAACAAATCTGATTACCTTGAACATAATAGTTAAGTGTTGAATATGTCCTATGAAGTCAAAATTTGGCACCATCATGTGGTGAAATTTGGAATTGCATCACATCCAATTTTGCCTGGGAACAAACAGATTAAATAAATCTTAGACTTAAATAAGCCACTCCTTCTCAAACAAGTAAACTCTGCCCATTTTGCGCAGTAGATGTTCTGTTAATATCTAGTATTTATACAAAGTCATAATTTAAATTGCTTTTAACCTTCATTCATCGCTTCAACCAACATTACTCGCTCTTATTACCAACTTGTATCGATTTAACTGAGCGTTTAATACTTCCTATCAGGTCTCAAGTCAAGATTTGGCAAAATACAATTTCAGCAAATCCAATTTTGCCAGGCAACAAAAAGAGATTAAATAAACTAAATAAGTCTTCTTCCCATTAAATAAATCAGAAAAGTCTGTCTTGCAACCAGTCCTCTTCAAACAAGTAAAGTCTGCCCGTTTTGTGCCGTAGATTTTGTGTCTATGCCTAGTATTTATACAAAATCATAATTTAAACGACTTCATTCCTTCATTCACTTTGGAAATTTGGAATTTCAGCAAATCGAATTTTGCCAGGGAACAAAAATAGATCAATTAAACTAAATAAGTCTTCTTCCCATTAAATAAATTAAAAAAGTCTGTCTTGTAACCAGTCCTTTTCAAACAAGTAAAGTCTGCCCATTTTGTGCCGTAGATTTTGTGTTTATGCCTAGTATTTATACAAAATCATAATTTAAAGGATTTCATTCCTTCATTCACTTTGGAAATTTGGAATTGCAGCACGTCAAATTTTGCCTGGGAAGAAAAGTAGATTAAATAAATTTAATAAGTCTTACTACTTCCCAATAAATAAATTAAATACGTCTTACTTGTTCCCACTCCTTTTCAAAAAAGTAGTTTAAAACGAGGGCCCTTCACTCAACCTTTAACCTCAACACCGCACGTCACATTGTGTTGTATCTGTGAATGTTGGTTGTGGCCAAATGATAGTTTTCTTTCATTCGTTTAGGTTCCACGGTGTTTGTTGGCTATATGTTTTCCACTGTCAGAAGGATGAAAATACAAAGTACAACGCTTGGACGTGGGCGACGACGTCACCGGTGAGTCCTTCCTTCCTATTTATTTACCTTCTAGGTGCTAGGTGCCGCACTGAACAACATTATGCCGCACTGAACAACATTATGCCGCACTGAACAACACCATGCCGCACTGAACAACACCATGCCGCACTGAACAACATTATGCCGCACTGAACAACATTATGCCGCACTGAACAACACCATCCCGCACTGAGCAACACCATCCCGCACTGAACAACACCATCCCGCACTGAACAACACCATCCCGCACTGAACAACACCATGCCGCACTGAACAACACCATGCCGCACTGAACAACACCATGCCGCACTGAACAACACCATGCCGCACTGAACAACACCATGCCGCACTGAACAACACCATGCCGCACTGAACAACACCATGCCGCACTGAACAACACCATGCCGCACTGAACAACATTATGCCGCACTGAACAACATTATGCCGCACTGAACAACACCATGCCGCACTGAACAACATTATGCCGCACTGAACAACATTATGCCGCACTGAACAACATTATGCCGCACTGAACAACATTATGCCGCACTGAACAACATTATGCCGCACTGAAAAACACCATGCCGCACTGAACAACACCATGCCGCACTGAACAACACCATGCCGCACTGAACAACACCATGCCGCACTGAACAACACCATGCCGCACTGAACAACACCATGCCGCACTGAACAACACCATGCCGCACTGAACAACACCATGCCGCACTGAACAACACCATGCCGCACTGAACAACACCATGCCGCACTGAACAACACCATCCCACACTAAACAACACCATGCCGCACTGAACAACATTATGCCGCACTGAACAACATTATGCCGCACTGAACAACATTATGCCGCACTGAACAACATCATGCCGCACTGAACAACACCATGTCGCACTGAACAACACCATGCCGCACTGAACAACACCATGCCGCACTGAACAACACCATCCCGCACTGAACAACACCATGCCGCACTGAACTACACCATGCCGCACTGAACAACACCATGCCGCACTGAACAACACCATGCCGCACTGAACAACACCATGCCGCACTGAACAACACCATGCCGCACTGAACAACACCATGCCGCACTGAACAACACCATGCCGCACTGAACAACACCATGCCGCACTGAACAACACCATGCCGCACTGAACAACACCATGCCGCACTGAACAACACCATGCCGCACTGAACAACACCATGCCGCACTGAACAACACCATGCAGCACTGAACAACACCATGCAGCACTGAACAACATTATACCGCACTGAACAACATTATGCCGCACTGAACAACACCATGCCGCACTGAACAACATTATGCCGCACTGAACAACATTATGCCGCACTGAACACCATGCCGCACTGAACAACACCATCCCGCACTGAACAACACCATCCCGCACTGAACAACACCATCCCGCACTGAACAACACCATGCCGCACTGAACAACACCATGCCGCACTGAACAACACCATGCCGCACTGAACAACACCATGCCGCACTGAACAACACCATGCCGCACTGAACGACACCATGCCGCACTGAACGACACCATGCCGCACTGAACAACACCATCCCGCACTGAACAACATTATGCCGCACTGAACAACATTATGCCGCACTGAACAACATTATGCCGCACTGAACAACATTATGCCGCACTGAACAACATTATGCCGCACTGAACAACATTATGCCGCACTGAACAACACCATGCCGCACTGAACAACACCATGCCGCACTGAACAACACCATGCCGCACTGAACAACACCATGCCGCACTGAACAACACCATGCCGCACTGAACAACACCATGCCGCACTGAACAACACCATGCCGCACTGAACAACACCATGCCGCACTGAACAGCACCATGCCGCACTGAACAGCACCATGCCGCACTGAACAACACCATGCCGCACTGAACAACATTATGCCGCACTGAACAACACCATGCCGCACTGAACAACATTATGCCGCACTGAACAACATTATGCCGCACTGAACACCATGCCGCACTGAACAACACCATCCCGCACTGAACAACACCATCCCGCACTGAACAACACCATCCCGCACTGAACAACACCATGCCGCACTGAACAACACCATGCCGCACTGAACAACACCATGCCGCACTGAACAACACCATGCCGCACTGAACAACACCATGCCGCACTGAACAACACCATGCCGCACTGAACGACACCATGCCGCACTGAACGACACCATGCCGCACTGAACAACACCATCCCGCACTGAACAACATTATGCCGCACTGAACAACATTATGCCGCACTGAACAACATTATGCCGCACTGAACAACATTATGCCGCACTGAACAACATTATGCCGCACTGAACAACATTATGCCGCACTGAACAACACCATGCCGCACTGAACAACACCATGCCGCACTGAACAACACCATGCCGCACTGAACAACACCATGCCGCACTGAACAACACCATGCCGCACTGAACAACACCATGCCGCACTGAACAACACCATGCCGCACTGAACAACACCATGCCGCACTGAACAGCACCATGCCGCACTGAACAGCACCATGCCGCACTGAACAACACCATGCCGCACTGAACAACACCATGCCGCACTGAACAACACCATGCCGCACTGAACAACACCATGCCCCACTGAACAACATTACGCCGCACTTAACAACACCATGCCGCACTTAACAACACCATGCCGCACTGAACAACACCATGCCGCACTGAACAACACCATTCCGCACTGAACAACACCATGCCGCACTGAACAACACGACGCCGCACTGAACAACACGACGCCGCACTGAACAACACCATGCCGCACTGAACAACACCATGCCGCACTGAACAACACCATGCCGCACTGAACAACACCATGCCGCACTGAACGACACCATGCCGCACTGAACAACACCATCCCGCACTAAACAACACCATCCCGCACTAAACAACACCATGCCGCACTGAACAACATTATGCCGCACTGAACAACATTATGCCGCACTGAACAACATTATGCCGCACTGAACAACATCATGTCGCACTGAACAACACCATGCCGCACTGAACAACACCATGCCGCACTGAACAACACCATCCCGCACTGAACAACACCATGCCGCACTGAACTACACCATGCCGCACTGAACAACACCATGCCGCACTGAACTACACCATGCCGCACTGAACAACACCATGCCGCACTGAACAACACCATGCCGCACTGAACAACACCATGCCGCACTGAACAACACCATGCCGCACTGAACAACACCATGCCGCACTGAACAACACCATGCCGCACTGAACAACACCATCCCGCACTGAACAAAACCATCCCGCACTGAACAACACCATGCCGCACTGAACAACATTATGCCCCACTGAACAACAATATACCGCACTGAACAACATTATGCCGCACTGAACAACATTATGCCGCACTGAACAACACCATGCCGCACTGAACAACATTATGCCGCACTGAACAACATTATGCCGCACTGAACACCATGCCGCACTGAACAACACCATGCCGCACTGAACAACACCATGCCGCACTGAACAACACCATGCCGCACTGAACAACACCATGCCGCACTGAACAACACCATGCCGCACTGAACAACACCATGCCGCACTGAACAACACCATGCCGCACTGAACAACACGACGCCGCACTGAACAACACCATGCCGCACTGAACAACACCATGCCGCACTGAACAACACCATGCCGCACTGAACAACACCATGCCGCACTGAACGACACCATGCCGCACTGAACAACACCATGCCGCACTGAACAACACCATCCCGCACTAAACAACACCATGCCGCACTGAACAACATTATGCCGCACTGAACAACATTATGCCGCACTGAACAACATTATGCCGCACTGAACAACATCATGTCGCACTGAACAACACCATGCCGCACTGAACAACACCATGCCGCACTGAACAACACCATGCCGCACTGAACAACACCATCCCGCACTGAACTACACCATGCCGCACTGAACAACACCATGCCGCACTGAACTACACCATGCCGCACTGAACAACACCATGCCGCACTGAACAACACCATGCCGCACTGAACAACACCATGCCGCACTGAACAACACCATGCCGCACTGAACAACACCATGCCGCACTGAACAACACCATGCCGCACTGAACAACACCATGCCGCACTGAACAACACCATCCCGCACTGAACAACACCATCCCGCACTGAACAACACCATGCCGCACTGAACAACATTATGCCCCACTGAACAACAATATACCGCACTGAACAACATTATGCCGCACTGAACAACATTATGCCGCACTGAACAACACCATGCCGCACTGAACAACATTATGCCGCACTGAACAACATTATGCCGCACTGAACACCATGCCGCACTGAACAACACCATGCCGCACTGAACAACACCATGCCGCACTGAACAACACCATGCCGCACTGAACAACACCATGCCGCACTGAACAACACCATGCCGCACTGAACAACACCATGCCGCACTGAACAACACCATGCCGCACTGAACAACACCATGCCGCACTGAACAACACCATGCCGCACTGAACAACACCATGCCGCACTGAACAACACCATGCCGCACTGAACAACACCATGCCGCACTGAACAACACCATGCCGCACTGAACAACACCATGCCGCACTGAACAACACCATGCCGCACTGAACAACACCATGCCGCACTGAACAACACCATGCCGCACTGAACAACACCATGCCGCACTGAACAACACCATCCCGCACTGAACAACATTATGCCGCACTGAACAACATCATGCCGCACTGAACAACATCATGTCGCACTGAACAACACCATGCCGCACTGAACAACATTACGCCACACTGAACAACATTACGCCGCACTGAACAACACCATGCCGCACTGAACAACACCATGCCGCACTGAACAACACCATGCCGCACTGAACAACACCATCCCGCACTGAACAACACCATGCCGCACTGAACAAAACCATGCCGCACTGAACAACACCATGCCGCACTGAACAACACCATGCCGCACTGAACAACACCATGCCGCACTGAACAACAACATGCCGCACTGAACAACAACATGCCGCACTGAACAACAACATGCCGCACTGAACAACACGACGCCGCACAGAACAACACGACGCCGCACAGAATAACGCAATACCGCACAGAACAACACCATGCCGCACAAACAGTTTTAGATAATATTACGTCGCAGTCATGCGACGCGGACATGACGTCAATAGGCGGAACTCATGGCAAAATTATAATCCGTGGGCGTGGCTTGCAACAGGAAGTAGGAAAGCGGCAATGCTGGCAAACAAGACACAGCGGTTAGTAACACGACGACTAACAAGACAAATATTTTTGTTTTCAGCTTGCAACTTGACCGTCTAGAGCGTACAAGGTAATTACAACTCATTGTTTTGAAAAATATGTTTTTTTGTTGGCCTGAAAAGCGAGGCAGTGTGGCATTTGGGAGGAACGTCGAACTCGGCGTCTGCTTCCAGCCACAGACGCCAAATTTCGACGATTATTTCGACTGGTCAACGTTTGTAAATTATTGCGTTGATTAAAAACTTTATTTAACTCTACTCTTAACTTTGCCGTTTCAGATATGCGGGTATTACACCGCGGAAATGACGTCAATAGGCTGAACTCTGGCCAAAATTCAAATCTGTGGGCGCAATGGCCTTGAGCGAGACAACGGATACAAACACGACGATTATCAACAGAAATATCTTTATTTTCTGCTTGCAAGTGGACCGTCTAGAGCGTACACGGTAAGTACAACTCATTGTGTTTTAAAAGATTTATGTTTGTGTAGTTTGCGTTGCGTTGTATCTGTGAATGTTGGTTGAGGCTAAATGTTAATGTTTAATTTCCTTCCTTTAGGTTCCACGGTGTTTGTTGGCTGTATGTTTTCCACTGCAAGAAGAGGCTCGTATCATTGACCAGCAGGAGCTACAATGGTGAGTACCCCTTTCGTCGTCCATTTATGTTAAACACTTCCTGTTTCATGTCTAACAGTACTCGATTTAACAAATAACCATAAATAAATACAGTGTGGGCAGTCAAGTTAACATATGTGATTATCCTGCCTAATATGTTTATCACAAATATGTCACTAATATGTTTATTTGTTTATCACAACACCTTTGGACCTTCAGCAATCGATTATTTCCCTTCATCTACATAGAGACAGAACGATGGTGTCTTAAACATCTCATTCATTTCACCAAATAACTTCACGCAGGTGGATAACGGCCGTCTCGGTCACGCTATGTTGCGTGATGCAGTTTTGAAGAACCAAATGCATTTATTCAATGAATAAGTCAAGCTAGATCTATGTTTATGATGTTGTACGTTACGGTACCGATTGAAGTTGAGTCCGAAGCCAGTGGAAAACAGCGCTGCGTTTGTGCTCTCCAGGTACAAATGTTGTGATCTCTGACTGACGACCGGGCGAGACTCGAGTAAGAGATGTCCAAACGAGCTCCGGCAGGGCGGGTCAAGGCGGAGCGAACGGACGCCTTTCAGGCCGCCAATGACGAGCTGAGAGCCAAACTGATGGACGTCCAGTTAGAACTTCAGCAGGAGAAGAACAAGGTGAAAACCTCAACAGACAGACACTGCCTTCCTCCCTGCCTGCTTCCCTGCCTGCCTCCCTGCCTGCCTCCCTGCCTGCCTGCCTCCCTGCTTGCCTCCCTCCCGCCCTCCCTCCCTCCCTCCCTCCCTCCCTCCCAGTTTCCCCGATGTAGATTTGACATGCGTGTGCCATGACTGTGTCAGCCTACGTCAACAAATGCACCGAGGACGTCAGCACCACTAAGAATATCATCACCCGGGGCAACCAACGACCCTGGATGACTGAGGAGGTACGTCAAACGCTACGAGCGCGGAACTCTGCCTTCAAGTCTGGCGACAAGGAGACACTGAGGACAGCGAGAGCCAACTTGAACCGTGCCATCAGGGTAGCGAAGCGAGACCACAGTCGAAAAATTCAGGATCGTTTCCACGACGCCAACAACACCAGGAGTATGTGGCAAGGCATACGGGCGATTACAGACTACAACTCACCCTCCCCCCCCCCCGGTGGGTGAAGTTGATGCTGACTTTCTAAATGGTCTAAATAACTTCTTTGGGAGGTTCGAGGCACTAAACGGCACTCCAGCAGTTAAAACTGTCCCCCATCAGGAAGAGGAGGTACTCTGCCTTGACTCCGCCGATGTGTTGAAGACCCTGAGGAGAGTCAACCCCCGTAAGGCCCCTGGCCCCGACAACATTCCTGGGCGTGTGTTCAGGGAATGTGCAAGTCAGCTGGCTGGGGTCATCACAGACATTTTTAACACCTCGCTGGGCCAAGCCACAGTGCCAGCGTGCTTTAAGACTGCCTCCATCATTCCGGTGCCGAAGAAACCTCAAATCACCTCATTTAATGATTACCGGCCTGTTGCACTGACTCCGGTCATGATGAAGTGCTTCGAACGGCTGCTTAAAGATCACATCGTTTCCAGACTCCCCCCATTATTTGACCCGTTCCAGTTTGCCGACCGGCAAAACCGCTCCACTCAGGACGCCATCTCCTCCGTTCTTCACCTGAGCCTGGCTCACCTGGAGGAGAAGAACACCCATGTTCGGATGCTGTTCCTGGACTTCAGCTCAGCGTTTAACACCATCATCCCACAGCATCTAGTAGGAAAATTGGAACACCTGGGCTTCAACACCCCCCTTCGCAACTGGCTGCTAGACTTCCTCACCAACAGACCTCAGTCAGTCCGGGTCGGACAGAACACCTCTGATGTCATCACCCTCAGCACAGGCTCCCCTCAGGGCTGCGTCCTGAGCCCCCTGCTGTTCACCCTGATGACACACGACTGCGTCCCCAGGTTCACCACCAATCACATCGTGAAGTTCGCAGACGACACAACGGCGGTGGGGCTCATCAGAGACAACAACGACCTGGACTACAGAGAGGAGGTGGAGCAGCTGGTGGGCTGGTGCAGAGACAACAGCCTGATCCTGAATGTGGAGAAGATGAAGGAGATCATCGTCGACTTCAGAAAAAACCAGCCTCACCACGCTCCACTGATCATCAACAGCTCAGCTGTGGAGGTGGTCAGCAGCACCAAATTCCTGGGGGTCCACATCACAGAAGACCTCACCTGGACTATGAACACTACGGCACTGATCAAGAGGGCACAGAAGCGCTTGTACTTCCTGCGGAGGATGAGGAGAGCCCACCTGCCCCCACCCATCATGAGGACGTTCTACAGGAGCACCATAGAGAGCATTCTGACAAGCTGACTCTCTGTGTGGTGTGGAGGCTGCACCGCCTCCGATTGGAAGAACGTGAGGAGAGTGGTGAGGACAGCAGAGAGGATCATAGGGGCTCCTCTTCCCTCCATTCAGGACATTTCATCTCAGCGCTGCATGTCCCGTGCTCGTAACATCATCAATGACCCATCACACCCCCACCATGGACTGTTCTCCCTGCTGCCCTCTGGGAAGAGGTTTCGCACAATCCGCTGCAGGTCCACCAGGTTCTGCAACAGCTTTTTCCCTGCTGTCATCAGACTGTTGAACATTAGAACTGTTGAGCTCTAAACTGAACTCTGCATCACACATTCACAGAACTGTACTTTATGACACTACGGACCTCTATCTTGCACTATCTCGCACTACCAACTTTACTGAACTTGTGTAAACCCTTTAAATAGAAGTTTAATACATGGTTTAGCATTCCTCTGCACACTCTTGAATACTGTTTTGCCTACTTGCACTATTGCATAATTAGCACTGCTGCACTTTATACTTATTTGTAATATATATATATATACAGTATATGTATATATATATTTTCATAGGATATGTTACTTCTATTCAACTGCAATATCACTACTTTGTTGTAAGCCGTGTGCAACGAAATTTCGTTTTGTATGCACCATGTGCAGACAAGATGGCAATAAAGTTTGTCTAAGTCATGTCAGGTCAGCTGTCTGGAGAGAGAGAGAAGTCAGGACCTGCGGGCGGAGCACCACCGTGCCACCGCCGCCATGACGGAACTCAAAAGCAAACTCCATGAGGAGAAGCAGAAAGAGTTAGCCGTTACCAGGGAGACATTACTGCGGCAGCATGAAATGGAGCTGATGAGAGTGATCAAAATCAAAGATGGAGAGATCCAGCGACTGAATGCCTTGGTCCTCAGCCTGAGGGACGGCTCCATGGACAAGGTGATCCGCTCAATCCGTGTCTGACTATCCGCACGCCACGTCGGGCTCCGATGCGGCCGCTACCGTATTGTGTAGCTTGTCCTCAGTAAGCGTCGCGGCGCTCCGTTGCGGTCTCAACGGCCCGATGTGGCGCAATGTCTGCTCAGGTGAGGAGCGGGGGCGCTTTGCTGGCGGAAGTGGAGGAGACGCGGCGGTGTCGGGAGACCGAGCGGTGTCGCCTCCACCAGGAGCGCGGAAGAAGCCCTGGCAGCGGCCCAGCAGGCCTGGCAGTCCCGAGCGGCCGAGCTCCGATCGGCTCATCACCAGCATCGGGAGGAGCTGAGCCGAACCAAGAGAGACTGCGAGAGGGAGATCCGCCGACTGGTAGGACTGATCAGATGCGCGGTGCGTGGCTATGTTCCCAATTTCGTTGTATACCTGCAGTGCAATGACACCTAAGGCATTCTATTCTATTCTATTTCACAAGAAGAAAACGTCCGGTTGCTCGCTTCGCTTTTGTCACAGCAATGGTGTTCTAGTCGATTCAAGATAAAAATTGGCCGGTTGCTCTCTTTGTTTTTGTCACAATTCTGGCAAATGAGTTTGCCCGCCTGCCTGAGCGCTCCCCGTTTGTACATCCAGATGGATGAGATCAAGCTGAAAGACAGAGCGGTTAGTGTTTTGGATAAATCCCTGGGGCCGGCCACGTCCACCGCCTTCAGCTGCAGACTCAGGCTGCCGAGCAGCAGATCGCTGCCCTGAGGGATTCCCAAAGGGCGGGCCTAAACTACCCTGGAAGTGGGGTCAACGGCGCTACTAGCAATCCTCTTCATAGCGTAAGCCACCTCATCACACACTTGCAGTACGCATGACTTAGTTCGTTGCTGGAGGAAGGTAGCACAAAAACAGTTTTGAACTTTGAACGAGTGGTTGTGTGTGTGTGTTGCGGGGCGTTTTCAGTCTCAGGAGGATCGGGACACGCGAAGGTTTCATCTGAAAATCGCTGAGCTCAGCGCAGTCATCAGGAAACTGGAGGATCGAAACGCCCTGCTTTCTGAAGAGCGCAATGAACTGGTAATTTATTGACGGCACGCTTGAAGGTTTGCGCTACGTTTGATGCGCGCCATCCAGCGAGGCACCCATTGCGCTTGCTTATTAGTTGAGCGGCGCGGCGAGTCGGTTGCCTGGTAGATGTCTTTTATTGGGAGCCAAAGCCACGATTCCGTTCAAACCGATGCAAAAGGAATGGATACGTTCTGGCCCGCGTGTTGTGCGTCTTTCGCATCCCGCACTTCATGCTTGCAGCTTAAGTGACTGAGAGAAACAGAAAGCCAGTTTCTGCCACTCCTGTACAAAAACAAACGCCTGAGCAGGAAGAATGAAGAACTCTCACTGGTGCTGTGTCGCCTTGAAAACAAAGTGCGCTTTGTCACCCAGGAGAACGAGGAGATGGCAAGCTTGGTAAGTCGACGCGGACAACGGCGGCGTGCCAACAGAGTCCACTGCATTTGTGTTCCACAGAGAAGGCCTAGTTCGCTCAATGACCTGGAGCGCGGTTGCGGCCAGCAGGACGGTGAAATGGAGTTCCTTCAAGTTGTGGAGCAGCGGCACATCATCGACGACTTGTCCAAGGTCTTCAGGCAGGTGACTCGGTGCACGTACGGCAGCGCCGCGCTCGCTCGCTGTCGCCAGGAAACCTTTTCCGTCCAAAGCTTGGCCGGCGGCCGCCATCCAAAAAATTGGCCCCTTAAACTCCGACCTTTCAAGCAGGAGCATTGTGCGCACGCGTTTGAACACGCTTTAGACTTGTTTTGCCGTTTTCAGCAGCTCAAAGCTCCCGTTTTGTCAGCGCCTTTGCCACTCGCTGTGCGCTGAAAACGACGGACTCGCCCGGCTGCTCAGCCCGTCAACCATGAGCCGCGAGCGCGACGTCATTGTCCGTAGGCAGCTAGTGGCAAAATGCACCCTGTTAGAGTTGCGCTCGCTCCAACTTATTTTGCAAGAACCACACGGGAGACAAGTAAGTTCTTTTGGACACCTGCAGGTGGAGAGTCCATCCGTTGTACGAATGAAGTCTGACTCTCGGCTCCCGCACGAGCATTTTTATTAAGAGAAACAGGGTGGGTGTAAGAGTGGATTGAATAGAGAAAGCCCTTGACCTCTAGTCAAAACATAGCAAGGGATGTTTTACGACTTTGTGTAGGAAGGGATAAGCGATAGGGATAAATAAGGGATAAATAATATTATTTATTACAGGTTGCAGTCAAAGTCAAAGCAACATAATCATACGATAAAGATAATCTGGAAAACCCTGACACACCCTGTAGTTGTCTCCTCCTTTCAGACCAGAGAAAAGCTGATGGTAGTGTCAAACGCACCTCTTTCAATAATCACTCTTCCCTTAAATATCTACGAAAGTTATTTAATTCTCTAACATGTTCGGAGTTACTTTTTACGCGGCCCGTCAAAAGGGGAAACGGGCCTGCGCCCTTCAAATAATTAAATTACTTTCAGTTCTACACCAAACCGATAATCCGATTCAAACACTTCCGTTAATTTATTCAGACGAAGCAAACTTTCAAACGGATTGAAATTCACTCGTGTCTCAAATAACTACGAAAGTTATTCAATTCTCTAAAATTGTCTGATGTTACTTTTATTTATTACGGTCCTATGTTATACCATAATAACCCCCCGCACATTAATCAAATTGTCAAATCAACCCCGAACCATCGATTGTACATTCAGTACAAATCAGCGCACAACAAAGTAGATGAATATACACAACAAAAATCAACACAAATCTTAATCACTCCAGAAACCGAACAATTTCACCCACTGATACCCGTGTTAATAAAATCATTCAATCCCAGAACAATTCGATTGCAAAACACAGTTCATGAAAGAGGGAATCAATTTTTAGCCAAGCAAAGAAATCAAGAAGTAAAAATCACATTTGTGCTTCTCCAAACAATTTATGTCACGCCACTATTCTCATAGTGACGGGTCCCTTGATCGAATTGACTAACAATATTGCTTTAAGCTGTTACAGAATACATTTTTAGCCAAGCAAAGAAATCAAAAAGTAAAAATCACATTTGTGCGTCCATGCGTGACTCACAATCCGACACCGTGTTCCTGTTTTATTTCTATTTTAACTTGCTTAGCTTATTTTGGCCCCTTTTTTGGTCTCATGTTTTGGTCTGGCGCCATCTTTTGGACAAATTTGGAATTTCAGCTCTGCCAATTTATTCCTGTGAACAATCCATATTTTACCATTTGCACCATCTCTTCCCCCCATGTTACATGACAGTAGAAATGGGTCACTATCAAAGCAGAGTAGCAGATCTGGAGTCAGCGCTGAAGCAACAAGGACAGGTAAGCTTATCAATGAGCACACCTTTTTCTCAGACAAAATAGCTACATTCTTCAGTCACTCATTCGTCTGGCATTACTGGACCAACCCCCCCCCCCCCCCCCTGAACGTGGCTGGGAAAATGTGGAGAAAAGCAAATGTCATTTTCCAGTCAACCAAAGAATTTGTGGATGAAAATGACACAACATTCCAAAGCTGTCCACGCGTTTGTCTCTTCTAGAATGTCAAGTGGGTGGAGGAGAAGCAGCTGCTGCGTCAGAGCAATCAGCAGTTGGCCGAAAAGGTGACGGAAAGAAAGGCGCTGGGCGGAGTCGCTTGGCGTCACACCCGTCCGGAAGCCCCGCAGATGAGGTCTGACTGTCTTTTCAGGTCAGGCGGATGGAGGCGGAAGAAGCGCGTCTGAAAGAGCACATCCAGGATATCCGAGACCAAAACGAACTGCTTGAGTTCCGCATCCTGGAGCTGGAGGTGGGAAGACTCGCACAAGCGTTTTGAGGCCAGAGATGTGACGGACGGACGGACGGACGGACGGACGGACGGATGCATGCCTCTGCCTTTCAGGAGAGGGAGTGGCGCTCCCCCGTCTTGAAGTTTCTGCAAGTCCGTTTCCCAGACGGCCTCAGCCCTTTGCAGATCTACTGCGAGGCCGACGGCGTGAGCGTACGTAAGGCGTCCCTCGCAACCCTAACCTTAACCTGAGGTCCCAGAACACCTTACATTGCTCCTTGCGCCTTTCCCCAGGACATCGTCATCAGTGATCTGATGAAGAAGCTGGACATCCTGGGCGATAACGCCGTAAGTGTATGTTGAACTCCTTATGTTCGCACTCCACGAGACTCGGCGGCTCAAATGTGACTTTTGGAAGGCTTTGCGCTGAAAGAACCTTGTTGACGCTGTGCCTTTGGGCTCTTGCAGAATCTCACCAACGAGGAGCAGGTGGTCGTGATTCACGCCAGGACCCTTCCCACCCTAGCCGAGAAGGTAACGCGCACGTCCACGCACGCTCTCGCATTCTGCTTATGTGACAGCAGCCTTTCCTCAGTGGTTAGAATACATCAAAGTGACCAAGTCAGCACTTCAACAGAAGATGTTGGACATTGAAAGTGAGAAGGTAGACAGACACGCGACATCAGCCAAGGGGAACTCGGGGCAATGTGCCCCAACAATTCTGACCTTGAGCTGTGCTAGGATATGTTCTGCAACCAGAAGGGCTACCTGGATGAAGAGTTGGACTTCAGGAAGCGTTCCATGGACCAGGCTCATAAGGTAAGCCGCCCTCAAATCTCCCGCCGGACTACTGATGGACGAGGATTGCGGCCCAGAGGATCATGGAGCTGGAGGCCATGTTGTACGAGGCGCTACCGCAGCGGGACTGCCCCGCCACGGACGGCGAAAAAGCCAGCCACGCTGGCGTGAATGACGTGCTGACGGCGGATCAGAGACAAGAGCTTAGGAGCGCCGTGGACCAATGGAAGCGAGCCCTGATGTGGGAGTTGAGGGAGCGCGACGCTTGCATCCTCCAAGAGAGAATGGATCTGCTGCACAGCGCGCAACAGGTAAGGGCCCAAAGCCAGCCCGGCACTTACTTGCACGCTTACTGGCTTTTGAAGGCTACTTTCCATTTGTCCGTCCTAGAGGAACAAAGAGCTGAAAGAATTCATCGAAGCTCACAAGAGACAAATCAAACAATTGGAGGAGAAGTTTCTGTTTCTCTTTCTAGTCTTCTCCTTGGCCTTCATTCTGTGGCCCTAACACCAGCTGGTGAGTGAGCTCCAGCGGCACCGCACTCGACACCTCCGATACACTGCCAGACGGTCTCAGACGTTGGCAGACGCTCCGATGCCGACGTATACCCCCCGCCACGGTGACAGAGGCACCGCGTCACACCGGCGCTCATCCAATCAGAAGGCAGGAAAGGCAAATTCACATGCAGGGCACTCTTGAACCAGAAGAGAGCGCCACAAAAAACGGTTGTTGCCCCAAACGCGCACTAAAAAGGGTCAGAATAACAAGAGTCCCACCGGCCAGCCGGGGCCACCCGTCCATCCATTTCTTCAGGGGGGGAAAAAATTGGAGTCACCGGTGAGTACATTTTGCATTTAGCTCTGCTTTTCTGCTTCTGTCTTCAAGTGTGTGGCATCCTGCGACCAAAGATTCAGCCAACCCCAAAGCGGTTGACCTCAACGTCCCACCACCATTCCTACCAGAGCAGGTGACGTGATGCTTTGGACATCCTTCCGTCTCAGATGCCCAAAAGTACTCTTTGCCACATCTGCGGCAATACGGTGTCTTTTCAAAGGTGCAAATAAATCCAGCGTGGGCGGAACACGCACGTCTTCGGTTTTTCCCGCTTTGTTTGTGTGACAGCTGTTGTGAAAATTTTACACAAATAAAGTTGTATAGTACAGGTTTGGCCAAGCCGCAACTCCCGAACCGCATGCGGCTCTTTTATGTTCATATCAACATTTGTGTGTGTGTGTGTAGGTGTGTGTGTGTGTGTGTGGGGGGGTTGTGCGTGTTGGCTTCACTTGAGTTCAATTTAGTATTTTCGTCAAAAGCGCATGTGGTGAAATTCCACAAAGTAGGATGGGCAAACACATTCCAGTAAACTATTAGTGTCAATTGGGCTCTCGAAATGGCAGGGAAAAGATGCACAGCAAAACGAAAATATGTAGATGAACACAGGACGTTTTTATCAGAGTGGGAAAGTTTCTATTTTTTGTTGAACGTGATGGCAAACCATTCTGCCTGATACGTCAGACCTCAGCGCATTTCAAAGATTCAAATCTTCAGCGCCATGCACTTCAGCTCACTCCATGCTAACATTGATCAGGCGTCGAACCCGCAACATCATGCTTAAGAGGTGGACATGCTAACCAGTGCGCCATTATGTCAACGCATAACAACTGTAAGAACTTCCGCCGGAATTCAAATCCGCGGGGAGAGTTAACTTGTTTAAAAGGGAGTGGGCAGAAGAATTATTTAATTTATTTAAATCTATTTGGAGTGTGCGCCATTATGTCAATGCATAACAACTGTAAGTCTACTAAACAAAACAGCGGTTGCTATATGACGTCTGCCACGTCGTGGTCACGTGACGCGGACGTGACGTCGACGCCTACTTTACATCCCACCGATCACAGGACCCCTCGGCTGCATAACCGCGCCCCCTTCCCAACCAATCGGATTTGCTATACGCGAAAACGACGCCAATGGGCGGGCTCTTCCGCCAGAATTTAAATCCGTGGGCGTGGCTCGCAACAGGAAGTAGGAAAATGGCGATGTTGACAAAGACACAGCGGATGGTAACATACGACTAACGAGAGAAATATTTTTATTTTCTGCTTGCAACTGGACCGTCCAGAGCGTACACGGTAAGTACAACTCATCGTTTTTAAAAAGAAGTACTTTTGTTGCCCTGAAAAGCGAGTGAGTGTGGCGTTTGGGGGGAACGTCGAATTTCGACGATTCTTTCTGGTCAACGGTTGTAAATGGTTGCGTTGATTAAAAAAGAAAACTTGATGTAACTCTACTTTTAACTGCCGTTTCAGATAAGCGGGTATTACGTCGCAGTCATGTGCCGCGGATATGACGTAATTGGCTGACCTTCCACCAAAATTCAAATCTGTTGCCGTGAGCCACTGAGCAACGACGAATATCAACAGAAATATCTTTATTTTCTGCTTGCAACTGGACCGTCTACAGCGTACACGGTAAGTAACACTCATTGTGTTTAAAGAGATTTACGTTTGTAATAGCAACGTGTAGCTGAGGCGCTAGCAGAAGTGTAGCCGCGTTGCGTTGTACGTGTGAATATTGGTCCAGGCGAAATGTTAATGTTTAATTTCATTCCTTTAGGTTCCACGGTGTTTGTTGGCTGCAAGTTTTCCACTGCAAGAAGAGGCTCGTATCATTGACCAGGAGCGAGCTACAACGGTGAGTAGCCATAACATTTATGTTAAACACTTCCTATTTCATGTCTAACAGTACTTGATTTAACAAATAACCATAAATAAATACAGTGTGGGCACTGAAGTTAACATATGTGATTATACTGCCTAATCTGTCACCGAGTATATTGTTGCAAAGTAATATAAGATCCAAAGTTGTAATTCAGAATAGTTTTCAAAAGAAGGCCATTAGAATTATATACAAGTCTGATTACCCTGAACATAACAACAAGCTATTAATTAAATCACAAATTCTTCAATTCAAAGATTTGGTAGATTATCAGAATAATAATGTCTAACAGTAATTGATTTAACACATCACGATAAGTAGATTGAGTGTGGGCACTCTCAAGTTAACATATGTGATTATACTGCCTAATCTGTTACAGAGTATGTTGTTGCCAAGTAATGTAGAATAGATCCAAAGTAGTAATCCAGAATAGTTTTGAAAAGGCCATTAGAATAATAAACAAATCTGATTACCTTGAACATAATAGTTAAGTGTTGAATATGTCCTATGAAGTCAAAATTTGGCACCATCATGTGGTGAAATTTGGAATTGCATCACATCCAATTTTGCCTGGGAACAAACAGATTAAATAAATCTTAGACTTAAATAAGCCACTCCTTCTCAAACAAGTAAACTCTGCCCATTTTGCGCAGTAGATGTTCTGTTAATATCTAGTATTTATACAAAGTCATAATTTAAATTGCTTTTAACCTTCATTCATCGCTTCAACCAACATTACTCGCTCTTATTACCAACTTGTATCGATTTAACTGAGCGTTTAATACTTCCTATCAGGTCTCAAGTCAAGATTTGGCAAAATACAATTTCAGCAAATCCAATTTTGCCAGGCAACAAAAAGAGATTAAATAAACTAAATAAGTCTTCTTCCCATTAAATAAATCAGAAAAGTCTGTCTTGCAACCAGTCCTCTTCAAACAAGTAAAGTCTGCCCGTTTTGTGCCGTAGATTTTGTGTCTATGCCTAGTATTTATACAAAATCATAATTTAAACGACTTCATTCCTTCATTCACTTTGGAAATTTGGAATTTCAGCAAATCGAATTTTGCCAGGGAACAAAAATAGATCAATTAAACTAAATAAGTCTTCTTCCCATTAAATAAATTAAAAAAGTCTGTCTTGTAACCAGTCCTTTTCAAACAAGTAAAGTCTGCCCATTTTGTGCCGTAGATTTTGTGTTTATGCCTAGTATTTATACAAAATCATAATTTAAAGGATTTCATTCCTTCATTCACTTTGGAAATTTGGAATTGCAGCACGTCAAATTTTGCCTGGGAAGAAAAGTAGATTAAATAAATTTAATAAGTCTTACTACTTCCCAATAAATAAATTAAATACGTCTTACTTGTTCCCACTCCTTTTCAAAAAAGTAGTTTAAAACGAGGGCCCTTCACTCAACCTTTAACCTCAACACCGCACGTCACATTGTGTTGTATCTGTGAATGTTGGTTGTGGCCAAATGATAGTTTTCTTTCATTCGTTTAGGTTCCACGGTGTTTGTTGGCTATATGTTTTCCACTGTCAGAAGGATGAAAATACAAAGTACAACGCTTGGACGTGGGCGACGACGTCACCGGTGAGTCCTTCCTTCCTATTTATTTACCTTCTAGGTGCTAGGTGCCGCACTGAACAACATTATGCCGCACTGAACAACATTATGCCGCACTGAACAACACCATGCCGCACTGAACAACACCATGCCGCACTGAACAACATTATGCCGCACTGAACACCATGCCGCACTGAACAACACCATCCCGCACTGAACAACACCATCCCGCACTGAACAACACCATCCCGCACTGAACAACACCATGCCGCACTGAACAACACCATGCCGCACTGAACAACACCATGCCGCACTGAACAACACCATGCCGCACTGAACAACACCATGCCGCACTGAACAACACCATGCCGCACTGAACAACACCATGCCGCACTGAACAACACCATCCCGCACTGAACAACATTATGCCGCACTGAACAACATTATGCCGCACTGAACAACATTATGCCGCACTGAACAACATTATGCCGCACTGAACAACATTATGCCGCACTGAACAACATTATGCCGCACTGAAAAACACCATGCCGCACTGAACAACACCATGCCGCACTGAACAACACCATGCCGCACTGAACAACACCATGCCGCACTGAACAACACCATGCCGCACTGAACAACACCATGCCGCACTGAACAACACCATGCCGCACTGAACAACACCATGCCGCACTGAACAACACCATGCCGCACTGAACAGCACCATGCCGCACTGAACAGCACCATGCCGCACTGAACAACACCATGCCGCACTGAACAACACCATGCCGCACTGAACAACACCATGCCGCACTGAACAACATTACGCCGCACTGAACAACATTACGCCGCACTGAACAACACCATGCCGCACTTAACACCATGCCGCACTGAACAACACCATGCCGCACTGAACAACACCATTCCGCACTGAACAACACCATGCTGCACTGAACAACACGACGCCGCACTGAACAACACCATGCCGCACTGAACAACACCATGCCGCACTGAACAACACCATGCCGCACTGAACAACACCATGCCGCACTGAACAACACCATGCCGCACTGAACAACACCATGCCGCACTGAACAACACCATGCCGCACTGAACAACACCATGCCGCACTGAACAACACCATGCCGCACTGAACAACATTATGCCGCACTGAACACCATGCCGCACTGAACAACACCATGCCGCACTGAACAACACCATGCCGCACTGAACAACACCATGCCGCACTGAACAACACCATGCCGCACTGAACAACACCATCCCGCACTGAACAACATTATGCCGCACTGAACAACATTATGCCGCACTGAACAACATTATGCCGCACTGAACAACATTATGCCGCACTGAACAACATTATGCCGCACTGAAAAACACCATGCCGCACTGAACAACACCATGCCGCACTGAACAACACCATGCCGCACTGAACAACACCATGCCGCACTGAACAACACCATGCCGCACTGAACAACACCATGCCGCACTGAACAACACCATGCCGCACTGAACAACACCATGCCGCACTGAACAACACCATGCCGCACTGAACAACACCATGCCGCACTGAACAACACTATGCCGCACTGAACAACATTATGCCGCACTGAACAACACCATGCCGCACTGAACAACACCATGCCGCACTGAACAACACCATCCCGCACTGAACAACACCATCCCGCACTGAACACCATCCCGCACTGAACAACACCATGCCGCACTGAACAAATCCATGCCGCACTGAACAACACCATGCCGAACAACACCATGCCGCACTGAACAACACCATGCCGCACTGAACAACATTATGCCGCACTGAACACCATGCCGCACTGAACAACACCATGCCGCACTGAACAACACCATGCCGCACTGAACAACACCATGCCGCACTGAACAACACCATGCCGCACTGAACAACACCATGCCGCACTGAACAACACCATCCCGCACTGAACAACATTATGCCGCACTGAACAACATTATGCCGCACTGAACAACATTATGCCGCACTGAACAACATTATGCCGCACTGAACAACATTATGCCGCACTGAAAAACACCATGCCGCACTGAACAACACCATGCCGCACTGAACAACACCATGCCGCACTGAACAACACCATGCCGCACTGAACAACACCATGCCGCACTGAACAACACCATGCCGCACTGAACAACACCATGCCGCACTGAACAACACCATGCCGCACTGAACAACACCATGCCGCACTGAACAACACCATGCCGCACTGAACAACACTATGCCGCACTGAACAACATTATGCCGCACTGAACAACACCATGCCGCACTGAACAACACCATGCCGCACTGAACAACACCATCCCGCACTGAACAACACCATCCCGCACTGAACACCATCCCGCACTGAACAACACCATGCCGCACTGAACAAATCCATGCCGCACTGAACAACACCATGCCGAACAACACCATGCCGCACTGAACAACACCATGCCGCACTGAACAACACCATCCCGCACTGAACAACACCATCCCGCACTGAACAACACCATCCCGCACTGAACAACACCATCCCGCACTGAACAACACCATCCCGCACTGAACAACACCATGCCGCACTGAACAACACCATGCCGCACTGAACAACACCATGCCAAACTGAACAACACCATCCCGCACTGAACAACACCATCCCGCACTGAACAACACCATCCCGCACTGAACAACACCATCCCGCACTGAACAACACCATCCCGCACTGAACAACACCATTCCGCACTGAACAACTTTATGCCGCACTGAACAACATTATGCCGCACTGAACAACATTATGCCGCACTGAACAACATTATGCCGCACTGAAAAACACCATGCCGCACTGAACAACACCATGCCGCACTGAACAACACCATGCCGCACTGAACAACACCATGCCGCACTGAACAACACCATGCCGCACTGAACAGCACCATGCCGCACTGAACAGCACCATGCCGCACTGAACAGCACCATGCCGCACTGAACAGCACCATGCCGCACTGAACAACACCATGCCGCACTGAACAACACCATGCCGCACTGAACAACACCATGCCGCACTGAACAACACCATGCCCCACTGAACAACATTACGCCGCACTGAACAACACCATGCCGCACTTAACAACACCATGCCGCACTGAACAACACCATGCCGCACTGAACAACACCATTCCGCACTGAACAACACCATGCTGCACTGAACAACACGACACCGCACTGAACAACACGACGCCGCACTGAACAACACCATGCCGCACTGAACAACACCATGCCGCACTGAACAACACCATGCCGCACTGAACAACACCATGCCGCACTGAACAACACCATGCCGCACTGAACAACACCATGCCGCACTGAACAACACCATCCCGCACTGAACAACACCATGCCGCACTGAACAACATTATGCCGCACTGAACAACATTATGCCGCACTGAACAACATTATGCCGCACTGAACAACATCATGTCGCACTGAACAACACCATGTCGCACTGAACAACACCATGCCGCACTGAACAACACCATCCCGCACTGAACAACACCATGCCGCACTGAACTACACCATGCCGCACTGAACTACACCATGCCGCACTGAACTACACCATGCCGCACTGAACAACACCATGCCGCACTGAACAACACCATGCCGCACTGAACAACACCATGCCGCACTGAACAACACCATGCCGCACTGAACAACACCATGCCGCACTGAACAACACCATCCCGCACTGAACAACACCATGCCGCACTGAACAACATTATGCCCCACTGAACAACAATATACCGCACTGAACAACAATATACCGCAGTGAACAACATTATGCCGCACTGAACAACACCATGCCGCACTGAACAACATTATGCCGCACTGAACAACATTATGCCGCACTGAACAACATTATGCCGCACTGAACACCATGCCGCACTGAACAACACCATGCCGCACTGAACAACACCATGCCGCACTGAACAACACCATGCCGCACTGAACAACACCATGCCGCACTGAACAACACCATCCCGCACTAACCAACACTATGCCGCACTGAACAACACCATGCCGCACTGAACAACACCATCCCGCACTGAACAACACCATGCCGCACTGAACAACACCATGCCGCACTGAACAACACCATGCCGCACTGAACAACACCATGCCGCACTGAACAACACCATGCCGCACTGAACAACACCATGCCGCACTGAACAACACCATCCCGCACTGAACAACACCATCCCGCACTGAACAACATTATGCCGCACTGAACAACATTATGCCGCACTGAACAACATTATGCCGCACTGAACAACATCATGTCGCACTGAACAACACCATGCCGCACTGAACAACACCATGCCCCACTGAACAACATTACGCCGCACTGAACAATATTATGCCGCACTGAACAACACCATGCCGCACTGAACAACACCATGCCGCACTGAACAACACCATGCCGCACTGAACAACACCATGCCGCACTGAACAACATCATGCCGCACTGAACAACAACATACCGCACTGAACAACAACATGCCGCACTGAACAACACGACGCCGCACTGAACAACACTACGCCGCACAGAACAACACGACGCCGCACAGAATAACACAATACCGCACAGAACAACACCATGCCGCACAAACAGTTTTAGATAATATTACGTCGCAGTCATGCGACGCGGACATGACGTCAATAGGCGGAACTCATGGCAAAATTATAATCCGTGGGCGTGGCTTGCAACAGGAAGTAGGAAAGCGGCAATGCTGGCAAACAAGACACAGCGGTTAGTAACACGACGACTAACAAGACAAATATTTTTGTTTTCAGCTTGCAACTTGACCGTCTAGAGCGTACAAGGTAATTACAACTCATTGTTTTGAAAAATATGTTTTTTTGTTGGCCTGAAAAGCGAGGCAGTGTGGCATTTGGGAGGAACGTCGAACTCGGCGTCTGCTTCCAGCCACAGACGCCAAATTTCGACGATTATTTCGACTGGTCAACGTTTGTAAATTATTGCGTTGATTAAAAACTTTATTTAACTCTACTCTTAACTTTGCCGTTTCAGATATGCGGGTATTACACCGCGGAAATGACGTCAATAGGCTGAACTCTGGCCAAAATTCAAATCTGTGGGCGCAATGGCCTTGAGCGAGACAACGGATACAAACACGACGATTATCAACAGAAATATCTTTATTTTCTGCTTGCAAGTGGACCGTCTAGAGCGTACACAGTAAGTACAACTCATTGTGTTTTAAAAGATTTATGTTTGTGTAGTTTGCGTTGCGTTGTATCTGTGAATGTTGGTTGAGGCTAAATGTTAATGTTTAATTTCCTTCCTTTAGGTTCCACGGTGTTTGTTGGCTGTATGTTTTCCACTGCAAGAAGAGGCTCGTATCATTGACCAGCAGGAGCTACAATGGTGAGTACCCCTTTCGTCGTCCATTTATGTTAAACACTTCCTGTTTCATGTCTAACAGTACTCGATTTAACAAATAACCATAAATAAATACAGTGTGGGCAGTCAAGTTAACATATGTGATTATCCTGCCTAATATGTTTATCACAAATATGTCACTAATATGTTTATTTGTTTATCACAACACCTTTGGACCTTCAGCAATCGATTATTTCCCTTCATCTACATAGAGACAGAACGATGGTGTCTTAAACATCTCATTCATTTCACCAAATAACTTCACGCAGGTGGATAACGGCCGTCTCGGTCACGCTATGTTGCGTGATGCAGTTTTGAAGAACCAAATGCATTTATTCAATGAATAAGTCAAGCTAGATCTATGTTTATGATGTTGTACGTTACGGTACCGATTGAAGTTGAGTCCGAAGCCAGTGGAAAACAGCGCTGCGTTTGTGCTCTCCAGGTACAAATGTTGTGATCTCTGACTGACGACCGGGCGAGACTCGAGTAAGAGATGTCCAAACGAGCTCCGGCAGGGCGGGTCAAGGCGGAGCGAACGGACGCCTTTCAGGCCGCCAATGACGAGCTGAGAGCCAAACTGATGGACGTCCAGTTAGAACTTCAGCAGGAGAAGAACAAGGTGAAAACCTCAACAGACAGACACTGCCTTCCTCCCTGCCTGCTTCCCTGCCTGCCTCCCTGCCTGCCTCCCTGCCTGCCTGCCTCCCTGCTTGCCTCCCTCCCGCCCTCCCTCCCTCCCTCCCTCCCTCCCTCCCTCCCTCCCAGTTTCCCCGATGTAGATTTGACATGCGTGTGCCATGACTGTGTCAGCCTACGTCAACAAATGCACCGAGGACGTCAGCACCACTAAGAATATCATCACCCGGGGCAACCAACGACCCTGGATGACTGAGGAGGTACGTCAAACGCTACGAGCGCGGAACTCTGCCTTCAAGTCTGGCGACAAGGAGACACTGAGGACAGCGAGAGCCAACTTGAACCGTGCCATCAGGGTAGCGAAGCGAGACCACAGTCGAAAAATTCAGGATCGTTTCCACGACGCCAACAACACCAGGAGTATGTGGCAAGGCATACGGGCGATTACAGACTACAACTCACCCTCCCCCCCCCCGGTGGGTGAAGTTGATGCTGACTTTCTAAATGGTCTAAATAACTTCTTTGGGAGGTTCGAGGCACTAAACGGCACTCCAGCAGTTAAAACTGTCCCCCATCAGGAAGAGGAGGTACTCTGCCTTGACTCCGCCGATGTGTTGAAGACCCTGAGGAGAGTCAACCCCCGTAAGGCCCCTGGCCCCGACAACATTCCTGGGCGTGTGTTCAGGGAATGTGCAAGTCAGCTGGCTGGGGTCATCACAGACATTTTTAACACCTCGCTGGGCCAAGCCACAGTGCCAGCGTGCTTTAAGACTGCCTCCATCATTCCGGTGCCGAAGAAACCTCAAATCACCTCATTTAATGATTACCGGCCTGTTGCACTGACTCCGGTCATGATGAAGTGCTTCGAACGGCTGCTTAAAGATCACATCGTTTCCAGACTCCCCCCATTATTTGACCCGTTCCAGTTTGCCGACCGGCAAAACCGCTCCACTCAGGACGCCATCTCCTCCGTTCTTCACCTGAGCCTGGCTCACCTGGAGGAGAAGAACACCCATGTTCGGATGCTGTTCCTGGACTTCAGCTCAGCGTTTAACACCATCATCCCACAGCATCTAGTAGGAAAATTGGAACACCTGGGCTTCAACACCCCCCTTCGCAACTGGCTGCTAGACTTCCTCACCAACAGACCTCAGTCAGTCCGGGTCGGACAGAACACCTCTGATGTCATCACCCTCAGCACAGGCTCCCCTCAGGGCTGCGTCCTGAGCCCCCTGCTGTTCACCCTGATGACACACGACTGCGTCCCCAGGTTCACCACCAATCACATCGTGAAGTTCGCAGACGACACAACGGCGGTGGGGCTCATCAGAGACAACAACGACCTGGACTACAGAGAGGAGGTGGAGCAGCTGGTGGGCTGGTGCAGAGACAACAGCCTGATCCTGAATGTGGAGAAGATGAAGGAGATCATCGTCGACTTCAGAAAAAACCAGCCTCACCACGCTCCACTGATCATCAACAGCTCAGCTGTGGAGGTGGTCAGCAGCACCAAATTCCTGGGGGTCCACATCACAGAAGACCTCACCTGGACTATGAACACTACGGCACTGATCAAGAGGGCACAGAAGCGCTTGTACTTCCTGCGGAGGATGAGGAGAGCCCACCTGCCCCCACCCATCATGAGGACGTTCTACAGGAGCACCATAGAGAGCATTCTGACAAGCTGACTCTCTGTGTGGTGTGGAGGCTGCACCGCCTCCGATTGGAAGAACGTGAGGAGAGTGGTGAGGACAGCAGAGAGGATCATAGGGGCTCCTCTTCCCTCCATTCAGGACATTTCATCTCAGCGCTGCATGTCCCGTGCTCGTAACATCATCAATGACCCATCACACCCCCACCATGGACTGTTCTCCCTGCTGCCCTCTGGGAAGAGGTTTCGCACAATCCGCTGCAGGTCCACCAGGTTCTGCAACAGCTTTTTCCCTGCTGTCATCAGACTGTTGAACATTAGAACTGTTGAGCTCTAAACTGAACTCTGCATCACACATTCACAGAACTGTACTTTATGACACTACGGACCTCTATCTTGCACTATCTCGCACTACCAACTTTACTGAACTTGTGTAAACCCTTTAAATAGAAGTTTAATACATGGTTTAGCATTCCTCTGCACACTCTTGAATACTGTTTTGCCTACTTGCACTATTGCATAATTAGCACTGCTGCACTTTATACTTATTTGTAATATATATATATATATACAGTATATGTATATATATATTTTCATAGGATATGTTACTTCTATTCAACTGCAATATCACTACTTTGTTGTAAGCCGTGTGCAACGAAATTTCGTTTTGTATGCACCATGTGCAGACAAGATGACAATAAAGTTTGTCTAAGTCATGTCAGGTCAGCTGTCTGGAGAGAGAGAGAAGTCAGGACCTGCGGGCGGAGCACCACCGTGCCACCGCCGCCATGACGGAACTCAAAAGCAAACTCCATGAGGAGAAGCAGAAAGAGTTAGCCGTTACCAGGGAGACATTACTGCGGCAGCATGAAATGGAGCTGATGAGAGTGATCAAAATCAAAGATGGAGAGATCCAGCGACTGAATGCCTTGGTCCTCAGCCTGAGGGACGGCTCCATGGACAAGGTGATCCGCTCAATCCGTGTCTGACTATCCGCACGCCACGTCGGGCTCCGATGCGGCCGCTACCGTATTGTGTAGCTTGTCCTCAGTAAGCGTCGCGGCGCTCCGTTGCGGTCTCAACGGCCCGATGTGGCGCAATGTCTGCTCAGGTGAGGAGCGGGGGCGCTTTGCTGGCGGAAGTGGAGGAGACGCGGCGGTGTCGGGAGACCGAGCGGTGTCGCCTCCACCAGGAGCGCGGAAGAAGCCCTGGCAGCGGCCCAGCAGGCCTGGCAGTCCCGAGCGGCCGAGCTCCGATCGGCTCATCACCAGCATCGGGAGGAGCTGAGCCGAACCAAGAGAGACTGCGAGAGGGAGATCCGCCGACTGGTAGGACTGATCAGATGCGCGGTGCGTGGCTATGTTCCCAATTTCGTTGTATACCTGCAGTGCAATGACACCTAAGGCATTCTATTCTATTCTATTTCACAAGAAGAAAACGTCCGGTTGCTCGCTTCGCTTTTGTCACAGCAATGGTGTTCTAGTCGATTCAAGATAAAAATTGGCCGGTTGCTCTCTTTGTTTTTGTCACAATTCTGGCAAATGAGTTTGCCCGCCTGCCTGAGCGCTCCCCGTTTGTACATCCAGATGGATGAGATCAAGCTGAAAGACAGAGCGGTTAGTGTTTTGGATAAATCCCTGGGGCCGGCCACGTCCACCGCCTTCAGCTGCAGACTCAGGCTGCCGAGCAGCAGATCGCTGCCCTGAGGGATTCCCAAAGGGCGGGCCTAAACTACCCTGGAAGTGGGGTCAACGGCGCTACTAGCAATCCTCTTCATAGCGTAAGCCACCTCATCACACACTTGCAGTACGCATGACTTAGTTCGTTGCTGGAGGAAGGTAGCACAAAAACAGTTTTGAACTTTGAACGAGTGGTTGTGTGTGTGTGTTGCGGGGCGTTTTCAGTCTCAGGAGGATCGGGACACGCGAAGGTTTCATCTGAAAATCGCTGAGCTCAGCGCAGTCATCAGGAAACTGGAGGATCGAAACGCCCTGCTTTCTGAAGAGCGCAATGAACTGGTAATTTATTGACGGCACGCTTGAAGGTTTGCGCTACGTTTGATGCGCGCCATCCAGCGAGGCACCCATTGCGCTTGCTTATTAGTTGAGCGGCGCGGCGAGTCGGTTGCCTGGTAGATGTCTTTTATTGGGAGCCAAAGCCACGATTCCGTTCAAACCGATGCAAAAGGAATGGATACGTTCTGGCCCGCGTGTTGTGCGTCTTTCGCATCCCGCACTTCATGCTTGCAGCTTAAGCGACTGAGAGAAACAGAAAGCCAGTTTCTGCCACTCCTGTACAAAAACAAACGCCTGAGCAGGAAGAATGAAGAACTCTCACTGGTGCTGTGTCGCCTTGAAAACAAAGTGCGCTTTGTCACCCAGGAGAACGAGGAGATGGCAAGCTTGGTAAGTCGACGCGGACAACGGCGGCGTGCCAACAGAGTCCACTGCATTTGTGTTCCACAGAGAAGGCCTAGTTCGCTCAATGACCTGGAGCGCGGTTGCGGCCAGCAGGACGGTGAAATGGAGTTCCTTCAAGTTGTGGAGCAGCGGCACATCATCGACGACTTGTCCAAGGTCTTCAGGCAGGTGACTCGGTGCACGTACGGCAGCGCCGCGCTCGCTCGCTGTCGCCAGGAAACCTTTTCCGTCCAAAGCTTGGCCGGCGGCCGCCATCCAAAAAATTGGCCCCTTAAACTCCGACCTTTCAAGCAGGAGCATTGTGCGCACGCGTTTGAACACGCTTTAGACTTGTTTTGCCGTTTTCAGCAGCTCAAAGCTCCCGTTTTGTCAGCGCCTTTGCCACTCGCTGTGCGCTGAAAACGACGGACTCGCCCGGCTGCTCAGCCCGTCAACCATGAGCCGCGAGCGCGACGTCATTGTCCGTAGGCAGCTAGTGGCAAAATGCACCCTGTTAGAGTTGCGCTCGCTCCAACTTATTTTGCAAGAACCACACGGGAGACAAGTAAGTTCTTTTGGACACCTGCAGGTGGAGAGTCCATCCGTTGTACGAATGAAGTCTGACTCTCGGCTCCCGCACGAGCATTTTTATTAAGAGAAACAGGGTGGGTGTAAGAGTGGATTGAATAGAGAAAGCCCTTGACCTCTAGTCAAAACATAGCAAGGGATGTTTTACGACTTTGTGTAGGAAGGGATAAGCGATAGGGATAAATAAGGGATAAATAATATTATTTATTACAGGTTGCAGTCAAAGTCAAAGCAACATAATCATACGATAAAGATAATCTGGAAAACCCTGACACACCCTGTAGTTGTCTCCTCCTTTCAGACCAGAGAAAAGCTGATGGTAGTGTCAAACGCACCTCTTTCAATAATCACTCTTCCCTTAAATATCTACGAAAGTTATTTAATTCTCTAACATGTTCGGAGTTACTTTTTACGCGGCCCGTCAAAAGGGGAAACGGGCCTGCGCCCTTCAAATAATTAAATTACTTTCAGTTCTACACCAAACCGATAATCCGATTCAAACACTTCCGTTAATTTATTCAGACGAAGCAAACTTTCAAACGGATTGAAATTCACTCGTGTCTCAAATAACTACGAAAGTTATTCAATTCTCTAAAATTGTCTGATGTTACTTTTATTTATTACGGTCCTATGTTATACCATAATAACCCCCCGCACATTAATCAAATTGTCAAATCAACCCCGAACCATCGATTGTACATTCAGTACAAATCAGCGCACAACAAAGTAGATGAATATACACAACAAAAATCAACACAAATCTTAATCACTCCAGAAACCGAACAATTTCACCCACTGATACCCGTGTTAATAAAATCATTCAATCCCAGAACAATTCGATTGCAAAACACAGTTCATGAAAGAGGGAATCAATTTTTAGCCAAGCAAAGAAATCAAGAAGTAAAAATCACATTTGTGCTTCTCCAAACAATTTATGTCACGCCACTATTCTCATAGTGACGGGTCCCTTGATCGAATTGACTAACAATATTGCTTTAAGCTGTTACAGAATACATTTTTAGCCAAGCAAAGAAATCAAAAAATAAAAATCACATTTGTGCGTCCATGCGTGACTCACAATCCGACACCGTGTTCCTGTTTTATTTGTATTTTAACTTGCTTAGCTTATTTTGGCCCCTTTTTTGGTCTCATGTTTTGGTCTGGCGCCATCTTTTGGACAAATTTGGAATTTCAGCTCTGCCAATTTATTCCTGTGAACAATCCATATTTTACCATTTGCACCATCTCTTCCCCCCATGTTACATGACAGTAGAAATGGGTCACTATCAAAGCAGAGTAGCAGATCTGGAGTCAGCGCTGAAGCAACAAGGACAGGTAAGCTTATCAATGAGCACACCTTTTTCTCAGACAAAATAGCTACATTCTTCAGTCACTCATTCGTCTGGCATTACTGGACCAACACCCCCCCCCCCCCCCCCCCCCCCCTGAACGTGGCTGGGAAAATGTGGAGAAAAGCAAATGTCATTTTCCAGTCAACCAAAGAATTTGTGGATGAAAATGACACAACATTCCAAAGCTGTCCACGCGTTTGTCTCTTCTAGAATGTCAAGTGGGTGGAGGAGAAGCAGCTGCTGCGTCAGAGCAATCAGCAGTTGGCCGAAAAGGTGACGGAAAGAAAGGCGCTGGGCGGAGTCGCTTGGCGTCACACCCGTCCGGAAGCCCCGCAGATGAGGTCTGACTGTCTTTTCAGGTCAGGCGGATGGAGGCGGAAGAAGCGCGTCTGAAAGAGCACATCCAGGATATCCGAGACCAAAACGAACTGCTTGAGTTCCGCATCCTGGAGCTGGAGGTGGGAAGACTCGCACAAGCGTTTTGAGGCCAGAGATGTGACGGACGGACGGACGGACGGACGGACGGACGGATGCATGCCTCTGCCTTTCAGGAGAGGGAGTGGCGCTCCCCCGTCTTGAAGTTTCTGCAAGTCCGTTTCCCAGACGGCCTCAGCCCTTTGCAGATCTACTGCGAGGCCGACGGCGTGAGCGTACGTAAGGCGTCCCTCGCAACCCTAACCTTAACCTGAGGTCCCAGAACACCTTACATTGCTCCTTGCGCCTTTCCCCAGGACATCGTCATCAGTGATCTGATGAAGAAGCTGGACATCCTGGGCGATAACGCCGTAAGTGTATGTCGAACTCCTTATGTTCGCACTCCACGAGACTCGGCGGCTCAAATGTGACTTTTGGAAGGCTTTGCGCTGAAAGAACCTTGTTGACGCTGTGCCTTTGGGCTCTTGCAGAATCTCACCAACGAGGAGCAGGTGGTCGTGATTCACGCCAGGACCCTTCCCACCCTAGCCGAGAAGGTAACGCGCACGTCCACGCACGCTCTCGCATTCTGCTTATGTGACAGCAGCCTTTCCTCAGTGGTTAGAATACATCAAAGTGACCAAGTCAGCACTTCAACAGAAGATGTTGGACATTGAAAGTGAGAAGGTAGACAGACACGCGACATCAGCCAAGGGGAACTCGGGGCAATGTGCCCCAACAATTCAAATAGGATATGTTCTGCAACCAGAAGGGCTACCTGGATGAAGAGTTGGACTTCAGGAAGCGTTCCATGGACCAGGCTCATAAGGTAAGCCGCCCTCAAATCTCCCGCCGGACTACTGATGGACGAGGATTGCGGCCCAGAGGATCATGGAGCTGGAGGCCATGTTGTACGAGGCGCTACCGCAGCGGGACTGCCCCGCCACGGACGGCGAAAAAGCCAGCCACGCTGGCGTGAATGACGTGCTGACGGCGGATCAGAGACAAGAGCTTAGGAGCGCCGTGGACCAATGGAAGCGAGCCCTGATGTGGGAGTTGAGGGAGCGCGACGCTTGCATCCTCCAAGAGAGAATGGATCTGCTGCACAGCGCGCAACAGGTAAGGGCCCAAAGCCAGCCCGGCACTTACTTGCACGCTTACTGGCTTTTGAAGGCTACTTTCCATTTGTCCGTCCTAGAGGAACAAAGAGCTGAAAGAATTCATCGAAGCTCACAAGAGACAAATCAAACAATTGGAGGAGAAGTTTCTGTTTCTCTTTCTAGTCTTCTCCTTGGCCTTCATTCTGTGGCCCTAACACCAGCTGGTGAGTGAGCTCCAGCGGCACCGCACTCGACACCTCCGATACACTGCCAGCCGGTCTCAGACGTTGGCAGACGCTCCGATGCCGACGTATACCCCCCGCCACGGTGACAGAGGCACCGCGTCACACCGGCGCTCATCCAATCAGAAGGCAGGAAAGGCAAATTCACATGCAGGGCACTCTTGAACCAGAAGAGAGCGCCACAAAAAACGGTTGTTGCCCCAAACGCGCACTAAAAAGGGTCAGAATAACAAGAGTCCCACCGGCCAGCCGGGGCCACCCGTCCATCCATTTCTTCAGGGGGGGAAAAAATTGGAGTCACCGGTGAGTACATTTTGCATTTAGCTCTGCTTTTCTGCTTCTGTCTTCAAGTGTGTGGCATCCTGCGACCAAAGATTCAGCCAACCCCAAAGCGGTTGACCTCAACGTCCCACCACCATTCCTACCAGAGCAGGTGACGTGATGCTTTGGACATCCTTCCGTCTCAGATGCCCAAAAGTACTCTTTGCCACATCTGCGGCAATACGGTGTCTTTTCAAAGGTGCAAATAAATCCAGCGTGGGCGGAACACGCACGTCTTCGGTTTTTCCCGCTTTGTTTGTGTGACAGCTGTTGTGAAAATTTTACACAAATAAAGTTGTATAGTACAGGTTTGGCCAAGCCGCAACTCCCGAACCGCATGCGGCTCTTTTATGTTCATATCAACATTTGTGTGTGTGTGTGTAGGTGTGTGTGTGTGTGTGGGGGGGGGTTGTGCGTGTTGGCTTCACTTGAGTTCAATTTAGTATTTTCGTCAAAAGCGCATGTGGTGAAATTCCACAAAGTAGGATGGGCAAACACATTCCAGTAAACTATTAGTGTCAATTGGGCTCTCGAAATGGCAGGGAAAAGATGCACAGCAAAACGAAAATATGTAGATGAACACAGGACGTTTTTATCAGAGTGGGAAAGTTTCTATTTTTTGTTGAACGTGATGGCAAACCATTCTGCCTGATACGTCAGACCTCAGCGCATTTCAAAGATTCAAATCTTCAGCGCCATGCACTTCAGCTCACTCCATGCTAACATTGATCAGGCGTCGAACCCGCAACATCATGCTTAAGAGGTGGACATGCTAACCAGTGCGCCATTATGTCAACGCATAACAACTGTAAGAACTTCCGCCGGAATTCAAATCCGCGGGGAGAGTTAACTTGTTTAAAAGGGAGTGGGCAGAAGAATTATTTAATTTATTTAAATCTATTTGGAGTGTGCGCCATTATGTCAATGCATAACAACTGTAAGTCTACTAAACAAAACAGCGGTTGCTATATGACGTCTGCCACGTCGTGGTCACGTGACGCGGACGTGACGTCGACGCCTACTTTACATCCCACCGATCACAGGACCCCTCGGCTGCATAACCGCGCCCCCTTCCCAACCAATCGGATTTGCTATACGCGAAAACGACGCCAATGGGCGGGCTCTTCCGCCAGAATTTAAATCCGTGGGCGTGGCTCGCAACAGGAAGTAGGAAAATGGCGATGTTGACAAAGACACAGCGGATGGTAACATACGACTAACGAGAGAAATATTTTTATTTTCTGCTTGCAACTGGACCGTCCAGAGCGTACACGGTAAGTACAACTCATCGTTTTTAAAAAGAAGTACTTTTGTTGCCCTGAAAAGCGAGTGAGTGTGGCGTTTGGGGGGAACGTCGAATTTCGACGATTCTTTCTGGTCAACGGTTGTAAATGATTGCGTTGATTAAAAAAGAAAACTTGATGTAACTCTACTTTTAACTGCCGTTTCAGATAAGCGGGTATTACGTCGCAGTCATGTGCCGCGGATATGACGTAATTGGCTGACCTTCCACCAAAATTCAAATCTGTTGCCGTGAGCCACTGAGCAACGACGAATATCAACAGAAATATCTTTATTTTCTGCTTGCAACTGGACCGTCTACAGCGTACACGGTAAGTAACACTCATTGTGTTTAAAGAGATTTACGTTTGTAATAGCAACGTGTAGCTGAGGCGCTAGCAGAAGTGTAGCCGCGTTGCGTTGTACGTGTGAATATTGGTCCAGGCGAAATGTTAATGTTTAATTTCATTCCTTTAGGTTCCACGGTGTTTGTTGGCTGCAAGTTTTCCACTGCAAGAAGAGGCTCGTATCATTGACCAGGAGCGAGCTACAACGGTGAGTAGCCATAACATTTATGTTAAACACTTCCTATTTCATGTCTAACAGTACTTGATTTAACAAATAACCATAAATAAATACAGTGTGGGCACTGAAGTTAACATATGTGATTATACTGCCTAATCTGTCACCGAGTATATTGTTGCAAAGTAATATAAGATCCAAAGTTGTAATTCAGAATAGTTTTCAAAAGAAGGCCATTAGAATTATATACAAGTCTGATTACCCTGAACATAACAACAAGCTATTAATTAAATCACAAATTCTTCAATTCAAAGATTTGGTAGATTATCAGAATAATAATGTCTAACAGTAATTGATTTAACACATCACGATAAGTAGATTGAGTGTGGGCACTCTCAAGTTAACATATGTGATTATACTGCCTAATCTGTTACAGAGTATGTTGTTGCCAAGTAATGTAGAATAGATCCAAAGTAGTAATCCAGAATAGTTTTGAAAAGGCTATTAGAATAATAAACAAATCTGATTACCTTGAACATAATAGTTAAGTGTTGAATATGTCCTATGAAGTCAAAATTTGGCACCATCATGTGGTGAAATTTGGAATTGCATCACATCCAATTTTGCCTGGGAACAAACAGATTAAATAAATCTTAGACTTAAATAAGCCACTCCTTCTCAAACAAGTAAACTCTGCCCATTTTGCGCAGTAGATGTTCTGTTAATATCTAGTATTTATACAAAGTCATAATTTAAATTGCTTTTAACCTTCATTCATCGCTTCAACCAACATTACTCGCTCTTATTACCAACTTGTATCGATTTAACTGAGCGTTTAATACTTCCTATCAGGTCTCAAGTCAAGATTTGGCAAAATACAATTTCAGCAAATCCAATTTTGCCAGGCAACAAAAAGAGATTAAATAAACTAAATAAGTCTTCTTCCCATTAAATAAATCAGAAAAGTCTGTCTTGCAACCAGTCCTCTTCAAACAAGTAAAGTCTGCCCGTTTTGTGCCGTAGATTTTGTGTCTATGCCTAGTATTTATACAAAATCATAATTTAAACGACTTCATTCCTTCATTCACTTTGGAAATTTGGAATTGCAGCAAATCGAATTTTGCCAGGGAACAAAAATAGATCAATTAAACTAAATAAGTCTTCTTCCCATTAAATAAATTAAAAAAGTCTGTCTTGTAACCAGTCCTTTTCAAACAAGTAAAGTCTGCCCATTTTGTGCCGTAGATTTTGTGTTTATGCCTAGTATTTATACAAAATCATAATTTAAAGGATTTCATTCCTTCATTCACTTTGGAAATTTGGAATTGCAGCACGTCAAATTTTGCCTGGGAAGAAAAGTAGATTAAATAAATTTAATAAGTCTTACTACTTCCCAATAAATAAATTAAATACGTCTTACTTGTTCCCACTCCTTTTCAAAAAAGTAGTTTAAAACGAGGGCCCTTCACTCAACCTTTAACCTCAACACCGCACGTCACATTGTGTTGTATCTGTGAATGTTGGTTGTGGCCAAATGATAGTTTTCTTTCATTCGTTTAGGTTCCACGGTGTTTGTTGGCTATATGTTTTCCACTGTCAGAAGGATGAAAATACAAAGTACAACGCTTGGACGTGGGCGACGACGTCACCGGTGAGTCCTTCCTTCCTATTTATTTACCTTCTAGGTGCTAGGTGCCGCACTGAACAACATTATGCCGCACTGAACAACATTATGCCGCACTGAACAACACCATGCCGCACTGAACAACACCATGCCGCACTGAACAACATTATGCCGCACTGAACACCATGCCGCACTGAACAACACCATCCCGCACTGAACAACACCATCCCGCACTGAACAACACCATCCCGCACTGAACAACACCATGCCGCACTGAACAACACCATGCCGCACTGAACAACACCATGCCGCACTGAACAACACCATGCCGCACTGAACAACACCATGCCGCACTGAACAACACCATGCCGCACTGAACAACACCATGCCGCACTGAACAACACCATCCCGCACTGAACAACATTATGCCGCACTGAACAACATTATGCCGCACTGAACAACATTATGCCGCACTGAACAACATTATGCCGCACTGAACAACATTATGCCGCACTGAACAACATTATGCCGCACTGAAAAACACCATGCCGCACTGAACAACACCATGCCGCACTGAACAACACCATGCCGCACTGAACAACACCATGCCGCACTGAACAACACCATGCCGCACTGAACAACACCATGCCGCACTGAACAACACCATGCCGCACTGAACAACACCATGCCGCACTGAACAACACCATGCCGCACTGAACAGCACCATGCCGCACTGAACAGCACCATGCCGCACTGAACAACACCATGCCGCACTGAACAACACCATGCCGCACTGAACAACACCATGCCGCACTGAACAACATTACGCCGCACTGAACAACATTACGCCGCACTGAACAACACCATGCCGCACTTAACACCATGCCGCACTGAACAACACCATGCCGCACTGAACAACACCATTCCGCACTGAACAACACCATGCTGCACTGAACAACACGACGCCGCACTGAACAACACCATGCCGCACTGAACAACACCATGCCGCACTGAACAACACCATGCCGCACTGAACAACACCATGCCGCACTGAACAACACCATGCCGCACTGAACAACACCATGCCGCACTGAACAACACCATGCCGCACTGAACAACACCATGCCGCACTGAACAACACCATGCCGCACTGAACAACACCATGCCGCACTGAACAACACCATGCCGCACTGAACAACACCATGCCGCACTGAACAACATTATGCCGCACTGAACACCATGCCGCACTGAACAACACCATGCCGCACTGAACAACACCATGCCGCACTGAACAACACCATGCCGCACTGAACAACACCATGCCGCACTGAACAACACCATCCCGCACTGAACAACATTATGCCGCACTGAACAACATTATGCCGCACTGAACAACATTATGCCGCACTGAACAACATTATGCCGCACTGAACAACATTATGCCGCACTGAAAAACACCATGCCGCACTGAACAACACCATGCCGCACTGAACAACACCATGCCGCACTGAACAACACCATGCCGCACTGAACAACACCATGCCGCACTGAACAACACCATGCCGCACTGAACAACACCATGCCGCACTGAACAACACCATGCCGCACTGAACAACACCATGCCGCACTGAACAACACTATGCCGCACTGAACAACATTATGCCGCACTGAACAACACCATGCCGCACTGAACAACACCATGCCGCACTGAACAACACCATCCCGCACTGAACAACACCATCCCGCACTGAACACCATCCCGCACTGAACAACACCATGCCGCACTGAACAAATCCATGCCGCACTGAACAACACCATGCCGAACAACACCATGCCGCACTGAACAACACCATGCCGCACTGAACAACATTATGCCGCACTGAACACCATGCCGCACTGAACAACACCATGCCGCACTGAACAACACCATGCCGCACTGAACAACACCATGCCGCACTGAACAACACCATGCCGCACTGAACAACACCATGCCGCACTGAACAACACCATCCCGCACTGAACAACATTATGCCGCACTGAACAACATTATGCCGCACTGAACAACATTATGCCGCACTGAACAACATTATGCCGCACTGAAAAACACCATGCCGCACTGAACAACACCATGCCGCACTGAACAACACCATGCCGCACTGAACAACACCATGCCGCACTGAACAACACCATGCCGCACTGAACAACACCATGCCGCACTGAACAACACCATGCCGCACTGAACAACACCATGCCGCACTGAACAACACCATGCCGCACTGAACAACACCATGCCGCACTGAACAACACCATGCCGCACTGAACAACACTATGCCGCACTGAACAACATTATGCCGCACTGAACAACACCATGCCGCACTGAACAACACCATGCCGCACTGAACAACACCATCCCGCACTGAACAACACCATCCCGCACTGAACACCATCCCGCACTGAACAACACCATGCCGCACTGAACAAATCCATGCCGCACTGAACAACACCATGCCGAACAACACCATGCCGCACTGAACAACACCATGCCGCACTGAACAACATTATGCCGCACTGAACACCATGCCGCACTGAACAACACCATCCCGCACTGAACAACACCATCCCGCACTGAACAACACCATGCCGCACTGAACAACACCATGCCGCACTGAACAACACCATGCCTAACTGAACAACACCATCCCGCACTGAACAACACCATCCCGCACTGAACAACACCATCCCGCACTGAACAACACCATCCCGCACTGAACAACACCATCCCGCACTGAACAACACCATTCCGCACTGAACAACTTTATGCCGCACTGAACAACATTATGCCGCACTGAACAACATTATGCCGCACTGAACAACATTATGCCGCACTGAAAAACACCATGCCGCACTGAACAACACCATGCCGCACTGAACAACACCATGCCGCACTGAACAACACCATGCCGCACTGAACAACACCATGCCGCACTGAACAGCACCATGCCGCACTGAACAGCACCATGCCGCACTGAACAGCACCATGCCGCACTGAACAACACCATGCCGCACTGAACAACACCATGCCGCACTGAACAACACCATGCCGCACTGAACAACACCATGCCCCACTGAACAACATTACGCCGCACTGAACAACACCATGCCGCACTTAACAACACCATGCCGCACTTAACAACACCATGCCGCACTGAACAACACCATGCCGCACTGAACAACACCATTCCGCACTGAACAACACCATGCTGCACTGAACAACACGACACCGCACTGAACAACACGACGCCGCACTGAACAACACCATGCCGCACTGAACAACACCATGCCGCACTGAACAACACCATGCCGCACTGAACAACACCATGCCGCACTGAACAACACCATGCCGCACTGAACAACACCATGCCGCACTGAACAACACCATCCCGCACTGAACAACACCATGCCGCACTGAACAACATTATGCCGCACTGAACAACATTATGCCGCACTGAACAACATTATGCCGCACTGAACAACATCATGTCGCACTGAACAACACCATGTCGCACTGAACAACACCATGCCGCACTGAACAACACCATGCCGCACTGAACAACACCATGCCGCACTGAACAACACCATGCCGCACTGAACTACACCATGCCGCACTGAACTACACCATGCCGCACTGAACAACACCATGCCGCACTGAACAACACCATGCCGCACTGAACAACACCATGCCGCACTGAACAACACCATGCCGCACTGAACAACACCATGCCGCACTGAACAACACCATCCCGCACTGAACAACACCATGCCGCACTGAACAACATTATGCCCCACTGAACAACAATATACCGCACTGAACAACAATATACCGCACTGAACAACATTATGCCGCACTGAACAACACCATGCCGCACTGAACAACATTATGCCGCACTGAACAACATTATGCCGCACTGAACAACATTATGCCGCACTGAACACCATGCCGCACTGAACAACACCATGCCGCACTGAACAACACCATGCCGCACTGAACAACACCATGCCGCACTGAACAACACCATGCCGCACTGAACAACACCATCCCGCACTAAACAACACTATGCCGCACTGAACAACACCATGCCGCACTGAACAACACCATCCCGCACTGAACAACACCATGCCGCACTGAACAACACCATGCCGCACTGAACAACACCATGCCGCACTGAACAACACCATGCCGCACTGAACAACACCATGCCGCACTGAACAACACCATGCCGCACTGAACAACACCATCCCGCACTGAACAACACCATCCCGCACTGAACAACATTATGCCGCACTGAACAACATTATGCCGCACTGAACAACATTATGCCGCACTGAACAACATCATGTCGCACTGAACAACACCATGCCGCACTGAACAACACCATGCCCCACTGAACAACATTACGCCGCACTGAACAATATTATGCCGCACTGAACAACACCATGCCGCACTGAACAACACCATGCCGCACTGAACAACACCATGCCGCACTGAACAACACCATGCCGCACTGAACAACATCATGCCGCACTGAACAACAACATGCCGCACTGAACAACAACATGCCGCACTGAACAACACGACGCCGCACTGAACAACACTACGCCGCACAGAACAACACGACGCCGCACAGAATAACACAATACCGCACAGAACAACACCATGCCGCACAAACAGTTTTAGATAATATTACGTCGCAGTCATGCGACGCGGACATGACGTCAATAGGCGGAACTCATGGCAAAATTATAATCCGTGGGCGTGGCTTGCAACAGGAAGTAGAAAAGCGGCAATGCTGGCAAACAAGACACAGCGGTTAGTAACATGACGACTAACAAGACAAATATTTTTGTTTTCAGCTTGCAACTTGACCGTCTAGAGCGTACAAGGTAATTACAACTCATTGTTTTGAAAAATATGTTTTTTTGTTGGCCTGAAAAGCGAGGCAGTGTGGCATTTGGGAGGAACGTCGAACTCGGCGTCTGCTTCCAGCCACAGACGCCAAATTTCGACGATTATTTCGACTGGTCAACGTTTGTAAATTATTGCGTTGATTAAAAACTTTATTTAACTCTACTCTTAACTTTGCCGTTTCAGATATGCGGGTATTACACCGCGGAAATGACGTCAATAGGCTGAACTCTGGCCAAAATTCAAATCTGTGGGCGCAATGGCCTTGAGCGAGACAACGGATACAAACACGACGATTATCAACAGAAATATCTTTATTTTCTGCTTGCAAGTGGACCGTCTAGAGCGTACACGGTAAGTACAACTCATTGTGTTTTAAAAGATTTATGTTTGTGTAGTTTGCGTTGCGTTGTATCTGTGAATGTTGGTTGAGGCTAAATGTTAATGTTTAATTTCCTTCCTTTAGGTTCCACGGTGTTTGTTGGCTGTATGTTTTCCACTGCAAGAAGAGGCTCGTATCATTGACCAGCAGGAGCTACAATGGTGAGTACCCCTTTCGTCGTCCATTTATGTTAAACACTTCCTGTTTCATGTCTAACAGTACTCGATTTAACAAATAACCATAAATAAATACAGTGTGGGCAGTCAAGTTAACATATGTGATTATCCTGCCTAATATGTTTATCACAAATATGTCACTAATATGTTTATTTGTTTATCACAACACCTTTGGACCTTCAGCAATCGATTATTTCCCTTCATCTACATAGAGACAGAACGATGGTGTCTTAAACATCTCATTCATTTCACCAAATAACTTCACGCAGGTGGATAACGGCCGTCTCGGTCACGCTATGTTGCGTGATGCAGTTTTGAAGAACCAAATGCATTTATTCAATGAATAAGTCAAGCTAGATCTATGTTTATGATGTTGTACGTTACGGTACCGATTGAAGTTGAGTCCGAAGCCAGTGGAAAACAGCGCTGCGTTTGTGCTCTCCAGGTACAAATGTTGTGATCTCTGACTGACGACCGGGCGAGACTCGAGTAAGAGATGTCCAAACGAGCTCCGGCAGGGCGGGTCAAGGCGGAGCGAACGGACGCCTTTCAGGCCGCCAATGACGAGCTGAGAGCCAAACTGATGGACGTCCAGTTAGAACTTCAGCAGGAGAAGAACAAGGTGAAAACCTCAACAGACAGACACTGCCTTCCTCCCTGCCTGCTTCCCTGCCTGCCTCCCTGCCTGCCTCCCTGCCTGCCTGCCTCCCTGCTTGCCTCCCTCCCGCCCTCCCTCCCTCCCTCCCTCCCTCCCTCCCTCCCAGTTTCCCCGATGTAGATTTGACATGCGTGTGCCATGACTGTGTCAGCCTACGTCAACAAATGCACCGAGGACGTCAGCACCACTAAGAATATCATCACCCGGGGCAACCAACGACCCTGGATGACTGAGGAGGTACGTCAAACGCTACGAGCGCGGAACTCTGCCTTCAAGTCTGGCGACAAGGAGACACTGAGGACAGCGAGAGCCAACTTGAACCGTGCCATCAGGGTAGCGAAGCGAGACCACAGTCGAAAAATTCAGGATCGTTTCCACGACGCCAACAACACCAGGAGTATGTGGCAAGGCATACGGGCGATTACAGACTACAACTCACCCTCCCCCCCCCCGGTGGGTGAAGTTGATGCTGACTTTCTAAATGGTCTAAATAACTTCTTTGGGAGGTTCGAGGCACTAAACGGCACTCCAGCAGTTAAAACTGTCCCCCATCAGGAAGAGGAGGTACTCTGCCTTGACTCCGCCGATGTGTTGAAGACCCTGAGGAGAGTCAACCCCCTAAGGCCCCTGGCCCCGACAACATTCCTGGGCGTGTGTTCAGGGAATGTGCAAGTCAGCTGGCTGGGGTCATCACAGACATTTTTAACACCTCGCTGGGCCAAGCCACAGTGCCAGCGTGCTTTAAGACTGCCTCCATCATTCCGGTGCCGAAGAAACCTCAAATCACCTCATTTAATGATTACCGGCCTGTTGCACTGACTCCGGTCATGATGAAGTGCTTCGAACGGCTGCTTAAAGATCACATCGTTTCCAGACTCCCCCCATTATTTGACCCGTTCCAGTTTGCCGACCGGCAAAACCGCTCCACTCAGGACGCCATCTCCTCCGTTCTTCACCTGAGCCTGGCTCACCTGGAGGAGAAGAACACCCATGTTCGGATGCTGTTCCTGGACTTCAGCTCAGCGTTTAACACCATCATCCCACAGCATCTAGTAGGAAAATTGGAACACCTGGGCTTCAACACCCCCCTTCGCAACTGGCTGCTAGACTTCCTCACCAACAGACCTCAGTCAGTCCGGGTCGGACAGAACACCTCTGATGTCATCACCCTCAGCACAGGCTCCCCTCAGGGCTGCGTCCTGAGCCCCCTGCTGTTCACCCTGATGACACACGACTGCGTCCCCAGGTTCACCACCAATCACATCGTGAAGTTCGCAGACGACACAACGGCGGTGGGGCTCATCAGAGACAACAACGACCTGGACTACAGAGAGGAGGTGGAGCAGCTGGTGGGCTGGTGCAGAGACAACAGCCTGATCCTGAATGTGGAGAAGATGAAGGAGATCATCGTCGACTTCAGAAAAAACCAGCCTCACCACGCTCCACTGATCATCAACAGCTCAGCTGTGGAGGTGGTCAGCAGCACCAAATTCCTGGGGGTCCACATCACAGAAGACCTCACCTGGACTATGAACACTACGGCACTGATCAAGAGGGCACAGAAGCGCTTGTACTTCCTGCGGAGGATGAGGAGAGCCCACCTGCCCCCACCCATCATGAGGACGTTCTACAGGAGCACCATAGAGAGCATTCTGACAAGCTGACTCTCTGTGTGGTGTGGAGGCTGCACCGCCTCCGATTGGAAGAACGTGAGGAGAGTGGTGAGGACAGCAGAGAGGATCATAGGGGCTCCTCTTCCCTCCATTCAGGACATTTCATCTCAGCGCTGCATGTCCCGTGCTCGTAACATCATCAATGACCCATCACACCCCCACCATGGACTGTTCTCCCTGCTGCCCTCTGGGAAGAGGTTTCGCACAATCCGCTGCAGGTCCACCAGGTTCTGCAACAGCTTTTTCCCTGCTGTCATCAGACTGTTGAACATTAGAACTGTTGAGCTCTAAACTGAACTCTGCATCACACATTCACAGAACTGTACTTTATGACACTACGGACCTCTATCTTGCACTATCTCGCACTACCAACTTTACTGAACTTGTGTAAACCCTTTAAATAGAAGTTTAATACATGGTTTAGCATTCCTCTGCACACTCTTGAATACTGTTTTGCCTACTTGCACTATTGCATAATTAGCACTGCTGCACTTTATACTTATTTGTAATATATATATATATACAGTATATGTATATATATATTTTCATAGGATATGTTACTTCTATTCAACTGCAATATCACTACTTTGTTGTAAGCCGTGTGCAACGAAATTTCGTTTTGTATGCACCATGTGCAGACAAGATGACAATAAAGTTTGTCTAAGTCATGTCAGGTCAGCTGTCTGGAGAGAGAGAGAAGTCAGGACCTGCGGGCGGAGCACCACCGTGCCACCGCCGCCATGACGGAACTCAAAAGCAAACTCCATGAGGAGAAGCAGAAAGAGTTAGCCGTTACCAGGGAGACATTACTGCGGCAGCATGAAATGGAGCTGATGAGAGTGATCAAAATCAAAGATGGAGAGATCCAGCGACTGAATGCCTTGGTCCTCAGCCTGAGGGACGGCTCCATGGACAAGGTGATCCGCTCAATCCGTGTCTGACTATCCGCACGCCACGTCGGGCTCCGATGCGGCCGCTACCGTATTGTGTAGCTTGTCCTCAGTAAGCGTCGCGGCGCTCCGTTGCGGTCTCAACGGCCCGATGTGGCGCAATGTCTGCTCAGGTGAGGAGCGGGGGCGCTTTGCTGGCGGAAGTGGAGGAGACGCGGCGGTGTCGGGAGACCGAGCGGTGTCGCCTCCACCAGGAGCGCGGAAGAAGCCCTGGCAGCGGCCCAGCAGGCCTGGCAGTCCCGAGCGGCCGAGCTCCGATCGGCTCATCACCAGCATCGGGAGGAGCTGAGCCGAACCAAGAGAGACTGCGAGAGGGAGATCCGCCGACTGGTAGGACTGATCAGATGCGCGGTGCGTGGCTATGTTCCCAATTTCGTTGTATACCTGCAGTGCAATGACACCTAAGGCATTCTATTCTATTCTATTTCACAAGAAGAAAACGTCCGGTTGCTCGCTTCGCTTTTGTCACAGCAATGGTGTTCTAGTCGATTCAAGATAAAAATTGGCCGGTTGCTCTCTTTGTTTTTGTCACAATTCTGGCAAATGAGTTTGCCCGCCTGCCTGAGCGCTCCCCGTTTGTACATCCAGATGGATGAGATCAAGCTGAAAGACAGAGCGGTTAGTGTTTTGGATAAATCCCTGGGGCCGGCCACGTCCACCGCCTTCAGCTGCAGACTCAGGCTGCCGAGCAGCAGATCGCTGCCCTGAGGGATTCCCAAAGGGCGGGCCTAAACTACCCTGGAAGTGGGGTCAACGGCGCTACTAGCAATCCTCTTCATAGCGTAAGCCACCTCATCACACACTTGCAGTACGCATGACTTAGTTCGTTGCTGGAGGAAGGTAGCACAAAAACAGTTTTGAACTTTGAACGAGTGGTTGTGTGTGTGTGTTGCGGGGCGTTTTCAGTCTCAGGAGGATCGGGACACGCGAAGGTTTCATCTGAAAATCGCTGAGCTCAGCGCAGTCATCAGGAAACTGGAGGATCGAAACGCCCTGCTTTCTGAAGAGCGCAATGAACTGGTAATTTATTGACGGCACGCTTGAAGGTTTGCGCTACGTTTGATGCGCGCCATCCAGCGAGGCACCCATTGCGCTTGCTTATTAGTTGAGCGGCGCGGCGAGTCGGTTGCCTGGTAGATGTCTTTTATTGGGAGCCAAAGCCACGATTCCGTTCAAACCGATGCAAAAGGAATGGATACGTTCTGGCCCGCGTGTTGTGCGTCTTTCGCATCCCGCACTTCATGCTTGCAGCTTAAGCGACTGAGAGAAACAGAAAGCCAGTTTCTGCCACTCCTGTACAAAAACAAACGCCTGAGCAGGAAGAATGAAGAACTCTCACTGGTGCTGTGTCGCCTTGAAAACAAAGTGCGCTTTGTCACCCAGGAGAACGAGGAGATGGCAAGCTTGGTAAGTCGACGCGGACAACGGCGGCGTGCCAACAGAGTCCACTGCATTTGTGTTCCACAGAGAAGGCCTAGTTCGCTCAATGACCTGGAGCGCGGTTGCGGCCAGCAGGACGGTGAAATGGAGTTCCTTCAAGTTGTGGAGCAGCGGCACATCATCGACGACTTGTCCAAGGTCTTCAGGCAGGTGACTCGGTGCACGTACGGCAGCGCCGCGCTCGCTCGCTGTCGCCAGGAAACCTTTTCCGTCCAAAGCTTGGCCGGCGGCCGCCATCCAAAAAATTGGCCCCTTAAACTCCGACCTTTCAAGCAGGAGCATTGTGCGCACGCGTTTGAACACGCTTTAGACTTGTTTTGCCGTTTTCAGCAGCTCAAAGCTCCCGTTTTGTCAGCGCCTTTGCCACTCGCTGTGCGCTGAAAACGACGGACTCGCCCGGCTGCTCAGCCCGTCAACCATGAGCCGCGAGCGCGACGTCATTGTCCGTAGGCAGCTAGTGGCAAAATGCACCCTGTTAGAGTTGCGCTCGCTCCAACTTATTTTGCAAGAACCACACGGGAGACAAGTAAGTTCTTTTGGACACCTGCAGGTGGAGAGTCCATCCGTTGTACGAATGAAGTCTGACTCTCGGCTCCCGCACGAGCATTTTTATTAAGAGAAACAGGGTGGGTGTAAGAGTGGATTGAATAGAGAAAGCCCTTGACCTCTAGTCAAAACATAGCAAGGGATGTTTTACGACTTTGTGTAGGAAGGGATAAGCGATAGGGATAAATAAGGGATAAATAATATTATTTATTACAGGTTGCAGTCAAAGTCAAAGCAACATAATCATACGATAAAGATAATCTGGAAAACCCTGACACACCCTGTAGTTGTCTCCTCCTTTCAGACCAGAGAAAAGCTGATGGTAGTGTCAAACGCACCTCTTTCAATAATCACTCTTCCCTTAAATATCTACGAAAGTTATTTAATTCTCTAACATGTTCGGAGTTACTTTTTACGCGGCCCGTCAAAAGGGGAAACGGGCCTGCGCCCTTCAAATAATTAAATTACTTTCAGTTCTACACCAAACCGATAATCCGATTCAAACACTTCCGTTAATTTATTCAGACGAAGCAAACTTTCAAACGGATTGAAATTCACTCGTGTCTCAAATAACTACGAAAGTTATTCAATTCTCTAAAATTGTCTGATGTTACTTTTATTTATTACGGTCCTATGTTATACCATAATAACCCCCCGCACATTAATCAAATTGTCAAATCAACCCCGAACCATCGATTGTACATTCAGTACAAATCAGCGCACAACAAAGTAGATGAATATACACAACAAAAATCAACACAAATCTTAATCACTCCAGAAACCGAACAATTTCACCCACTGATACCCGTGTTAATAAAATCATTCAATCCCAGAACAATTCGATTGCAAAACACAGTTCATGAAAGAGGGAATCAATTTTTAGCCAAGCAAAGAAATCAAGAAGTAAAAATCACATTTGTGCTTCTCCAAACAATTTATGTCACGCCACTATTCTCATAGTGACGGGTCCCTTGATCGAATTGACTAACAATATTGCTTTAAGCTGTTACAGAATACATTTTTAGCCAAGCAAAGAAATCAAAAAGTAAAAATCACATTTGTGCGTCCATGCGTGACTCACAATCCGACACCGTGTTCCTGTTTTATTTCTATTTTAACTTGCTTAGCTTATTTTGGCCCCTTTTTTGGTCTCATGTTTTGGTCTGGCGCCATCTTTTGGACAAATTTGGAATTTCAGCTCTGCCAATTTATTCCTGTGAACAATCCATATTTTACCATTTGCACCATCTCTTCCCCCCATGTTACATGACAGTAGAAATGGGTCACTATCAAAGCAGAGTAGCAGATCTGGAGTCAGCGCTGAAGCAACAAGGACAGGTAAGCTTATCAATGAGCACACCTTTTTCTCAGACAAAATAGCTACATTCTTCAGTCACTCATTCGTCTGGCATTACTGGACCAACACCCCCCCCCCCCTGAACGTGGCTGGGAAAATGTGGAGAAAAGCAAATGTCATTTTCCAGTCAACCAAAGAATTTGTGGATGAAAATGACACAACATTCCAAAGCTGTCCACGCGTTTGTCTCTTCTAGAATGTCAAGTGGGTGGAGGAGAAGCAGCTGCTGCGTCAGAGCAATCAGCAGTTGGCCGAAAAGGTGACGGAAAGAAAGGCGCTGGGCGGAGTCGCTTGGCGTCACACCCGTCCGGAAGCCCCGCAGATGAGGTCTGACTGTCTTTTCAGGTCAGGCGGATGGAGGCGGAAGAAGCGCGTCTGAAAGAGCACATCCAGGATATCCGAGACCAAAACGAACTGCTTGAGTTCCGCATCCTGGAGCTGGAGGTGGGAAGACTCGCACAAGCGTTTTGAGGCCAGAGATGTGACGGACGGACGGACGGACGGACGGACGGACGGATGCATGCCTCTGCCTTTCAGGAGAGGGAGTGGCGCTCCCCCGTCTTGAAGTTTCTGCAAGTCCGTTTCCCAGACGGCCTCAGCCCTTTGCAGATCTACTGCGAGGCCGACGGCGTGAGCGTACGTAAGGCGTCCCTCGCAACCCTAACCTTAACCTGAGGTCCCAGAACACCTTACATTGCTCCTTGCGCCTTTCCCCAGGACATCGTCATCAGTGATCTGATGAAGAAGCTGGACATCCTGGGCGATAACGCCGTAAGTGTATGTCGAACTCCTTATGTTCGCACTCCACGAGACTCGGCGGCTCAAATGTGACTTTTGGAAGGCTTTGCGCTGAAAGAACCTTGTTGACGCTGTGCCTTTGGGCTCTTGCAGAATCTCACCAACGAGGAGCAGGTGGTCGTGATTCACGCCAGGACCCTTCCCACCCTAGCCGAGAAGGTAACGCGCACGTCCACGCACGCTCTCGCATTCTGCTTATGTGACAGCAGCCTTTCCTCAGTGGTTAGAATACATCAAAGTGACCAAGTCAGCACTTCAACAGAAGATGTTGGACATTGAAAGTGAGAAGGTAGACAGACACGCGACATCAGCCAAGGGGAACTCGGGGCAATGTGCCCCAACAATTCTGACCTTGAGCTGTGCTAGGATATGTTCTGCAACCAGAAGGGCTACCTGGATGAAGAGTTGGACTTCAGGAAGCGTTCCATGGACCAGGCTCATAAGGTAAGCCGCCCTCAAATCTCCCGCCGGACTACTGATGGACGAGGATTGCGGCCCAGAGGATCATGGAGCTGGAGGCCATGTTGTACGAGGCGCTACCGCAGCGGGACTGCCCCGCCACGGACGGCGAAAAAGCCAGCCACGCTGGCGTGAATGACGTGCTGACGGCGGATCAGAGACAAGAGCTTAGGAGCGCCGTGGACCAATGGAAGCGAGCCCTGATGTGGGAGTTGAGGGAGCGCGACGCTTGCATCCTCCAAGAGAGAATGGATCTGCTGCACAGCGCGCAACAGGTAAGGGCCCAAAGCCAGCCCGGCACTTACTTGCACGCTTACTGGCTTTTGAAGGCTACTTTCCATTTGTCCGTCCTAGAGGAACAAAGAGCTGAAAGAATTCATCGAAGCTCAGAAGAGACAAATCAAACAATTGGAGGAGAAGTTTCTGTTTCTCTTTCTAGTCTTCTCCTTGGCCTTCATTCTGTGGCCCTAACACCAGCTGGTGAGTGAGCTCCAGCGGCACCGCACTCGACACCTCCGATACACTGCCAGCCGGTCTCAGACGTTGGCAGACGCTCCGATGCCGACGTATACCCCCCGCCACGGTGACAGAGGCACCGCGTCACACCGGCGCTCATCCAATCAGAAGGCAGGAAAGGCAAATTCACATGCAGGGCACTCTTGAACCAGAAGAGAGCGCCACAAAAAACGGTTGTTGCCCCAAACGCGCACTAAAAAGGGTCAGAATAACAAGAGTCCCACCGGCCAGCCGGGGCCACCCGTCCATCCATTTCTTCAGGGGGGGAAAAAATTGGAGTCACCGGTGAGTACATTTTGCATTTAGCTCTGCTTTTCTGCTTCTGTCTTCAAGTGTGTGGCATCCTGCGACCAAAGATTCAGCCAACCCCAAAGCGGTTGACCTCAACGTCCCACCACCATTCCTACCAGAGCAGGTGACGTGATGCTTTGGACATCCTTCCGTCTCAGATGCCCAAAAGTACTCTTTGCCACATCTGCGGCAATACGGTGTCTTTTCAAAGGTGCAAATAAATCCAGCGTGGGCGGAACACGCACGTCTTCGGTTTTTCCCGCTTTGTTTGTGTGACAGCTGTTGTGAAAATTTTACACAAATAAAGTTGTATAGTACAGGTTTGGCCAAGCCGCAACTCCCGAACCGCATGCGGCTCTTTTATGTTCATATCAACATTTGTGTGTGTGTGTGTAGGTGTGTGTGTGTGTGTGGGGGGGGGGTTGTGCGTGTTGGCTTCACTTGAGTTCAATTTAGTATTTTCGTCAAAAGCGCATGTGGTGAAATTCCACAAAGTAGGATGGGCAAACACATTCCAGTAAACTATTAGTGTCAATTGGGCTCTCGAAATGGCAGGGAAAAGATGCACAGCAAAACGAAAATATGTAGATGAACACAGGACGTTTTTATCAGAGTGGGAAAGTTTCTATTTTTTGTTGAACGTGATGGCAAACCATTCTGCCTGATACGTCAGACCTCAGCGCATTTCAAAGATTCAAATCTTCAGCGCCATGCACTTCAGCTCACTCCATGCTAACATTGATCAGGCGTCGAACCCGCAACATCATGCTTAAGAGGTGGACATGCTAACCAGTGCGCCATTATGTCAACGCATAACAACTGTAAGAACTTCCGCCGGAATTCAAATCCGCGGGGAGAGTTAACTTGTTTAAAAGGGAGTGGGCAGAAGAATTATTTAATTTATTTAAATCTATTTGGAGTGTGCGCCATTATGTCAATGCATAACAACTGTAAGTCTACTAAACAAAACAGCGGTTGCTATATGACGTCTGCCACGTCGTGGTCACGTGACGCGGACGTGACGTCGACGCCTACTTTACATCCCACCGATCACAGGACCCCTCGGCTGCATAACCGCGCCCCCTTCCCAACCAATCGGATTTGCTATACGCGAAAACGACGCCAATGGGCGGGCTCTTCCGCCAGAATTTAAATCCGTGGGCGTGGCTCGCAACAGGAAGTAGGAAAATGGCGATGTTGACAAAGACACAGCGGATGGTAACATACGACTAACGAGAGAAATATTTTTATTTTCTGCTTGCAACTGGACCGTCCAGAGCGTACACGGTAAGTACAACTCATCGTTTTTAAAAAGAAGTACTTTTGTTGCCCTGAAAAGCGAGTGAGTGTGGCGTTTGGGGGGAACGTCGAATTTCGACGATTCTTTCTGGTCAACGGTTGTAAATGATTGCGTTGATTAAAAAAGAAAACTTGATGTAACTCTACTTTTAACTGCCGTTTCAGATAAGCGGGTATTACGTCGCAGTCATGTGCCGCGGATATGACGTAATTGGCTGACCTTCCACCAAAATTCAAATCTGTTGCCGTGAGCCACTGAGCAACGACGAATATCAACAGAAATATCTTTATTTTCTGCTTGCAACTGGACCGTCTACAGCGTACACGGTAAGTAACACTCATTGTGTTTAAAGAGATTTACGTTTGTAATAGCAACGTGTAGCTGAGGCGCTAGCAGAAGTGTAGCCGCGTTGCGTTGTACGTGTGAATATTGGTCCAGGCGAAATGTTAATGTTTAATTTCATTCCTTTAGGTTCCACGGTGTTTGTTGGCTGCAAGTTTTCCACTGCAAGAAGAGGCTCGTATCATTGACCAGGAGCGAGCTACAACGGTGAGTAGCCATAACATTTATGTTAAACACTTCCTATTTCATGTCTAACAGTACTTGATTTAACAAATAACCATAAATAAATACAGTGTGGGCACTGAAGTTAACATATGTGATTATACTGCCTAATCTGTCACCGAGTATATTGTTGCAAAGTAATATAAGATCCAAAGTTGTAATTCAGAATAGTTTTCAAAAGAAGGCCATTAGAATTATATACAAGTCTGATTACCCTGAACATAACAACAAGCTATTAATTAAATCACAAATTCTTCAATTCAAAGATTTGGTAGATTATCAGAATAATAATGTCTAACAGTAATTGATTTAACACATCACGATAAGTAGATTGAGTGTGGGCACTCTCAAGTTAACATATGTGATTATACTGCCTAATCTGTTACAGAGTATGTTGTTGCCAAGTAATGTAGAATAGATCCAAAGTAGTAATCCAGAATAGTTTTGAAAAGGCTATTAGAATAATAAACAAATCTGATTACCTTGAACATAATAGTTAAGTGTTGAATATGTCCTATGAAGTCAAAATTTGGCACCATCATGTGGTGAAATTTGGAATTGCATCACATCCAATTTTGCCTGGGAACAAACAGATTAAATAAATCTTAGACTTAAATAAGCCACTCCTTCTCAAACAAGTAAACTCTGCCCATTTTGCGCAGTAGATGTTCTGTTAATATCTAGTATTTATACAAAGTCATAATTTAAATTGCTTTTAACCTTCATTCATCGCTTCAACCAACATTACTCGCTCTTATTACCAACTTGTATCGATTTAACTGAGCGTTTAATACTTCCTATCAGGTCTCAAGTCAAGATTTGGCAAAATACAATTTCAGCAAATCCAATTTTGCCAGGCAACAAAAAGAGATTAAATAAACTAAATAAGTCTTCTTCCCATTAAATAAATCAGAAAAGTCTGTCTTGCAACCAGTCCTCTTCAAACAAGTAAAGTCTGCCCGTTTTGTGCCGTAGATTTTGTGTCTATGCCTAGTATTTATACAAAATCATAATTTAAACGACTTCATTCCTTCATTCACTTTGGAAATTTGGAATTGCAGCAAATCGAATTTTGCCAGGGAACAAAAATAGATCAATTAAACTAAATAAGTCTTCTTCCCATTAAATAAATTAAAAAAGTCTGTCTTGTAACCAGTCCTTTTCAAACAAGTAAAGTCTGCCCATTTTGTGCCGTAGATTTTGTGTTTATGCCTAGTATTTATACAAAATCATAATTTAAAGGATTTCATTCCTTCATTCACTTTGGAAATTTGGAATTGCAGCACGTCAAATTTTGCCTGGGAAGAAAAGTAGATTAAATAAATTTAATAAGTCTTACTACTTCCCAATAAATAAATTAAATACGTCTTACTTGTTCCCACTCCTTTTCAAAAAAGTAGTTTAAAACGAGGGCCCTTCACTCAACCTTTAACCTCAACACCGCACGTCACATTGTGTTGTATCTGTGAATGTTGGTTGTGGCCAAATGATAGTTTTCTTTCATTCGTTTAGGTTCCACGGTGTTTGTTGGCTATATGTTTTCCACTGTCAGAAGGATGAAAATACAAAGTACAACGCTTGGACGTGGGCGACGACGTCACCGGTGAGTCCTTCCTTCCTATTTATTTACCTTCTAGGTGCTAGGTGCCGCACTGAACAACATTATGCCGCACTGAACAACATTATGCCGCACTGAACAACACCATGCCGCACTGAACAACACCATGCCGCACTGAACAACATTATGCCGCACTGAACACCATGCCGCACTGAACAACACCATCCCGCACTGAACAACACCATCCCGCACTGAACAACACCATCCCGCACTGAACAACACCATGCCGCACTGAACAACACCATGCCGCACTGAACAACACCATGCCGCACTGAACAACACCATGCCGCACTGAACAACACCATGCCGCACTGAACAACACCATGCCGCACTGAACAACACCATGCCGCACTGAACAACACCATCCCGCACTGAACAACATTATGCCGCACTGAACAACATTATGCCGCACTGAACAACATTATGCCGCACTGAACAACATTATGCCGCACTGAACAACATTATGCCGCACTGAACAACATTATGCCGCACTGAACAACATTATGCCGCACTGAAAAACACCATGCCGCACTGAACAACACCATGCCGCACTGAACAACACCATGCCGCACTGAACAACACCATGCCGCACTGAACAACACCATGCCGCACTGAACAACACCATGCCGCACTGAACAACACCATGCCGCACTGAACAACACCATGCCGCACTGAACAGCACCATGCCGCACTGAACAACACCATGCCGCACTGAACAACACCATGCCGCACTGAACAACACCATGCCGCACTGAACAACACCATGCCGCACTGAACAACATTACGCCGCACTGAACAACATTACGCCGCACTGAACAACACCATGCCGCACTTAACACCATGCCGCACTGAACAACACCATGCCGCACTGAACAACACCATTCCGCACTGAACAACACCATGCTGCACTGAACAACACGACGCCGCACTGAACAACACCATGCCGCACTGAACAACACCATGCCGCACTGAACAACACCATGCCGCACTGAACAACACCATGCCGCACTGAACAACACCATGCCGCACTGAACAACACCATGCCGCACTGAACAACACCATGCCGCACTGAACAACACCATGCCGCACTGAACAACACCATGCCGCACTGAACAACACCATGCCGCACTGAACAACACCATGCCGCACTGAACAACATTATGCCGCACTGAACACCATGCCGCACTGAACAACACCATGCCGCACTGAACAACACCATGCCGCACTGAACAACACCATGCCGCACTGAACAACACCATGCCGCACTGAACAACACCATGCCGCACTGAACAACACCATCCCGCACTGAACAACATTATGCCGCACTGAACAACATTATGCCGCACTGAACAACATTATGCCGCACTGAACAACATTATGCCGCACTGAACAACATTATGCCGCACTGAAAAACACCATGCCGCACTGAACAACACCATGCCGCACTGAACAACACCATGCCGCACTGAACAACACCATGCCGCACTGAACAACACCATGCCGCACTGAACAACACCATGCCGCACTGAACAACACCATGCCGCACTGAACAACACCATGCCGCACTGAACAACACTATGCCGCACTGAACAACATTATGCCGCACTGAACAACACCATGCCGCACTGAACAACACCATGCCGCACTGAACAACACCATCCCGCACTGAACAACACCATCCCGCACTGAACACCATCCCGCACTGAACAACACCATGCCGCACTGAACAAATCCATGCCGCACTGAACAACACCATGCCGAACAACACCATGCCGCACTGAACAACACCATCCCGCACTGAACAACACCATCCCGCACTGAACAACACCATCCCGCACTGAACAACACCATCCCGCACTGAACAACACCATCCCGCACTGAACAACACCATGCCGCACTGAACAACACCATGCCAAACTGAACAACACCATCCCGCACTGAACAACACCATCCCGCACTGAACAACACCATCCCGCACTGAACAACACCATCCCGCACTGAACAACACCATTCCGCACTGAACAACTTTATGCCGCACTGAACAACATTATGCCGCACTGAACAACATTATGCCGCACTGAAAAACACCATGCCGCACTGAACAACACCATGCCGCACTGAACAACACCATGCCGCACTGAACAACACCATGCCGCACTGAACAACACCATGCCGCACTGAACAACACCATGCCGCACTGAACAGCACCATGCCGCACTGAACAGCACCATGCCGCACTGAACAGCACCATGCCGCACTGAACAGCACCATGCCGCACTGAACAGCACCATGCCGCACTGAACAGCACCATGCCGCACTGAACAACACCATGCCGCACTGAACAACACCATGCCGCACTGAACAACACCATGCCCCACTGAACAACATTACGCCGCACTGAACAACACCATGCCGCACTTAACAACACCATGCCGCACTGAACAACACCATGCCGCACTGAACAACACCATGCCGCACTGAACAACACCATGCTGCACTGAACAACACGACACCGCACTGAACAACACGACGCCGCACTGAACAACACCATGCCGCACTGAACAACACCATGCCGCACTGAACAACACCATGCCGCACTGAACAACACCATGCCGCACTGAACAACACCATGCCGCACTGAACAACACCATGCCGCACTGAACAACACCATCCCGCACTGAACAACACCATGCCGCACTGAACAACATTATGCCGCACTGAACAACATTATGCCGCACTGAACAACATTATGCCGCACTGAACAACATCATGTCGCACTGAACAACACCATGTCGCACTGAACAACACCATGCCGCACTGAACAACACCATCCCGCACTGAACAACACCATGCCGCACTGAACTACACCATGCCGCACTGAACTACACCATGCCGCACTGAACTACACCATGCCGCACTGAACAACACCATGCCGCACTGAACAACACCATGCCGCACTGAACAACACCATGCCGCACTGAACAACACCATGCCGCACTGAACAACACCATGCCGCACTGAACAACACCATGCCGCACTGAACAACACCATCCCGCACTGAACAACACCATGCCGCACTGAACAACATTATGCCCCACTGAACAACAATATACCGCACTGAACAACAATATACCGCACTGAACAACATTATGCCGCACTGAACAACACCATGCCGCACTGAACAACATTATGCCGCACTGAACAACATTATGCCGCACTGAACAGCATGCCGCACTGAACACCATGCCGCACTGAACAACACCATGCCGCACTGAACAACACCATGCCGCACTGAACAACACCATGCCGCACTGAACAACACCATGCCGCACTGAACAACACCATCCCGCACTAAACAACACCATGCCGCACTGAACAACACCATGCCGCACTGAACAACACCATCCCGCACTGAACAACACCATGCCGCACTGAACAACACCATGCCGCACTGAACAACACCATGCCGCACTGAACAACACCATGCCGCACTGAACAACACCATGCCGCACTGAACAACACCATGCCGCACTGAACAACACCATCCCGCACTGAACAACACCATCCCGCACTGAACAACATTATGCCGCACTGAACAACATTATGCCGCACTGAACAACATTATGCCGCACTGAACAACATCATGTCGCACTGAACAACACCATGCCGCACTGAACAACACCATGCCCCACTGAACAACATTACGCCGCACTGAACAATATTATGCCGCACTGAACAACACCATGCCGCACTGAACAACACCATGCCGCACTGAACAACACCATGCCGCACTGAACAACACCATGCCGCACTGAACAACATCATGCCGCACTGAACAACAACATGCCGCACTGAACAACAACATGCCGCACTGAACAACACGACGCCGCACTGAACAACACTACGCCGCACAGAACAACACGACGCCGCACAGAATAACACAATACCGCACAGAACAACACCATGCCGCACAAACAGTTTTAGATAATATTACGTCGCAGTCATGCGACGCGGACATGACGTCAATAGGCGGAACTCATGGCAAAATTATAATCCGTGGGCGTGGCTTGCAACAGGAAGTAGGAAAGCGGCAATGCTGGCAAACAAGACACAGCGGTTAGTAACACGACGACTAACAAGACAAATATTTTTGTTTTCAGCTTGCAACTTGACCGTCTAGAGCGTACAAGGTAATTACAACTCATTGTTTTGAAAAATATGTTTTTTTGTTGGCCTGAAAAGCGAGGCAGTGTGGCATTTGGGAGGAACGTCGAACTCGGCGTCTGCTTCCAGCCACAGACGCCAAATTTCGACGATTATTTCGACTGGTCAACGTTTGTAAATTATTGCGTTGATTAAAAACTTTATTTAACTCTACTCTTAACTTTGCCGTTTCAGATATGCGGGTATTACACCGCGGAAATGACGTCAATAGGCTGAACTCTGGCCAAAATTCAAATCTGTGGGTGCAATGGCCTTGAGCGAGACAACGGATACAAACACGACGATTATCAACAGAAATATCTTTATTTTCTGCTTGCAAGTGGACCGTCTAGAGCGTACACGGTAAGTACAACTCATTGTGTTTTAAAAGATTTATGTTTGTGTAGTTTGCGTTGCGTTGTATCTGTGAATGTTGGTTGAGGCTAAATGTTAATGTTTAATTTCCTTCCTTTAGGTTCCACGGTGTTTGTTGGCTGTATGTTTTCCACTGCAAGAAGAGGCTCGTATCATTGACCAGCAGGAGCTACAATGGTGAGTACCCCTTTCGTCGTCCATTTATGTTAAACACTTCCTGTTTCATGTCTAACAGTACTCGATTTAACAAATAACCATAAATAAATACAGTGTGGGCAGTCAAGTTAACATATGTGATTATCCTGCCTAATATGTTTATCACAAATATGTCACTAATATGTTTATTTGTTTATCACAACACCTTTGGACCTTCAGCAATCGATTATTTCCCTTCATCTACATAGAGACAGAACGATGGTGTCTTAAACATCTCATTCATTTCACCAAATAACTTCACGCAGGTGGATAACGGCCGTCTCGGTCACGCTATGTTGCGTGATGCAGTTTTGAAGAACCAAATGCATTTATTCAATGAATAAGTCAAGCTAGATCTATGTTTATGATGTTGTACGTTACGGTACCGATTGAAGTTGAGTCCGAAGCCAGTGGAAAACAGCGCTGCGTTTGTGCTCTCCAGGTACAAATGTTGTGATCTCTGACTGACGACCGGGCGAGACTCGAGTAAGAGATGTCCAAACGAGCTCCGGCAGGGCGGGTCAAGGCGGAGCGAACGGACGCCTTTCAGGCCGCCAATGACGAGCTGAGAGCCAAACTGATGGACGTCCAGTTAGAACTTCAGCAGGAGAAGAACAAGGTGAAAACCTCAACAGACAGACACTGCCTTCCTCCCTGCCTGCTTCCCTGCCTGCCTCCCTGCCTGCCTCCCTGCCTGCCTGCCTCCCTGCTTGCCTCCCTCCCGCCCTCCCTCCCTCCCTCCCTCCCAGTTTCCCCGATGTAGATTTGACATGCGTGTGCCATGACTGTGTCAGCCTACGTCAACAAATGCACCGAGGACGTCAGCACCACTAAGAATATCATCACCCGGGGCAACCAACGACCCTGGATGACTGAGGAGGTACGTCAAACGCTACGAGCGCGGAACTCTGCCTTCAAGTCTGGCGACAAGGAGACACTGAGGACAGCGAGAGCCAACTTGAACCGTGCCATCAGGGTAGCGAAGCGAGACCACAGTCGAAAAATTCAGGATCGTTTCCACGACGCCAACAACACCAGGAGTATGTGGCAAGGCATACGGGCGATTACAGACTACAACTCACCCTCCCCCCCCGGTGGGTGAAGTTGATGCTGACTTTCTAAATGGTCTAAATAACTTCTTTGGGAGGTTCGAGGCACTAAACGGCACTCCAGCAGTTAAAACTGTCCCCCATCAGGAAGAGGAGGTACTCTGCCTTGACTCCGCCGATGTGTTGAAGACCCTGAGGAGAGTCAACCCCCGTAAGGCCCCTGGCCCCGACAACATTCCTGGGCGTGTGTTCAGGGAATGTGCAAGTCAGCTGGCTGGGGTCATCACAGACATTTTTAACACCTCGCTGGGCCAAGCCACAGTGCCAGCGTGCTTTAAGACTGCCTCCATCATTCCGGTGCCGAAGAAACCTCAAATCACCTCATTTAATGATTACCGGCCTGTTGCACTGACTCCGGTCATGATGAAGTGCTTCGAAAGGCTGCTTAAAGATCACATCGTTTCCAGACTCCCCCCATTATTTGACCCGTTCCAGTTTGCCGACCGGCAAAACCGCTCCACTCAGGACGCCATCTCCTCCGTTCTTCACCTGAGCCTGGCTCACCTGGAGGAGAAGAACAGCCATGTTCGGATGCTGTTCCTGGACTTCAGCTCAGCGTTTAACACCATCATCCCACAGCATCTAGTAGGAAAATTGGAACACCTGGGCTTCAACACCCCCCTTCGCAACTGGCTGCTAGACTTCCTCACCAACAGACCTCAGTCAGTCCGGGTCGGACAGAACACCTCTGATGTCATCACCCTCAGCACAGGCTCCCCTCAGGGCTGCGTCCTGAGCCCCCTGCTGTTCACCCTGATGACACACGACTGCGTCCCCAGGTTCACCACCAATCACATCGTGAAGTTCGCAGACGACACAACGGCGGTGGGGCTCATCAGAGACAACAACGACCTGGACTACAGAGAGGAGGTGGAGCAGCTGGTGGGCTGGTGCAGAGACAACAGCCTGATCCTGAATGTGGAGAAGATGAAGGAGATCATCGTCGACTTCAGAAAAAAACAGCCTCACCACGCTCCACTGATCATCAACAGCTCAGCTGTGGAGGTGGTCAGCAGCACCAAATTCCTGGGGGTCCACATCACAGAAGACCTCACCTGGACTATGAACACTACGGCACTGATCAAGAGGGCACAGAAGCGCTTGTACTTCCTGCGGAGGATGAGGAGAGCCCACCTGCCCCCACCCATCATGAGGACGTTCTACAGGAGCACCATAGAGAGCATTCTGACAAGCTGACTCTCTGTGTGGTGTGGAGGCTGCACCGCCTCCGATTGGAAGAACGTGAGGAGAGTGGTGAGGACAGCAGAGAGGATCATAGGGGCTCCTCTTCCCTCCATTCAGGACATTTCATCTCAGCGCTGCATGTCCCGTGCCCGTAACATCATCAATGACCCATCACACCCCCACCATGGACTGTTCTCCCTGCTGCCCTCTGGGAAGAGGTTTCGCACAATCCGCTGCAGGTCCACCAGGTTCTGCAACAGCTTTTTCCCTGCTGTCATCAGACTGTTGAACATTAGAACTGTTGAGCTCTAAACTGAACTCTGCATCACACATTCACAGAACTGTACTTTATGACACTACGGACCTCTATCTTGCACTATCTCGCACTACCAACTTTACTGAACTTGTGTAAACCCTTTAAATAGAAGTTTAATACATGGTTTAGCATTCCTCTGCACACTCTTGAATACTGTTTTGCCTACTTGCACTATTGCATAATTAGCACTGCTGCACTTTATACTTATTTGTAATATATATATATATATACAGTATATGTATATATATATTTTCATAGGATATGTTACTTCTATTCAACTGCAATATCACTACTTTGTTGTAAGCCGTGTGCAACGAAATTTCGTTTTGTATGCACCATGTGCAGACAAGATGACAATAAAGTTTGTCTAAGTCATGTCAGGTCAGCTGTCTGGAGAGAGAGAGAAGTCAGGACCTGCGGGCGGAGCACCACCGTGCCACCGCCGCCATGACGGAACTCAAAAGCAAACTCCATGAGGAGAAGCAGAAAGAGTTAGCCGTTACCAGGGAGACATTACTGCGGCAGCATGAAATGGAGCTGATGAGAGTGATCAAAATCAAAGATGGAGAGATCCAGCGACTGAATGCCTTGGTCCTCAGCCTGAGGGACGGCTCCATGGACAAGGTGATCCGCTCAATCCGTGTCTGACTATCCGCACGCCACGTCGGGCTCCGATGCGGCCGCTACCGTATTGTGTAGCTTGTCCTCAGTAAGCGTCGCGGCGCTCCGTTGCGGTCTCAACGGCCCGATGTGGCGCAATGTCTGCTCAGGTGAGGAGCGGGGGCGCTTTGCTGGCGGAAGTGGAGGAGACGCGGCGGTGTCGGGAGACCGAGCGGTGTCGCCTCCACCAGGAGCGCGGAAGAAGCCCTGGCAGCGGCCCAGCAGGCCTGGCAGTCCCGAGCGGCCGAGCTCCGATCGGCTCATCACCAGCATCGGGAGGAGCTGAGCCGAACCAAGAGAGACTGCGAGAGGGAGAGCCGCCGACTGGTAGGACTGATCAGATGCGCGGTGCGTGGCTATGTTCCCAATTTCGTTGTATACCTGCAGTGCAATGACACCTAAGGCATTCTATTCTATTCTATTTCACAAGAAGAAAACGTCCGGTTGCTCGCTTCGCTTTTGTCACAGCAATGGTGTTCTAGTCGATTCAAGATAAAAATTGGCCGGTTGCTCTCTTTGTTTTTGTCACAATTCTGGCAAATGAGTTTGCCCGCCTGCCTGAGCGCTCCCCGTTTGTACATCCAGATGGATGAGATCAAGCTGAAAGACAGAGCGGTTAGTGTTTTGGATAAATCCCTGGGGCCGGCCACGTCCACCGCCTTCAGCTGCAGACTCAGGCTGCCGAGCAGCAGATCGCTGCCCTGAGGGATTCCCAAAGGGCGGGCCTAAACTACCCTGGAAGTGGGGTCAACGGCGCTACTAGCAATCCTCTTCATAGCGTAAGCCACCTCATCACACACTTGCAGTACGCATGACTTAGTTCGTTGCTGGAGGAAGGTAGCACAAAAACAGTTTTGAACTTTGAACGAGTGGTTGTGTGTGTGTGTTGCGGGGCGTTTTCAGTCTCAGGAGGATCGGGACACGCGAAGGTTTCATCTGAAAATCGCTGAGCTCAGCGCAGTCATCAGGAAACTGGAGGATCGAAACGCCCTGCTTTCTGAAGAGCGCAATGAACTGGTAATTTATTGACGGCACGCTTGAAGGTTTGCGCTACGTTTGATGCGCGCCATCCAGCGAGGCACCCATTGCGCTTGCTTATTAGTTGAGCGGCGCGGCGAGTCGGTTGCCTGGTAGATGTCTTTTATTGGGAGCCAAAGCCACGATTCCGTTCAAACCGATGCAAAAGGAATGGATACGTTCTGGCCCGCGTGTTGTGCGTCTTTCGCATCCCGCACTTCATGCTTGCAGCTTAAGCGACTGAGAGAAACAGAAAGCCAGTTTCTGCCACTCCTGTACAAAAACAAACGCCTGAGCAGGAAGAATGAAGAACTCTCACTGGTGCTGTGTCGCCTTGAAAACAAAGTGCGCTTTGTCACCCAGGAGAACGAGGAGATGGCAAGCTTGGTAAGTCGACGCGGACAACGGCGGCGTGCCAACAGAGTCCACTGCATTTGTGTTCCACAGAGAAGGCCTAGTTCGCTCAATGACCTGGAGCGCGGTTGCGGCCAGCAGGACGGTGAAATGGAGTTCCTTCAAGTTGTGGAGCAGCGGCACATCATCGACGACTTGTCCAAGGTCTTCAGGCAGGTGACTCGGTGCACGTACGGCAGCGCCGCGCTCGCTCGCTGTCGCCAGGAAACCTTTTCCGTCCAAAGCTTGGCCGGCGGCCGCCATCCAAAAAATTGGCCCCTTAAACTCCGACCTTTCAAGCAGGAGCATTGTGCGCACGCGTTTGAACACGCTTTAGACTTGTTTTGCCGTTTTCAGCAGCTCAAAGCTCCCGTTTTGTCAGCGCCTTTGCCACTCGCTGTGCGCTGAAAACGACGGACTCGCCCGGCTGCTCAGCCCGTCAACCATGAGCCGCGAGCGCGACGTCATTGTCCGTAGGCAGCTAGTGGCAAAATGCACCCTGTTAGAGTTGCGCTCGCTCCAACTTATTTTGCAAGAACCACACGGGAGACAAGTAAGTTCTTTTGGACACCTGCAGGTGGAGAGTCCATCCGTTGTACGAATGAAGTCTGACTCTCGGCTCCCGCACGAGCATTTTTATTAAGAGAAACAGGGTGGGTGTAAGAGTGGATTGAATAGAGAAAGCCCTTGACCTCTAGTCAAAACATAGCAAGGGATGTTTTACGACTTTGTGTAGGAAGGGATAAGCGATAGGGATAAATAAGGGATAAATAATATTATTTATTACAGGTTGCAGTCAAAGTCAAAGCAACATAATCATACGATAAAGATAATCTGGAAAACCCTGACACACCCTGTAGTTGTCACTTTTGGAAAAGACGAGCGTCCCTCCAATCATCGCCGGTGACGGGTTTTTCAGGCTCTGGAGACAGGAGCTCATGTCAGAAATGTCATCGTGAGTCGCGTTTGTTTCTGCGCCGGAGCCGTTCGTTCCCTTTGCATCCAAAGAATCTCAAAGGCGGATTATTTGTGTCGACAGGAGAGAGATTTGCTGCTACGATACCGACGTCGAGAATCTCTGAGGAGGAACAAAGCGTGAGGTCCTGCAAGGTGAGTCTGTTTGTTTGCGGCTGCTTGGTGTTGCGCAAGATGAAATGGCCTTTTTCTCGCTATCGTTCCTCTCGTCGATTCATCGTGAGGTGTCGCTTCAGTTTGTTCAGAGAGATGTTTGCTTCCGCGCCCGCAGGTCATCGAAACATTTTACGGCTACGACGAAGACGTGTTGGTGGACTCGGACGGATCGTCCTTGTCTTTTCACACCGACAGAACCCCCGACACGGAACCCGAAGAGGTAGCCCGCCATTTCTGCCAGCGTATTGGCGCCAAACATTCCTCTTCAGCCTGGAATCGGACTCGTCTTTGCGTCGCGGGTGCTTTGTCGCCGGTCTGACTGATTCTGGTACTAGTGCTGTGTTGCATTGGTGTGTGCATGAGGAGGCGGAGCTTCGCTACCGCCAGCTGACGCAAGAATATCAAGCGCTGCAACGAGCCTACGCTCTGCTAGCCCAGACCAGCGGAGGGGACTACGACGCCGAGAAGGAGATCAAGGTGGCGCCCCTTCCCGCAACCCCCGGCCGGGTCGCAGCCTCCCCGTTCTCACCCAGCCTCGGGTGTTCTCTGGTCTGAAAGGAGGAGGAGGAGCCTCCCTCCTCCTCCTTTCAGACCAGAGAAAAGCTGATGGTAGTGTCAAACGCACCTCTTTCAATAATCACTCTTCCCTTAAATATCTACGAAAGTTATTTAATTCTCTAACATGTTCGGAGTTACTTTTTACGCGGCCCGTCAAAAGGGGAAACGGGCCTGCGCCCTTCAAATAATTAAATTACTTTCAGTTCTACACCAAACCGATAATCCGATTCAGACACTTCCGTTAATTTATTCAGACGAAGCAAACTGTCAAACGGATTGAAATTCACTCGTGTCTCAAATAACTACGAAAGTTATTCAATTCTCTAAAATTGTCTGATGTTACTTTTATTTATTACGGTCCTATGTTATACCATAATAACCCCCCGCACATTAATCAAATTGTCAAATCAACCCCGAACCATCGATTGTACATTCAGTACAAATCAGCGCACAACAAAGTAGATGAATATACACAACACATTTATTGAAGAAACATGAAATAGAATTACAAATCTTAATCACTCCAGAAACCGAACAATTTCACCCACTGATACCCGTGTTAATAAAATCATTCAATCCCAGAACAATTCGATTGCAAAACACAGTTCATGAAAGAGGGAATCAATTTTTAGCCAAGCAAAGAAATCAAGAAGTAAAAATCACATTTGTGCTTCTCCAAACAATTTATGTCACGCCACTATTCTCATAGTGACGGGTCCCTTGATCGAATTGACTAACAATATTGCTTTAAGCTGTTACAGAATACATTTTTAGCCAAGCAAAGAAATCAAAAAGTAAAAATCACATTTGTGCGTCCATGCGTGACTCACAATCCGACACCGTGTTCCTGTTTTATTTCTATTTTAACTTGCTTAGCTTATTTTGGCCCCTTTTTTGGTCTCATGTTTTGGTCTGGCGCCATCTTTTGGACAAATTTGGAATTTCAGCTCTGCCAATTTATTCCTGTGAACAATCCATATTTTACCATTTGCACCATCTCTTCCCCCCATGTTACATGACAGTAGAAATGGGTCACTATCAAAGCAGAGTAGCAGATCTGGAGTCAGCGCTGAAGCAACAAGGACAGGTAAGCTTATCAATGAGCACACCTTTTTCTCAGACAAAATAGCTACATTCTTCAGTCACTCATTCGTCTGGCATTACTGGACCAACACCCCCCCCCCCCCCCTGAACGTGGCTGGGAAAATGTGGAGAAAAGCAAATGTCATTTTCCAGTCAACCAAAGAATTTGTGGATGAAAATGACACAACATTCCAAAGCTGTCCACGCGTTTGTCTCTTCTAGAATGTCAAGTGGGTGGAGGAGAAGCAGCTGCTGCGTCAGAGCAATCAGCAGTTGGCCGAAAAGGTGACGGAAAGAAAGGCGCTGGGCGGAGTCGCTTGGCGTCACACCCGTCCGGAAGCCCCGCAGATGAGGTCTGACTGTCTTTTCAGGTCAGGCGGATGGAGGCGGAAGAAGCGCGTCTGAAAGAGCACATCCAGGATATCCGAGACCAAAACGAACTGCTTGAGTTCCGCATCCTGGAGCTGGAGGTGGGAAGACTCGCACAAGCGTTTTGAGGCCAGAGATGTGACGGACGGACGGACGGACGGACGGACGGACGGATGCATGCCTCTGCCTTTCAGGAGAGGGAGTGGCGCTCCCCCGTCTTGAAGTTTCTGCAAGTCCGTTTCCCAGACGGCCTCAGCCCTTTGCAGATCTACTGCGAGGCCGACGGCGTGAGCGTACGTAAGGCGTCCCTCGCAACCCTAACCTTAACCTGAGGTCCCAGAACACCTTACATTGCTCCTTGCGCCTTTCCCCAGGACATCGTCATCAGTGATCTGATGAAGAAGCTGGACATCCTGGGCGATAACGCCGTAAGTGTATGTCGAACTCCTTATGTTCGCACTCCACGAGACTCGGCGGCTCAAATGTGACTTTTGGAAGGCTTTGCGCTGAAAGAACCTTGTTGACGCTGTGCCTTTGGGCTCTTGCAGAATCTCACCAACGAGGAGCAGGTGGTCGTGATTCACGCCAGGACCCTTCCCACCCTAGCCGAGAAGGTAACGCGCACGTCCACGCACGCTCTCGCATTCTGCTTATGTGACAGCAGCCTTTCCTCAGTGGTTAGAATACATCAAAGTGACCAAGTCAGCACTTCAACAGAAGATGTTGGACATTGAAAGTGAGAAGGTAGACAGACACGCGACATCAGCCAAGGGGAACTCGGGGCAATGTGCCCCAACAATTCTGACCTTGAGCTGTGCTAGGATATGTTCTGCAACCAGAAGGGCTACCTGGATGAAGAGTTGGACTTCAGGAAGCGTTCCATGGACCAGGCTCATAAGGTAAGCCGCCCTCAAATCTCCCGCCGGACTACTGATGGACGAGGATTGCGGCCCAGAGGATCATGGAGCTGGAGGCCATGTTGTACGAGGCGCTACCGCAGCGGGACTGCCCCGCCACGGACGGCGAAAAAGCCAGCCACGCTGGCGTGAATGACGTGCTGACGGCGGATCAGAGACAAGAGCTTAGGAGCGCCGTGGACCAATGGAAGCGAGCCCTGATGTGGGAGTTGAGGGAGCGCGACGCTTGCATCCTCCAAGAGAGAATGGATCTGCTGCACAGCGCGCAACAGGTAAGGGCCCAAAGCCAGCCCGGCACTTACTTGCACGCTTACTGGCTTTTGAAGGCTACTTTCCATTTGTCCGTCCTAGAGGAACAAAGAGCTGAAAGAATTCATCGAAGCTCAGAAGAGACAAATCAAACAATTGGAGGAGAAGTTTCTGTTTCTCTTTCTAGTCTTCTCCTTGGCCTTCATTCTGTGGCCCTAACACCAGCTGGTGAGTGAGCTCCAGCGGCACCGCACTCGACACCTCCGATACACTGCCAGCCGGTCTCAGACGTTGGCAGACGCTCCGATGCCGACGTATACCCCCCGCCACGGTGACAGAGGCACCGCGTCACACCGGCGCTCATCCAATCAGAAGGCAGGAAAGGCAAATTCACATGCAGGGCACTCTTGAACCAGAAGAGAGCGCCACAAAAAACGGTTGTTGCCCCAAACGCGCACTAAAAAGGGTCAGAATAACAAGAGTCCCACCGGCCAGCCGGGGCCACCCGTCCATCCATTTCTTCAGGGGGGGAAAAAATTGGAGTCACCGGTGAGTACATGTTGCATTTAGCTCTGCTTTTCTGCTTCTGTCTTCAAGTGTGTGGCATCCTGCGACCAAAGATTCAGCCAACCCCAAAGCGGTTGACCTCAACGTCCCACCACCATTCCTACCAGAGCAGGTGACGTGATGCTTTGGACATCCTTCCGTCTCAGATGCCCAAAAGTACTCTTTGCCACATCTGCGGCAATACGGTGTCTTTTCAAAGGTGCAAATAAATCCAGCGTGGGCGGAACACGCACGTCTTCGGTTTTTCCCGCTTTGTTTGTGTGACAGCTGTTGTGAAAATTTTACACAAATAAAGTTGTATAGTACAGGTTTGGCCAAGCCGCAACTCCCGAACAGCATGCGGCTCTTTTATGTTCATATCAACATTTGTGTGTGTGTGTGTGTGTAGGTGTGTGTGTGTGTGTGTGTGTGTGGGGGGGGGGGGTTGTGCGTGTTGGCTTCACTTGAGTTCAATTTAGTATTTTCGTCAAAAGCGCATGTGGTGAAATTCCACAAAGTAGGATGGGCAAACACATTCCAGTAAACTATTAGTGTCAATTGGGCTCTCGAAATGGCAGGGAAAAGATGCACAGCAAAACGAAAATATGTAGATGAACACAGGACGTTTTTATCAGAGTGGGAAAGTTTCTATTTTTTGTTGAACGTGATGGCAAACCATTCTGCCTGATACGTCAGACCTCAGCGCATTTCAAAGATTCAAATCTTCAGCGCCATGCACTTCAGCTCACTCCATGCTAACATTGATCAGGCGTCGAACCCGCAACATCATGCTTAAGAGGTGGACATGCTAACCAGTGCGCCATTATGTCAACGCATAACAACTGTAAGAACTTCCGCCGGAATTCAAATCCGCGGGGAGAGTTAACTTGTTTAAAAGGGAGTGGGCAGAAGAATTATTTAATTTATTTAAATCTATTTGGAGTGTGCGCCATTATGTCAATGCATAACAACTGTAAGTCTACTAAACAAAACAGCGGTTGCTATATGACGTCTGCCACGTCGTGGTCACGTGACGCGGACGTGACGTCGACGCCTACTTTACATCCCACCGATCACAGGACCCCTCGGCTGCATAACCGCGCCCCCTTCCCAACCAATCGGATTTGCTATACGCGAAAACGACGCCAATGGGCGGGCTCTTCCGCCAGAATTTAAATCCGTGGGCGTGGCTCGCAACAGGAAGTAGGAAAATGGCGATGTTGACAAAGACACAGCGGATGGTAACATACGACTAACGAGAGAAATATTTTTATTTTCTGCTTGCAACTGGACCGTCCAGAGCGTACACGGTAAGTACAACTCATCGTTTTTAAAAAGAAGTACTTTTGTTGCCCTGAAAAGCGAGTGAGTGTGGCGTTTGGGGGGAACGTCGAATTTCGACGATTCTTTCTGGTCAACGGTTGTAAATGATTGCGTTGATTAAAAAAGAAAACTTGATGTAACTCTACTTTTAACTGCCGTTTCAGATAAGCGGGTATTACGTCGCAGTCATGTGCCGCGGATATGACGTAATTGGCTGACCTTCCACCAAAATTCAAATCTGTTGGCGCGATGGCCGTGAGCCACTGAGCAACGACGAATATCAACAGAAATATCTTTATTTTCTGCTTGCAACTGGACCGTCTACAGCGTACACGGTAAGTAACACTCATTGTGTTTAAAGAGATTTACGTTTGTAATAGCAACGTGTAGCTGAGGCGCTAGCAGAAGTGTAGCCGCGTTGCGTTGTACGTGTGAATATTGGTCCAGGCGAAATGTTAATGTTTAATTTCATTCCTTTAGGTTCCACGGTGTTTGTTGGCTGCAAGTTTTCCACTGCAAGAAGAGGCTCGTATCATTGACCAGGAGCGAGCTACAACGGTGAGTAGCCATAACATTTATGTTAAACACTTCCTATTTCATGTCTAACAGTACTTGATTTAACAAATAACCATAAATAAATACAGTGTGGGCACTGAAGTTAACATATGTGATTATGCTGCCTAATCTGTCACCGAGTATATTGTTGCAAAGTAATATAAGATCCAAAGTTGTAATTCAGAATAGTTTTCAAAAGAAGGCCATTAGAATTATATACAAGTCTGATTACCCTGAACATAACAACAAGCTATTAATTAAATCACAAATTCTTCAATTCAAAGATTTGGTAGATTATCAGAATAATAATGTCTAACAGTAATTGATTTAACACATCACGATAAGTAGATTGAGTGTGGGCACTCTCAAGTTAACATATGTGATTATACTGCCTAATCTGTTACAGAGTATGTTGTTGCCAAGTAATGTAGAATAGATCCAAAGTAGTAATCCAGAATAGTTTTGAAAAGGCCATTAGAATAATAAACAAATCTGATTACCTTGAACATAATAGTTAAGTGTTGAATATGTCCTATGAAGTCAAAATTTGGCACCATCATGTGGTGAAATTTGGAATTGCATCACATCCAATTTTGCCTGGGAACAAACAGATTAAATAAATCTTAGACTTAAATAAGCCACTCCTTCTCAAACAAGTAAACTCTGCCCATTTTGCGCAGTAGATGTTCTGTTAATATCTAGTATTTATACAAAGTCATAATTTAAATTGCTTTTAACCTTCATTCATCGCTTCAACCAACATTACTCGCTCTTATTACCAACTTGTATCGATTTAACTGAGCGTTTAATACTTCCTATCAGGTCTCAAGTCAAGATTTGGCAAAATACAATTTCAGCAAATCCAATTTTGCCAGGCAACAAAAAGAGATTAAATAAACTAAATAAGTCTTCTTCCCATTAAATAAATCAGAAAAGTCTGTCTTGCAACCAGTCCTCTTCAAACAAGTAAAGTCTGCCCGTTTTGTGCCGTAGATTTTGTGTCTATGCCTAGTATTTATACAAAATCATAATTTAAACGACTTCATTCCTTCATTCACTTTGGAAATTTGGAATTGCAGCAAATCGAATTTTGCCAGGGAACAAAAATAGATCAATTAAACTAAATAAGTCTTCTTCCCATTAAATAAATTAAAAAAGTCTGTCTTGTAACCAGTCCTTTTCAAACAAGTAAAGTCTGCCCATTTTGTGCCGTAGATTTTGTGTTTATGCCTAGTATTTATACAAAATCATAATTTAAAGGATTTCATTCCTTCATTCACTTTGGAAATTTGGAATTGCAGCACGTCAAATTTTGCCTGGGAAGAAAAGTAGATTAAATAAATTTAATAAGTCTTACTACTTCCCAATAAATAAATTAAATACGTCTTACTTGTTCCCACTCCTTTTCAAAAAAGTAGTTTAAAACGAGGGCCCTTCACTCAACCTTTAACCTCAACACCGCACGTCACATTGTGTTGTATCTGTGAATGTTGGTTGTGGCCAAATGATAGTTTTCTTTCATTCGTTTAGGTTCCACGGTGTTTGTTGGCTATATGTTTTCCACTGTCAGAAGGATGAAAATACAAAGTACAACGCTTGGACGTGGGCGACGACGTCACCGGTGAGTCCTTCCTTCCTATTTATTTACCTTCTAGGTGCTAGGTGCCGCACTGAACAACATTATGCCGCACTGAACAACATTATGCCGCACTGAACAACACCATGCCGCACTGAACAACACCATGCCGCACTGAACAACATTATGCCGCACTGAACACCATGCCGCACTGAACAACACCATCCCGCACTGAACAACACCATCCCGCACTGAACAACACCATCCCGCACTGAACAACACCATGCCGCACTGAACAACACCATGCCGCACTGAACAACACCATGCCGCACTGAACAACACCATGCCGCACTGAACAACACCATGCCGCACTGAACAACACCATGCCGCACTGAACAACACCATGCCGCACTGAACAACACCATGCCGCACTGAACAACACCATCCCGCACTGAACAACATTATGCCGCACTGAACAACATTATGCCGCACTGAACAACATTATGCCGCACTGAACAACATTATGCCGCACTGAACAACATTATGCCGCACTGAACAACATTATGCCGCACTGAACAACATTATGCCGCACTGAAAAACACCATGCCGCACTGAACAACACCATGCCGCACTGAACAACACCATGCCGCACTGAACAACACCATGCCGCACTGAACAACACCATGCCGCACTGAACAACACCATGCCGCACTGAACAACACCATGCCGCACTGAACAGCACCATGCCGCACTGAACAGCACCATGCCGCACTGAACAACACCATGCCGCACTGAACAACACCATGCCGCACTGAACAACACCATGCCGCACTGAACAACACCATGCCGCACTGAACAACATTACGCCGCACTGAACAACATTACGCCGCACTGAACAACACCATGCCGCACTTAACACCATGCCGCACTGAACAACACCATGCCGCACTGAAGAACACCATTCCGCACTGAACAACACCATGCTGCACTGAACAACACGACGCCGCACTGAACAACACCATGCCGCACTGAACAACACCATGCCGCACTGAACAACACCATGCCGCACTGAACAACACCATGCCGCACTGAACAACACCATGCCGCACTGAACAACACCATGCCGCACTGAACAACACCATGCCGCACTGAACAACACCATGCCGCACTGAACAACACCATGCCGCACTGAACAACACCATGCCGCACTGAACAACATTATGCCGCACTGAACACCATGCCGCACTGAACAACACCATGCCGCACTGAACAACACCATGCCGCACTGAACAACACCATGCCGCACTGAACAACACCATGCCGCACTGAACAACACCATCCCGCACTGAACAACATTATGCCGCACTGAACAACATTATGCCGCACTGAACAACATTATGCCGCACTGAACAACATTATGCCGCACTGAACAACATTATGCCGCACTGAAAAACACCATGCCGCACTGAACAACACCATGCCGCACTGAACAACACCATGCCGCACTGAACAACACCATGCCGCACTGAACAACACCATGCCGCACTGAACAACACCATGCCGCACTGAACAACACCATGCCGCACTGAACAACACCATGCCGCACTGAACAACACTATGCCGCACTGAACAACATTATGCCGCACTGAACAACACCATGCCGCACTGAACAACACCATGCCGCACTGAACAACACCATCCCGCACTGAACAACACCATCCCGCACTGAACACCATCCCGCACTGAACAACACCATGCCGCACTGAACAAATCCATGCCGCACTGAACAACACCATGCCGAACAACACCATGCCGCACTGAACAACACCATCCCGCACTGAACAACACCATCCCGCACTGAACAACACCATCCCGCACTGAACAACACCATCCCGCACTGAACAACACCATGCCGCACTGAACAACACCATGCCAAACTGAACAACACCATCCCGCACTGAACAACACCATCCCGCACTGAACAACACCATCCCGCACTGAACAACACCATCCCGCACTGAACAACACCATTCCGCACTGAACAACTTTATGCCGCACTGAACAACATTATGCCGCACTGAACAACATTATGCCGCACTGAAAAACACCATGCCGCACTGAACAACACCATGCCGCACTGAACAACACCATGCCGCACTGAACAACACCATGCCGCACTGAACAACACCATGCCGCACTGAACAACACCATGCCGCACTGAACAACACCATGCCGCACTGAACAGCACCATGCCGCACTGAACAGCACCATGCCGCACTGAACAGCACCATGCCGCACTGAACAGCACCATGCCGCACTGAACAGCACCATGCCGCACTGAACAACACCATGCCGCACTGAACAACACCATGCCGCACTGAACAACACCATGCCCCACTGAACAACATTACGCCGCACTGAACAACACCATGCCGCACTTAACAACACCATGCCGCACTGAACAACACCATGCCGCACTGAACAACACCATGCCGCACTGAACAACACCATGCTGCACTGAACAACACGACACCGCACTGAACAACACGACGCCGCACTGAACAACACCATGCCGCACTGAACAACACCATGCCGCACTGAACAACACCATGCCGCACTGAACAACACCATGCCGCACTGAACAACACCATGCCGCACTGAACAACACCATGCCGCACTGAACAACACCATGCCGCACTGAACAACACCATCCCGCACTGAACAACACCATGCCGCACTGAACAACATTATGCCGCACTGAACAACATTATGCCGCACTGAACAACATTATGCCGCACTGAACAACATCATGTCGCACTGAACAACACCATGTCGCACTGAACAACACCATGCCGCACTGAACAACACCATCCCGCACTGAACAACACCATGCCGCACTGAACTACACCATGCCGCACTGAACTACACCATGCCGCACTGAACTACACCATGCCGCACTGAACAACACCATGCCGCACTGAACAACACCATGCCGCACTGAACAACACCATGCCGCACTGAACAACACCATGCCGCACTGAACAACACCATGCCGCACTGAACAACACCATCCCGCACTGAACAACACCATGCCGCACTGAACAACATTATGCCCCACTGAACAACAATATACCGCACTGAACAACAATATACCGCACTGAACAACATTATGCCGCACTGAACAACACCATGCCGCACTGAACAACATTATGCCGCACTGAACAACATTATGCCGCACTGAACACCATGCCGCACTGAACACCATGCCGCACTGAACAACACCATGCCGCACTGAACAACACCATGCCGCACTGAACAACACCATGCCGCACTGAACAACACCATGCCGCACTGAACAACACCATCCCGCACTAAACAACACCATGCCGCACTGAACAACACCATGCCGCACTGAACAACACCATCCCGCACTGAACAACACCATGCCGCACTGAACAACACCATGCCGCACTGAACAACACCATGCCGCACTGAACAACACCATGCCGCACTGAACAACACCATGCCGCACTGAACAACACCATGCCGCACTGAACAACACCATCCCGCACTGAACAACACCATCCCGCACTGAACAACATTATGCCGCACTGAACAACATTATGCCGCACTGAACAACATTATGCCGCACTGAACAACATCATGTCGCACTGAACAACACCATGCCGCACTGAACAACACCATGCCCCACTGAACAACATTACGCCGCACTGAACAATATTATGCCGCACTGAACAACACCATGCCGCACTGAACAACACCATGCCGCACTGAACAACACCATGCCGCACTGAACAACACCATGCCGCACTGAACAACATCATGCCGCACTGAACAACAACATGCCGCACTGAACAACAACATGCCGCACTGAACAACACGACGCCGCACTGAACAACACTACGCCGCACAGAACAACACGACGCCGCACAGAATAACACAATACCGCACAGAACAACACCATGCCGCACAAACAGTTTTAGATAATATTACGTCGCAGTCATGCGACGCGGACATGACGTCAATAGGCGGAACTCATGGCAAAATTATAATCCGTGGGCGTGGCTTGCAACAGGAAGTAGGAAAGCGGCAATGCTGGCAAACAAGACACAGCGGTTAGTAACACGACGACTAACAAGACAAATATTTTTGTTTTCAGCTTGCAACTTGACCGTCTAGAGCGTACAAGGTAATTACAACTCATTGTTTTGAAAAATATGTTTTTTTGTTGGCCTGAAAAGCGAGGCAGTGTGGCATTTGGGAGGAACGTCGAACTCGGCGTCTGCTTCCAGCCACAGACGCCAAATTTCGACGATTATTTCGACTGGTCAACGTTTGTAAATTATTGCGTTGATTAAAAACTTTATTTAACTCTACTCTTAACTTTGCCGTTTCAGATATGCGGGTATTACACCGCGGAAATGACGTCAATAGGCTGAACTCTGGCCAAAATTCAAATCTGTGGGCGCAATGGCCTTGAGCGAGACAACGGATACAAACACGACGATTATCAACAGAAATATCTTTATTTTCTGCTTGCAAGTGGACCGTCTAGAGCGTACACGGTAAGTACAACTCATTGTGTTTTAAAAGATTTATGTTTGTGTAGTTTGCGTTGCGTTGTATCTGTGAATGTTGGTTGAGGCTAAATGTTAATGTTTAATTTCCTTCCTTTAGGTTCCACGGTGTTTGTTGGCTGTATGTTTTCCACTGCAAGAAGAGGCTCGTATCATTGACCAGCAGGAGCTACAATGGTGAGTACCCCTTTCGTCGTCCATTTATGTTAAACACTTCCTGTTTCATGTCTAACAGTACTCGATTTAACAAATAACCATAAATAAATACAGTGTGGGCAGTCAAGTTAACATATGTGATTATCCTGCCTAATATGTTTATCACAAATATGTCACTAATATGTTTATTTGTTTATCACAACACCTTTGGACCTTCAGCAATCGATTATTTCCCTTCATCTACATAGAGACAGAACGATGGTGTCTTAAACATCTCATTCATTTCACCAAATAACTTCACGCAGGTGGATAACGGCCGTCTCGGTCACGCTATGTTGCGTGATGCAGTTTTGAAGAACCAAATGCATTTATTCAATGAATAAGTCAAGCTAGATCTATGTTTATGATGTTGTACGTTACGGTACCGATTGAAGTTGAGTCCGAAGCCAGTGGAAAACAGCGCTGCGTTTGTGCTCTCCAGGTACAAATGTTGTGATCTCTGACTGACGACCGGGCGAGACTCGAGTAAGAGATGTCCAAACGAGCTCCGGCAGGGCGGGTCAAGGCGGAGCGAACGGACGCCTTTCAGGCCGCCAATGACGAGCTGAGAGCCAAACTGATGGACGTCCAGTTAGAACTTCAGCAGGAGAAGAACAAGGTGAAAACCTCAACAGACAGACACTGCCTTCCTCCCTGCCTGCTTCCCTGCCTGCCTCCCTGCCTGCCTCCCTGCCTGCCTGCCTCCCTGCTTGCCTCCCTCCCGCCCTCCCTCCCTCCCTCCCTCCCTCCCAGTTTCCCCGATGTAGATTTGACATGCGTGTGCCATGACTGTGTCAGCCTACGTCAACAAATGCACCGAGGACGTCAGCACCACTAAGAATATCATCACCCGGGGCAACCAACGACCCTGGATGACTGAGGAGGTACGTCAAACGCTACGAGCGCGGAACTCTGCCTTCAAGTCTGGCGACAAGGAGACACTGAGGACAGCGAGAGCCAACTTGAACCGTGCCATCAGGGTAGCGAAGCGAGACCACAGTCGAAAAATTCAGGATCGTTTCCACGACGCCAACAACACCAGGAGTATGTGGCAAGGCATACGGGCGATTACAGACTACAACTCACCCTCCCCCCCCGGTGGGTGAAGTTGATGCTGACTTTCTAAATGGTCTAAATAACTTCTTTGGGAGGTTCGAGGCACTAAACGGCACTCCAGCAGTTAAAACTGTCCCCCATCAGGAAGAGGAGGTACTCTGCCTTGACTCCGCCGATGTGTTGAAGACCCTGAGGAGAGTCAACCCCCGTAAGGCCCCTGGCCCCGACAACATTCCTGGGCGTGTGTTCAGGGAATGTGCAAGTCAGCTGGCTGGGGTCATCACAGACATTTTTAACACCTCGCTGGGCCAAGCCACAGTGCCAGCGTGCTTTAAGACTGCCTCCATCATTCCGGTGCCGAAGAAACCTCAAATCACCTCATTTAATGATTACCGGCCTGTTGCACTGACTCCGGTCATGATGAAGTGCTTCGAAAGGCTGCTTAAAGATCACATCGTTTCCAGACTCCCCCCATTATTTGACCCGTTCCAGTTTGCCGACCGGCAAAACCGCTCCACTCAGGACGCCATCTCCTCCGTTCTTCACCTGAGCCTGGCTCACCTGGAGAAGAAGAACAGCCATGTTCGGATGCTGTTCCTGGACTTCAGCTCAGCGTTTAACACCATCATCCCACAGCATCTAGTAGGAAAATTGGAACACCTGGGCTTCAACACCCCCCTTCGCAACTGGCTGCTAGACTTCCTCACCAACAGACCTCAGTCAGTCCGGGTCGGACAGAACACCTCTGATGTCATCACCCTCAGCACAGGCTCCCCTCAGGGCTGCGTCCTGAGCCCCCTGCTGTTCACCCTGATGACACACGACTGCGTCCCCAGGTTCACCACCAATCACATCGTGAAGTTCGCAGACGACACAACGGCGGTGGGGCTCATCAGAGACAACAACGACCTGGACTACAGAGAGGAGGTGGAGCAGCTGGTGGGCTGGTGCAGAGACAACTGGTGTTTGTGGACTTCAGCTCGGCGTTCAACACCATCGCTCCTGACATCCTCCAACAGAAGCTCATCCAGCTTGCGGTGCCTGCCTCCACCTGTCAGTGGATCACCAGCTTCCTGACCAACAGGAGACAGCGTGTGAGGCTGGGGAGCATCACATCTGACACCCTGACCACCAACACTGGAGCCCCTCAGGGATGCGTCCTCTCCCCACTGCTCTTCTCCCTCTACACCAACGATTTCTCCGCAAGTGACTCTTCCGTGAAGCTCCTGAAGTATGCAGACGACACCACCCTCATCGGACTGATCCAGAACGGTGATGAGACTGCGTACAGACAGGAGGTGGAGCGGCTGGTCCACTGGTGCAGCCAAAACCACCTGGACCTGAACCCGCTCAAGACCGTGGAGATGACAGTGGACTTCAGGCGAGGCCCTTCACCACTTTCACCCCTCACTATCCGCAGTAATACTATTCTCTCCACAGACACCTTCAAGTTCCTGGGAACCACAATCTCTCGGGACCTGAAATGGACCGGCCACATAGACTCTGTCCGCAAGAAGGCCCAGCAGAGGCTGTACTTCCTGAGACAGCTCAAGAAGTTCAACCTGCCACGGGAGCTGCTGAAGACCTTCTACACTGCCATCATCCAGTCTGTCCTCTGCACCTCCATCACTGTCTGGTTTGGATCGGCCTCCAAACAAGACAAGCACAGACTGCAACGGACAATAAGGACTGCAGAAAAGATAATTGGAATCAACCTCCCATCTATCCAAGACTTGTACCTGTCCAGGACCAGGAAACGTGCAAGTAACATCTCAACAGACCCTTCGCACCCAGGTTGCAGCCTGTTTGAACTACTCCCCTCCGGACGCCGTTATAGAGCTCTGTACACAAAAACCAGCAGACACAGAGACAGCTTCTTCCCCCAGGCTGTCGCTCTGATGAACTCACACCACTCTTAGAGTCTCAGAGTCATTACTGTGCAATAACATCCCGCTTGCCACACCTTTTTTGTCTACACTGTTTGTACTATGTGTCCTCTCTGCATCCATTGCAGCCTGGTCATCCTAGAAGAGGGACCCTCCCATCTGTGGTCTCTTCTCAAGGTTTCTCATTTCCCCTAGCTGGAGTTTTGAGTTTTTCCTTGCCCTCTTGGGAGTTTAAGATCAGGGGGTGTTTGAGAATATCTTTCGTTCTTCACATGTCCTGAGTGTTGTTGTTAGTCACCTAAATGTTGAACAGAGGCTGTGATTTACCGAAGTCAAATTCCTTGTTTGGCACGCTCAAACATGGCGAATAAAAAAAACTCTTGAACAGCCTGATCCTGAATGTGGAGAAGATGAAGGAGATCATCGTCGACTTCAGAAAAAAACAGCCTCACCACGCTCCACTGATCATCAACAGCTCAGCTGTGGAGGTGGTCAGCAGCACCAAATTCCTGGGGGTCCACATCACAGAAGACCTCACCTGGACTATGAACACTACGGCACTGATCAAGAGGGCACAGAAGCGCTTGTACTTCCTGCGGAGGATGAGGAGAGCCCACCTGCCCCCACCCATCATGAGGACGTTCTACAGGAGCACCATAGAGAGCATTCTGACAAGCTGACTCTCTGTGTGGTGTGGAGGCTGCACCGCCTCCGATTGGAAGAACGTGAGGAGAGTGGTGAGGACAGCAGAGAGGATCATAGGGGCTCCTCTTCCCTCCATTCAGGACATTTCATCTCAGCGCTGCATGTCCCGTGCCCGTAACATCATCAATGACCCATCACACCCCCACCATGGACTGTTCTCCCTGCTGCCCTCTGGGAAGAGGTTTCGCACAATCCGCTGCAGGTCCACCAGGTTCTGCAACAGCTTTTTCCCTGCTGTCATCAGACTGTTGAACATTAGAACTGTTGAGCTCTAAACTGAACTCTGCATCACACATTCACAGAACTGTACTTTATGACACTACGGACCTCTATCTTGCACTATCTCGCACTACCAACTTTACTGAACTTGTGTAAACCCTTTAAATAGAAGTTTAATACATGGTTTAGCATTCCTCTGCACACTCTTGAATACTGTTTTGCCTACTTGCACTATTGCATAATTAGCACTGCTGCACTTTATACTTATTTGTAATATATATATATATATACAGTATATGTATATATATATTTTCATAGGATATGTTACTTCTATTCAACTGCAATATCACTACTTTGTTGTAAGCCGTGTGCAACGAAATTTCGTTTTGTATGCACCATGTGCAGACAAGATGACAATAAAGTTTGTCTAAGTCATGTCAGGTCAGCTGTCTGGAGAGAGAGAGAAGTCAGGACCTGCGGGCGGAGCACCACCGTGCCACCGCCGCCATGACGGAACTCAAAAGCAAACTCCATGAGGAGAAGCAGAAAGAGTTAGCCGTTACCAGGGAGACATTACTGCGGCAGCATGAAATGGAGCTGATGAGAGTGATCAAAATCAAAGATGGAGAGATCCAGCGACTGAATGCCTTGGTCCTCAGCCTGAGGGACGGCTCCATGGACAAGGTGATCCGCTCAATCCGTGTCTGACTATCCGCACGCCACGTCGGGCTCCGATGCGGCCGCTACCGTATTGTGTAGCTTGTCCTCAGTAAGCGTCGCGGCGCTCCGTTGCGGTCTCAACGGCCCGATGTGGCGCAATGTCTGCTCAGGTGAGGAGCGGGGGCGCTTTGCTGGCGGAAGTGGAGGAGACGCGGCGGTGTCGGGAGACCGAGCGGTGTCGCCTCCACCAGGAGCGCGGAAGAAGCCCTGGCAGCGGCCCAGCAGGCCTGGCAGTCCCGAGCGGCCGAGCTCCGATCGGCTCATCACCAGCATCGGGAGGAGCTGAGCCGAACCAAGAGAGACTGCGAGAGGGAGATCCGCCGACTGGTAGGACTGATCAGATGCGCGGTGCGTGGCTATGTTCCCAATTTCGTTGTATACCTGCAGTGCAATGACACCTAAGGCATTCTATTCTATTCTATTTCACAAGAAGAAAACGTCCGGTTGCTCGCTTCGCTTTTGTCACAGCAATGGTGTTCTAGTCGATTCAAGATAAAAATTGGCCGGTTGCTCTCTTTGTTTTTGTCACAATTCTGGCAAATGAGTTTGCCCGCCTGCCTGAGCGCTCCCCGTTTGTACATCCAGATGGATGAGATCAAGCTGAAAGACAGAGCGGTTAGTGTTTTGGATAAATCCCTGGGGCCGGCCACGTCCACCGCCTTCAGCTGCAGACTCAGGCTGCCGAGCAGCAGATCGCTGCCCTGAGGGATTCCCAAAGGGCGGGCCTAAACTACCCTGGAAGTGGGGTCAACGGCGCTACTAGCAATCCTCTTCATAGCGTAAGCCACCTCATCACACACTTGCAGTACGCATGACTTAGTTCGTTGCTGGAGGAAGGTAGCACAAAAACAGTTTTGAACTTTGAACGAGTGGTTGTGTGTGTGTGTTGCGGGGCGTTTTCAGTCTCAGGAGGATCGGGACACGCGAAGGTTTCATCTGAAAATCGCTGAGCTCAGCGCAGTCATCAGGAAACTGGAGGATCGAAACGCCCTGCTTTCTGAAGAGCGCAATGAACTGGTAATTTATTGACGGCACGCTTGAAGGTTTGCGCTACGTTTGATGCGCGCCATCCAGCGAGGCACCCATTGCGCTTGCTTATTAGTTGAGCGGCGCGGCGAGTCGGTTGCCTGGTAGATGTCTTTTATTGGGAGCCAAAGCCACGATTCCGTTCAAACCGATGCAAAAGGAATGGATACGTTCTGGCCCGCGTGTTGTGCGTCTTTCGCATCCCGCACTTCATGCTTGCAGCTTAAGCGACTGAGAGAAACAGAAAGCCAGTTTCTGCCACTCCTGTACAAAAACAAACGCCTGAGCAGGAAGAATGAAGAACTCTCACTGGTGCTGTGTCGCCTTGAAAACAAAGTGCGCTTTGTCACCCAGGAGAACGAGGAGATGGCAAGCTTGGTAAGTCGACGCGGACAACGGCGGCGTGCCAACAGAGTCCACTGCATTTGTGTTCCACAGAGAAGGCCTAGTTCGCTCAATGACCTGGAGCGCGGTTGCGGCCAGCAGGACGGTGAAATGGAGTTCCTTCAAGTTGTGGAGCAGCGGCACATCATCGACGACTTGTCCAAGGTCTTCAGGCAGGTGACTCGGTGCACGTACGGCAGCGCCGCGCTCGCTCGCTGTCGCCAGGAAACCTTTTCCGTCCAAAGCTTGGCCGGCGGCCGCCATCCAAAAAATTGGCCCCTTAAACTCCGACCTTTCAAGCAGGAGCATTGTGCGCACGCGTTTGAACACGCTTTAGACTTGTTTTGCCGTTTTCAGCAGCTCAAAGCTCCCGTTTTGTCAGCGCCTTTGCCACTCGCTGTGCGCTGAAAACGACGGACTCGCCCGGCTGCTCAGCCCGTCAACCATGAGCCGCGAGCGCGACGTCATTGTCCGTAGGCAGCTAGTGGCAAAATGCACCCTGTTAGAGTTGCGCTCGCTCCAACTTATTTTGCAAGAACCACACGGGAGACAAGTAAGTTCTTTTGGACACCTGCAGGTGGAGAGTCCATCCGTTGTACGAATGAAGTCTGACTCTCGGCTCCCGCACGAGCATTTTTATTAAGAGAAACAGGGTGGGTGTAAGAGTGGATTGAATAGAGAAAGCCCTTGACCTCTAGTCAAAACATAGCAAGGGATGTTTTACGACTTTGTGTAGGAAGGGATAAGCGATAGGGATAAATAAGGGATAAATAATATTATTTATTACAGGTTGCAGTCAAAGTCAAAGCAACATAATCATACGATAAAGATAATCTGGAAAACCCTGACACACCCTGTAGTTGTCACTTTTGGAAAAGACGAGCGTCCCTCCAATCATCGCCGGTGACGGGTTTTTCAGGCTCTGGAGACAGGAGCTCATGTCAGAAATGTCATCGTGAGTCGCGTTTGTTTCTGCGCCGGAGCCGTTCGTTCCCTTTGCATCCAAAGAATCTCAAAGGCGGATTATTTGTGTCGACAGGAGAGAGATTTGCTGCTACGATACCGACGTCGAGAATCTCTGAGGAGGAACAAAGCGTGAGGTCCTGCAAGGTGAGTCTGTTTGTTTGCGGCTGCTTGGTGTTGCGCAAGATGAAATGGCCTTTTTCTCGCTATCGTTCCTCTCGTCGATTCATCGTGAGGTGTCGCTTCAGTTTGTTCAGAGAGATGTTTGCTTCCGCGCCCGCAGGTCATCGAAACATTTTACGGCTACGACGAAGACGTGTTGGTGGACTCGGACGGATCGTCCTTGTCTTTTCACACCGACAGAACCCCCGACACGGAACCCGAAGAGGTAGCCCGCCATTTCTGCCAGCGTATTGGCGCCAAACATTCCTCTTCAGCCTGGAATCGGACTCGTCTTTGCGTCGCGGGTGCTTTGTCGCCGGTCTGACTGATTCTGGTACTAGTGCTGTGTTGCATTGGTGTGTGCATGAGGAGGCGGAGCTTCGCTACCGCCAGCTGACGCAAGAATATCAAGCGCTGCAACGAGCCTACGCTCTGCTAGCCCAGACCAGCGGAGGGGACTACGACGCCGAGAAGGAGATCAAGGTGGCGCCCCTTCCCGCAACCCCCGGCCGGGTCGCAGCCTCCCCGTTCTCACCCAGCCTCGGGTGTTCTCTGGTCTGAAAGGAGGAGGAGGAGCCTCCCTCCTCCTCCTTTCAGACCAGAGAAAAGCTGATGGTAGTGTCAAACGCACCTCTTTCAATAATCACTCTTCCCTTAAATATCTACGAAAGTTATTTAATTCTCTAACATGTTCGGAGTTACTTTTTACGCGGCCCGTCAAAAGGGGAAACGGGCCTGCGCCCTTCAAATAATTAAATTACTTTCAGTTCTACACCAAACCGATAATCCGATTCAGACACTTCCGTTAATTTATTCAGACGAAGCAAACTTTCAAACGGATTGAAATTCACTCGTGTCTCAAATAACTACGAAAGTTATTCAATTCTCTAAAATTGTCTGATGTTACTTTTATTTATTACGGTCCTATGTTATACCATAATAACCCCCCGCACATTAATCAAATTGTCAAATCAACCCCGAACCATCGATTGTACATTCAGTACAAATCAGCGCACAACAAAGTAGATGAATATACACAACACATTTATTGAAGAAACATGAAATAGAATTACAAATCTTAATCACTCCAGAAACCGAACAATTTCACCCACTGATACCCGTGTTAATAAAATCATTCAATCCCAGAACAATTCGATTGCAAAACACAGTTCATGAAAGAGGGAATCAATTTTTAGCCAAGCAAAGAAATCAAGAAGTAAAAATCACATTTGTGCTTCTCCAAACAATTTATGTCACGCCACTATTCTCATAGTGACGGGTCCCTTGATCGAATTGACTAACAATATTGCTTTAAGCTGTTACAGAATACATTTTTAGCCAAGCAAAGAAATCAAAAAGTAAAAATCACATTTGTGCGTCCATGCGTGACTCACAATCCGACACCGTGTTCCTGTTTTATTTCTATTTTAACTTGCTTAGCTTATTTTGGCCCCTTTTTTGGTCTCATGTTTTGGTCTGGCGCCATCTTTTGGACAAATTTGGAATTTCAGCTCTGCCAATTTATTCCTGTGAACAATCCATATTTTACCATTTGCACCATCTCTTCCCCCCATGTTACATGACAGTAGAAATGGGTCACTATCAAAGCAGAGTAGCAGATCTGGAGTCAGCGCTGAAGCAACAAGGACAGGTAAGCTTATCAATGAGCACACCTTTTTCTCAGACAAAATAGCTACATTCTTCAGTCACTCATTCGTCTGGCATTACTGGACCAACACCCCCCCCCCCCCCCCCTGAACGTGGCTGGGAAAATGTGGAGAAAAGCAAATGTCATTTTCCAGTCAACCAAAGAATTTGTGGATGAAAATGACACAACATTCCAAAGCTGTCCACGCGTTTGTCTCTTCTAGAATGTCAAGTGGGTGGAGGAGAAGCAGCTGCTGCGTCAGAGCAATCAGCAGTTGGCCGAAAAGGTGACGGAAAGAAAGGCGCTGGGCGGAGTCGCTTGGCGTCACACCCGTCCGGAAGCCCCGCAGATGAGGTCTGACTGTCTTTTCAGGTCAGGCGGATGGAGGCGGAAGAAGCGCGTCTGAAAGAGCACATCCAGGATATCCGAGACCAAAACGAACTGCTTGAGTTCCGCATCCTGGAGCTGGAGGTGGGAAGACTCGCACAAGCGTTTTGAGGCCAGAGATGTGACGGACGGACGGACGGACGGACGGACGGACGGACGGATGCATGCCTCTGCCTTTCAGGAGAGGGAGTGGCGCTCCCCCGTCTTGAAGTTTCTGCAAGTCCGTTTCCCAGACGGCCTCAACCCTTTGCAGATCTACTGCGAGGCCGACGGCGTGAGCGTACGTAAGGCGTCCCTCGCAACCCTAACCTTAACCTGAGGTCCCAGAACACCTTACATTGCTCCTTGCGCCTTTCCCCAGGACATCGTCATCAGTGATCTGATGAAGAAGCTGGACATCCTGGGCGATAACGCCGTAAGTGTATGTCGAACTCCTTATGTTCGCACTCCACGAGACTCGGCGGCTCAAATGTGACTTTTGGAAGGCTTTGCGCTGAAAGAACCTTGTTGACGCTGTGCCTTTGGGCTCTTGCAGAATCTCACCAACGAGGAGCAGGTGGTCGTGATTCACGCCAGGACCCTTCCCACCCTAGCCGAGAAGGTAACGCGCACGTCCACGCACGCTCTCGCATTCTGCTTATGTGACAGCAGCCTTTCCTCAGTGGTTAGAATACATCAAAGTGACCAAGTCAGCACTTCAACAGAAGATGTTGGACATTGAAAGTGAGAAGGTAGACAGACACGCGACATCAGCCAAGGGGAACTCGGGGCAATGTGCCCCAACAATTCTGACCTTGAGCTGTGCTAGGATATGTTCTGCAACCAGAAGGGCTACCTGGATGAAGAGTTGGACTTCAGGAAGCGTTCCATGGACCAGGCTCATAAGGTAAGCCGCCCTCAAATCTCCCGCCGGACTACTGATGGACGAGGATTGCGGCCCAGAGGATCATGGAGCTGGAGGCCATGTTGTACGAGGCGCTACCGCAGCGGGACTGCCCCGCCACGGACGGCGAAAAAGCCAGCCACGCTGGCGTGAATGACGTGCTGACGGCGGATCAGAGACAAGAGCTTAGGAGCGCCGTGGACCAATGGAAGCGAGCCCTGATGTGGGAGTTGAGGGAGCGCGACGCTTGCATCCTCCAAGAGAGAATGGATCTGCTGCACAGCGCGCAACAGGTAAGGGCCCAAAGCCAGCCCGGCACTTACTTGCACGCTTACTGGCTTTTGAAGGCTACTTTCCATTTGTCCGTCCTAGAGGAACAAAGAGCTGAAAGAATTCATCGAAGCTCACAAGAGACAAATCAAACAATTGGAGGAGAAGTTTCTGTTTCTCTTTCTAGTCTTCTCCTTGGCCTTCATTCTGTGGCCCTAACACCAGCTGGTGAGTGAGCTCCAGCGGCACCGCACTCGACACCTCCGATACACTGCCAGCCGGTCTCAGACGTTGGCAGACGCTCCGATGCCGACGTATACCCCCCGCCACGGTGACAGAGGCACCGCGTCACACCGGCGCTCATCCAATCAGAAGGCAGGAAAGGCAAATTCACATGCAGGGCACTCTTGAACCAGAAGAGAGCGCCACAAAAAACGGTTGTTGCCCCAAACGCGCACTAAAAAGGGTCAGAATAACAAGAGTCCCACCGGCCAGCCGGGGCCACCCGTCCATCCATTTCTTCAGGGGGGGAAAAAATTGGAGTCACCGGTGAGTACATGTTGCATTTAGCTCTGCTTTTCTGCTTCTGTCTTCAAGTGTGTGGCATCCTGCGACCAAAGATTCAGCCAACCCCAAAGCGGTTGACCTCAACGTCCCACCACCATTCCTACCAGAGCAGGTGACGTGATGCTTTGGACATCCTTCCGTCTCAGATGCCCAAAAGTACTCTTTGCCACATCTGCGGCAATACGGTGTCTTTTCAAAGGTGCAAATAAATCCAGCGTGGGCGGAACACGCACGTCTTCGGTTTTTCCCGCTTTGTTTGTGTGACAGCTGTTGTGAAAATTTTACACAAATAAAGTTGTATAGTACAGGTTTGGCCAAGCCGCAACTCCCGAACAGCATGCGGCTCTTTTATGTTCATATCAACATTTGTGTGTGTGTGTGTAGGTGTGTGTGTGTGTGTGTGTGTGGGGGGGGGGGGTTGTGCGTGTTGGCTTCACTTGAGTTCAATTTAGTATTTTCGTCAAAAGCGCATGTGGTGAAATTCCACAAAGTAGGATGGGCAAACACATTCCAGTAAACTATTAGTGTCAATTGGGCTCTCGAAATGGCAGGGAAAAGATGCACAGCAAAACGAAAATATGTAGATGAACACAGGACGTTTTTATCAGAGTGGGAAAGTTTCTATTTTTTGTTGAACGTGATGGCAAACCATTCTGCCTGATACGTCAGACCTCAGCGCATTTCAAAGATTCAAATCTTCAGCGCCATGCACTTCAGCTCACTCCATGCTAACATTGATCAGGCGTCGAACCCGCAACATCATGCTTAAGAGGTGGACATGCTAACCAGTGCGCCATTATGTCAACGCATAACAACTGTAAGAACTTCCGCCGGAATTCAAATCCGCGGGGAGAGTTAACTTGTTTAAAAGGGAGTGGGCAGAAGAATTATTTAATTTATTTAAATCTATTTGGAGTGTGCGCCATTATGTCAATGCATAACAACTGTAAGTCTACTAAACAAAACAGCGGTTGCTATATGACGTCTGCCACGTCGTGGTCACGTGACGCGGACGTGACGTCGACGCCTACTTTACATCCCACCGATCACAGGACCCCTCGGCTGCATAACCGCGCCCCCTTCCCAACCAATCGGATTTGCTATACGCGAAAACAACGCCAATGGGCGGGCTCTTCCGCCAGAATTTAAATCCGTGGGCGTGGCTCGCAACAGGAAGTAGGAAAATGGCGATGTTGACAAAGACACAGCGGATGGTAACATACGACTAACGAGAGAAATATTTTTATTTTCTGCTTGCAACTGGACCGTCCAGAGCGTACACGGTAAGTACAACTCATCGTTTTTAAAAAGAAGTACTTTTGTTGCCCTGAAAAGCGAGTGAGTGTGGCGTTTGGGGGGAACGTCGAATTTCGACGATTCTTTCTGGTCAACGGTTGTAAATGATTGCGTTGATTAAAAAAGAAAACTTGATGTAACTCTACTTTTAACTGCCGTTTCAGATAAGCGGGTATTACGTCGCAGTCATGTGCCGCGGATATGACGTAATTGGCTGACCTTCCACCAAAATTCAAATCTGTTGCCGTGAGCCACTGAGCAACGACGAATATCAACAGAAATATCTTTATTTTCTGCTTGCAACTGGACCGTCTACAGCGTACACGGTAAGTAACACTCATTGTGTTTAAAGAGATTTACGTTTGTAATAGCAACGTGTAGCTGAGGCGCTAGCAGAAGTGTAGCCGCGTTGCGTTGTACGTGTGAATATTGGTCCAGGCGAAATGTTAATGTTTAATTTCATTCCTTTAGGTTCCACGGTGTTTGTTGGCTGCAAGTTTTCCACTGCAAGAAGAGGCTCGTATCATTGACCAGGAGCGAGCTACAACGGTGAGTAGCCATAACATTTATGTTAAACACTTCCTATTTCATGTCTAACAGTACTTGATTTAACAAATAACCATAAATAAATACAGTGTGGGCACTGAAGTTAACATATGTGATTATACTGCCTAATCTGTCACCGAGTATATTGTTGCAAAGTAATATAAGATCCAAAGTTGTAATTCAGAATAGTTTTCAAAAGAAGGCCATTAGAATTATATACAAGTCTGATTACCCTGAACATAACAACAAGCTATTAATTAAATCACAAATTCTTCAATTCAAAGATTTGGTAGATTATCAGAATAATAATGTCTAACAGTAATTGATTTAACACATCACGATAAGTAGATTGAGTGTGGGCACTCTCAAGTTAACATATGTGATTATACTGCCTAATCTGTTACAGAGTATGTTGTTGCCAAGTAATGTAGAATAGATCCAAAGTAGTAATCCAGAATAGTTTTGAAAAGGCCATTAGAATAATAAACAAATCTGATTACCTTGAACATAATAGTTAAGTGTTGAATATGTCCTATGAAGTCAAAATTTGGCACCATCATGTGGTGAAATTTGGAATTGCATCACATCCAATTTTGCCTGGGAACAAACAGATTAAATAAATCTTAGACTTAAATAAGCCACTCCTTCTCAAACAAGTAAACTCTGCCCATTTTGCGCAGTAGATGTTCTGTTAATATCTAGTATTTATACAAAGTCATAATTTAAATTGCTTTTAACCTTCATTCATCGCTTCAACCAACATTACTCGCTCTTATTACCAACTTGTATCGATTTAACTGAGCGTTTAATACTTCCTATCAGGTCTCAAGTCAAGATTTGGCAAAATACAATTTCAGCAAATCCAATTTTGCCAGGCAACAAAAAGAGATTAAATAAACTAAATAAGTCTTCTTCCCATTAAATAAATCAGAAAAGTCTGTCTTGCAACCAGTCCTCTTCAAACAAGTAAAGTCTGCCCGTTTTGTGCCGTAGATTTTGTGTCTATGCCTAGTATTTATACAAAATCATAATTTAAACGACTTCATTCCTTCATTCACTTTGGAAATTTGGAATTGCAGCAAATCGAATTTTGCCAGGGAACAAAAATAGATCAATTAAACTAAATAAGTCTTCTTCCCATTAAATAAATTAAAAAAGTCTGTCTTGTAACCAGTCCTTTTCAAACAAGTAAAGTCTGCCCATTTTGTGCCGTAGATTTTGTGTTTATGCCTAGTATTTATACAAAATCATAATTTAAAGGATTTCATTCCTTCATTCACTTTGGAAATTTGGAATTGCAGCACGTCAAATTTTGCCTGGGAAGAAAAGTAGATTAAATAAATTTAATAAGTCTTACTACTTCCCAATAAATAAATTAAATACGTCTTACTTGTTCCCACTCCTTTTCAAAAAAGTAGTTTAAAACGAGGGCCCTTCACTCAACCTTTAACCTCAACACCGCACGTCACATTGTGTTGTATCTGTGAATGTTGGTTGTGGCCAAATGATAGTTTTCTTTCATTCGTTTAGGTTCCACGGTGTTTGTTGGCTATATGTTTTCCACTGTCAGAAGGATGAAAATACAAAGTACAACGCTTGGACGTGGGCGACGACGTCACCGGTGAGTCCTTCCTTCCTATTTATTTACCTTCTAGGTGCTAGGTGCCGCACTGAACAACATTATGCCGCACTGAACAACATTATGCCGCACTGAACAACACCATGCCGCACTGAACAACACCATGCCGCACTGAACAACATTATGCCGCACTGAACACCATGCCGCACTGAACAACACCATCCCGCACTGAACAACACCATCCCGCACTGAACAACACCATCCCGCACTGAACAACACCATCCCGCACTGAACAACACCATGCCGCACTGAACAACACCATGCCGCACTGAACAACACCATGCCGCACTGAACAACACCATGCCGCACTGAACAACACCATGCCGCACTGAACAACACCATGCCGCACTGAACAACACCATGCCGCACTGAACAACACCATGCCGCACTGAACAACATTATGCCGCACTGAACAACATTATGCCGCACTGAACAACATTATGCCGCACTGAACAACATTATGCCGCACTGAACAACATTATGCCGCACTGAACAACATTATGCCGCACTGAAAAACACCATGCCGCACTGAACAACACCATGCCGCACTGAACAACACCATGCCGCACTGAACAACACCATGCCGCACTGAACAACACCATGCCGCACTGAACAACACCATGCCGCACTGAACAACACCATGCCGCACTGAACAACACCATGCCGCACTGAACAACACCATGCCGCACTGAACAACACCATGCCGCACTGAACAGCACCATGCCGCAGTGAACAGCACCATGCGGCACTGAACAACACCATGCCGCACTGAACAACACCATGCCGCACTGAACAACATTACGCCGCACTGAACAACATTACGCCGCACTGAACAACACCATGCCGCACTTAACACCATGCCGCACTGAACAACACCATGCCGCACTGAACAACACCATTCCGCACTGAACAACACCATGCTGCACTGAACAACACTACGCCGCACAGAACAACACGACGCCGCACAGAATAACACAATACCGCACAGAACAACACCATGCCGCACAAACAGTTTTAGATAATATTACGTCGCAGTCATGCGACGCGGACATGACGTCAATAGGCGGAACTCATGGCAAAATTATAATCCGTGGGCGTGGCTTGCAACAGGAAGTAGGAAAGCGGCAATGCTGGCAAACAAGACACAGCGGTTAGTAACACGACGACTAACAAGACAAATATTTTTGTTTTCAGCTTGCAACTTGACCGTCTAGAGCGTACAAGGTAATTACAACTCATTGTTTTGAAAAATATGTTTTTTTGTTGGCCTGAAAAGCGAGGCAGTGTGGCATTTGGGAGGAACGTCGAACTCGGCGTCTGCTTCCAGCCACAGACGCCAAATTTCGACGATTATTTCGACTGGTCAACGTTTGTAAATTATTGCGTTGATTAAAAACTTTATTTAACTCTACTCTTAACTTTGCCGTTTCAGATATGCGGGTATTACACCGCGGAAATGACGTCAATAGGCTGAACTCTGGCCAAAATTCAAATCTGTGGGCGCAATGGCCTTGAGCGAGACAACGGATACAAACACGACGATTATCAACAGAAATATCTTTATTTTCTGCTTGCAAGTGGACCGTCTAGAGCGTACACGGTAAGTACAACTCATTGTGTTTTAAAAGATTTATGTTTGTGTAGTTTGCGTTGCGTTGTATCTGTGAATGTTGGTTGAGGCTAAATGTTAATGTTTAATTTCCTTCCTTTAGGTTCCACGGTGTTTGTTGGCTGTATGTTTTCCACTGCAAGAAGAGGCTCGTATCATTGACCAGCAGGAGCTACAATGGTGAGTACCCCTTTCGTCGTCCATTTATGTTAAACACTTCCTGTTTCATGTCTAACAGTACTCGATTTAACAAATAACCATAAATAAATACAGTGTGGGCAGTCAAGTTAACATATGTGATTATCCTGCCTAATATGTTTATCACAAATATGTCACTAATATGTTTATTTGTTTATCACAACACCTTTGGACCTTCAGCAATCGATTATTTCCCTTCATCTACATAGAGACAGAACGATGGTGTCTTAAACATCTCATTCATTTCACCAAATAACTTCACGCAGGTGGATAACGGCCGTCTCGGTCACGCTATGTTGCGTGATGCAGTTTTGAAGAACCAAATGCATTTATTCAATGAATAAGTCAAGCTAGATCTATGTTTATGATGTTGTACGTTACGGTACCGATTGAAGTTGAGTCCGAAGCCAGTGGAAAACAGCGCTGCGTTTGTGCTCTCCAGGTACAAATGTTGTGATCTCTGACTGACGACCGGGCGAGACTCGAGTAAGAGATGTCCAAACGAGCTCCGGCAGGGCGGGTCAAGGCGGAGCGAACGGACGCCTTTCAGGCCGCCAATGACGAGCTGAGAGCCAAACTGATGGACGTCCAGTTAGAACTTCAGCAGGAGAAGAACAAGGTGAAAACCTCAACAGACAGACACTGCCTTCCTCCCTGCCTGCTTCCCTGCCTGCCTCCCTGCCTGCCTCCCTGCCTGCCTGCCTCCCTGCTTGCCTCCCTCCCGCCCTCCCTCCCTCCCTCCCTCCCTCCCAGTTTCCCCGATGTAGATTTGACATGCGTGTGCCATGACTGTGTCAGCCTACGTCAACAAATGCACCGAGGACGTCAGCACCACTAAGAATATCATCACCCGGGGCAACCAACGACCCTGGATGACTGAGGAGGTACGTCAAACGCTACGAGCGCGGAACTCTGCCTTCAAGTCTGGCGACAAGGAGACACTGAGGACAGCGAGAGCCAACTTGAACCGTGCCATCAGGGTAGCGAAGCGAGACCACAGTCGAAAAATTCAGGATCGTTTCCACGACGCCAACAACACCAGGAGTATGTGGCAAGGCATACGGGCGATTACAGACTACAACTCACCCTCCCCCCCCGGTGGGTGAAGTTGATGCTGACTTTCTAAATGGTCTAAATAACTTCTTTGGGAGGTTCGAGGCACTAAACGGCACTCCAGCAGTTAAAACTGTCCCCCATCAGGAAGAGGAGGTACTCTGCCTTGACTCCGCCGATGTGTTGAAGACCCTGAGGAGAGTCAACCCCCGTAAGGCCCCTGGCCCCGACAACATTCCTGGGCGTGTGTTCAGGGAATGTGCAAGTCAGCTGGCTGGGGTCATCACAGACATTTTTAACACCTCGCTGGGCCAAGCCACAGTGCCAGCGTGCTTTAAGACTGCCTCCATCATTCCGGTGCCGAAGAAACCTCAAATCACCTCATTTAATGATTACCGGCCTGTTGCACTGACTCCGGTCATGATGAAGTGCTTCGAAAGGCTGCTTAAAGATCACATCGTTTCCAGACTCCCCCCATTATTTGACCCGTTCCAGTTTGCCGACCGGCAAAACCGCTCCACTCAGGACGCCATCTCCTCCGTTCTTCACCTGAGCCTGGCTCACCTGGAGAAGAAGAACAGCCATGTTCGGATGCTGTTCCTGGACTTCAGCTCAGCGTTTAACACCATCATCCCACAGCATCTAGTAGGAAAATTGGAACACCTGGGCTTCAACACCCCCCTTCGCAACTGGCTGCTAGACTTCCTCACCAACAGACCTCAGTCAGTCCGGGTCGGACAGAACACCTCTGATGTCATCACCCTCAGCACAGGCTCCCCTCAGGGCTGCGTCCTGAGCCCCCTGCTGTTCACCCTGATGACACACGACTGCGTCCCCAGGTTCACCACCAATCACATCGTGAAGTTCGCAGACGACACAACGGCGGTGGGGCTCATCAGAGACAACAACGACCTGGACTACAGAGAGGAGGTGGAGCAGCTGGTGGGCTGGTGCAGAGACAACTGGTGTTTGTGGACTTCAGCTCGGCGTTCAACACCATCGCTCCTGACATCCTCCAACAGAAGCTCATCCAGCTTGCGGTGCCTGCCTCCACCTGTCAGTGGATCACCAGCTTCCTGACCAACAGGAGACAGCGTGTGAGGCTGGGGAGCATCACATCTGACACCCTGACCACCAACACTGGAGCCCCTCAGGGATGCGTCCTCTCCCCACTGCTCTTCTCCCTCTACACCAACGATTTCTCCGCAAGTGACTCTTCCGTGAAGCTCCTGAAGTATGCAGACGACACCACCCTCATCGGACTGATCCAGAACGGTGATGAGACTGCGTACAGACAGGAGGTGGAGCGGCTGGTCCACTGGTGCAGCCAAAACCACCTGGACCTGAACCCGCTCAAGACCGTGGAGATGACAGTGGACTTCAGGCGAGGCCCTTCACCACTTTCACCCCTCACTATCCGCAGTAATACTATTCTCTCCACAGACACCTTCAAGTTCCTGGGAACCACAATCTCTCGGGACCTGAAATGGACCGGCCACATAGACTCTGTCCGCAAGAAGGCCCAGCAGAGGCTGTACTTCCTGAGACAGCTCAAGAAGTTCAACCTGCCACGGGAGCTGCTGAAGACCTTCTACACTGCCATCATCCAGTCTGTCCTCTGCACCTCCATCACTGTCTGGTTTGGATCGGCCTCCAAACAAGACAAGCACAGACTGCAACGGACAATAAGGACTGCAGAAAAGATAATTGGAATCAACCTCCCATCTATCCAAGACTTGTACCTGTCCAGGACCAGGAAACGTGCAAGTAACATCTCAACAGACCCTTCGCACCCAGGTTGCAGCCTGTTTGAACTACTCCCCTCCGGACGCCGTTATAGAGCTCTGTACACAAAAACCAGCAGACACAGAGACAGCTTCTTCCCCCAGGCTGTCGCTCTGATGAACTCACACCACTCTTAGAGTCTCAGAGTCATTACTGTGCAATAACATCCCGCTTGCCACACCTTTTTTGTCTACACTGTTTGTACTATGTGTCCTCTCTGCATCCATTGCAGCCTGGTCATCCTAGAAGAGGGACCCTCCCATCTGTGGTCTCTTCTCAAGGTTTCTCATTTCCCCTAGCTGGAGTTTTGAGTTTTTCCTTGCCCTCTTGGGAGTTTAAGATCAGGGGGTGTTTGAGAATATCTTTCGTTCTTCACATGTCCTGAGTGTTGTTGTTAGTCACCTAAATGTTGAACAGAGGCTGTGATTTACCGAAGTCAAATTCCTTGTTTGGCACGCTCAAACATGGCGAATAAAAAAAACTCTTGAACAGCCTGATCCTGAATGTGGAGAAGATGAAGGAGATCATCGTCGACTTCAGAAAAAAACAGCCTCACCACGCTCCACTGATCATCAACAGCTCAGCTGTGGAGGTGGTCAGCAGCACCAAATTCCTGGGGGTCCACATCACAGAAGACCTCACCTGGACTATGAACACTACGGCACTGATCAAGAGGGCACAGAAGCGCTTGTACTTCCTGCGGAGGATGAGGAGAGCCCACCTGCCCCCACCCATCATGAGGACGTTCTACAGGAGCACCATAGAGAGCATTCTGACAAGCTGACTCTCTGTGTGGTGTGGAGGCTGCACCGCCTCCGATTGGAAGAACGTGAGGAGAGTGGTGAGGACAGCAGAGAGGATCATAGGGGCTCCTCTTCCCTCCATTCAGGACATTTCATCTCAGCGCTGCATGTCCCGTGCCCGTAACATCATCAATGACCCATCACACCCCCACCATGGACTGTTCTCCCTGCTGCCCTCTGGGAAGAGGTTTCGCACAATCCGCTGCAGGTCCACCAGGTTCTGCAACAGCTTTTTCCCTGCTGTCATCAGACTGTTGAACATTAGAACTGTTGAGCTCTAAACTGAACTCTGCATCACACATTCACAGAACTGTACTTTATGACACTACGGACCTCTATCTTGCACTATCTCGCACTACCAACTTTACTGAACTTGTGTAAACCCTTTAAATAGAAGTTTAATACATGGTTTAGCATTCCTCTGCACACTCTTGAATACTGTTTTGCCTACTTGCACTATTGCATAATTAGCACTGCTGCACTTTATACTTATTTGTAATATATATATATATATACAGTATATGTATATATATATTTTCATAGGATATGTTACTTCTATTCAACTGCAATATCACTACTTTGTTGTAAGCCGTGTGCAACGAAATTTCGTTTTGTATGCACCATGTGCAGACAAGATGACAATAAAGTTTGTCTAAGTCATGTCAGGTCAGCTGTCTGGAGAGAGAGAGAAGTCAGGACCTGCGGGCGGAGCACCACCGTGCCACCGCCGCCATGACGGAACTCAAAAGCAAACTCCATGAGGAGAAGCAGAAAGAGTTAGCCGTTACCAGGGAGACATTACTGCGGCAGCATGAAATGGAGCTGATGAGAGTGATCAAAATCAAAGATGGAGAGATCCAGCGACTGAATGCCTTGGTCCTCAGCCTGAGGGACGGCTCCATGGACAAGGTGATCCGCTCAATCCGTGTCTGACTATCCGCACGCCACGTCGGGCTCCGATGCGGCCGCTACCGTATTGTGTAGCTTGTCCTCAGTAAGCGTCGCGGCGCTCCGTTGCGGTCTCAACGGCCCGATGTGGCGCAATGTCTGCTCAGGTGAGGAGCGGGGGCGCTTTGCTGGCGGAAGTGGAGGAGACGCGGCGGTGTCGGGAGACCGAGCGGTGTCGCCTCCACCAGGAGCGCGGAAGAAGCCCTGGCAGCGGCCCAGCAGGCCTGGCAGTCCCGAGCGGCCGAGCTCCGATCGGCTCATCACCAGCATCGGGAGGAGCTGAGCCGAACCAAGAGAGACTGCGAGAGGGAGATCCGCCGACTGGTAGGACTGATCAGATGCGCGGTGCGTGGCTATGTTCCCAATTTCGTTGTATACCTGCAGTGCAATGACACCTAAGGCATTCTATTCTATTCTATTTCACAAGAAGAAAACGTCCGGTTGCTCGCTTCGCTTTTGTCACAGCAATGGTGTTCTAGTCGATTCAAGATAAAAATTGGCCGGTTGCTCTCTTTGTTTTTGTCACAATTCTGGCAAATGAGTTTGCCCGCCTGCCTGAGCGCTCCCCGTTTGTACATCCAGATGGATGAGATCAAGCTGAAAGACAGAGCGGTTAGTGTTTTGGATAAATCCCTGGGGCCGGCCACGTCCACCGCCTTCAGCTGCAGACTCAGGCTGCCGAGCAGCAGATCGCTGCCCTGAGGGATTCCCAAAGGGCGGGCCTAAACTACCCTGGAAGTGGGGTCAACGGCGCTACTAGCAATCCTCTTCATAGCGTAAGCCACCTCATCACACACTTGCAGTACGCATGACTTAGTTCGTTGCTGGAGGAAGGTAGCACAAAAACAGTTTTGAACTTTGAACGAGTGGTTGTGTGTGTGTGTTGCGGGGCGTTTTCAGTCTCAGGAGGATCGGGACACGCGAAGGTTTCATCTGAAAATCGCTGAGCTCAGCGCAGTCATCAGGAAACTGGAGGATCGAAACGCCCTGCTTTCTGAAGAGCGCAATGAACTGGTAATTTATTGACGGCACGCTTGAAGGTTTGCGCTACGTTTGATGCGCGCCATCCAGCGAGGCACCCATTGCGCTTGCTTATTAGTTGAGCGGCGCGGCGAGTCGGTTGCCTGGTAGATGTCTTTTATTGGGAGCCAAAGCCACGATTCCGTTCAAACCGATGCAAAAGGAATGGATACGTTCTGGCCCGCGTGTTGTGCGTCTTTCGCATCCCGCACTTCATGCTTGCAGCTTAAGCGACTGAGAGAAACAGAAAGCCAGTTTCTGCCACTCCTGTACAAAAACAAACGCCTGAGCAGGAAGAATGAAGAACTCTCACTGGTGCTGTGTCGCCTTGAAAACAAAGTGCGCTTTGTCACCCAGGAGAACGAGGAGATGGCAAGCTTGGTAAGTCGACGCGGACAACGGCGGCGTGCCAACAGAGTCCACTGCATTTGTGTTCCACAGAGAAGGCCTAGTTCGCTCAATGACCTGGAGCGCGGTTGCGGCCAGCAGGACGGTGAAATGGAGTTCCTTCAAGTTGTGGAGCAGCGGCACATCATCGACGACTTGTCCAAGGTCTTCAGGCAGGTGACTCGGTGCACGTACGGCAGCGCCGCGCTCGCTCGCTGTCGCCAGGAAACCTTTTCCGTCCAAAGCTTGGCCGGCGGCCGCCATCCAAAAAATTGGCCCCTTAAACTCCGACCTTTCAAGCAGGAGCATTGTGCGCACGCGTTTGAACACGCTTTAGACTTGTTTTGCCGTTTTCAGCAGCTCAAAGCTCCCGTTTTGTCAGCGCCTTTGCCACTCGCTGTGCGCTGAAAACGACGGACTCGCCCGGCTGCTCAGCCCGTCAACCATGAGCCGCGAGCGCGACGTCATTGTCCGTAGGCAGCTAGTGGCAAAATGCACCCTGTTAGAGTTGCGCTCGCTCCAACTTATTTTGCAAGAACCACACGGGAGACAAGTAAGTTCTTTTGGACACCTGCAGGTGGAGAGTCCATCCGTTGTACGAATGAAGTCTGACTCTCGGCTCCCGCACGAGCATTTTTATTAAGAGAAACAGGGTGGGTGTAAGAGTGGATTGAATAGAGAAAGCCCTTGACCTCTAGTCAAAACATAGCAAGGGATGTTTTACGACTTTGTGTAGGAAGGGATAAGCGATAGGGATAAATAAGGGATAAATAATATTATTTATTACAGGTTGCAGTCAAAGTCAAAGCAACATAATCATACGATAAAGATAATCTGGAAAACCCTGACACACCCTGTAGTTGTCACTTTTGGAAAAGACGAGCGTCCCTCCAATCATCGCCGGTGACGGGTTTTTCAGGCTCTGGAGACAGGAGCTCATGTCAGAAATGTCATCGTGAGTCGCGTTTGTTTCTGCGCCGGAGCCGTTCGTTCCCTTTGCATCCAAAGAATCTCAAAGGCGGATTATTTGTGTCGACAGGAGAGAGATTTGCTGCTACGATACCGACGTCGAGAATCTCTGAGGAGGAACAAAGCGTGAGGTCCTGCAAGGTGAGTCTGTTTGTTTGCGGCTGCTTGGTGTTGCGCAAGATGAAATGGCCTTTTTCTCGCTATCGTTCCTCTCGTCGATTCATCGTGAGGTGTCGCTTCAGTTTGTTCAGAGAGATGTTTGCTTCCGCGCCCGCAGGTCATCGAAACATTTTACGGCTACGACGAAGACGTGTTGGTGGACTCGGACGGATCGTCCTTGTCTTTTCACACCGACAGAACCCCCGACACGGAACCCGAAGAGGTAGCCCGCCATTTCTGCCAGCGTATTGGCGCCAAACATTCCTCTTCAGCCTGGAATCGGACTCGTCTTTGCGTCGCGGGTGCTTTGTCGCCGGTCTGACTGATTCTGGTACTAGTGCTGTGTTGCATTGGTGTGTGCATGAGGAGGCGGAGCTTCGCTACCGCCAGCTGACGCAAGAATATCAAGCGCTGCAACGAGCCTACGCTCTGCTAGCCCAGACCAGCGGAGGGGACTACGACGCCGAGAAGGAGATCAAGGTGGCGCCCCTTCCCGCAACCCCCGGCCGGGTCGCAGCCTCCCCGTTCTCACCCAGCCTCGGGTGTTCTCTGGTCTGAAAGGAGGAGGAGGAGCCTCCCTCCTCCTCCTTTCAGACCAGAGAAAAGCTGATGGTAGTGTCAAACGCACCTCTTTCAATAATCACTCTTCCCTTAAATATCTACGAAAGTTATTTAATTCTCTAACATGTTCGGAGTTACTTTTTACGCGGCCCGTCAAAAGGGGAAACGGGCCTGCGCCCTTCAAATAATTAAATTACTTTCAGTTCTACACCAAACCGATAATCCGATTCAGACACTTCCGTTAATTTATTCAGACGAAGCAAACTTTCAAACGGATTGAAATTCACTCGTGTCTCAAATAACTACGAAAGTTATTCAATTCTCTAAAATTGTCTGATGTTACTTTTATTTATTACGGTCCTATGTTATACCATAATAACCCCCCGCACATTAATCAAATTGTCAAATCAACCCCGAACCATCGATTGTACATTCAGTACAAATCAGCGCACAACAAAGTAGATGAATATACACAACACATTTATTGAAGAAACATGAAATAGAATTACAAATCTTAATCACTCCAGAAACCGAACAATTTCACCCACTGATACCCGTGTTAATAAAATCATTCAATCCCAGAACAATTCGATTGCAAAACACAGTTCATGAAAGAGGGAATCAATTTTTAGCCAAGCAAAGAAATCAAGAAGTAAAAATCACATTTGTGCTTCTCCAAACAATTTATGTCACGCCACTATTCTCATAGTGACGGGTCCCTTGATCGAATTGACTAACAATATTGCTTTAAGCTGTTACAGAATACATTTTTAGCCAAGCAAAGAAATCAAAAAGTAAAAATCACATTTGTGCGTCCATGCGTGACTCACAATCCGACACCGTGTTCCTGTTTTATTTCTATTTTAACTTGCTTAGCTTATTTTGGCCCCTTTTTTGGTCTCATGTTTTGGTCTGGCGCCATCTTTTGGACAAATTTGGAATTTCAGCTCTGCCAATTTATTCCTGTGAACAATCCATATTTTACCATTTGCACCATCTCTTCCCCCCATGTTACATGACAGTAGAAATGGGTCACTATCAAAGCAGAGTAGCAGATCTGGAGTCAGCGCTGAAGCAACAAGGACAGGTAAGCTTATCAATGAGCACACCTTTTTCTCAGACAAAATAGCTACATTCTTCAGTCACTCATTCGTCTGGCATTACTGGACCAACACCCCCCCCCCCCCCCCCTGAACGTGGCTGGGAAAATGTGGAGAAAAGCAAATGTCATTTTCCAGTCAACCAAAGAATTTGTGGATGAAAATGACACAACATTCCAAAGCTGTCCACGCGTTTGTCTCTTCTAGAATGTCAAGTGGGTGGAGGAGAAGCAGCTGCTGCGTCAGAGCAATCAGCAGTTGGCCGAAAAGGTGACGGAAAGAAAGGCGCTGGGCGGAGTCGCTTGGCGTCACACCCGTCCGGAAGCCCCGCAGATGAGGTCTGACTGTCTTTTCAGGTCAGGCGGATGGAGGCGGAAGAAGCGCGTCTGAAAGAGCACATCCAGGATATCCGAGACCAAAACGAACTGCTTGAGTTCCGCATCCTGGAGCTGGAGGTGGGAAGACTCGCACAAGCGTTTTGAGGCCAGAGATGTGACGGACGGACGGACGGACGGACGGACGGACGGATGCATGCCTCTGCCTTTCAGGAGAGGGAGTGGCGCTCCCCCGTCTTGAAGTTTCTGCAAGTCCGTTTCCCAGACGGCCTCAACCCTTTGCAGATCTACTGCGAGGCCGACGGCGTGAGCGTACGTAAGGCGTCCCTCGCAACCCTAACCTTAACCTGAGGTCCCAGAACACCTTACATTGCTCCTTGCGCCTTTCCCCAGGACATCGTCATCAGTGATCTGATGAAGAAGCTGGACATCCTGGGCGATAACGCCGTAAGTGTATGTCGAACTCCTTATGTTCGCACTCCACGAGACTCGGCGGCTCAAATGTGACTTTTGGAAGGCTTTGCGCTGAAAGAACCTTGTTGACGCTGTGCCTTTGGGCTCTTGCAGAATCTCACCAACGAGGAGCAGGTGGTCGTGATTCACGCCAGGACCCTTCCCACCCTAGCCGAGAAGGTAACGCGCACGTCCACGCACGCTCTCGCATTCTGCTTATGTGACAGCAGCCTTTCCTCAGTGGTTAGAATACATCAAAGTGACCAAGTCAGCACTTCAACAGAAGATGTTGGACATTGAAAGTGAGAAGGTAGACAGACACGCGACATCAGCCAAGGGGAACTCGGGGCAATGTGCCCCAACAATTCTGACCTTGAGCTGTGCTAGGATATGTTCTGCAACCAGAAGGGCTACCTGGATGAAGAGTTGGACTTCAGGAAGCGTTCCATGGACCAGGCTCATAAGGTAAGCCGCCCTCAAATCTCCCGCCGGACTACTGATGGACGAGGATTGCGGCCCAGAGGATCATGGAGCTGGAGGCCATGTTGTACGAGGCGCTACCGCAGCGGGACTGCCCCGCCACGGACGGCGAAAAAGCCAGCCACGCTGGCGTGAATGACGTGCTGACGGCGGATCAGAGACAAGAGCTTAGGAGCGCCGTGGACCAATGGAAGCGAGCCCTGATGTGGGAGTTGAGGGAGCGCGACGCTTGCATCCTCCAAGAGAGAATGGATCTGCTGCACAGCGCGCAACAGGTAAGGGCCCAAAGCCAGCCCGGCACTTACTTGCACGCTTACTGGCTTTTGAAGGCTACTTTCCATTTGTCCGTCCTAGAGGAACAAAGAGCTGAAAGAATTCATCGAAGCTCACAAGAGACAAATCAAACAATTGGAGGAGAAGTTTCTGTTTCTCTTTCTAGTCTTCTCCTTGGCCTTCATTCTGTGGCCCTAACACCAGCTGGTGAGTGAGCTCCAGCGGCACCGCACTCGACACCTCCGATACACTGCCAGCCGGTCTCAGACGTTGGCAGACGCTCCGATGCCGACGTATACCCCCCGCCACGGTGACAGAGGCACCGCGTCACACCGGCGCTCATCCAATCAGAAGGCAGGAAAGGCAAATTCACATGCAGGGCACTCTTGAACCAGAAGAGAGCGCCACAAAAAACGGTTGTTGCCCCAAACGCGCACTAAAAAGGGTCAGAATAACAAGAGTCCCACCGGCCAGCCGGGGCCACCCGTCCATCCATTTCTTCAGGGGGGGAAAAAATTGGAGTCACCGGTGAGTACATGTTGCATTTAGCTCTGCTTTTCTGCTTCTGTCTTCAAGTGTGTGGCATCCTGCGACCAAAGATTCAGCCAACCCCAAAGCGGTTGACCTCAACGTCCCACCACCATTCCTACCAGAGCAGGTGACGTGATGCTTTGGACATCCTTCCGTCTCAGATGCCCAAAAGTACTCTTTGCCACATCTGCGGCAATACGGTGTCTTTTCAAAGGTGCAAATAAATCCAGCGTGGGCGGAACACGCACGTCTTCGGTTTTTCCCGCTTTGTTTGTGTGACAGCTGTTGTGAAAATTTTACACAAATAAAGTTGTATAGTACAGGTTTGGCCAAGCCGCAACTCCCGAACAGCATGCGGCTCTTTTATGTTCATATCAACATTTGTGTGTGTGTGTGTAGGTGTGTGTGTGTGTGTGTGTGGGGGGGGGGGGGGTTGTGCGTGTTGGCTTCACTTGAGTTCAATTTAGTATTTTCGTCAAAAGCGCATGTGGTGAAATTCCACAAAGTAGGATGGGCAAACACATTCCAGTAAACTATTAGTGTCAATTGGGCTCTCGAAATGGCAGGGAAAAGATGCACAGCAAAACGAAAATATGTAGATGAACACAGGACGTTTTTATCAGAGTGGGAAAGTTTCTATTTTTTGTTGAACGTGATGGCAAACCATTCTGCCTGATACGTCAGACCTCAGCGCATTTCAAAGATTCAAATCTTCAGCGCCATGCACTTCAGCTCACTCCATGCTAACATTGATCAGGCGTCGAACCCGCAACATCATGCTTAAGAGGTGGACATGCTAACCAGTGCGCCATTATGTCAACGCATAACAACTGTAAGAACTTCCGCCGGAATTCAAATCCGCGGGGAGAGTTAACTTGTTTAAAAGGGAGTGGGCAGAAGAATTATTTAATTTATTTAAATCTATTTGGAGTGTGCGCCATTATGTCAATGCATAACAACTGTAAGTCTACTAAACAAAACAGCGGTTGCTATATGACGTCTGCCACGTCGTGGTCACGTGACGCGGACGTGACGTCGACGCCTACTTTACATCCCACCGATCACAGGACCCCTCGGCTGCATAACCGCGCCCCCTTCCCAACCAATCGGATTTGCTATACGCGAAAACAACGCCAATGGGCGGGCTCTTCCGCCAGAATTTAAATCCGTGGGCGTGGCTCGCAACAGGAAGTAGGAAAATGGCGATGTTGACAAAGACACAGCGGATGGTAACATACGACTAACGAGAGAAATATTTTTATTTTCTGCTTGCAACTGGACCGTCCAGAGCGTACACGGTAAGTACAACTCATCGTTTTTAAAAAGAAGTACTTTTGTTGCCCTGAAAAGCGAGTGAGTGTGGCGTTTGGGGGGAACGTCGAATTTCGACGATTCTTTCTGGTCAACGGTTGTAAATGATTGCGTTGATTAAAAAAGAAAACTTGATGTAACTCTACTTTTAACTGCCGTTTCAGATAAGCGGGTATTACGTCGCAGTCATGTGCCGCGGATATGACGTAATTGGCTGACCTTCCACCAAAATTCAAATCTGTTGCCGTGAGCCACTGAGCAACGACGAATATCAACAGAAATATCTTTATTTTCTGCTTGCAACTGGACCGTCTACAGCGTACACGGTAAGTAACACTCATTGTGTTTAAAGAGATTTACGTTTGTAATAGCAACGTGTAGCTGAGGCGCTAGCAGAAGTGTAGCCGCGTTGCGTTGTACGTGTGAATATTGGTCCAGGCGAAATGTTAATGTTTAATTTCATTCCTTTAGGTTCCACGGTGTTTGTTGGCTGCAAGTTTTCCACTGCAAGAAGAGGCTCGTATCATTGACCAGGAGCGAGCTACAACGGTGAGTAGCCATAACATTTATGTTAAACACTTCCTATTTCATGTCTAACAGTACTTGATTTAACAAATAACCATAAATAAATACAGTGTGGGCACTGAAGTTAACATATGTGATTATACTGCCTAATCTGTCACCGAGTATATTGTTGCAAAGTAATATAAGATCCAAAGTTGTAATTCAGAATAGTTTTCAAAAGAAGGCCATTAGAATTATATACAAGTCTGATTACCCTGAACATAACAACAAGCTATTAATTAAATCACAAATTCTTCAATTCAAAGATTTGGTAGATTATCAGAATAATAATGTCTAACAGTAATTGATTTAACACATCACGATAAGTAGATTGAGTGTGGGCACTCTCAAGTTAACATATGTGATTATACTGCCTAATCTGTTACAGAGTATGTTGTTGCCAAGTAATGTAGAATAGATCCAAAGTAGTAATCCAGAATAGTTTTGAAAAGGCCATTAGAATAATAAACAAATCTGATTACCTTGAACATAATAGTTAAGTGTTGAATATGTCCTATGAAGTCAAAATTTGGCACCATCATGTGGTGAAATTTGGAATTGCATCACATCCAATTTTGCCTGGGAACAAACAGATTAAATAAATCTTAGACTTAAATAAGCCACTCCTTCTCAAACAAGTAAACTCTGCCCATTTTGCGCAGTAGATGTTCTGTTAATATCTAGTATTTATACAAAGTCATAATTTAAATTGCTTTTAACCTTCATTCATCGCTTCAACCAACATTACTCGCTCTTATTACCAACTTGTATCGATTTAACTGAGCGTTTAATACTTCCTATCAGGTCTCAAGTCAAGATTTGGCAAAATACAATTTCAGCAAATCCAATTTTGCCAGGCAACAAAAAGAGATTAAATAAACTAAATAAGTCTTCTTCCCATTAAATAAATCAGAAAAGTCTGTCTTGCAACCAGTCCTCTTCAAACAAGTAAAGTCTGCCCGTTTTGTGCCGTAGATTTTGTGTCTATGCCTAGTATTTATACAAAATCATAATTTAAACGACTTCATTCCTTCATTCACTTTGGAAATTTGGAATTGCAGCAAATCGAATTTTGCCAGGGAACAAAAATAGATCAATTAAACTAAATAAGTCTTCTTCCCATTAAATAAATTAAAAAAGTCTGTCTTGTAACCAGTCCTTTTCAAACAAGTAAAGTCTGCCCATTTTGTGCCGTAGATTTTGTGTTTATGCCTAGTATTTATACAAAATCATAATTTAAAGGATTTCATTCCTTCATTCACTTTGGAAATTTGGAATTGCAGCACGTCAAATTTTGCCTGGGAAGAAAAGTAGATTAAATAAATTTAATAAGTCTTACTACTTCCCAATAAATAAATTAAATACGTCTTACTTGTTCCCACTCCTTTTCAAAAAAGTAGTTTAAAACGAGGGCCCTTCACTCAACCTTTAACCTCAACACCGCACGTCACATTGTGTTGTATCTGTGAATGTTGGTTGTGGCCAAATGATAGTTTTCTTTCATTCGTTTAGGTTCCACGGTGTTTGTTGGCTATATGTTTTCCACTGTCAGAAGGATGAAAATACAAAGTACAACGCTTGGACGTGGGCGACGACGTCACCGGTGAGTCCTTCCTTCCTATTTATTTACCTTCTAGGTGCTAGGTGCCGCACTGAACAACATTATGCCGCACTGAACAACATTATGCCGCACTGAACAACACCATGCCGCACTGAACAACACCATGCCGCACTGAACAACATTATGCCGCACTGAACACCATGCCGCACTGAACAACACCATCCCGCACTGAACAACACCATCCCGCACTGAACAACACCATCCCGCACTGAACAACACCATCCCGCACTGAACAACACCATGCCGCACTGAACAACACCATGCCGCACTGAACAACACCATGCCGCACTGAACAACACCATGCCGCACTGAACAACACCATGCCGCACTGAACAACACCATGCCGCACTGAACAACACCATGCCGCACTGAACAACACCATGCCGCACTGAACAACATTATGCCGCACTGAACAACATTATGCCGCACTGAACAACATTATGCCGCACTGAACAACATTATGCCGCACTGAACAACATTATGCCGCACTGAACAACATTATGCCGCACTGAAAAACACCATGCCGCACTGAACAACACCATGCCGCACTGAACAACACCATGCCGCACTGAACAACACCATGCCGCACTGAACAACACCATGCCGCACTGAACAACACCATGCCGCACTGAACAACACCATGCCGCACTGAACAACACCATGCCGCACTGAACAACACCATGCCGCACTGAACAACACCATGCCGCACTGAACAGCACCATGCCGCAGTGAACAGCACCATGCGGCACTGAACAACACCATGCCGCACTGAACAACACCATGCCGCACTGAACAACATTACGCCGCACTGAACAACATTACGCCGCACTGAACAACACCATGCCGCACTTAACACCATGCCGCACTGAACAACACCATGCCGCACTGAACAACACCATTCCGCACTGAACAACACCATGCTGCACTGAACAACACGACGCGGCACTGAACAACACCATGCCGCACTGAACAACACCATGCCGCACTGAACAACACCATGCCGCACTGAACAACACCATGCCGCACTGAACAACACCATGCCGCACTGAACAACACCATGCCGCACTGAACAACACCATGCCGCACTGAACAACATGCCGCACTGAACAACACCATGCCGCACTGAACAACACCATGCCGCACTGAACAACACCATGCCGCACTGAACAACACCATGCCGCACTGAACAACACCATGCCGCACTGAACAACACCATCCCGCACTGAACAACATTATGCCGCACTGAACAACATTATGCCGCACTGAACAACATTATGCCGCACTGAACAACATTATGCCGCACTGAACAACATTATGCCGCACTGAAAAACACCATGCCGCACTGAAAAACACCATGCCGCACTGAACAACACCATGCCGCACTGAACAACACCATGCCGCACTGAACAACACCATGCCGCACTGAACAACACCATGCCGCACTGAACAACACCATGCCGCACTGAACAACACCATGCCGCACTGAACAACACCATGCCGCACTGAACAACACTATGCCGCACTGAACAACATTATGCCGCACTGAACAACACCATGCCGCACTGAACAACACCATGCCGCACTGAACAACACCATCCCGCACTGAACAACACCATCCCGCACTGAACACCATCCCGCACTGAACAACACCATGCCGCACTGAACAAATCCATGCCGCACTGAACAACACCATGCCGAACAACACCATGCCGCACTGAACAACACCATGCCGCACTGAACAACACCATCCCGCACTGAACAACACCATCCCGCACTGAACAACACCATCCCGCACTGAACAACACCATCCCGCACTGAACAACACCATGCCGCACTGAACAACACCATGCCGCACTGAACAACACCATGCCAAACTGAACAACACCATCCCGCACTGAACAACACCATCCCGCACTGAACAACACCATCCCGCACTGAACAACACCATCCCGCACTGAACAACACCATTCCGCACTGAACAACTTTATGCCGCACTGAACAACATTATGCCGCACTGAACAACATTATGCCGCACTGAACAACATTATGCCGCACTGAAAAACACCATGCCGCACTGAACAACACCATGCCGCACTGAACAACACCATGCCGCACTGAACAACACCATGCCGCACTGAACAACACCATGCCGCACTGAACAGCACCATGCCGCACTGAACAGCACCATGCCGCACTGAACAACACCATGCCGCACTGAACAACACCATGCCGCACTGAACAACACCATGCCGCACTGAACAACACCATGCCCCACTGAACAACATTACGCCGCACTGAACAACACCATGCCGCACTTAACAACACCATGCCGCACTGAACAACACCATGCCGCACTGAACAACACCATTCCGCACTGAACAACACCATGCTGCACTGAACAACACGACACCGCACTGAACAACACGACGCCGCACTGAACAACACCATGCCGCACTGAACAACACCATGCCGCACTGAACAACACCATGCCGCACTGAACAACACCATGCCGCACTGAACAACACCATGCCGCACTGAACAACACCATGCCGCACTGAACAACACCATCCCGCACTGAACAACACCATGCCGCACTGAACAACATTATGCCGCACTGAACAACATTATGCCGCACTGAACAACATTATGCCGCACTGAACAACATCATGTCGCACTGAACAACACCATGTCGCACTGAACAACACCATGCCGCACTGAACAACACCATCCCGCACTGAACAACACCATGCCGCACTGAACTACACCATGCCGCACTGAACTACACCATGCCGCACTGAACTACACCATGCCGCACTGAACAACACCATGCCGCACTGAACAACACCATGCCGCACTGAACAACACCATGCCGCACTGAACAACACCATGCCGCACTGAACAACACCATGCCGCACTGAACAACACCATGCCGCACTGAACAACACCATCCCGCACTGAACAACACCATGCCGCACTGAACAACATTATGCCCCACTGAACAACAATATACCGCACTGAACAACAATATACCGCACTGAACAACAATATACCGCACTGAACAACATTATGCCGCACTGAACAACACCATGCCGCACTGAACAACATTATGCCGCACTGAACAACATTATGCCGCACTGAACACCATGCCGCACTGAACACCATGCCGCACTGAACAACACCATGCCGCACTGAACAACACCATGCCGCACTGAACAACACCATGCCGCACTGAACAACACCATGCCGCACTGAACAACACCATCCCGCACTGAACAACACCATGCCGCACTGAACAACACCATGCCGCACTGAACAACACCATCCCGCACTGAACAACACCATGCCGCACTGAACAACACCATGCCGCACTGAACAACACCATGCCGCACTGAACAACACCATGCCGCACTGAACAACACCATGCCGCACTGAACAACACCATGCCGCACTGAACAACACCATCCCGCACTGAACAACACCATCCCGCACTGAACAACATTATGCCGCACTGAACAACATTATGCCGCACTGAACAACATTATGCCGCACTGAACAACATCATGTCGCACTGAACAACACCATGCCGCACTGAACAACACCATGCCCCTTTGAACAACATTACGCCGCACTGAACAATATTATGCCGCACTGAACAACACCATGCCGCACTGAACAACACCATGCCGCACTGAACAACACCATGCCGCACTGAACAACACCATGCCGCACTGAACAACATCATGCCGCACTGAACAACAACATGCCGCACTGAACAACAACATGCCGCACTGAACAACACGACGCCGCACTGAACAACACTACGCCGCACAGAACAACACGACGCCGCACAGAATAACACAATACCGCACAGAACAACACCATGCCGCACAAACAGTTTTAGATAATATTACGTCGCAGTCATGCGACGCGGACATGACGTCAATAGGCGGAACTCATGGCAAAATTATAATCCGTGGGCGTGGCTTGCAACAGGAAGTAGGAAAGCGGCAATGCTGGCAAACAAGACACAGCGGTTAGTAACACGACGACTAACAAGACAAATATTTTTGTTTTCAGCTTGCAACTTGACCATCTAGAGCGTACAAGGTAATTACAACTCATTGTTTTGAAAAATATGTTTTTTTGTTGGCCTGAAAAGCGAGGCAGTGTGGCATTTGGGAGGAACGTCGAACTCGGCGTCTGCTTCCAGCCACAGACGCCAAATTTCGACGATTATTTCGACTGGTCAACGTTTGTAAATTATTGCGTTGATTAAAAACTTTATTTAACTCTACTCTTAACTTTGCCGTTTCAGATATGCGGGTATTACACCGCGGAAATGACGTCAATAGGCTGAACTCTGGCCAAAATTCAAATCTGTGGGCGCAATGGCCTTGAGCGAGACAACGGATACAAACACGACGATTATCAACAGAAATATCTTTATTTTCTGCTTGCAAGTGGACCGTCTAGAGCGTACACGGTAAGTACAACTCATTGTGTTTTAAAAGATTTATGTTTGTGTAGTTTGCGTTGCGTTGTATCTGTGAATGTTGGTTGAGGCTAAATGTTAATGTTTAATTTCCTTCCTTTAGGTTCCACGGTGTTTGTTGGCTGTATGTTTTCCACTGCAAGAAGAGGCTCGTATCATTGACCAGCAGGAGCTACAATGGTGAGTACCCCTTTCGTCGTCCATTTATGTTAAACACTTCCTGTTTCATGTCTAACAGTACTCGATTTAACAAATAACCATAAATAAATACAGTGTGGGCAGTCAAGTTAACATATGTGATTATCCTGCCTAATATGTTTATCACAAATATGTCACTAATATGTTTATTTGTTTATCACAACACCTTTGGACCTTCAGCAATCGATTATTTCCCTTCATCTACATAGAGACAGAACGATGGTGTCTTAAACATCTCATTCATTTCACCAAATAACTTCACGCAGGTGGATAACGGCCGTCTCGGTCACGCTATGTTGCGTGATGCAGTTTTGAAGAACCAAATGCATTTATTCAATGAATAAGTCAAGCTAGATCTATGTTTATGATGTTGTACGTTACGGTACCGATTGAAGTTGAGTCCGAAGCCAGTGGAAAACAGCGCTGCGTTTGTGCTCTCCAGGTACAAATGTTGTGATCTCTGACTGACGACCGGGCGAGACTCGAGTAAGAGATGTCCAAACGAGCTCCGGCAGGGCGGGTCAGGGCGGAGCGAACGGACGCCTTTCAGGCCGCCAATGACGAGCTGAGAGCCAAACTGATGGACGTCCAGTTAGAACTTCAGCAGGAGAAGAACAAGGTGAAAACCTCAACAGACAGACACTGCCTTCCTCCCTGCCTGCTTCCCTGCCTGCCTCCCTGCCTGCCTCCCTGCCTGCCTGCCTCCCTGCTTGCCTCCCTCCCTCCCGCCCTCCCTCCCTCCCTCCCTCCCTCCCTCCCTCCCTCCCTCCCTCCCTCCCAGTTTCCCCGATGTAGATTTGACATGCGTGTGCCATGACTGTGTCAGCCTACGTCAACAAATGCACCGAGGACGTCAGCACCACTAAGAATATCATCACCCGGGGCAACCAACGACCCTGGATGACTGAGGAGGTACGTCAAACGCTACGAGCGCGGAACTCTGCCTTCAAGTCTGGCGACAAGGAGACACTGAGGACAGCGAGAGCCAACTTGAACCGTGCCATCAGGGTAGCGAAGCGAGACCACAGTCGAAAAATTCAGGATCGTTTCCACGACGCCAACAACACCAGGAGTATGTGGCAAGGCATACGGGCGATTACAGACTACAACTCACCCTCCCCCCCCGGTGGGTGAAGTTGATGCTGACTTTCTAAATGGTCTAAATAACTTCTTTGGGAGGTTCGAGGCACTAAACGGCACTCCAGCAGTTAAAACTGTCCCCCATCAGGAAGAGGAGGTACTCTGCCTTGACTCCGCCGATGTGTTGAAGACCCTGAGGAGAGTCAACCCCCGTAAGGCCCCTGGCCCCGACAACATTCCTGGGCGTGTGTTCAGGGAATGTGCAAGTCAGCTGGCTGGGGTCATCACAGACATTTTTAACACCTCGCTGGGCCAAGCCACAGTGCCAGCGTGCTTTAAGACTGCCTCCATCATTCCGGTGCCGAAGAAACCTCAAATCACCTCATTTAATGATTACCGGCCTGTTGCACTGACTCCGGTCATGATGAAGTGCTTCGAACGGCTGCTTAAAGATCACATCGTTTCCAGACTCCCCCCATTATTTGACCCGTTCCAGTTTGCCGACCGGCAAAACCGCTCCACTCAGGACGCCATCTCCTCCGTTCTTCACCTGAGCCTGGCTCACCTGGAGGAGAAGAACACCCATGTTCGGATGCTGTTCCTGGACTTCAGCTCAGCGTTTAACACCATCATCCCACAGCATCTAGTAGGAAAATTGGAACACCTGGGCTTCAACACCCCCCTTCGCAACTGGCTGCTAGACTTCCTCACCAACAGACCTCAGTCAGTCCGGGTCGGACAGAACACCTCTGATGTCATCACCCTCAGCACAGGCTCCCCTCAGGGCTGCGTCCTGAGCCCCCTGCTGTTCACCCTGATGACACACGACTGCGTCCCCAGGTTCACCACCAATCACATCGTGAAGTTCGCAGACGACACAACGGCGGTGGGGCTCATCAGAGACAACAACGACCTGGACTACAGAGAGGAGGTGGAGCAGCTGGTGGGCTGGTGCAGAGACAACAGCCTGATCCTGAATGTGGAGAAGATGGAGATCATCGTCGACTTCAGAAAAAAACAGCCTCACCACGCTCCACTGATCATCAACAGCTCAGCTGTGGAGGTGGTCAGCAGCACCAAATTCCTGGGGGTCCACATCACAGAAGACCTCACCTGGACTATGAACACTACGGCACTGATCAAGAGGGCACAGAAGCGCTTGTACTTCCTGCGGAGGATGAGGAGAGCCCACCTGCCCCCACCCATCATGAGGACGTTCTACAGGAGCACCATAGAGAGCATTCTGACAAGCTGACTCTCTGTGTGGTGTGGAGGCTGCACCGCCTCCGATTGGAAGAACGTGAGGAGAGTGGTGAGGACAGCAGAGAGGATCATAGGGGCTCCTCTTCCCTCCATTCAGGACATTTCATCTCAGCGCTGCATGTCCCGTGCCCGTAACATCATCAATGACCCATCACACCCCCACCATGGACTGTTCTCCCTGCTGCCCTCTGGGAAGAGGTTTCGCACAATCCGCTGCAGGTCCACCAGGTTCTGCAACAGCTTTTTCCCTGCTGTCATCAGACTGTTGAACATTAGAACTGTTGAGCTCTAAACTGAACTCTGCATCACACATTCACAGAACTGTACTTTATGACACTACGGACCTCTATCTTGCACTATCTCGCACTACCAACTTTACTGAACTTGTGTAAACCCTTTAAATAGAAGTTTAATACATGGTTTAGCATTCCTCTGCACACTCTTGAATACTGTTTTGCCTACTTGCACTATTGCATAATTAGCACTGCTGCACTTTATACTTATTTGTAATATATATATATATATACAGTATATGTATATATATATTTTCATAGGATATGTTACTTCTATTCAACTGCAATATCACTACTTTGTTGTAAGCCGTGTGCAACGAAATTTCGTTTTGTATGCACCATGTGCAGACAAGATGACAATAAAGTTTGTCTAAGTCATGTCAGGTCAGCTGTCTGGAGAGAGAGAGAAGTCAGGACCTGCGGGCGGAGCACCACCGTGCCACCGCCGCCATGACGGAACTCAAAAGCAAACTCCATGAGGAGAAGCAGAAAGAGTTAGCCGTTACCAGGGAGACATTACTGCGGCAGCATGAAATGGAGCTGATGAGAGTGATCAAAATCAAAGATGGAGAGATCCAGCGACTGAATGCCTTGGTCCTCAGCCTGAGGGACGGCTCCATGGACAAGGTGATCCGCTCAATCCGTGTCTGACTATCCGCACGCCACGTCGGGCTCCGATGCGGCCGCTACCGTATTGTGTAGCTTGTCCTCAGTAAGCGTCGCGGCGCTCCGTTGCGATCTCAACGGCCCGATGTGGCGCAATGTCTGCTCAGGTGAGGAGCGGGGGCGCTTTGCTGGCGGAAGTGGAGGAGACGCGGCGGTGTCGGGAGACCGAGCGGTGTCGCCTCCACCAGGAGCGCGGAAGAAGCCCTGGCAGCGGCCCAGCAGGCCTGGCAGTCCCGAGCGGCCGAGCTCCGATCGGCTCATCACCAGCATCGGGAGGAGCTGAGCCGAACCAAGAGAGACTGCGAGAGGGAGATCCGCCGACTGGTAGGACTGATCAGATGCGCGGTGCGTGGCTATGTTCCCAATTTCGTTGTATACCTGCAGTGCAATGACACCTAAGGCATTCTATTCTATTCTATTTCACAAGAAGAAAACGTCCGGTTGCTCGCTTCGCTTTTGTCACAGCAATGGTGTTCTAGTCGATTCAAGATAAAAATTGGCCGGTTGCTCTCTTTGTTTTTGTCACAATTCTGGCAAATGAGTTTGCCCGCCTGCCTGAGCGCTCCCCGTTTGTACATCCAGATGGATGAGATCAAGCTGAAAGACAGAGCGGTTAGTGTTTTGGATAAATCCCTGGGGCCGGCCACATCCACCGCCTTCAGCTGCAGACTCAGGCTGCCGAGCAGCAGATCGCTGCCCTGAGGGATTCCCAAAGGGCGGGCCTAAACTACCCTGGAAGTGGGGTCAACGGCGCTACTAGCAATCCTCTTCATAGCGTAAGCCACCTCATCACACACTTGCAGTACGCATGACTTAGTTCGTTGCTGGAGGAAGGTAGCACAAAAACAGTTTTGAACTTTGAACGAGTGGTTGTGTGTGTGTGTTGCGGGGCGTTTTCAGTCTCAGGAGGATCGGGACACGCGAAGGTTTCATCTGAAAATCGCTGAGCTCAGCGCAGTCATCAGGAAACTGGAGGATCGAAACGCCCTGCTTTCTGAAGAGCGCAATGAACTGGTAATTTATTGACGGCACGCTTGAAGGTTTGCGCTACGTTTGATGCGCGCCATCCAGCGAGGCACCCATTGCGCTTGCTTATTAGTTGAGCGGCGCGGCGAGTCGGTTGCCTGGTAGATGTCTTTTATTGGGAGCCAAAGCCACGATTCCGTTCAAACCGATGCAAAAAGAATGGATACGTTCTGGCCCGCGTGTTGTGCGTCTTTCGCATCCCGCACTTCATGCTTGCAGCTTAAGCGACTGAGAGAAACAGAAAGCCAGTTTCTGCCACTCCTGTACAAAAACAAACGCCTGAGCAGGAAGAATGAAGAACTCTCACTGGTGCTGTGTCGCCTTGAAAACAAAGTGCGCTTTGTCACCCAGGAGAACGAGGAGATGGCAAGCTTGGTAAGTCGACGCGGACAACGGCGGCGTGCCAACAGAGTCCACTGCATTTGTGTTCCACAGAGAAGGCCTAGTTCGCTCAATGACCAGGAGCGCGGTTGCGGCCAGCAGGACGGTGAAATGGAGTTCCTTCAAGTTGTGGAGCAGCGGCACATCATCGACGACTTGTCCAAGGTCTTCAGGCAGGTGACTCGGTGCACGTACGGCAGCGCCGCGCTCGCTCGCTGTCGCCAGGAAACCTTTTCCGTCCAAAGCTTGGCCGGCGGCCGCCATCCAAAAAATTGGCCCCTTAAACTCCGACCTTTCAAGCAGGAGCATTGTGCGCACGCGTTTGAACACGCTTTAGACTTGTTTTGCCGTTTTCAGCAGCTCAAAGCTCCCGTTTTGTCAGCGCCTTTGCCACTCGCTGTGCGCTGAAAACGACGGACTCGCCCGGCTGCTCAGCCCGTCAACCATGAGCCGCGAGCGCGACGTCATTGTCCGTAGGCAGCTAGTGGCAAAATGCACCCTGTTAGAGTTGCGCTCGCTCCAACTTATTTTGCAAGAACCACACGGGAGACAAGTAAGTTCTTTTGGACACCTGCAGGTGGAGAGTCCATCCGTTGTACGAATGAAGTCTGACTCTCGGCTCCCGCACGAGCATTTTTATTAAGAGAAACAGGGTGGGTGTAAGAGTGGATTGAATAGAGAAAGCCCTTGACCTCTAGTCAAAACATAGCAAGGGATGTTTTACGACTTTGTGTAGGAAGGGATAAGCGATAGGGATAAATAAGGGATAAATAATATTATTTATTACAGGTTGCAGTCAAAGTCAAAGCAACATAATCATACGATAAAGATAATCTGGAAAACCCTGACACACCCTGTAGTTGTCACTTTTGGAAAAGACGAGCGTCCCTCCAATCATCGCCGGTGACGGGTTTTTCAGGCTCTGGAGACAGGAGCTCATGTCAGAAATGTCATCGTGAGTCGCGTTTGTTTCTGCGCCGGAGCCGTTCGTTCCCTTTGCATCCAAAGAATCTCAAAGGCGGATTATTTGTGTCGACAGGAGAGAGATTTGCTGCTACGATACCGACGTCGAGAATCTCTGAGGAGGAACAAAGCGTGAGGTCCTGCAAGGTGAGTCTGTTTGTTTGCGGCTGCTTGGTGTTGCGCAAGATGAAATGGCCTTTTTCTCGCTATCGTTCCTCTCGTCGATTCATCGTGAGGTGTCGCTTCAGTTTGTTCAGAGAGATGTTTGCTTCCGCGCCCGCAGGTCATCGAAACATTTTACGGCTACGACGAAGACGTGTTGGTGGACTCGGACGGATCGTCCTTGTCTTTTCACACCGACAGAACCCCCGACACGGAACCCGAAGAGGTAGCCCGCCATTTCTGCCAGCGTATTGGCGCCAAACATTCCTCTTCAGCCTGGAATCGGACTCGTCTTTGCGTCGCGGGTGCTTTGTCGCCGGTCTGACTGATTCTGGTACTAGTGCTGTGTTGCATTGGTGTGTGCATGAGGAGGCGGAGCTTCGCTACCGCCAGCTGACGCAAGAATATCAAGCGCTGCAACGAGCCTACGCTCTGCTAGCCCAGACCAGCGGAGGGGACTACGACGCCGAGAAGGAGATCAAGGTGGCGCCCCTTCCCGCAACCCCCGGCCGGGTCGCAGCCTCCCCGTTCTCACCCAGCCTCGGGTGTTCTCTGGTCTGAAAGGAGGAGGAGGAGCCTCCCTCCTCCTCCTTTCAGACCAGAGAAAAGCTGATGGTAGTGTCAAACGCACCTCTTTCAATAATCACTCTTCCCTTAAATATCTACGAAAGTTATTTAATTCTCTAACATGTTCGGAGTTACTTTTTACGCGGCCCGTCAAAAGGGGAAACGGGCCTGCGCCCTTCAAATAATTAAATTACTTTCAGTTCTACACCAAACCGATAATCCGATTCAAACACTTCCGTTAATTTATTCAGACGAAGCAAACTTTCAAACGGATTGAAATTCACTCGTGTCTCAAATAACTACGAAAGTTATTCAATTCTCTAAAATTGTCTGATGTTACTTTTATTTATTACGGTCCTATGTTATACCATAATAACCCCCCGCACATTAATCAAATTGTCAAATCAACCCCGAACCATCGATTGTACATTCAGTACAAATCAGCGCACAACAAAGTAGATGAATATACACAACACATTTATTGAAGAAACATGAAATAGAATTACAAATCTTAATCACTCCAGAAACCGAACAATTTCACCCACTGATACCCGTGTTAATAAAATCATTCAATCCCAGAACAATTCGATTGCAAAACACAGTTCATGAAAGAGGGAATCAATTTTTAGCCAAGCAAAGAAATCAAGAAGTAAAAATCACATTTGTGCTTCTCCAAACAATTTGTCACGCCACTATTCTCATAGTGACGGGTCCCTTGATCGAATTGACTAACAATATTGCTTTAAGCTGTTACAGAATACATTTTTAGCCAAGCAAAGAAATCAAAAAGTAAAAATCACATTTGTGCGTCCATGCGTGACTCACAATCCGACACCGTGTTCCTGTTGTATTTCTATTTTAACTTGCTTAGCTTATTTTGGCCCCTTTTTTGGTCTCATGTTTTGGTCTGGCGCCATCTTTTGGACAAATTTGGAATTTCAGCTCTGCCAATTTATTCCTGTGAACAATCCATATTTTACCATTTGCACCATCTCTTCCCCCCATGTTACATGACAGTAGAAATGGGTCACTATCAAAGCAGAGTAGCAGATCTGGAGTCAGCGCTGAAGCAACAAGGACAGGTAAGCTTATCAATGAGCACACCTTTTTCTCAGACAAAATAGCTACATTCTTCAGTCACTCATTCGTCTGGCATTACTGGACCAACACCCCCCCCCCCCCCCCCCTGAACGTGGCTGGGAAAATGTGGAGAAAAGCAAATGTCATTTTCCAGTCAACCAAAGAATTTGTGGATGAAAATGACACAACATTCCAAAGCTGTCCACGCGTTTGTCTCTTCTAGAATGTCAAGTGGGTGGAGGAGAAGCAGCTGCTGCGTCAGAGCAATCAGCAGTTGGCCGAAAAGGTGACGGAAAGAAAGGCGCTGGGCGGAGTCGCTTGGCGTCACACCCGTCCGGAAGCCCCGCAGATGAGGTCTGACTGTCTTTTCAGGTCAGGCGGATGGAGGCGGAAGAAGCGCGTCTGAAAGAGCACATCCAGGATATCCGAGACCAAAACGAACTGCTTGAGTTCCGCATCCTGGAGCTGGAGGTGGGAAGACTCGCACAAGCGTTTTGAGGCCAGAGATGTGACGGACGGACGGACGGACGGACGGATGCATGCCTCTGCCTTTCAGGAGAGGGAGTGGCGCTCCCCCGTCTTGAAATTTCTGCAAGTCCGTTTCCCAGACGGCCTCAGCCCTTTGCAGATCTACTGCGAGGCCGACGGCGTGAGCGTACGTAAGGCGTCCCTCGCAACCCTAACCTTAACCTGAGGTCCCAGAACACCTTACATTGCTCCTTGCGCCTTTCCCCAGGACATCGTCATCAGTGATCTGATGAAGAAGCTGGACATCCTGGGCGATAACGCCCTAAGTGTATGTCGAACTCCTTATGTTCGCACTCCACGAGACTCGGCGGCTCAAATGTGACTTTTGGAAGGCTTTGCGCTGAAAGAACCTTGTTGACGCTGTGCCTTTGGGCTCTTGCAGAATCTCACCAACGAGGAGCAGGTGGTCGTGATTCACGCCAGGACCCTTCCCACCCTAGCCGAGAAGGTAACGCGCACGTCCACGCACGCTCTCGCATTCTGCTTATGTGACAGCAGCCTTTCCTCAGTGGTTAGAATACATCAAAGTGACCAAGTCAGCACTTCAACAGAAGATGTTGGACATTGAAAGTGAGAAGGTAGACAGACACGCGACATCAGCCAAGGGGAACTCGGGGCAATGTGCCCCAACAATTCTGACCTTGAGCTGTGCTAGGATATGTTCTGCAACCAGAAGGGCTACCTGGATGAAGAGTTGGACTTCAGGAAGCGTTCCATGGACCAGGCTCATAAGGTAAGCCGCCCTCAAATCTCCCGCCGGACTACTGATGGACGAGGATTGCGGCCCAGAGGATCATGGAGCTGGAGGCCATGTTGTACGAGGCGCTACCGCAGCGGGACTGCCCCGCCACGGACGGCGAAAAAGCCAGCCACGCTGGCGTGAATGACGTGCTGACGGCGGATCAGAGACAAGAGCTTAGGAGCGCCGTGGACCAATGGAAGCGAGCCCTGATGTGGGAGTTGAGGGAGCGCGACGCTTGCATCCTCCAAGAGAGAATGGATCTGCTGCACAGCGCGCAACAGGTAAGGGCCCAAAGCCAGCCCGGCACTTACTTGCACGCTTACTGGCTTTTGAAGGCTACTTTCCATTTGTCCGTCCTAGAGGAACAAAGAGCTGAAAGAATTCATCGAAGCTCAGAAGAGACAAATCAAACAATTGGAGGAGAAGTTTCTGTTTCTCTTTCTAGTCTTCTCCTTGGCCTTCATTCTGTGGCCCTAACACCAGCTGGTGAGTGAGCTCCAGCGGCACCGCACTCGACACCTCCGATACACTGCCAGCCGGTCTCAGACGTTGGCAGACGCTCCGATGCCGACGTATACCCCCCGCCACGGTGACAGAGGCACCGCGTCACACCGGCGCTCATCCAATCAGAAGGCAGGAAAGGCAAATTCACATGCAGGGCACTCTTGAACCAGAAGAGAGCGCCACAAAAAACGGTTGTTGCCCCAAACGCGCACTAAAAAGGGTCAGAATAACAAGAGTCCCACCGGCCAGCCGGGGCCACCCGTCCATCCATTTCTTCAGGGGGGGAAAAAATTGGAGTCACCGGTGAGTACATGTTGCATTTAGCTCTGCTTTTCTGCTTCTGTCTTCAAGTGTGTGGCATCCTGCGACCAAAGATTCAGCCAACCCCAAAGCGGTTGACCTCAACGTCCCACCACCATTCCTACCAGAGCAGGTGACGTGATGCTTTGGACATCCTTCCGTCTCAGATGCCCAAAAGTACTCTTTGCCACATCTGCGGCAATACGGTGTCTTTTCAAAGGTGCAAATAAATCCAGCGTGGGCGGAACACGCACGTCTTCGGTTTTTCCCGCTTTGTTTGTGTGACAGCTGTTGTGAAAATTTTACACAAATAAAGTTGTATAGTACAGGTTTGGCCAAGCCGCAACTCCCGAACAGCATGCGGCTCTTTTATGTTCATATCAACATTTGTGTGTGTGTGTGTAGGTGTGTGTGTGTGTGTGTGTGTGGGGGGGGGGGGGGGGTTGTGCGTGTTGGCTTCACTTGAGTTCAATTTAGTATTTTCGTCAAAAGCGCATGTGGTGAAATTCCACAAAGTAGGATGGGCAAACACATTCCAGTAAACTATTAGTGTCAATTGGGCTCTCGAAATGGCAGGGAAAAGATGCACAGCAAAACGAAAATATGTAGATGAACACAGGACGTTTTTATCAGAGTGGGAAAGTTTCTATTTTTTGTTGAACGTGATGGCAAACCATTCTGCCTGATACGTCAGACCTCAGCGCATTTCAAAGATTCAAATCTTCAGCGCCATGCACTTCAGCTCACTCCATGCTAACATTGATCAGGCGTCGAACCCGCAACATCATGCTTAAGAGGTGGACATGCTAACCAGTGCGCCATTATGTCAACGCATAACAACTGTAAGAACTTCCGCCGGAATTCAAATCCGCGGGGAGAGTTAACTTGTTTAAAAGGGAGTGGGCAGAAGAATTATTTAATTTATTTAAATCTATTTGGAGTGTGCGCCATTATGTCAATGCATAACAACTGTAAGTCTACTAAACAAAACAGCGGTTGCTATATGACGTCTGCCACGTCGTGGTCACGTGACGCGGACGTGACGTCGACGCCTACTTTACATCCCACCGATCACAGGACCCCTCGGCTGCATAACCGCGCCCCCTTCCCAACCAATCGGATTTGCTATACGCGAAAACGACGCCAATGGGCGGGCTCTTCCGCCAGAATTTAAATCCGTGGGCGTGGCTCGCAACAGGAAGTAGGAAAATGGCGATGTTGACAAAGACACAGCGGATGGTAACATACGACTAACGAGAGAAATATTTTTATTTTCTGCTTGCAACTGGACCGTCCAGAGCGTACACGGTAAGTACAACTCATCGTTTTTAAAAAGAAGTACTTTTGTTGCCCTGAAAAGCGAGTGAGTGTGGCGTTTGGGGGGAACGTCGAATTTCGACGATTCTTTCTGGTCAACGGTTGTAAATGATTGCGTTGATTAAAAAAGAAAACTTGATGTAACTCTACTTTTAACTGCCGTTTCAGATAAGCGGGTATTACGTCGCAGTCATGTGCCGCGGATATGACGTAATTGGCTGACCTTCCACCAAAATTCAAATCTGTTGGCGCGATGGCCGTGAGCCACTGAGCAACGACGAATATCAACAGAAATATCTTTATTTTCTGCTTGCAACTGGACCGTCTACAGCGTACACGGTAAGTAACACTCATTGTGTTTAAAGAGATTTACGTTTGTAATAGCAACGTGTAGCTGAGGCGCTAGCAGAAGTGTAGCCGCGTTGCGTTGTACGTGTGAATATTGGTCCAGGCGAAATGTTAATGTTTAATTTCATTCCTTTAGGTTCCACGGTGTTTGTTGGCTGCAATTTTTCCACTGCAAGAAGAGGCTCGTATCATTGACCAGGAGCAAGCTACAACGGTGAGTAGCCATAACATTTATGTTAAACACTTCCTATTTCATGTCTAACAGTACTTGATTTAACAAATAACCATAAATAAATACAGTGTGGGCACTGAAGTTAACATATGTGATTATACTGCCTAATCTGTCACCGAGTATATTGTTGCAAAGTAATATAAGATCCAAAGTTGTAATTCAGAATAGTTTTCAAAAGAAGGCCATTAGAATTATATACAAGTCTGATTACCCTGAACATAACAACAAGCTATTAATTAAATCACAAATTCTTCAATTCAAAGATTTGGTAGATTATCAGAATAATAATGTCTAACAGTAATTGATTTAACACATCACGATAAGTAGATTGAGTGTGGGCACTCTCAAGTTAACATATGTGATTATACTGCCTAATCTGTTACAGAGTATGTTGTTGCCAAGTAATGTAGAATAGATCCAAAGTAGTAATCCAGAATAGTTTTGAAAAGGCCATTAGAATAATAAACAAATCTGATTACCTTGAACATAATAGTTAAGTGTTGAATATGTCCTATGAAGTCAAAATTTGGCACCATCATGTGGTGAAATTTGGAATTGCATCACATCCAATTTTGCCTGGGAACAAACAGATTAAATAAATCTTAGACTTAAATAAGCCACTCCTTCTCAAACAAGTAAACTCTGCCCATTTTGCGCAGTAGATGTTCTGTTAATATCTAGTATTTATACAAAGTCATAATTTAAATTGCTTTTAACCTTCATTCATCGCTTCAACCAACATTACTCGCTCTTATTACCAACTTGTATCGATTTAACTGAGCGTTTAATACTTCCTATCAGGTCTCAAGTCAAGATTTGGCAAAATACAATTTCAGCAAATCCAATTTTGCCAGGCAACAAAAAGAGATTAAATAAACTAAATAAGTCTTCTTCCCATTAAATAAATCAGAAAAGTCTGTCTTGCAACCAGTCCTCTTCAAACAAGTAAAGTCTGCCCGTTTTGTGCCGTAGATTTTGTGTCTATGCCTAGTATTTATACAAAATCATAATTTAAACGACTTCATTCCTTCATTCACTTTGGAAATTTGGAATTGCAGCAAATCGAATTTTGCCAGGGAACAAAAATAGATCAATTAAACTAAATAAGTCTTCTTCCCATTAAATAAATTAAAAAAGTCTGTCTTGTAACCAGTCCTTTTCAAACAAGTAAAGTCTGCCCATTTTGTGCCGTAGATTTTGTGTTTATGCCTAGTATTTATACAAAATCATAATTTAAAGGATTTCATTCCTTCATTCACTTTGGAAATTTGGAATTGCAGCACGTCAAATTTTGCCTGGGAAGAAAAGTAGATTAAATAAATTTAATAAGTCTTACTACTTCCCAATAAATAAATTAAATACGTCTTACTTGTTCCCACTCCTTTTCAAAAAAGTAGTTTAAAACGAGGGCCCTTCACTCAACCTTTAACCTCAACACCGCACGTCACATTGTGTTGTATCTGTGAATGTTGGTTGTGGCCAAATGATAGTTTTCTTTCATTCGTTTAGGTTCCACGGTGTTTGTTGGCTATATGTTTTCCACTGTCAGAAGGATGAAAATACAAAGTACAACGCTTGGACGTGGGCGACGACGTCACCGGTGAGTCCTTCCTTCCTATTTATTTACCTTCTAGGTGCTAGGTGCCGCACTGAACAACATTATGCCGCACTGAACAACATTATGCCGCACTGAACAACACCATGCCGCACTGAACAACACCATGCCGCACTGAACAACATTATGCCGCACTGAACACCATGCCGCACTGAACAACACCATCCCGCACTGAACAACACCATCCCGCACTGAACAACACCATCCCGCACTGAACAACACCATGCCGCACTGAACAACACCATGCCGCACTGAACAACACCATGCCGCACTGAACAACACCATGCCGCACTGAACAACACCATGCCGCACTGAACAACACCATCCCGCACTGAACAACATTATGCCGCACTGAACAACATTATGCCGCACTGAACAACATTATGCCGCACTGAACAACATTATGCCGCACTGAACAACATTATGCCGCACTGAACAACATTATGCCGCACTGAACAACATTATGCCGCACTGAAAAACACCATGCCGCACTGAACAACACCATGCCGCACTGAACAACACCATGCCGCACTGAACAACACCATGCCGCACTGAACAACACCATGCCGCACTGAACAACACCATGCCGCACTGAACAACACCATGCCGCACTGAACAACACCATGCCGCACTGAACAGCACCATGCCGCACTGAACAGCACCATGCCGCACTGAACAGCACCATGCCGCACTGAACAGCACCATGCCGCACTGAACAACACCATGCCGCACTGAACAACACCATGCCGCACTGAACAACACCATGCCGCACTGAACAACATTACGCCGCACTGAACAACATTACGCCGCACTGAACAACACCATGCCGCACTTAACACCATGCCGCACTGAACAACACCATGCCGCACTGAACAACACCATTCCGCACTGAACAACACCATGCTGCACTGAACAACACGACGCCGCACTGAACAACACCATGCCGCACTGAACAACACCATGCCGCACTGAACAACACCATGCCGCACTGAACAACACCATGCCGCACTGAACAACACCATGCCGCACTGAACAACACCATGCCGCACTGAACAACACCATGCCGCACTGAACAACACCATGCCGCACTGAACAACACCATGCCGCACTGAACAACACCATGCCGCACTGAACAACATTATGCCGCACTGAACACCATGCCGCACTGAACAACACCATGCCGCACTGAACAACACCATGCCGCACTGAACAACACCATGCCGCACTGAACAACACCATGCCGCACTGAACAACACCATCCCGCACTGAACAACATTATGCCGCACTGAACAACATTATGCCGCACTGAACAACATTATGCCGCACTGAACAACATTATGCCGCACTGAACAACATTATGCCGCACTGAAAAACACCATGCCGCACTGAACAACACCATGCCGCACTGAACAACACCATGCCGCACTGAACAACACCATGCCGCACTGAACAACACCATGCCGCACTGAACAACACCATGCCGCACTGAACAACACCATGCCGCACTGAACAACACCATGCCGCACTGAACAACACCATGCCGCACTGAACAACACTATGCCGCACTGAACAACATTATGCCGCACTGAACAACACCATGCCGCACTGAACAACACCATCCCGCACTGAACAACACCATCCCGCACTGAACACCATCCCGCACTGAACAACACCATGCCGCACTGAACAAATCCATGCCGCACTGAACAACACCATGCCGAACAACACCATGCCGCACTGAACAACACCATGCCGCACTGAACAACACCATCCCGCACTGAACAACACCATCCCGCACTGAACAACACCATCCCGCACTGAACAACACCATCCCGCACTGAACAACACCATGCCGCACTGAACAACACCATGCCGCACTGAACAACACCATGCCAAACTGAACAACACCATCCCGCACTGAACAACACCATCCCGCACTGAACAAAACCATCCCGCACTGAACAACACCATCCCGCACTGAACAACACCATTCCGCACTGAACAACTTTATGCCGCACTGAACAACATTATGCCGCACTGAACAACATTATGCCGCACTGAACAACATTATGCCGCACTGAACAACATTATGCCGCACTGAAAAACACCATGCCGCACTGAACAACACCATGCCGCACTGAACAACACCATGCCGCACTGAACAACACCATGCCGCACTGAACAACACCATGCCGCACTGAACAACACCATGCCGCACTGAACAGCACCATGCCGCACTGAACAGCACCATGCCGCACTGAACAACACCATGCCGCACTGAACAACACCATGCCGCACTGAACAACACCATGCCGCACTGAACAACACCATGCCGCACTGAACAACACCATGCCCCACTGAACAACATTACGCCGCACTGAACAACACCATGCCGCACTTAACAACACCATGCCGCACTGAACAACACCATGCCGCACTGAACAACACCATTCCGCACTGAACAACACCATGCTGCACTGAACAACACGACACCGCACTGAACAACACGACGCCGCACTGAACAACACCATGCCGCACTGAACAACACCATGCCGCACTGAACAACACCATGCCGCACTGAACAACACCATGCCGCACTGAACAACACCATGCCGCACTGAACAACACCATGCCGCACTGAACAACACCATCCCGCACTGAACAACACCATGCCGCACTGAACAACATTATGCCGCACTGAACAACATTATGCCGCACTGAACAACATTATGCCGCACTGAACAACATCATGTCGCACTGAACAACACCATGCCGCACTGAACAACACCATCCCGCACTGAACAACACCATGCCGCACTGAACTACACCATGCCGCACTGAACTACACCATGCCGCACTGAACTACACCATGCCGCACTGAACAACACCATGCCGCACTGAACAACACCATGCCGCACTGAACAACACCATGCCGCACTGAACAACACCATGCCGCACTGAACAACACCATGCCGCACTGAACAACACCATCCCGCACTGAACAACACCATGCCGCACTGAACAACATTATGCCCCACTGAACAACAATATACCGCACTGAACAACAATATACCGCACTGAACAACATTATGCCGCACTGAACAACACCATGCCGCACTGAACAACATTATGCCGCACTGAACAACATTATGCCGCACTGAACACCATGCCGCACTGAACACCATGCCGCACTGAACAACACCATGCCGCACTGAACAACACCATGCCGCACTGAACAACACCATGCCGCACTGAACAACACCATGCCGCACTGAACAACACCATCCCGCACTAAACAACACCATGCCGCACTGAACAACACCATGCCGCACTGAACAACACCATCCCGCACTGAACAACACCATGCCGCACTGAACAACACCATGCCGCACTGAACAACACCATGCCGCACTGAACAACACCATGCCGCACTGAACAACACCATGCCGCACTGAACAACACCATCCCGCACTGAACAACACCATCCCGCACTGAACAACATTATGCCGCACTGAACAACATTATGCCGCACTGAACAACATCATGTCGCACTGAACAACACCATGCCGCACTGAACAACACCATGCCCCACTGAACAACATTACGCCGCACTGAACAATATTATGCCGCACTGAACAACACCATGCCGCACTGAACAACACCATGCCGCACTGAACAACACCATGCCGCACTGAACAACACCATGCCGCACTGAACAACATCATGCCGCACTGAACAACAACATGCCGCACTGAACAACAACATGCCGCACTGAACAACACGACGCCGCACTGAACAACACTACGCCGCACAGAACAACACGACGCCGCACAGAATAACACAATACCGCACAGAACAACACCATGCCGCACAAACAGTTTTAGATAATATTACGTCGCAGTCATGCGACGCGGACATGACGTCAATAGGCGGAACTCATGGCAAAATTATAATCCGTGGGCGTGGCTTGCAACAGGAAGTAGGAAAGCGGCAATGCTGGCAAACAAGACACAGCGGTTAGTAACACGACGACTAACAAGACAAATATTTTTGTTTTCAGCTTGCAACTTGACCGTCTAGAGCGTACAAGGTAATTACAACTCATTGTTTTGAAAAATATGTTTTTTTGTTGGCCTGAAAAGCGAGGCAGTGTGGCATTTGGGAGGAACGTCGAACTCGGCGTCTGCTTCCAGCCACAGACGCCAAATTTCGACGATTATTTCGACTGGTCAACATTTGTAAATTATTGCGTTGATTAAAAACTTTATTTAACTCTACTCTTAACTTTGCCGTTTCAGATATGCGGGTATTACACCGCGGAAATGACGTCAATAGGCTGAACTCTGGCCAAAATTCAAATCTGTGGGCGCAATGGCCTTGAGCGAGACAACGGATACAAACACGACGATTATCAACAGAAATATCTTTATTTTCTGCTTGCAAGTGGACCGTCTAGAGCGTACACGGTAAGTACAACTCATTGTGTTTTAAAAGATTTATGTTTGTGTAGTTTGCGTTGCGTTGTATCTGTGAATGTTGGTTGAGGCTAAATGTTAATGTTTAATTTCCTTCCTTTAGGTTCCACGGTGTTTGTTGGCTGTATGTTTTCCACTGCAAGAAGAGGCTCGTATCATTGACCAGCAGGAGCTACAATGGTGAGTACCCCTTTCGTCGTCCATTTATGTTAAACACTTCCTGTTTCATGTCTAACAGTACTCGATTTAACAAATAACCATAAATAAATACAGTGTGGGCAGTCAAGTTAACATATGTGATTATCCTGCCTAATATGTTTATCACAAATATGTCACTAATATGTTTATTTGTTTATCACAACACCTTTGGACCTTCAGCAATCGATTATTTCCCTTCATCTACATAGAGACAGAACGATGGTGTCTTAAACATCTCATTCATTTCACCAAATAACTTCACGCAGGTGGATAACGGCCGTCTCGGTCACGCTATGTTGCGTGATGCAGTTTTGAAGAACCAAATGCATTTATTCAATGAATAAGTCAAGCTAGATCTATGTTTATGATGTTGTACGTTACGGTACCGATTGAAGTTGAGTCCGAAGCCAGTGGAAAACAGCGCTGCGTTTGTGCTCTCCAGGTACAAATGTTGTGATCTCTGACTGACGACCGGGCGAGACTCGAGTAAGAGATGTCCAAACGAGCTCCGGCAGGGCGGGTCAAGGCGGAGCGAACGGACGCCTTTCAGGCCGCCAATGACGAGCTGAGAGCCAAACTGATGGACGTCCAGTTAGAACTTCAGCAGGAGAAGAACAAGGTGAAAACCTCAACAGACAGACACTGCCTTCCTCCCTGCCTGCTTCCCTGCCTGCCTCCCTGCCTGCCTCCCTGCCTGCCTGCCTCCCTGCTTGCCTCCCTCCCGCCCTCCCTCCCTCCCTCCCTCCCTCCCTCCCTCCCAGTTTCCCCGATGTAGATTTGACATGCGTGTGCCATGACTGTGTCAGCCTACGTCAACAAATGCACCGAGGACGTCAGCACCACTAAGAATATCATCACCCGGGGCAACCAACGACCCTGGATGACTGAGGAGGTACGTCAAACGCTACGAGCGCGGAACTCTGCCTTCAAGTCTGGCGACAAGGAGACACTGAGGACAGCGAGAGCCAACTTGAACCGTGCCATCAGGGTAGCGAAGCGAGACCACAGTCGAAAAATTCAGGATCGTTTCCACGACGCCAACAACACCAGGAGTATGTGGCAAGGCATACGGGCGATTACAGACTACAACTCACCCTCCCCCCCCCGGTGGGTGAAGTTGATGCTGACTTTCTAAATGGTCTAAATAACTTCTTTGGGAGGTTCGAGGCACTAAACGGCACTCCAGCAGTTAAAACTGTCCCCCATCAGGAAGAGGAGGTACTCTGCCTTGACTCCGCCGATGTGTTGAAGACCCTGAGGAGAGTCAACCCCCGTAAGGCCCCTGGCCCCGACAACATTCCTGGGCGTGTGTTCAGGGAATGTGCAAGTCAGCTGGCTGGGGTCATCACAGACATTTTTAACACCTCGCTGGGCCAAGCCACAGTGCCAGCGTGCTTTAAGACTGCCTCCATCATTCCGGTGCCGAAGAAACCTCAAATCACCTCATTTAATGATTACCGGCCTGTTGCACTGACTCCGGTCATGATGAAGTGCTTCGAACGGCTGCTTAAAGATCACATCGTTTCCAGACTCCCCCCATTATTTGACCCGTTCCAGTTTGCCGACCGGCAAAACCGCTCCACTCAGGACGCCATCTCCTCCGTTCTTCACCTGAGCCTGGCTCACCTGGAGGAGAAGAACACCCATGTTCGGATGCTGTTCCTGGACTTCAGCTCAGCGTTTAACACCATCATCCCACAGCATCTAGTAGGAAAATTGGAACACCTGGGCTTCAACACCCCCCTTCGCAACTGGCTGCTAGACTTCCTCACCAACAGACCTCAGTCAGTCCGGGTCGGACAGAACACCTCTGATGTCATCACCCTCAGCACAGGCTCCCCTCAGGGCTGCGTCCTGAGCCCCCTGCTGTTCACCCTGATGACACACGACTGCGTCCCCAGGTTCACCACCAATCACATCGTGAAGTTCGCAGACGACACAACGGCGGTGGGGCTCATCAGAGACAACAACGACCTGGACTACAGAGAGGAGGTGGAGCAGCTGGTGGGCTGGTGCAGAGACAACAGCCTGATCCTGAATGTGGAGAAGATGAAGGAGATCATCGTCGACTTCAGAAAAAAACAGCCTCACCACGCTCCACTGATCATCAACAGCTCAGCTGTGGAGGTGGTCAGCAGCACCAAATTCCTGGGGGTCCACATCACAGAAGACCTCACCTGGACTATGAACACTACGGCACTGATCAAGAGGGCACAGAAGCGCTTGTACTTCCTGCGGAGGATGAGGAGAGCCCACCTGCCCCCACCCATCATGAGGACGTTCTACAGGAGCACCATAGAGAGCATTCTGACAAGCTGACTCTCTGTGTGGTGTGGAGGCTGCACCGCCTCCGATTGGAAGAACGTGAGGAGAGTGGTGAGGACAGCAGAGAGGATCATAGGGGCTCCTCTTCCCTCCATTCAGGACATTTCATCTCAGCGCTGCATGTCCCGTGCCCGTAACATCATCAATGACCCATCACACCCCCACCATGGACTGTTCTCCCTGCTGCCCTCTGGGAAGAGGTTTCGCACAATCCGCTGCAGGTCCACCAGGTTCTGCAACAGCTTTTTCCCTGCTGTCATCAGACTGTTGAACATTAGAACTGTTGAGCTCTAAACTGAACTCTGCATCACACATTCACAGAACTGTACTTTATGACACTACGGACCTCTATCTTGCACTATCTCGCACTACCAACTTTACTGAACTTGTGTAAACCCTTTAAATAGAAGTTTAATACATGGTTTGCATTCCTCTGCACACTCTTGAATACTGTTTTGCCTACTTGCACTATTGCATAATTAGCACTGCTGCACTTTATACTTATTTGTAATATATATATATATATACAGTATATGTATATATATATTTTCATAGGATATGTTACTTCTATTCAACTGCAATATCACTACTTTGTTGTAAGCCGTGTGCAACGAAATTTCGTTTTGTATGCACCATGTGCAGACAAGATGACAATAAAGTTTGTCTAAGTCATGTCAGGTCAGCTGTCTGGAGAGAGAGAGAAGTCAGGACCTGCGGGCGGAGCACCACCGTGCCACCGCCGCCATGACGGAACTCAAAAGCAAACTCCATGAGGAGAAGCAGAAAGAGTTAGCCGTTACCAGGGAGACATTACTGCGGCAGCATGAAATGGAGCTGATGAGAGTGATCAAAATCAAAGATGGAGAGATCCAGCGACTGAATGCCTTGGTCCTCAGCCTGAGGGACGGCTCCATGGACAAGGTGATCCGCTCAATCCGTGTCTGACTATCCGCACGCCACGTCGGGCTCCGATGCGGCCGCTACCGTATTGTGTAGCTTGTCCCCAGTAAGCGTCGCGGCGCTCCGTTGCGGTCTCAACGGCCCGATGTGGCGCAATGTCTGCTCAGGTGAGGAGCGGGGGCGCTTTGCTGGCGGAAGTGGAGGAGACGCGGCGGTGTCGGGAGACCGAGCGGTGTCGCCTCCACCAGGAGCGCGGAAGAAGCCCTGGCAGCGGCCCAGCAGGCCTGGCAGTCCCGAGCGGCCGAGCTCCGATCGGCTCATCACCAGCATCGGGAGGAGCTGAGCCGAACCAAGAGAGACTGCGAGAGGGAGATCCGCCGACTGGTAGGACTGATCAGATGCGCGGTGCGTGGCTATGTTCCCAATTTCGTTGTATACCTGCAGTGCAATGACACCTAAGGCATTCTATTCTATTCTATTTCACAAGAAGAAAACGTCCGGTTGCTCGCTTCGCTTTTGTCACAGCAATGGTGTTCTAGTCGATTCAAGATAAAAATTGGCCGGTTGCTCTCTTTGTTTTTGTCACAATTCTGGCAAATGAGTTTGCCCGCCTGCCTGAGCGCTCCCCGTTTGTACATCCAGATGGATGAGATCAAGCTGAAAGACAGAGCGGTTAGTGTTTTGGATAAATCCCTGGGGCCGGCCATGTCCACCGCCTTCAGCTGCAGACTCAGGCTGCCGAGCAGCAGATCTCTGCCCTGAGGGATTCCCAAAGGGCGGGCCTAAACTACCCTGGAAGTGGGGTCAACGGCGCTACTAGCAATCCTCTTCATAGCGTAAGCCACCTCATCACACACTTGCAGTACGCATGACTTAGTTCGTTGCTGGAGGAAGGTAGCACAAAAACAGTTTTGAACTTTGAACGAGTGGTTGTGTGTGTGTGTTGCGGGGCGTTTTCAGTCTCAGGAGGATCGGGACACGCGAAGGTTTCATCTGAAAATCGCTGAGCTCAGCGCAGTCATCAGGAAACTGGAGGATCGAAACGCCCTGCTTTCTGAAGAGCGCAATGAACTGGTAATTTATTGACGGCACGCTTGAAGGTTTGCGCTACGTTTGATGCGCGCCATCCAGCGAGGCACCCATTGCGCTTGCTTATTAGTTGAGCGGCGCGGCGAGTCGGTTGCCTGGTAGATGTCTTTTATTGGGAGCCAAAGCCACGATTCCGTTCAAACCGATGCAAAAGGAATGGATACGTTCTGGCCCGCGTGTTGTGCGTCTTTCGCATCCCGCACTTCATGCTTGCAGCTTAAGCGACTGAGAGAAACAGAAAGCCAGTTTCTGCCACTCCTGTACAAAAACAAACGCCTGAGCAGGAAGAATGAAGAACTCTCACTGGTGCTGTGTCGCCTTGAAAACAAAGTGCGCTTTGTCACCCAGGAGAACGAGGAGATGGCAAGCTTGGTAAGTCGACGCGGACAACGGCGGCGTGCCAACAGAGTCCACTGCATTTGTGTTCCACAGAGAAGGCCTAGTTCGCTCAATGACCTGGAGCGCGGTTGCGGCCAGCAGGACGGTGAAATGGAGTTCCTTCAAGTTGTGGAGCAGCGGCACATCATCGACGACTTGTCCAAGGTCTTCAGGCAGGTGACTCGGTGCACGTACGGCAGCGCCGCGCTCGCTCGCTGTCGCCAGGAAACCTTTTCTGTCCAAAGCTTGGCCGGCGGCCGCCATCCAAAAGATTGGCCCCTTAAATTCCGACCTTTCAAGCAGGAGCATTGTGCGCACGCGTTTGAACACGCTTTAGACTTGTTTTGCCGTTTTCAGCAGCTCAAAGCTCCCGTTTTGTCAGCGCCTTTGCCACTCGCTGTGCGCTGAAAACGACGGACTCGCCCGGCTGCTCAGCCCGTCAACCATGAGCCGCGAGCGCGCCGTCATTGTCCGTAGGCAGCTAGTGGCAAAATGCACCCTGTTAGAGTTGCGCTCGCTCCAACTTATTTTGCAAGAACCACACGGGAGACAAGTAAGTTCTTTTGGACACCTGCAGGTGGAGAGTCCATCCGTTGTACGAATGAAGTCTGACTCTCGGCTCCTGCACGAGCATTTTTATTAAGAGAAACAGGGTGGGTGTAAGAGTGGATTGAATAGAGAAAGCCCTTGACCTCTAGTCAAAACATAGCAAGGGATGTTTTACGACTTTGTGTAGGAAGGGATAAGCGATAGGGATAAATAAGGGATAAATAATATTATTTATTACAGGTTGCAGTCAAAGTCAAAGCAACATAATCATACGATAAAGATAATCTGGAAAACCCTGACACACCCTGTAGTTGTCACTTTTGGAAAAGACGAGCGTCCCTCCAATCATCGCCGGTGACGGGTTTTTCAGGCTCTGGAGACAGGAGCTCATGTCAGAAATGTCATCGTGAGTCGCGTTTGTTTCTGCGCCGGAGCCGTTCGTTCCCTTTGCATCCAAAGAATCTCAAAGGCGGATTATTTGTGTCGACAGGAGAGAGATTTGCTGCTACGATACCGACGTCGAGAATCTCTGAGGAGGAACAAAGCGTGAGGTCCTGCAAGGTGAGTCTGTTTGTTTGCGGCTGCTTGGTGTTGCGCAAGATGAAATGGCCTTTTTCTCGCTATCGTTCCTCTCGTCGATTCATCGTGAGGTGTCGCTTCAGTTTGTTCAGAGAGATGTTTGCTTCCGCGCCCGCAGGTCATCGAAACATTTTACGGCTACGACGAAGACGTGTTGGTGGACTCGGACGGATCGTCCTTGTCTTTTCACACCGACAGAACCCCCGACACGGAACCCGAAGAGGTAGCCCGCCATTTCTGCCAGCGTATTGGCGCCAAACATTCCTCTTCAGCCTGGAATCGGACTCGTCTTTGCGTCGCGGGTGCTTTGTCGCCGGTCTGACTGATTCTGGTACTAGTGCTGTGTTGCATTGGTGTGTGCATGAGGAGGCGGAGCTTCGCTACCGCCAGCTGACGCAAGAATATCAAGCGCTGCAACGAGCCTACGCTCTGCTAGCCCAGACCAGCGGAGGGGACTACGACGCCGAGAAGGAGATCAAGGTGGCGCCCCTTCCCGCAACCCCCGGCCGGGTCGCAGCCTCCCCGTTCTCACCCAGCCTCGGGTGTTCTCTGGTCTGAAAGGAGGAGGAGGGAGGCTTCTCCTCCTCCTTTCAGACCAGAGAAAAGCTGATGGTAGTGTCAAACGCACCTCTTTCAATAATCACTCTTCCCTTAAATATCTACGAAAGTTATTTAATTCTCTAACATGTTCGGAGTTACTTTTTACGCGGCCCGTCAAAAGGGGAAACGGGCCTGCGCCCTTCAAATAATTAAATTACTTTCAGTTCTACACCAAACCGATAATCCGATTCAAACACTTCCGTTAATTTATTCAGACGAAGCAAACTTTCAAACGGATTGAAATTCACTCGTGTCTCAAATAACTACGAAAGTTATTCAATTCTCTAAAATTGTCTGATGTTACTTTTATTTATTACGGTCCTATGTTATACCATAATAACCCCCCACACATTAATCAAATTGTCAAATCAACCTCGAACCATCGATTGTACATTCAGTACAAATCAGCGCACAACAAAGTAGATGAATATACACAACACATTTATTGAAGAAACATGAAATAGAATTACAAATCTTAATCACTCCAGAAACCGAACAATTTCACCCACTGATACCCGTGTTAATAAAATCATTCAATCCCAGAACAATTCGATTGCAAAACACAGTTCATGAAAGAGGGAATCAATTTTTAGCCAAGCAAAGAAATCAAGAAGTAAAAATCACATTTGTGCTTCTCCAAACAATTTATGTCACGCCACTATTCTCATAGTGACGGGTCCCTTGATCGAATTGACTAACAATATTGCTTTAAGCTGTTACAGAATACATTTTTAGCCAAGCAAAGAAATCAAAAAGTAAAAATCACATTTGTGCGTCCATGCGTGACTCACAATCCGACACCGTGTTCCTGTTTTATTTCTATTTTAACTTGCTTAGCTTATTTTGGCCCCTTTTTTGGTCTCATGTTTTGGTCTGGCGCCATCTTTTGGACAAATTTGGAATTTCAGCTCTGCCAATTTATTCCTGTGAACAATCCATATTTTACCATTTGCACCATCTCTTCCCCCCATGTTACATGACAGTAGAAATGGGTCACTATCAAAGCAGAGTAGCAGATCTGGAGTCAGCGCTGAAGCAACAAGGACAGGTAAGCTTATCAATGAGCACACCTTTTTCTCAGACAAAATAGCTACATTCTTCAGTCACTCATTCGTCTGGCATTACTGGACCAACCCCCTATGAACGTGGCTGGGAAAATGTGGAGAAAAGCAAATGTCATTTTCCAGTCAACCAAAGAATTTGTGGATGAAAATGACACAACATTCCAAAGCTGTCCACGCGTTTGTCTCTTCTAGAATGTCAAGTGGGTGGAGGAGAAGCAGCTGCTGCGTCAGAGCAATCAGCAGTTGGCCGAAAAGGTGACGGAAAGAAAGGCGCTGGGCGGAGTCGCTTGGCGTCACACCCGTCCGGAAGCCCTGCAGATGAGGTCTGACTGTCTTTTCAGGTCAGGCGGATGGAGGCGGAAGAAGCGCGTCTGAAAGAGCACATCCAGGATATCCGAGACCAAAACGAACTGCTTGAGTTCCGCATCCTGGAGCTGGAGGTGGGAAGACTCGCACAAGCGTTTTGAGGCCAGAGATGTGACGGACGGACGGACGGACGGACGGACGGACGGACGGACGGACGGACGGATGCATGCCTCTGCCTTTCAGGAGAGGGAGTGGCGCTCCCCCGTCTTGAAGTTTCTGCAAGTCCGTTTCCCAGACGGCCTCAGCCCTTTGCAGATCTACTGCGAGGCCGACGGCGTGAGCGTACGTAAGGCGTCCCTCGCAACCCTAACCTTAACCTGAGGTCCCAGAACACCTTACATTGCTCCTTGCGCCTTTCCCCAGGACATCGTCATCAGTGATCTGATGAAGAAGCTGGACATCCTGGGCGATAACGCCGTAAGTGTATGTCGAACTCCTTATGTTCGCACTCCACGAGACTCGGCGGCTCAAATGTGACTTTTGGAAGGCTTTGCGCTGAAAGAACCTTGTTGACGCTGTGCCTTTGGGCTCTTGCAGAATCTCACCAACGAGGAGCAGGTGGTCGTGATTCACGCCAGGACCCTTCCCACCCTAGCCGAGAAGGTAACGCGCACGTCCACGCACGCTCTCGCATTCTGCTTATGTGACAGCAGCCTTTCCTCAGTGGTTAGAATACATCAAAGTGACCAAGTCAGCACTTCAACAGAAGATGTTGGACATTGAAAGTGAGAAGGTAGACAGACACGCGACATCAGCCAAGGGGAACTCGGGGCAATGTGCCCCAACAATTCTGACCTTGAGCTGTGCTAGGATATGTTCTGCAACCAGAAGGGCTACCTGGATGAAGAGTTGGACTTCAGGAAGCGTTCCATGGACCAGGCTCATAAGGTAAGCCGCCCTCAAATCTCCCGCCGGACTACTGATGGACGAGGATTGCGGCCCAGAGGATCATGGAGCTGGAGGCCATGTTGTACGAGGCGCTACCGCAGCGGGACTGCCCCGCCACGGACGGCGAAAAAGCCAGCCACGCTGGCGTGAATGACGTGCTGACGGCGGATCAGAGACAAGAGCTTAGGAGCACCGTGGACCAATGGAAGCGAGCCCTGATGTGGGAGTTGAGGGAGCGCGACGCTTGCATCCTCCAAGAGAGAATGGATCTGCTGCACAGCGCGCAACAGGTAAGGGCCCAAAGCCAGCCCGGCACTTACTTGCACGCTTACTGGCTTTTGAAGGCTACTTTCCATTTGTCCGTCCTAGAGGAACAAAGAGCTGAAAGAATTCATCGAAGCTCACAAGAGACAAATCAAACAATTGGAGGAGAAGTTTCTGTTTCTCTTTCTAGTCTTCTCCTTGGCCTTCATTCTGTGGCCCTAACACCAGCTGGTGAGTGAGCTCCAGCGGCACCGCACTCGACACCTCCGATACACTGCCAGCCGGTCTCAGACGTTGGCAGACGCTCCGATGCCGACGTATACCCCCCGCCACGGTGACAGAGGCACCGCGTCACACCGGCGCTCATCCAATCAGAAGGCAGGAAAGGCAAATTCACATGCAGGGCACTCTTGAACCAGAAGAGAGCGCCACAAAAAACGGTTGTTGCCCCAAACGCGCACTAAAAAGGGTCAGAATAACAAGAGTCCCACCGGCCAGCCGGGGCCACCCGTCCATCCATTTCTTCAGGGGGGGAAAAAATTGGAGTCACCGGTGAGTACATTTTGCATTTAGCTCTGCTTTTCTGCTTCTGTCTTCAAGTGTGTGGCATCCTGCGACCAAAGATTCAGCCAACCCCAAAGCGGTTGACCTCAACGTCCCACCACCATTCCTACCAGAGCAGGTGACGTGATGCTTTGGACATCCTTCCGTCTCAGATGCCCAAAAGTACTCTTTGCCACATCTGCGGCAATACGGTGTCTTTTCAAAGGTGCAAATAAATCCAGCGTGGGCGGAACACGCACGTCTTCGGTTTTTCCCGCTTTGTTTGTGTGACAGCTGTTGTGAAAATTTTACACAAATAAAGTTGTATAGTACAGGTTTGGCCAAGCCGCAACTCCCGAACCGCATGCGGCTCTTTTATGTTCATATCAACATTTGTGTGTGTGCGTGTAGGTGTGTGTGTGTGTGTGGGGGGGGGGGGGGTTGTGCGCGTTGGCTTCACTTGAGTTCAATTTACTATTTTCGTCAAAAGCGCATGTGGTGAAATTCCACAAAGTAGTAAAGGAAAATGTGCTTTCGGCAGTTTGCAAACATATGTTTTAAGGTTGTGTTAAACTTATAATCATATTAATATCTAGTATTAGAGTGCTCGTGTGGATTGGTGGGGGGCGAGGAATGTGCAGACAAACTGCATGAACTTGTTTTCTTCAAAGTGTTGTGGAATAGGCCCGGATAGGGAGTACCGGAGGAGACCATCTCAAGGTCGGTTAGGAACAAGAACAACAGCACGTCTATGAGACCGGCCTTCGAGGGAAAAACCCAACTGTCTGACCTCAGCGACACCTGGACCGGGGAGGAGATGGCCATCGACCAATCATCTCACAATATTTTGCATGCTTTAATATTCATATTGTGTTTCTTTAAAACTGGGCAACCCGGAAGAATGTGTCGTCTTTTGGTGGTCACAAAAACGCACGAGTTTTAGTGTGAGGGACCCGGGACCCAGGCCTGTATTAGTGCGCTCTGTCAGGAATAAATAATTGGTAAATTTGGTCTGATTGATCTACTGGTCTTCTCTTTGACAGAACGAACTCGCAAAATTGTTAGGTGCGCCAGTGTGTGGATTAGGACATAGCAATTTATGTGTTAAGTGTTGATCGCAATTTGGAGTCAGATCAATAACTAGAATCCGTAACCTAACAGTAGGATGGGCAAACACATTCCAGTAAACTATTAGTGTCAATTGGGCTCTCGAAATGGCAGGGAAAAGATGCACAGCAAAACGAAAATATGTAGATGAACACAGGACGTTTTTATCAGAGTGGGAAAGTTTCTATTTTTTGTTGAACGTGATGGCAAACCATTCTGCCTGATACGTCAGACCTCAGCGCATTTCAAAGATTCAAATCTTCAGCGCCATGCACTTCAACTCACTCCATGCTAACATTGATCAGGCGTCGAACCCGCAACATCATGCTTAAGAGGTGGACATGCTAACCAGTGCGCCATTATGTCAACGCATAACAACTGTAAGAACTTCCGCCGGAATTCAAATCCGCGGGGAGAGTTAACTTGTTTAAAAGGGAGTGGGCAGAAGAATTATTTAATTTATTTAAATCTATTTGGAGTGTGCGCCATTATGTCAATGCATAACAACTGTAAGTCTACTAAACAAAACAGCGGTTGCTATATGACGTCTGCCACGTCGTGGTCACGTGACGCGGACGTGACGTCGACGCCTACTTTACATCCCACCGATCACAGGACCCCTCGGCTGCATAACCGCGCCCCCTTCCCAACCAATCGGATTTGCTATACGCGAAAACGACGCCAATGGGCGGGCTCTTCCGCCAGAATTTAAATCCGTGGGCGTGGCTCGCAACAGGAAGTAGGAAAATGGCGATGTTGACAAAGACACAGCGGATGGTAACATACGACTAACGAGAGAAATATTTTTATTTTCTGCTTGCAACTGGACCGTCCAGAGCGTACACGGTAAGTACAACTCATCGTTTTTAAAAAGAAGTACTTTTGTTGCCCTGAAAAGCGAGTGAGTGTGGCGTTTGGGGGGAACGTCGAATTTCGACGATTCTTTCTGGTCAACGGTTGTAAATGATTGCGTTGATTAAAAAAGAAAACTTGATGTAACTCTACTTTTAACTGCCGTTTCAGATAAGCGGGTATTACGTCGCAGTCATGTGCCGCGGATATGACGTAATTGGCTGACCTTCCACCAAAATTCAAATCTGTTGGCGCGATGGCCGTGAGCCACTGAGCAACGACGAATATCAACAGAAATATCTTTATTTTCTGCTTGCAACTGGACCGTCTACAGCGTACACGGTAAGTAACACTCATTGTGTTTAAAGAGATTTACGTTTGTAATAGCAACGTGTAGCTGAGGCGCTAGCAGAAGTGTAGCCGCGTTGCGTTGTACGTGTGAATATTGGTCCAGGCGAAATGTTAATGTTTAATTTCATTCCTTTAGGTTCCACGGTGTTTGTTGGCTGCAAGTTTTCCACTGCAAGAAGAGGCTCGTATCATTGACCAGGAGCGAGCTACAACGGTGAGTAGCCATAACATTTATGTTAAACACTTCCTATTTCATGTCTAACAGTACTTGATTTAACAAATAACCATAAATAAATACAGTGTGGGCACTGAAGTTAACATATGTGATTATACTGCCTAATCTGTCACCGAGTATATTGTTGCAAAGTAATATAAGATCCAAAGTTGTAATTCAGAATAGTTTTCAAAAGAAGGCCATTAGAATTATATACAAGTCTGATTACCCTGAACATAACAACAAGCTATTAATTAAATCACAAATTCTTCAATTCAAAGATTTGGTAGATTATCAGAATAATAATGTCTAACAGTAATTGATTTAACACATCACGATAAGTAGATTGAGTGTGGGCACTCTCAAGTTAACATATGTGATTATACTGCCTAATCTGTTACAGAGTATGTTGTTGCCAAGTAATGTAGAATAGATCCAAAGTAGTAATCCAGAATAGTTTTGAAAAGGCCATTAGAATAATAAACAAATCTGATTACCTTGAACATAATAGTTAAGTGTTGAATATGTCCTATGAAGTCAAAATTTGGCACCATCATGTGGTGAAATTTGGAATTGCATCACATCCAATTTTGCCTGGGAACAAACAGATTAAATAAATCTTAGACTTAAATAAGCCACTCCTTCTCAAACAAGTAAACTCTGCCCATTTTGCGCAGTAGATGGTCTGTTAATATCTAGTATTTATACAAAGTCATAATTTAAATTGCTTTTAACCTTCATTCATCGCTTCAACCAACATTACTCGCTCTTATTACCAACTTGTATCGATTTAACTGAGCGTTTAATACTTCCTATCAGGTCTCAAGTCAAGATTTGGCAAAATACAATTTCAGCAAATCCAATTTTGCCAGGCAACAAAAAGAGATTAAATAAACTAAATAAGTCTTCTTCCCATTAAATAAATCAGAAAAGTCTGTCTTGCAACCAGTCCTCTTCAAACAAGTAAAGTCTGCCCGTTTTGTGCCGTAGATTTTGTGTCTATGCCTAGTATTTATACAAAATCATAATTTAAACGACTTCATTCCTTCATTCACTTTGGAAATTTGGAATTGCAGCAAATCGAATTTTGCCAGGGAACAAAAATAGATCAATTAAACTAAATAAGTCTTCTTCCCATTAAATAAATTAAAAAAGTCTGTCTTGTAACCAGTCCTTTTCAAACAAGTAAAGTCTGCCCATTTTGTGCCGTAGATTTTGTGTTTATGCCTAGTATTTATACAAAATCATAATTTAAAGGATTTCATTCCTTCATTCACTTTGGAAATTTGGAATTGCAGCACGTCAAATTTTGCCTGGGAAGAAAAGTAGATTAAATAAATTTAATAAGTCTTACTACTTCCCAATAAATAAATTAAATACGTCTTACTTGTTCCCACTCCTTTTCAAAAAAGTAGTTTAAAACGAGGGCCCTTCACTCAACCTTTAACCTCAACACCGCACGTCACATTGTGTTGTATCTGTGAATGTTGGTTGTGGCCAAATGATAGTTTTCTTTCATTCGTTTAGGTTCCACGGTGTTTGTTGGCTATATGTTTTCCACTGTCAGAAGGATGAAAATACAAAGTACAACGCTTGGACGTGGGCGACGACGTCACCGGTGAGTCCTTCCTTCCTATTTATTTACCTTCTAGGTGCTAGGTGCCGCACTGAACAACATTATGCCGCACTGAACAACATTATGCCGCACTGAACAACACCATGCCGCACTGAACAACACCATGCCGCACTGAACAACATTATGCCGCACTGAACACCATGCCGCACTGAACAACACCATCCCGCACTGAACAACACCATCCCGCACTGAACAACACCATCCCGCACTGAACAACACCATGCCGCACTGAACAACACCATGCCGCACTGAACAACACCATGCCGCACTGAACAACACCATGCCGCACTGAACAACACCATGCCGCACTGAACAACACCATGCCGCACTGAACAACACCATGCCGCACTGAACAACACCATCCCGCACTGAACAACATTATGCCGCACTGAACAACATTATGCCGCACTGAACAACATTATGCCGCACTGAACAACATTATGCCGCACTGAACAACATTATGCCGCACTGAAAAACACCATGCCGCACTGAACAATACCATGCCGCACTGAACAACACCATGCCGCACTGAACAACACCATGCCGCACTGAACAACACCATGCCGCACTGAACAACACCATGCCGCACTGAACAACACCATGCCGCACTGAACAACACCATGCCGCACTGAACAACACCATGCCGCACTGAACAGCACCATGCCGCACTGAACAGCACCATGCCGCACTGAACACCACCATGCCGCACTGAACAACACCATGCCGCACTGAACAACACCATGCCGCACTGAACAACACCATGCCCCACTGAACAACATTACGCCGCACTGAACAACATTACGCCGCACTGAACAACACCATGCCGCACTTAACACCATGCCGCACTGAACAACACCATGCCGCACTGAACAACACCATTCCGCACTGAACAACACCATTCCGCACTGAACAACACCATGCTGCACTGAACAACACGACGCCGCACTGAACAACACCATGCCGCACTGAACAACACCATGCCGCACTGAACAACACCATGCCGCACTGAACAACACCATGCCGCACTGAACAACACCATGCCGCACTGAACAACACCATGCCGCACTGAACAACACCATGCCGCACTGAACAACACCATGCCGCACTGAACAACACCATGCCGCACTGAACAACATTATGCCGCACTGAACAACACCATGCCGCACTGAACAACACCATGCCGCACTGAACAACACCATCCCGCACTGAACAACACCATCCCGCACTGAACACCATCCCGCACTGAACAACACCATGCCGCACTGAACAACACCATGCCGCACTGAACAACACCATGCCGAACAACACCATGCCGCACTGAACAACACCATGCCGCACTGAACAACACCATCCCGCACTGAACAACACCATCCCGCACTGAATAACACCATCCCGCACTGAACAACACCATCCCGCACTGAACAACACCATGCCGCACTGAACAACACCATGCCGCACTGAACAACACCATGCCAAACTGAACAACACCATCCCGCACTGAACAACACCATCCCGCACTGAACAACACCATCCCGCACTGAACAACACCATCCCGCACTGAACAACACCATTCCGCACTGAACAACACCATGCCGCACTGAACTACACCATGCCGCACTGAACTACACCATGCCGCACTGAACTACACCATGCCGCACTGAACAACATTATGCCCCACTGAACAACAATATACCGCACTGAACAACACCATGCCGCACTGAACAACACCATGCCGCACTGAACAACACTATGCCGCACTGAACAACATTATGCCGCACTGAACAACACCATGCCGCACTGAACAACACCATGCCGCACTGAACACCATCCCGCACTGAACAACACCATCCCGCACTGAACACCATCCCGCACTGAACACCATCCCGCACTGAACAACACCATGCCGCACTGAACAACACCATGCCGCACTGAACAACACCATGCCAAACTGAACAACACCATCCCGCACTGAACAACACCATCCCGCACTGAACAACACCATCCCGCACTGAACAACACCATGCCGCACTGAACAACACCATGCCGCACTTAACTACACCATGCCGCACTGAACTACACCATGCCGCACTGAACAACACCATGCCGCACTGAACAACACAATGCCGCACTGAACAACACAATGCCGCACTGAACAACACCATGCCGCACTGAACAACACCATGCCGCACTGAACAACACCATGCCGCACTGAACAACACCATCCTGCACTGAACAACACCATGCCGCACTGAACAACATTATGCCCCACTGAACAACAATTTACCGCACTGAACAACATTATGCCGCACTGAACAACACCATCCCGCACTGAACAACACCATGCCGCACTGAACAACACCATGCCGCAATGAACAACACCATGCCGCACTGAACAACACCATGCCGCACTGAACAACACCATGCCGCACTGAACAACACCATGCCGCACTGAACAACACCATGCCGCACTGAACAACACCATGCCGCACTAAACAACACCATCCCGCACTGAACAACATTATGCCGCACTGAACAACATTATGCCGCACTGAACAACACCATGCCGCACTGAACAACACCATGCCGCACTGAACAACACCATGCCGCACTGAACAACACCATGCCGCACTGAACAACACCATGCCGCACTGAACAACACAATGCCGCACTGAACAACACCATGCCGCACTGAACAACACCATGCCGCACTGAACAACACCATGCCGCACTGAACAACACCATCCTGCACTGAACAACACCATGCCGCACTGAACAACATTATGCCCCACTGAACAACAATTTACCGCACTGAACAACATTATGCCGCACTGAACAACACCATCCCGCACTGAACAACACCATGCCGCACTGAACAACACCATGCCGCAATGAACAACACCATGCCGCACTGAACAACACCATGCCGCACTGAACAACACCATGCCGCACTGAACACCATCCCGCACTAAACAACATTATGCCGCACTGAACAACACCATGCCGCACTGAACAACACCATGCCGCACTGAACAACACCATGCCGCACTGAACAACACCATGCCGCACTGAACAACACCATCCCGCACTGAACAACACCATGCCGCACTGAACAACACCATGCCGCACTGAACAACACCATGCCGCACTTAACAACACCATGCCGCACTGAACAACACCATGCCGCACTGAACAACAACATGCCGCACTGAACAACAACATGCCGCACTGAACAACACGACGCCGCACTGAACAACACTACGCCGCACTGAACAACACGACGCCGCACAGAATAACACAATACCGCACAGAACAACACCATGCCCCACAAACAGTTTTAGATAATATTACGTCGCAGTCATGCGACGCGGACATGACGTCAATAGGCGGAACTCACGGCAAAATTATAATCCGTGGGCGTGGCTTGCAACAGGAAGTAGGAAAGCGGCAATGCTGGCAAACAAGACACAGCGGTTAGTAACACGACGACTAACAAGACAAATATTTTTGTTTTCAGCTTGCAACTTGACCGTCTAGAGCGTACAAGGTAATTACAACTCATTGTTTTGAAAAATATGTTTTTTTGTAGCCCTGAAAAGCGAGGGAGTGTGGCATTTGGGAGGAACGTCGAACTCGGCGTCTGCTTCCAGCCACAGACGCCAAATTTCGACGATTATTTCGACTGGTCAACGTTTGTAAATTATTGCGTTGATTAAAAACTTTATTTAACTCTACTCTTAACTTTGCCGTTTCAGATATGCGGGTATTACACCGCGGAAATGACGTCAATAGGCTGAACTCTCGCCAAAATTCAAATCTGTGGGCGCAATGGCCTTGAGCGAGACAACGGATACAAACACGACGATTATCAACAGAAATATCTTTATTTTCTGCTTGCAAGTGGACCGTCTAGAGCGTACACGGTAAGTACAACTCATTGTGTTTTAAAAGATTTATGTTTGTGTAGTTTGCGTTGCGTTGTATCTGTGAATGTTGGTTGAGGCTAAATGTTAATGTTTAATTTCCTTCCTTTAGGTTCCACGGTGTTTGTTGGCTGTATGTTTTCCACTGCAAGAAGAGGCTCGTATCATTGACCAGCAGGAGCTACAATGGTGAGTACCCCTTTCGTCGTCCATTTATGTTAAACACTTCCTGTTTCATGTCTAACAGTACTCGATTTAACAAATAACCATAAATAAATACAGTGTGGGCAGTCAAGTTAACATATGTGATTATCCTGCCTAATATGTTTATCACAAATATGTCACTAATATGTTTATTTGTTTATCACAACACCTTTGGACCTTCAGCAATCGATTATTTCCCTTCATCTACATAGAGACAGAACGATGGTGTCTTAAACATCTCATTCATTTCACCAAATAACTTCACGCAGGTGGATAACGGCCGTCTCGGTCACGCTATGTTGCGTGATGCAGTTTTGAAGAACCAAATGCATTTATTCAATGAATAAGTCAAGCTAGATCTATGTTTATGATGTTGTACGTTACGGTACCGATTGAAGTTGAGTCCGAAGCCAGTGGAAAACAGCGCTGCGTTTGTGCTCTCCAGGTACAAATGTTGTGATCTCTGACTGACGACCGGGCGAGACTCGAGTAAGAGATGTCCAAACGAGCTCCGGCAGGGCGGGTCAAGGCGGAGCGAACGGACGCCTTTCAGGCCGCCAATGACGAGCTGAGAGCCAAACTGATGGACGTCCAGTTAGAACTTCAGCAGGAGAAGAACAAGGTGAAAACCTCAACAGACAGACACTGCCTTCCTCCCTGCCTGCTTCCCTGCCTGCCTCCCTGCCTGCCTCCCTGCCTGCCTGCCTCCCTGCTTGCCTCCCTCCCTCCCTCCCTCCCGCCCTCCCTCCCAGTTTCCCCGATGTAGATTTGACATGCGTGTGCCATGACTGTGTCAGCCTACGTCAACAAATGCACCGAGGACATCAGCACCACTAAGAATATCATCACCCGGGGCAACAAACGACCCTGGATGACTGAGGAGGTGCGTCAAACGCTACGAGCGCGGAACTCTGCCTTCAAGTCTGGCGACAAGGAGACACTGAGGACAGCGAGAGCCAACTTGAACCGTGCCATCAGGGTAGCGAAGCGAGACCACAGTCGAAAAATTCAGGATCGTTTCCACGACGCCAACAACACCAGGAGTATGTGGCAAGGCATACGGGCGATTACAGACTACAACTCACCCTCCCCCCCCGGTGGGTGAAGTTGATGCTGACTTTCTAAATGGTCTAAATAACTTCTTTGGGAGGTTCGAGGCACTAAACGGCACTCCAGCAGTTAAAACTGTCCCCCATCAGGAAGAGGAGGTACTCTGCCTTGACTCCGCCGATGTGTTGAAGACCCTGAGGAGAGTCAACCCCCGTAAGGCCCCTGGCCCCGACAACATTCCTGGGCGTGTGTTCAGGGAATGTGCAAGTCAGCTGGCTGGGGTCATCACAGACATTTTTAACACCTCGCTGGGCCAAGCCACAGTGCCAGCGTGCTTTAAGACTGCCTCCATCATTCCGGTGCCGAAGAAACCTCAAATCACCTCATTGAATGATTACCGGCCTGTTGCACTGACTCCGGTCATGATGAAGTGCTTCGAAAGGCTGCTTAAAGATCACATCGTTTCCAGACTCCCCCCATTATTTGACCCGTTCCAGTTTGCCGACCGGCAAAACCGCTCCACTCAGGACGCCATCTCCTCCGTTCTTCACCTGAGCCTGGCTCACCTGGAGGAGAAGAACACCCATGTTCGGATGCTGTTCCTGGACTTCAGCTCAGCGTTAAACACCATCATCCCACAGCATCTAGTAGGAAAATTGGAACACCTGGGCTTCAACACCCCCCTTCGCAACTGGCTGCTAGACTTCCTCACCAACAGACCTCAGTCAGTCCGGGTCGGACAGAACACCTCTGATGTCATCACCCTCAGCACAGGCTCCCCTCAGGGCTGCGTCCTGAGCCCCCTGCTGTTCACCCTGATGACACACGACTGCGTCCCCAGGTTCACCACCAATCACATCGTGAAGTTCGCAGACGACACAACGGTGGTGGGGCTCATCAGAGACAACAACGACCTGGACTACAGAGAGGAGGTGGAGCAGCTGGTGGGCTGGTGCAGAGACAACAGCCTGATCCTGAATGTGGAGAAGATGAAGGAGATCATCGTCGACTTCAGGAAAAACCAGCCTCACCACGCTCCACTGATCATCAACAGCTCAGCTGTGGAGGTGGTCAGCAGCACCAAATTCCTGGGGGTTGTCGTGTAACATGGGGGTAGAGATGGTCCAAATGGTAGAATATGGATTGTTCACAGGGATAAATTGACAGAGCTAAAATTCCAAATTTGTCCAAAAGATGGCGCCAGACCAAAACATGAGACCAAAGGAGGGGCCAGAATAAGCTAAACCGGTTAAAATGGATATAAAAAAGGAACACGGTGTCAGAGTGTGAGTCACGCATGGAAGCACAAATGTGATTTTTATTTTTATTTCTTTGCTTGGCTAAAAATGTATTCTGTAACCGCTTTAAGCAATATTATTTGTCAATTTGATCAAGAGACCCGTCACAGAGAATAGTGGCTTCTCAGTGGCGTGACATAAATTGTTTGAAGAAGCACAAATGAAATGTATATTATGTGATTTTTATTTTTTGATTTTTTTTTGCTTGGCAAAGAATGTATTCTGTAACCGCTTTAAAGCAATATTATTTGTCAATTCGATCAATTCATGTAACAGAAAGTAGGTCAAAGGTGAAAAGGGGAAGTGAAAGGTTTTACCACTAGCTGTGCATTTGGTGGAAAGTACTGCGTGGTCAGGGCGGAAACAGCTGCTAAAGGTCACAGAAAACAAAGCGTGGGAGGGGCTGTCCAGTTCCCTCTATGGGCGGGGGAAAAACTGGCCAGTCCATAGGCGTGGGAATAGTCCCTGCTATAAGCGTGGGAACTGGGCAGTCTTACCCTATAGGGAAAGTACCGGAGAAAAGAAAGGGGAGGGGGGAGACGGAGAGGTCTATAAAAGGTCCTGCTGGAGAAGCTTCAGGGCTTTTCCCCCCAAAAGAGCTCTGATACGTGAAGAGGCCCGGAGGAGTTTCAAGATTTTTTTCCAAAGTCCCAAAGATTTTTGTGTGAGACGCAGGATCACTGGACTGAAATTAACTTGGATTTACTCCTAAAAATTGGACTGGACAACTTTAAACGAGAAATTGGTGAGGATGACCGTTTTTATGTATTTTAGCGAGAGGGGGGAATAGTCATCGGGCCGCCGGCTTCCTCGTGGCCAGCCTGTTTCTCTAATTTGGATTTTAGAAGCAAGATCGAACTGATCACTCGACTTTGCTTCCACCAAAAATAGCACGCAACTGGTATTTACCTCTTCCCTTTTTTATGAACTGTGTTTTGCAATCGAATTGTTCTGGGATTGAATGATTTTATTAACACGGGTATCAGTGAGTGAAATTGTTCAGTTTCTGGAGTAATTGAGATTTGTAATTCTATTTCATGTTTCTTTAATAAATGTGTTTTGTATATTACTTACTTCGTTGTGCGCGGATTTGTACTAAATATGCAACCGAAGGCTCAGGCCCGCTTCCCCTTTTTGACGGGCCGCGTAAAAAGGAACTCCGAACAAGTTAGAGACTTAAATAACTTCCGTAGTTATTTGAGCCACGAGTGAATTTCGATCTGTTCGAAAGTTGTTTCGTCTGAATAAAATTAAAGGAAGTGTTTAAATCAGATTATTGGTTTTGTGTAGAACGAAAAGTTGTTTGACTATTTGAAAGGCTCAGGCCCGCTTCCCCTTTTCGTCGGGCGCGGCTCAGTTCCCCTTTTTTGACGGGCCGTGTAAAAAGTAACTCTGAGCCAGTTAGAGAATTAAATAACTTTCGTAAATATTTAAAGGAGGAGTGGATTTCGTTAGAAGTGAATTGTTGGAAATTTACTTCTTCTAAATAAATTAACGACGACGGCTGAAATAAATCAGTGGAGTTGGAGGAGAATAAAAATATTTCAATTGTCCGTCGGGCGCGGCTCAGTTCCCCTTTTTTGACGGGCCGTGTAAAAAGTAACTCTGAGCAAGTTAGAGAATTAAATAACTTTCGTAAATATTTAACGGAAGAGTTGAGTTCGTTGAAAGTGAATTCGGTTGAGAATTTACTTCCTTTAAATAACATACCGACGATGATTAAAATAAATCAGGGAAGTTGGTGGAGGATAAAAACATTTCGATTGTCCGTCGGGCGCGGCCCAGTTCCCCTTTTGTCGGGCCGCGTCAAAAGTTAAATAGGACACGATCAAAAAATAGACTTGCCTTCCAAATTAATTATTGGGCAAATCTAAAGACAGCACGACATTTTTATTTGGTAAGAAAGTCGCTATTCTCTTCGAAGCAATTAAGTGGGGTGAAGAACTCCGACGGTCAAGTGCTAGATCTACGTATACGAAGTTAGAATTAATCATATAGGGTGCATTAATTCTCTTCTTAAATGCTATTATTGTCACGCTTTTATTAATTCGATTCTCTTTCGAATAAAAAAGTTGGTCGGCTCGCTGCATGAGCGACCAAGTGGAACGGACCCATATTAACATTTACTTCGGCGAAACTAGTGCTTGGGTGCGCTATACAAACGAATCCCTGAGGTCTTAACAAAGACATCTAAAAAATATCCGTAACGAATAAGAACTTCAAACATTAGCGGGGAGCCATCAATACGATGCGGTCACTTCGAAGTCCTGCCTCGAATTGAGTTACTCGGCACGCGCTTCGGGTGACTTGAGAGGGATTGGCGTCGTACAGAAATTAGATTGATTCCGGAGGAGTTAATTTAACTCGGGTGGTTAGATTACGGACGAATCTCCGAACCCGGCTAAAATAAACCCGTTACTGGGAAGCCTGGGGCACCTTAATCCGAGAGGTGCGTTTGACATTTTGGCGCCCAACGAGTAGGAGGGGGGTTGTGAGTAAAAGTTTAGAAAAAAAAAATACAAATGAGACAATAGAAGAACATTTGTTTTTTTGTTTTGCTCACAGCTCCAAAACGAACCTGTGTGGAGTTTTTCAGTTTTTTCTTCCCAGAAACTGTCCTAATTCCGCTCACTGATACAAATAAATGTCAGAACGGCCTTGAGTGACATAAGTACAGTCTCTTTAAGGAATAGAGTTTCCTAGAAAAGAACCTTATTAGCACGGGAGGATTAGAACTGTATTGTGTCATAGTAAACGGTGACCGTTGCCCCTCAGCACATTACTTTAAGCATGAGTAAGGAGGAGATCCTTCACAGCTTGTACTTGTATGGGGTGCTGAAAGTAATGTTTGTAGTGTACGCAGAGTATGCGGCAGAACTTGCAAAAGCCAGAGGGGCCGGTACATGGGCACGGATATTGGGTATAAATACAGAAGATGAACCAGTCGATGAGGAGCCTGCAAATGTTTTAGATTTCATGCCAAAGCCAAGGCCAAAGAGAAGGCAACCAATTAGGAGACCGTCTGAAGAGAGGCCTTTTTATTTTGAAAGATAAAAAGAGAAGACTTGTCTCCCCTCTTCCTTTTCCTTTTTCTTTCTCAATTTAACTTTATAATAAACCTTCATTTCTCCCTTACAAAATTTTTTTTTTTTTTTCCCGGACACTTGTGTCGATTACAAATTTTTTTGTTTTTGGACACCTGTGTGGATTACAAGGATTTTTGTTCCCGGACACCTGTGTGGATTACAACATTTTTGTTCCCGGACACTTGTGTCGATTACAAATTTTTTTGTTTTTGGACACCTGTGTGGATTACAACATTTTCCCGGACACTTGAGTCGATTACAAATTTTTTTGTTTTTGGACACCTGTGTGGATTACAAGGATTTTTGTTCCCGGACGCATCAGAGGATTACAGATTTTTGTCCGCTGAACTCACAAAAGGATTTTTCTTTTTTCCGCCCTTTTCTCTTTTTTCTTTTTTCCTGCTGTTGAAGACTACAGTAAAGGCTGACCAGGAGTAGTAACTATACTTACTCTCCAGGCAGAAGAAAAACAGCCAAGATAATTTTTTTTAAGGCTTGTATGGTACATGATTCTTAACTGTTGGAGACCTTCTGTGACTTACAGGTTCCCAAGAATTGAAAGGCTGAGTGGCTTCGGGCTGATGATTAGTCGTCATTTCCTGTTCGCTACAATAACGTTTGAATTAGAATTTGCAATTGAATGTACCCTTGTTAGAATTTCCTGTCAGTAGAAAACCTGGTGGGGAAAAAAGAAAAAGAAGTGCATCCCACCGTTGAGAGCATCAATAAGCGAGGCAAAAGTTCTCATATTGGTGTTCTGAGTAGAGGCGACGCAAAGGGCGCCGCTGAGTAACTAAGAGCTGAATCGACCCTGTTCCGAATGCGCACGGAAAGGCTTCGAAAGGAGACAGCTCGACCCTACAACTAGAGAAACTGCTACTCATTGAAAGGATGGCTAGCGGTGGAAGGAGATTGGATCCCGAACCTGGAAATCCTATGAAAGGAACCGGAAAGGAGGGGTCTAATCCAGACTCTCCAAGACGACATGAAGAACCAGCATGTGTAATATTGTATGGAGGAGGCTTAGAGAAGTGGCCTCAGAAATGGACTGAGTACATAGTGGGATCAAACCCGTCGATAGAGGCAGGATGCCTCTCAACGCGGATGAAGAGAAGCCCTATGAATGGACTCTTTACACCGATGGGTCAAAAAAGGAAGGAGAGCAGAATGCCCACTGGGGTTTTGTTCTGAAGCAAAATGGAGTGGAGCGTTGCCGCCGCAAAGGAAAGACACCCGGCAGCGCGCAAACAGGAGAGGCCACGGCAGTGTTGGAAGGACTGTTAGAAAAAAAAAAAAATCACGCTGGACGCGTAAGACTTATAACTGATAGTCATTATTGTGAGCAAGCTCTCAAATTCGATCTAGCCATTTGGGAAGAGAATGGCTTCGAGGGCGCGAAAGGAAAACTAGTGGCCCACTATGAAGTGTGGAGAAAGATAGCCGAGTTACGGCTAAATTTGAGTTTGGATGTGGTTCACCAGAAATCTCATGTGAAAGAAGGAGCCTATTGGAGAGGTAATAACGAAGTTGATTGATACGTCCAGAAAAGAAGAATAAAAGTTGTAGGAGCAGAAAAATGGGACAAGACCCCTCGCGGAAAAGTGGTCCCAGATGAGAGCGTGAGGCAAGTCGTGTCGGCAGTGCATGAAGCACTAGGCCACGCGGGTCCACTGCCTACGCGAAAAAAGTTAGAGATGCTGGAACTCTGGGTCCCTGACCGGACGATTCGTGCGGTCCTGCGGGATTGTAATCCGTGCAACAAAGACAACTACAGGGCCCCTGGTGGCACGTACGGTTCTCATGCATGGAGCAGGAGTAACCCACGGCACTATCTGGCCTTTGATTCACATGACCTGGCGTCAACAGAACGGCACCCGATGCGTCACTTCACATTGGCAATGTGGGCGCTGTCTGACAGTGAGCGCTCCTCATCGCTTTGTCCCGGCTGACTTTTACACGCACCCAGACGCAGGATATGGATTACACCGACCTATGGGGATGCCCAGCGAGGCCCCTGTGGGGCTTGTCCGGCCTGCGCGTCGGGGAGGAGGACGGTGTGTTGGACATTGGACCCTGGATGGGTCTTACGTCCGGTGCAGAGAGCCATGCGAGGGTTGCATGGGGCGTCGGGATCCAGACGGCAGCCGTACGTATGGAGGGCCTGGCTACAATGATGGTCCTCCCCTCGACTCGCCCACCAGCCCCGTACGGCTGATAAGCCCGCTGGAAGTGGATGCAGCTCCTTCTGAGTCTGAGGACGACGATGAGGCTCGAGACGGAGGACGCGGGAGCGAGGCTGAAAATGAGGAGGCAGATGTCGAGAGTGTGGCCACGGGGCGTTCAACACCGGAGCTGAGAGCCCTCGCGGTGGAGGACCACGCTGACGACGACAACGCTGCTGGTCGGTTGTCGCGCCTGATCAACGCCCTCGCGGAGATCGCCAGACAAGGTGATATGGCGGCGGCCTGCCCTACTTCAACAACCGCTGAGGTCGTGAGTATCTCAGACGAGGACGACGACATGGCTGTGTAACTCTTGGGGATCAGGGATAATTTATACCTGTTTTCAATCCAAGGGGAGGGTGTCGTGTAACATGGGGGTAGAGATGGTCCAAATGGTAGAATATGGATTGTTCACAGGGATAAATTGACAGAGCTAAAATTCCAAATTTGTCCAAAAGATGGCGCCAGACCAAAACATGAGACCAAAGGAGGGGCCAGAATAAGCTAAACCGGTTAAAATGGATATAAAAAAGGAACACGGTGTCAGAGTGTGAGTCACGCATGGAAGCACAAATGTGATTTTTATTTTTATTTCTTTGCTTGGCTAAAAATGTATTCTGTAACCGCTTTAAGCAATATTATTTGTCAATTTGATCAAGAGACCCGTCACAGAGAATAGTGGCTTCTCAGTGGCGTGACATAAATTGTTTGAAGAAGCACAAATGAAATGTATATTATGTGATTTTTATTTTTTGATTTTTTTTGCTTGGCAAAGAATGTATTCTGTAACCGCTTTAAAGCAATATTATTTGTCAATTCGATCAATTCATGTAACAGAAAGTAGGTCAAAGGTGAAAAGGGGAAGTGAAAGGTTTTACCACTAGCTGTGCATTTGGTGGAAAGTACTGCGTGGTCAGGGCGGAAACAGCTGCTAAAGGTCACAGAAAACAAAGCGTGGGAGGGGCTGTCCAGTTCCCTCTATGGGCGGGGGAAAAACTGGCCAGTCCATAGGCGTGGGAATAGTCCCTGCTATAAGCGTGGGAACTGGGCAGTCTTACCCTATAGGGAAAGTACCGGAGAAAAGAAAGGGGAGGGGGGAGACGGAGAGGTCTATAAAAGGTCCTGCTGGAGAAGCTTCAGGGCTTTTCCCCCCAAAAGAGCTCTGATACGTGAAGAGGCCCGGAGGAGTTTCAAGATTTTTTTCCAAAGTCCCAAAGATTTTTGTGTGAGACGCAGGATCACTGGACTGAAATTAACTTGGATTTACTCCTAAAAATTGGACTGGACAACTTTAAACGAGAAATTGGTGAGGATGACCGTTTTTATGTATTTTAGCGAGAGGGGGGAATAGTCATCGGGCCGCCGGCTTCCTCGTGGCCAGCCTGTTTCTCTAATTTGGATTTTAGAAGCAAGATCGAACTGATCACTCGACTTTGCTTCCACCAAAAATAGCACGCAACTGGTATTTACCTCTTCCCTTTTTTATGAACTGTGTTTTGCAATCGAATTGTTCTGGGATTGAATGATTTTATTAACACGGGTATCAGTGAGTGAAATTGTTCAGTTTCTGGAGTAATTGAGATTTGTAATTCTATTTCATGTTTCTTTAATAAATGTGTTTTGTATATTACTTACTTCGTTGTGCGCGGATTTGTACTAAATATGCAACCGAAGGCTCAGGCCCGCTTCCCCTTTTTGACGGGCCGCGTAAAAAGGAACTCCGAACAAGTTAGAGACTTAAATAACTTCCGTAGTTATTTGAGCCACGAGTGAATTTCGATCTGTTCGAAAGTTGTTTCGTCTGAATAAAATTAAAGGAAGTGTTTAAATCAGATTATTGGTTTTGTGTAGAACGAAAAGTTGTTTGACTATTTGAAAGGCTCAGGCCCGCTTCCCCTTTTCGTCGGGCGCGGCTCAGTTCCCCTTTTTTGACGGGCCGTGTAAAAAGTAACTCTGAGCCAGTTAGAGAATTAAATAACTTTCGTAAATATTTAAAGGAGGAGTGGATTTCGTTAGAAGTGAATTGTTGGAAATTTACTTCTTCTAAATAAATTAACGACGACGGCTGAAATAAATCAGTGGAGTTGGAGGAGAATAAAAATATTTCAATTGTCCGTCGGGCGCGGCTCAGTTCCCCTTTTTTGACGGGCCGTGTAAAAAGTAACTCTGAGCAAGTTAGAGAATTAAATAACTTTCGTAAATATTTAACGGAAGAGTTGAGTTCGTTGAAAGTGAATTCGGTTGAGAATTTACTTCCTTTAAATAACATACCGACGATGATTAAAATAAATCAGGGAAGTTGGTGGAGGATAAAAACATTTCGATTGTCCGTCGGGCGCGGCCCAGTTCCCCTTTTGTCGGGCCGCGTCAAAAGTTAAATAGGACACGATCAAAAAATAGACTTGCCTTCCAAATTAATTATTGGGCAAATCTAAAGACAGCACGACATTTTTATTTGGTAAGAAAGTCGCTATTCTCTTCGAAGCAATTAAGTGGGGTGAAGAACTCCGACGGTCAAGTGCTAGATCTACGTATACGAAGTTAGAATTAATCATATAGGGTGCATTAATTCTCTTCTTAAATGCTATTATTGTCACGCTTTTATTAATTCGATTCTCTTTCGAATAAAAAAGTTGGTCGGCTCGCTGCATGAGCGACCAAGTGGAACGGACCCATATTAACATTTACTTCGGCGAAACTAGTGCTTGGGTGCGCTATACAAACGAATCCCTGAGGTCTTAACAAAGACATCTAAAAAATATCCGTAACGAATAAGAACTTCAAACATTAGCGGGGAGCCATCAATACGATGCGGTCACTTCGAAGTCCTGCCTCGAATTGAGTTACTCGGCACGCGCTTCGGGTGACTTGAGAGGGATTGGCGTCGTACAGAAATTAGATTGATTCCGGAGGAGTTAATTTAACTCGGGTGGTTAGATTACGGACGAATCTCCGAACCCGGCTAAAATAAACCCGTTACTGGGAAGCCTGGGGCACCTTAATCCGAGAGGTGCGTTTGACAGGGTCCACATCACAGAAGACCTCACCTGGACTATGAACACTACGGCACTGATCAAGAGGGCACAGAAGCGCTTGTACTTCCTGCGGAGGATGAGGAGAGCCCACCTGCCCCCACCCATCATGAGGACGTTCTACAGGAGCACCATAGAGAGCATTCTGACAAGCTGACTCTCTGTGTGGTGTGGAGGCTGCACCGCCTCCGATTGGAAGAACGTGAGGAGAGTGGTGAGGACAGCAGAGAGGATCATAGGGGCTCCTCTTCCCTCCATTCAGGACATTTCATCTCAGCGCTGCATGTCCCGTGCCCGTAACATCATCAATGACCCATCACACCCCCACCATGGACTGTTCTCCCTGCTGCCCTCTGGGAAGAGGTTTCGCACAATCCGCTGCAGGTCCACCAGGTTCTGCAACAGCTTTTTCCCTGCTGTCATCAGACTGTTGAACATTAGAACTGTTGAGCTCTAAACTGAACTCTGCATCACACATTCACAGAACTGTACTTTATAACACTACGGACCTCTATCTTGCACTATCTCGCACTACCAACTTTACTGAACTTGTGTAAACCCTTTAAATAGAAGTTTAATACATGGTTTAGCATTCCTCTGCACACTCTTGAATACTGTTTTGCCTACTTGCACAATTGCATAATTAGCACTGCTGCACTTTATACTTATTTGTAATATATATATACAGTATATGTATATATATATTTTCATAGGATATGTTACTTCTATTCAACTGCAATATCACTACTTTGTTGTAAGCCGTGTGCAACGAAATTTCGTTTTGTATGCACCATGTGCAGACAAGATGACAATAAAGTTTGTCTAAGTCTAAGTCATGTCAGGTCAGCTGTCTGGAGAGAGAGAGAAGTCAGGACCTGCGGGCGGAGCACCACCGTGCCACCGCCGCCATGACGGAACTCAAAAGCAAACTCCATGAGGAGAAGCAGAAAGAGTTAGCCGTTACCAGGGAGACATTACTGCGGCAGCATGAAATGGAGCTGATGAGAGTGATCAAAATCAAAGATGGAGAGATCCAGCGAGTGAATGCCTTGGTCCTCAGCCTGAGGGACGGCTCCATGGACAAGGTGATCCGCTCAATCCGTGTCTGACTATCCGCACGCCACGTCGGGCTCCGATGCGGCCGCTACCGTATTGTGTAGCTTGTCCCCAGTAAGCGTCGCGGCGCTCCGTTGCGGTCTCAACGGCCCGATGTGGCGCAATGTCTGCTCAGGTGAGGAGCGGGGGCGCTTTGCTGGCGGAAGTGGAGGAGACGCGGCGGTGTCGGGAGACCGAGCGGTGTCGCCTCCACCAGGAGCGCGGAAGAAGCCCTGGCAGCGGCCCAGCAGGCCTGGCAGTCCCGAGCGGCCGAGCTCCGATCGGCTCATCACCAGCATCGGGAGGAGCTGAGCCGAACCAAGAGAGACTGCGAGAGGGAGATCCGCCGACTGGTAGGACTGATCAGATGCGCGGTGCGTGGCTATGTTCCCAATTTCGTTGTATACCTGCAGTGCAATGACACCTAAGGCATTCTATTCTATTCTATTTCACAAGAAGAAAACGTCCGGTTGCTCGCTTCGCTTTTGTCACAGCAATGGTGTTCTAGTCGATTCAAGATAAAAATTGGCCGGTTGCTCTCTTTGTTTTTGTCACAATTCTGGCAAATGAGTTTGCCCGCCTGCCTGAACGCTCCCCGTTTGTACATCCGGATGGATGAGATCAAGCTGAAAGACAGAGCGGTTAGTGTTTTGGATAAATCCCTGGGGCCGGCCACGTCCACCGCCTTCAGCTGCAGACTCAGGCTGCCGAGCAGCAGATCGCTGCCCTGAGGGATTCCCAAAGGGCGGGCCTAAACTACCCTGGAAGTGGGGTCAACGGCGCTACTAGCAATCCTCTTCATAGCGTAAGCCACCTCATCACACACTTGCAGTACGCATGACTTAGTTCGTTGCTGGAGGAAGGTAGCACAAAAACAGTTTTGAACTTTGAACGAGTGGTTGTGTGTGTGTGTTGCGGGGCGTTTTCAGTCTCAGGAGGATCGGGACACGCGAAGGTTTCATCTGAAAATCGCTGAGCTCAGCGCAGTCATCAGGAAACTGGAGGATCGAAACGCCCTGCTTTCTGAAGAGCGCAATGAACTGGTAATTTATTGACGGCACGCTTGAAGGTTTGCGCTACGTTTGATGCGCGCCATCCAGCGAGGCACCCATTGCGCTTGCTTATTAGTTGAGCGGCGCGGCGAGTCGGTTGCCTGGTTGATGTCTTTTATTGGGAGCCAAAGCCACGATTCCGTTCAAACCGATGCAAAAGGAATGGATACGTTCTGGCCCGCGTGTTGTGCGTCTTTCGCATCCCGCACTTCATGCTTGCAGCTTAAGCGACTGAGAGAAACAGAAAGCCAGTTTCTGCCACTCCTGTACAAAAACAAACGCCTGAGCAGGAAGAATGAAGAACTCTCGCTGGTGCTGTGTCGCCTTGAAAACAAAGTGCGCTTTGTCACCCAGGAGAACGAGGAGATGGCAAGCTTGGTAAGTCGACGCGGACAACGGCGGCGTGCCAACAGAGTCCACTGAATTTGTGTTCCACAGAGAAGGCCTAGTTCGCTCAATGACCTGGAGCGCGGTTGCGGCCAGCAGGACGGTGAAATGGAGTTCCTTCAAGTTGTGGAGCAGCGGCACATCATCGACGACTTGTCCAAGGTCTTCAGGCAGGCGACTCGGTGCACGTACGGCAGCGCCGCGCTCGCTCGCTGTCGCCAGGAAACCTTTTCCGTCCAAAGCTTGGCCGGCGGCCGCCATCCAAAAAATTGGCCCCTTAAATTCCGACCTTTCAAGCAGGAGCATTGTGCGCACGCGTTTGAACACGCTTTAGACTTGTTTTGCCGTTTTCAGCAGCTCAAAGCTCCCGTTTTGTCAGCGCCTTTGCCACTCGCTGTGCGCTGAAAACGACGGACTCGCCCGGCTGCTCAGCCCGTCAACCATGAGCCGCGAGCGCGACGTCATTGTCCGTAGGCAGCTAGTGGCAGAATGCACCCTGTTAGAGTTGCGCTCGCTCCAACTTATTTTGCAAGAACCACACGGGAGACAAGTAAGTTCTTTTGGACACCTGCAGGTGGAGAGTCCATCCGTTGTACGAATGAAGTCTGACTCTCGGCTCCTGCACGAGCATTTTTATTAAGAGAAACAGGGTGGGTGTAAGAGTGGATTGAATAGAGAAAGCCCTTGACCTCTAGTCAAAACATAGCAAGGGATGTTTTACGACTTTGTGTAGGAAGGGATAAGCGATAGGGATAAATAATATTATTTATTACAGGTTGCAGTCAAAGTCAAAGCAACATAATCATACGATAAAGATAATCTGGAAAACCCTGACACACCCTGTAGTTGTCACTTTTGGAAAAGACGAGCGTCCCTCCAATCATCGCCGGTGACGGGTTTTTCAGGCTCTGGAGACAGGAGCTCATGTCAGAAATGTCATCGTGAGTCGCGTTTGTTTCTGCGCCGGAGCCGTTCGTTCCCTTTGCATCCAAAGAATCTCAAAGGCGGATTATTTGTGTCGACAGGAGAGAGATTTGCTGCTACGATACCGACGTCGAGAATCTCTGAGGAGGAACAAAGCGTGAGGTCCTGCAAGGTGAGTCTGTTTGTTTGCGGCTGCTTGGTGTTGCGCAAGATGAAATGGCCTTTTTCTCGCTATCGTTCCTCTCGTCGATTCATCGTGAGGTGTCGCTTCAGTTTGTTCAGAGAGATGTTTGCTTCCGCGCCCGCAGGTCATCGAAACATTTTACGGCTACGACGAAGACGTGTTGGTGGACTCGGACGGATCGTCCTTGTCTTTTCACACCGACAGAACCCCCGACACGGAACCCGAAGAGGTAGCCCGCCATTTCTGCCAGCGTATTGGCGCCAAACATTCCTCTTCAGCCTGGAATCGGACTCGTCTTTGCGTCGCGGGTGCTTTGTCGCCGGTCTGACTGATTCTGGTACTAGTGCTGTGTTGCATTGGTGTGTGCATGAGGAGGCGGAGCTTCGCTACCGCCAGCTGACGCAAGAATATCAAGCGCTGCAACGAGCCTACGCTCTGCTAGCCCAGACCAGCGGAGGGGACTACGACGCCGAGAAGGAGATCAAGGTGGCGCCCCTTCCCGCAACCCCCGGCCAGGTCGCAGCCTCCCCGTTCTCACCCAGCCTCGGGTGTTCTCTGGTCTGAAAGGAGGAGGAGGAGCCTCCCTCCTCCTCCTTTCAGACCAGAGAAAAGCTGATGGTAGTGTCAAACGCACCTCTTTCAATAAGGTGCCCCCGGCTTCCCGGTAACGTGTTTGTCTTAGCCGAGTAACTCAATTCGAGGCAAGACTTCGAAGTGACCGCATCGTATTGATGGCTCCCCGCTAATGTTTGAAGTTCTTATTATGTTACGGATATTTTTAGATGTCTTTGTTAAGACCTCAGGGATTCGTTTGTATAGCGCACCCTAGCACAGTTTTGCCGAAGTAAATGTTGATATGTGTCCGTTCTACTTGGTCGCTCAAGCAGCGAGCCGACCAACTTGTTTATTCGAAAGATAATAAAAGTGTGACAATAATAGCATTTAAGGAGAAAATTAATGCACTTTACGTTATTAATTCTAACTTCTTATATGTAGATCTAGCACTTAACTGTCGGAGTGCTTCACCCCACTTGATTGCTTTAAAAAGAATAACAACTTTCTTAAAACGAATAAAAATGTCTTACTCTATTTAGATTTGCCCAGTAATTAATTTGGAAGGCAAGTCTATTTTTCGATTGTGTCCTGTTTAACTTTTGACGCGGCCCGACAAAATTAAGAACTGGGCCGCGCCCGACGGACAATCGAAATACTTTTATCCTTCACCAACTCAAATGATCTATTTTAACCATCGTCGTTATTTTATTTAGAGGAAGTAAATTTTCAAACGAATTCACTTTTGACGAAATTCACTCTTCCCTTAAATATCTACGAAAGTTATTTAATTCTCTAACATGTTCGGAGTTACTTTTTACGCGGCCCGTCAAAAGGGGAAACGGGCCTGCGCCCTTCAAATAATTAAATTACTTTCAGTTCTACACCAAACCAATAATCCGATTCAAACACTTCCGTTAATTTATTCAGACGAAGCAAACTTTCAAACGGATTGAAATTCACTCGTGTCTCAAATAACTACGAAAGTTATTCAATTCTCTAAAATTGTCTGATGTTACTTTTATTTATTACGGTCCTATGTTATACCATAATAACCCCCCGCACATTAATCAAATTGTCAAATCAACCCCGAACCATCGATTGTACATTCAGTACAAATCAGCGCACAACAAAGTAGATGAATATACACAACACATTTATTGAAGAAACATGAAATAGAATTACAAATCTTAATCACTCCAGAAACCGAACAATTTCACCCACTGATACCCGTGTTAATAAAATCATTCAATCTGATTTAAACACTTCCTTTAATTTATTCAGTCGAAACAACTTTCGAACGGATCGAAATTCACTCGTGGCTCAGATAACTACGGAAGTTATTTAAGTCTCTAACTTGTTCGGAGTTCCTTTTTACGCGGCCCGTCTAAAAGGGGAAGCGGGCCTGAGCCTTCGGTTGCATATTCAGTACAAATCCGCGCACAACGAAGTAAGTAATATACAAAACACATTTATTGTAGTAACATGGAATAGAATTACAAATCTCAATTACTCCAGAAACTGAACAATTTCACTCACTGATACCCGTGTTAATAAAATCATTCAATCCCAGAGCAATTCGATTGCAAAACACAGTTCATAAAAAAGGGAAGAGGTAAATACCAGCTGCGTGCTATTTTTGGTGGAAGCAAAATCGAGTGATCAGTTCGATCTTGCTTCTAAAATCCAAATTAGAGAAACAGGCTGGCCACGAGGAAGCCGGCGGCCCGATGACTATTCCCCCCTCTCGCTAAAATACATAAAAACGGTCATCCTCACCGATTTCTCCTATAAAGTTGTCCAGTCCAATTTTTGGGAGTAAATCCAAGTTAATTTCAGTCCAGCGATCCTGCGTCTCACACAAAGATCTTTGGGACTTTGGAAAAAAAATCTTGAAACTCCTCCGGGCCTCTTCACGTATGAGCGCTCTTTTGGGGGAAAAAGCCCTGAAGCTGCTCCTGCAGGACCTTTTATAGACCTCTCCGTCCCCCCCCTCCCCTTTCTTTTCTCCTGTACTTTCCCTATAGGGTAAGACTGCCCAGTTTTCCCACGCCTATAGAAGGGACTGGCCAGCTTTCTCACGCCTATAGAGGGAACTGGCCAGTTTTCCCACGCCCATAGAGGGAACTGGCCAGTTTCCCCACGCTTGGTTATCTGTGGCCTTCAGCAGCTGTTTCCGCCCTGACCACGCAGTACTTTCCACCAAATGCACAGCTAGTGGTAAAACCTTTCACTTCCCCTTTTCTTCTCTTTCTGTTACATGAAAATAACTTTTTAAAGTTACGCTTCAATTAACTCTGAAATAAAAATCCAAACCCTTGACCTACTTTTCTAAACAATTTATGTCACGCCACTATTCTCATAGTGACGGGTTTCTTGATCGAATTGACAAATAATATTGCTTAAAGCGGTTACAGAATACATTTTTAGCCAAGCAAAGAAATAAAAAAATAAGAATCACATTTGTGCTTCTCCAAACAATTTATGTCACGCCCCTATTCTCATAGTGACGGGTCTCTTGATCGAATTGACAAATAATATTGCTTAAAGCGGTTACAGAATAAATTTTTAGCCAAGCAAGGAAATAAAAAAAAAATAAAAATCACATTTGTGCTTCCATGCGTGACTCACACTCTGACACCGTGTTCCTTTTTTATATCTATTTTAACCGGTTCAGCTTATTCTGGCCCCTCTTTTGGGCTCACGTTTTGGTCTGGCGCCATCTTTTGGACAAATTTGGAATTTCAGCTCTGCCAATTTATTCCTGTGAACAATCCATATTCTACCATTTGCACCATCTCTACCCCCATGTTACATGACACCCCCTCTTTGGATTGAAAACAGGTATAAATTATCCCTGATCCCCAAGAGCGACACAGCCATGTCGTCGTCTTCGTCTGAGATATTCACAACCTCAGCGGTCGTTGAAGTAGGGCAGGCCGCTGCCATGTCTCCCTGTCGGGCGATCTCTGCGAGGGCGTTGATCAGGCGCGACAACCGACCAGCAGCGTTGTCGTCGTCAGCGTGGTTCTCCACGGCGAGGGCTCTCAGCTCCGGTGGTGTTGAACCCCCTGTGGCCACACTCTTGACATCTGCATCCTCATTTTCAGCCTCGCTCCTGCGTCCTCCGTCTCGAGCCTCATCGTCGTCCTCAGACTCAGAAGGAGCTGCATCCACATCCAGCGGGCTTATCAGCCGTACGGGGCTGATGGGTGAGTCGAGGGGAGGATCGTCATTGTAGCCAGGCCCTCCATACGCACGGCTGCCGTCTGGATCCCGACGCCCCATGCAACCCTCGCATGGCTCTCTGCACCGGACGTAAGACCCATCCAGGGTCCAATGTCCAACACACCGTCCTCCTCCCCGACGCGCAGGCCGGACAAGCCCCACAGGGGCCTCGCTGGGCATCTCCATAGGTCGGTGTAATCCATATCCTGCGTTTGGGTGCGTGTAAAAGTCAGCCGAGAGAAAGCGATGAGGAGCGCTCACTCCCGTCCCGAACACACGTGCACGAGCTAATTTGTCCAGCCCGTACATCCATGGTTGGTCCGATCTCCCATTGTGAAAAGAACACCATTCGTGTCAAAATGGTAATTCGACACTGGTGGCACACCATGGCATCCAATACTTTGACTGGAAGCTTGTCCTCATTTCTCTGGGCAAATTCCAGCTCTCTTACTTCGGTGGTCAGTACAGATGGCATCATGAAGCCTACTCCCGACCACATAGTAGGCAACAGGTTGGGTGTCAAACAAATGACACAAGTTTCGTCGACCCATGTCCAGTGAAAATGTTCTGGTCCACTGGGTGTGCAACCCCGCTTGGCCAATCTCACCAGATTTAGGGCCCTTCCGGTCTGGATCCCATTTAGTGTTCTTCTTACGATGACCGCACCTTTGTGTGCGGCCATGCGCACGAAGGCCGGGATTGTTCCGTGGTCCGTTGCCATATGTTATTTGAATTACTTCTTGGCTTGATTCGGGTCAGCCGATAACGGCTTCAGCTGTTCAACTCCTTGGATACCTTTCTTCTTTAGTCGTACTGTGTTTCTATCCAAAACTTCACTAACGATGTCCGAGCAGTCGTACTTGGCCTTCACTGCCGTGTTGCTGTTCAGGTCCCTCGACTTGATCCACACCTTCTGTCCAACGCTGAACCGACACTTCTCCTTATTCTGGGACGAGCCGTCTTGGGTTCTGCCCACTTCTTGTGACACAAAGAGTCGTTGGTTCAGCTCTTCGGACGGGGAGGGCCGGCTGCTTCTGCTCCTCCCGTTCAGGTCCGCAACCAAATCAAGCAGTTTAGTACTCCACTCTTTTCCGTTAGCATTTTTTCCCAACCAGGTTTTGACCAGACCAATAGTTCTTTCTGCCACCCCATTTGCTTGTGGTGTATAAGGAGGCGAATAGACTCTGACTATTCCCCACCTACGACACCATTCGTCCACCTGGGCGTTTTTGAAATGTGTTCCATTGTCTGTTCTCAACTCTTTTGGGATTCCTAGCCACATGCACCCATCTTCCAGTGTCTTGATCACACTGTTTGCATTGGCTTTTCTCACTGCTTTCAGCCCGACGTGTCCTGACATCGAGTCTACCAGCACAACCAGGTATTTCTCACCCTTTGCGCCACTTATTCCCATGGGGCCAGCCACGTCCATACAAACCGAGCCCCACGGCACAGTACTCCTAATCGTCAATCCATCCGTGCATCGTCCTCTTCGCCCTGCGTTGTATTTGTTGCACGGATTACAATCCCGCAGGACCGCACGAATCGTCCGGTCAGGGACCCAGAGTTCCAGCATCTCTAACTTTTTTCGCGTAGGCAGTGGACCCGCGTGGCCTAGTGCTTCATGCACTGCCGACACGACTTGCCTCACGCTCTCATCTGGGACCACTTTTCCGCGTGGGGTCTTGTCCCATTTTTCTGCTCCTACAACTATTATTCTTCTTTCCTGGACGTATCGATCAACTTCGTTATTACCTCTCCAATGAGCTCCTTCCTTCACATGAGATTTCTGGTGAACCACATCCAGACTCAAATTTAGCCGTAACTCGGCTATCTTTTTCCACACTTCATAGTGGGCCACTAGTTTTCCTTTCGCGCCCTCAAAGCCATTCTCTTCCCAAATGGCTAGGTCGAATTTGAGAGCTTGCGCGCAATAATGACTGTCAGTTATAAGTCTTACGCGTCCAGCGTGACTTTTTTCCGCTTCTAACAGTCCTTCCAGCACTGCCGTGGCCTCTCCTGCTTGCGCGCTGCCGGGTGTCTTTCCTTTGCGGCGGCAACGCTCCACTCCATTTTGCTTCAGAATAAAACCCCAGTGGGCATTCTGCTCTCCTTCCTTTTTTGACCCATCGGTGTATAGAGTCCATTCGTAGGGCTTCTCTTCATCCATACTCTTTTTGAGTATCGGCTTCTTTGTGGAGGTTGTAGTTGGTCCAATTTCCAAGTCGGGGTCCAGTAGGATGTCTTCCCATCTGCCCCATCGAATGTTGGTCGCTTTAGTGCTCTCGATTGTAGTCTTTCTTAGAAAACGATGCACGTTACTTCCCGTCTGGACTTTGATACCTTGTCCTTGGGCCAGGTCTTTTAAATTACTCCAGTACCTTGCCAACACTGCAAGTTCTTTCTCCTCCTGGGGGAATTTTTTCTCGACGCTGGACAGGGTGTAGGTCCACAAGGCCACCAAACCGGCACCTTCGTTGCTGACCGACACCATTGCATCATTTTCTTCGCACTGCACCTTTGCGACCAGTCTTACTGTCAAACTTCGTGGCTCAAGCCGCACGGCTTCTCGGACGGCCTGTTTCAAATTATTCAAGTTCTGATTGTCACTGTCTGACCACTGCCACTTGGTTGGTTTTTGGCCCTCCGGAGTTTTCTTCAAGCGGCCGTACAGTGGCCTTGCATGCTTCTGATAGTGAGGAACATGATCCCACACATAATTGCACAGTCCAAGTATTCGCTGCAACTCTGTTTCTGATCTCGGGGGCGAGATCTGTTCGATTTTCTGTCGAAATCCTTCTGAGATTCCTAAGTTCTCAGTCACTTGGAATCCCAAGTAATCCACTTAGAATCGGGCTAGTTGGCATTTCTTGAGATTCAGCTTGAGACCGGCAGCGGAGACTCGTTCCACCACTTTCTGCAGCAAGTCCAAATGTTCCTCCTCTTCGTCATTTGAAACAAACACATCATCGATGTACACCGTAACATCCAAACCACTCAGAACTTGTAAAACCGCTGATTGAAACACATTTGGGGAGTTTTTGTATCCTTGTGGCAATCTTTGCCACACGTATGATTTCCCTTTGTGCGTGAATGCTGTTTTTCCTTGTGATGTTTTGGCCAGTCGTAGTGAAAAGAACCCGTTTACTAAATCAATGCATGATTTGTATTTCTTCACTCTTAGAGTCTTTAGGGATGCCTGGGGATTCATGAGGCTCGCTCGATTAGCCACCGTCCGGCGGTTAAGAGCTTTAAAGTTTATAACTGGCCTCCATCCTCCCCCAGACGCCTCTGGTTTTTTCACTGCCTGAATTGGGCTGTTGGTCACTGGATTTGATTCTTCCCGAATGATGCCAAGCTGTAGAAGTTCCTTCACGATTGTTTCCATTTCAGCCACTGCCTCGGGATTCAAGGGATATTGTCTCACCGGTGGATGCACTCCTCCTTCAATTGTGTGGATGTATTTTGATCCAAGGTCACCACAGTCGTTCTTGAAATGCGCCACAGTTGCCTTCTCCAATATAGCGGTCAGTTTCTGCTTCCCATCTGGAGACAGGTCGCTGTTTTGGACCAATTGGATCCGGACGGAATCCACATCCACAGGTTTGTACCATTCATTCAGTGGCATGGTTTTAGTTGGACCCACTCGGACTGTTTTTGCTTTGATGTTTTCCAATCTTGCTTTTACTGGCTGACGCTGATGTGCTGGTTTTGTCAGATCTTCGGCGTCTCTCAATGTCAGTAAATTGCGGGGCCCTTTCACCCAAACGATTCTTTTCCAGACTCCAATCGGCATGCTGGTCACTGATCCATCTGCCATCATAAGTTAGGTGTCCTATCACTTTCAAGGCTTTGCGGGTCATCGACACCTCGGCTCCGGTATCTACTAAATACGGAGCTCCATCAATATCAGTGTAGAGATTGTCTCCCTCTCTGTACACGCCCGTTTGTTTGCGGCTGCTTGGTGTTGCGCAAGATGAAATGGCCTTTTTCTCGCTATCGTTCCTCTCGTCGATTCATCGTGAGGTGTCGCTTCAGTTTGTTCAGAGAGATGTTTGCTTCCGCGCCCGCAGGTCATCGAAACATTTTACGGCTACGACGAAGACGTGTTGGTGGACTCGGACGGATCGTCCTTGTCTTTTCACACCGACAGAACCCCCGACACGGAACCCGAAGAGGTAGCCCGCCATTTCTGCCAGCGTATTGGCGCCAAACATTCCTCTTCAGCCTGGAATCGGACTCGTCTTTGCGTCGCGGGTGCTTTGTCGCCGGTCTGACTGATTCTGGTACTAGTGCTGTGTTGCATTGGTGTGTGCATGAGGAGGCGGAGCTTCGCTACCGCCAGCTGACGCAAGAATATCAAGCGCTGCAACGAGCCTACGCTCTGCTAGCCCAGACCAGCGGAGGGGACTACGACGCCGAGAAGGAGATCAAGGTGGCGCCCCTTCCCGCAACCCCCGGCCGGGTCGCAGCCTCCCCGTTCTCACCCAGCCTCGGGTGTTCTCTGGTCTGAAAGGAGGAGGAGGAGCCTCCCTCCTCCTCCTTTCAGACCAGAGAAAAGCTGATGGTAGTGTCAAACGCACCTCTTTCAATAAGGTGCCCCCGGCTTCCCGGTAACGTGTTTGTCTTAGCCGAGTAACTCAATTCGAGGCAAGACTTCGAAGTGACCGCATCGTATTGATGGCTCCCCGCTAATGTTTGAAGTTCTTATTATGTTACGGATATTTTTAGATGTCTTTGTTAAGACCTCAGGGATTCGTTTGTATAGCGCACCCTAGCACTAGTTTTGCCGAAGTAAATGTTGATATGGGTCCGTTCTACTTGGTCGCTCAAGCAGCGAGCCGACCAACTTGTTTATTCGAAAGAGAATCGAATTAATAAAAGTGTGACAATAATAGCATTTAAGGAGAAAATTAATGCACTTTACGTTATTAATTCTAACTTCTTATATGTAGATCTAGCACTTAACTGTCGGAGTGCTTCACCCCACTTGATTGCTTTAAAAAGAATAACAACTTTCTTAAAACGAATAAAAATGTCTTACTCTATTTAGATTTGCCCAGTAATTAATTTGGAAGGCAAGTCTATTTTTCGATCGTGTCCTGTTTAACTTTTGACGCGGCCCGACAAAATTAAGAACTGGGCCGCGCCCGACGGACAATCGAAATACTTTTATCCTTCACCAACTCAAATGATCTATTTTAACCATTGTCGTTATTTTATTTAGAGGAAGTAAATTTTCAAACGAATTCACTTTTGACGAAATTCACTCTTCCCTTAAATATCTACGAAAGTTATTTAATTCTCTAACATGTTCGGAGTTACTTTTTACGCGGCCCGTCAAAAGGGGAAACGGGCCTGCGCCCTTCAAATAATTAAATTACTTTCAGTTCTACACCAAACCAATAATCCGATTCAAACACTTCCGTTAATTTATTCAGACGAAGCAAACTTTCAAACGGATTGAAATTCACTCGTGTCTCAAATAACTACGAAAGTTATTCAATTCTCTAAAATTGTCTGATGTTACTTTTATTTATTACGGTCCTATGTTATACCATAATAACCCCCCGCACATTAATCAAATTGTCAAATCAACCCCGAACCATCGATTGTACATTCAGTACAAATCAGCGCACAACAAAGTAGATGAATATACACAACACATTTATTGAAGAAACATGAAATAGAATTACAAATCTTAATCACTCCAGAAACCGAACAATTTCACCCACTGATACCCGTGTTAATAAAATCATTCAATCTGATTTAAACACTTCCTTTAATTTATTCAGTCGAAACAACTTTCGAACGGATCGAAATTCACTCGTGGCTCAGATAACTACGGAAGTTATTTAAGTCTCTAACTTGTTCGGAGTTCCTTTTTACGCGGCCCGTCTAAAAGGGGAAGCGGGCCTGAGCCTTCGGTTGCATATTCAGTACAAATCCGCGCACAACGAAGTAAGTAATATACAAAACACATTTATTGTAGTAACATGGAATAGAATTACAAATCTCAATTACTCCAGAAACTGAACAATTTCACTCACTGATACCCGTGTTAATAAAATCATTCAATCCCAGAACAATTCGATTGCAAAACACAGTTCATAAAAAAGGGAAGAGGTAAATACCAGCTGCGTGCTATTTTAGGTGGAAGCAAAATCGAGTGATCAGTTCGATCTTGCTTCTAAAATCCAAATTAGAGAAACAGGCTGGCCACGAGGAAGCCGGCGGCCCGATGACTATTCCCCCCTCTCGCTAAAATACATAAAAACGGTCATCCTCACCGATTTCTCCTATAAAGTTGTCCAGTCCAATTTTTGGGAGTAAATCCAAGTTAATTTCAGTCCAGCGATCCTGCGTCTCACACAAAGATCTTTGGGACTTTGGAAAAAAAATCTTGAAACTCCTCCGGGCCTCTTCACGTATGAGCGCTCTTTTGGGGGAAAAAGCCCTGAAGCTGCTCCTGCAGGACCTTTTATAGACCTCTCCGTCCCCCCCCTCCCCTTTCTTTTCTCCTGTACTTTCCCTATAGGGTAAGACTGCCCAGTTTTCCCACGCCTATAGAAGGGACTGGCCAGCTTTCTCACGCCTATAGAGGGAACTGGCCAGTTTTCCCACGCCCATAGAGGGAACTGGCCAGTTTCCCCACGCTTGGTTATCTGTGGCCTTCAGCAGCTGTTTCCGCCCTGACCACGCAGTACTTTCCACCAAATGCACAGCTAGTGGTAAAACCTTTCACTTCCCCTTTTCTTCTCTTTCTGTTACATGAAAATAACTTTTTAAAGTTACGCTTCAATTAACTCTGAAATAAAAATCCAAACCCTTGACCTACTTTTCTAAACAATTTATGTCACGCCACTATTCTCATAGTGACGGGTTTCTTGATCGAATTGACAAATAATATTGCTTAAAGCGGTTACAGAATACATTTTTAGCCAAGCAAAGAAATAAAAAAATAAGAATCACATTTGTGCTTCTCCAAACAATTTATGTCACGCCCCTATTCTCATAGTGACGGGTCTCTTGATCGAATTGACAAATAATATTGCTTAAAGCGGTTACAGAATAAATTTTTAGCCAAGCAAGGAAATAAAAAAAAAATAAAAATCACATTTGTGCTTCCATGCGTGACTCACACTCTGACACCGTGTTCCTTTTTTATATCTATTTTAACCGGTTCAGCTTATTCTGGCCCCTCTTTTGGGCTCACGTTTTGGTCTGGCGCCATCTTTTGGACAAATTTGGAATTTCAGCTCTGCCAATTTATTCCTGTGAACAATCCATATTCTACCATTTGCACCATCTCTACCCCCATGTTACATGACACCCCCTCTTTGGATTGAAAACAGGTATAAATTATCCCTGATCCCCAAGAGCGACACAGCCATGTCGTCGTCTTCGTCTGAGATATTCACAACCTCAGCGGTCGTTGAAGTAGGGCAGGCCGCTGCCATGTCTCCCTGTCGGGCGATCTCTGCGAGGGCGTTGATCAGGCGCGACAACCGACCAGCAGCGTTGTCGTCGTCAGCGTGGTTCTCCACGGCGAGGGCTCTCAGCTCCGGTGGTGTTGAACCCCCTGTGGCCACACTCTTGACATCTGCATCCTCATTTTCAGCCTCGCTCCTGCGTCCTCCGTCTCGAGCCTCATCGTCGTCCTCAGACTCAGAAGGAGCTGCATCCACATCCAGCGGGCTTATCAGCCGTACGGGGCTGATGGGTGAGTCGAGGGGAGGATCGTCATTGTAGCCAGGCCCTCCATACGCACGGCTGCCGTCTGGATCCCGACGCCCCATGCAACCCTCGCATGGCTCTCTGCACCGGACGTAAGACCCATCCAGGGTCCAATGTCCAACACACCGTCCTCCTCCCCGACGCGCAGGCCGGACAAGCCCCACAGGGGCCTCGCTGGGCATCTCCATAGGTCGGTGTAATCCATATCCTGCGTTTGGGTGCGTGTAAAAGTCAGCCGAGAGAAAGCGATGAGGAGCGCTCACTCCCGTCCCGAACACACGTGCACGAGCTAATTTGTCCAGCCCGTACATCCATGGTTGGTCCGATCTCCCATTGTGAAAAGAACACCATTCGTGTCAAAATGGTAATTCGACACTGGTGGCACACCATGGCATCCAATACTTTGACTGGAAGCTTGTCCTCATTTCTCTGGGCAAATTCCAGCTCTCTTACTTCGGTGGTCAGTACAGATGGCATCATGAAGCCTACTCCCGACCACATAGTAGGCAACAGGTTGGGTGTCAAACAAATGACACAAGTTTCGTCGACCCATGTCCAGTGAAAATGTTCTGGTCCACTGGGTGTGCAACCCCGCTTGGCCAATCTCACCAGATTTAGGGCCCTTCCGGTCTGGATCCCATTTAGTGTTCTTCTTACGATGACCGCACCTTTGTGTGCGGCCATGCGCACGAAGGCCGGGATTGTTCCGTGGTCCGTTGCCATATGTTATTTGAATTACTTCTTGGCTTGATTCGGGTCAGCCGATAACGGCTTCAGCTGTTCAACTCCTTGGATACCTTTCTTCTTTAGTCGTACTGTGTTTCTATCCAAAACTTCACTAACGATGTCCGAGCAGTCGTACTTGGCCTTCACTGCCGTGTTGCTGTTCAGGTCCCTCGACTTGATCCACACCTTCTGTCCAACGCTGAACCGACACTTCTCCTTATTCTGGGACGAGCCGTCTTGGGTTCTGCCCACTTCTTGTGACACAAAGAGTCGTTGGTTCAGCTCTTCGGACGGGGAGGGCCGGCTGCTTCTGCTCCTCCCGTTCAGGTCCGCAACCAAATCAAGCAGTTTAGTACTCCACTCTTTTCCGTTAGCATTTTTTCCCAACCAGGTTTTGACCAGACCAATAGTTCTTTCTGCCACCCCATTTGCTTGTGGTGTATAAGGAGGCGAATAGACTCTGACTATTCCCCACCTACGACACCATTCGTCCACCTGGGCGTTTTTGAAATGTGTTCCATTGTCTGTTCTCAACTCTTTTGGGATTCCTAGCCACATGCACCCATCTTCCAGTGTCTTGATCACACTGTTTGCATTGGCTTTTCTCACTGCTTTCAGCCCGACGTGTCCTGACATCGAGTCTACCAGCACAACCAGGTATTTCTCACCCTTTGCGCCACTTATTCCCATGGGGCCAGCCACGTCCATACAAACCGAGCCCCACGGCACAGTACTCCTAATCGTCAATCCATCCGTGCATCGTCCTCTTCGCCCTGCGTTGTATTTGTTGCACGGATTACAATCCCGCAGGACCGCACGAATCGTCCGGTCAGGGACCCAGAGTTCCAGCATCTCTAACTTTTTTCGCGTAGGCAGTGGACCCGCGTGGCCTAGTGCTTCATGCACTGCCGACACGACTTGCCTCACGCTCTCATCTGGGACCACTTTTCCGCGTGGGGTCTTGTCCCATTTTTCTGCTCCTACAACTATTATTCTTCTTTCCTGGACGTATCGATCAACTTCGTTATTACCTCTCCAATGAGCTCCTTCCTTCACATGAGATTTCTGGTGAACCACATCCAGACTCAAATTTAGCCGTAACTCGGCTATCTTTTTCCACACTTCATAGTGGGCCACTAGTTTTCCTTTCGCGCCCTCAAAGCCATTCTCTTCCCAAATGGCTAGGTCGAATTTGAGAGCTTGCGCGCAATAATGACTGTCAGTTATAAGTCTTACGCGTCCAGCGTGACTTTTTTCCGCTTCTAACAGTCCTTCCAGCACTGCCGTGGCCTCTCCTGCTTGCGCGCTGCCGGGTGTCTTTCCTTTGCGGCGGCAACGCTCCACTCCATTTTGCTTCAGAATAAAACCCCAGTGGGCATTCTGCTCTCCTTCCTTTTTTGACCCATCGGTGTATAGAGTCCATTCGTAGGGCTTCTCTTCATCCATACTCTTTTTGAGTATCGGCTTCTTTGTGGAGGTTGTAGTTGGTCCAATTTCCAAGTCGGGGTCCAGTAGGATGTCTTCCCATCTGCCCCATCGAATGTTGGTCGCTTTAGTGCTCTCGATTGTAGTCTTTCTTAGAAAACGATGCACGTTACTTCCCGTCTGGACTTTGATACCTTGTCCTTGGGCCAGGTCTTTTAAATTACTCCAGTACCTTGCCAACACTGCAAGTTCTTTCTCCTCCTGGGGGAATTTTTTCTCGACGCTGGACAGGGTGTAGGTCCACAAGGCCACCAAACCGGCACCTTCGTTGCTGACCGACACCATTGCATCATTTTCTTCGCACTGCACCTTTGCGACCAGTCTTACTGTCAAACTTCGTGGCTCAAGCCGCACGGCTTCTCGGACGGCCTGTTTCAAATTATTCAAGTTCTGATTGTCACTGTCTGACCACTGCCACTTGGTTGGTTTTTGGCCCTCCGGAGTTTTCTTCAAGCGGCCGTACAGTGGCCTTGCATGCTTCTGATAGTGAGGAACATGATCCCACACATAATTGCACAGTCCAAGTATTCGCTGCAACTCTGTTTCTGATCTCGGGGGCGAGATCTGTTCGATTTTCTGTCGAAATCCTTCTGAGATTCCTAAGTTCTCAGTCACTTGGAATCCCAAGTAATCCACTTAGAATCGGGCTAGTTGGCATTTCTTGAGATTCAGCTTGAGACCGGCAGCGGAGACTCGTTCCACCACTTTCTGCAGCAAGTCCAAATGTTCCTCCTCTTCGTCATTTGAAACAAACACATCATCGATGTACACCGTAACATCCAAACCACTCAGAACTTGTAAAACCGCTGATTGAAACACATTTGGGGAGTTTTTGTATCCTTGTGGCAATCTTTGCCACACGTATGATTTCCCTTTGTGCGTGAATGCTGTTTTTCCTTGTGATGTTTTGGCCAGTCGTAGTGAAAAGAACCCGTTTACTAAATCAATGCATGATTTGTATTTCTTCACTCTTAGAGTCTTTAGGGATGCCTGGGGATTCATGAGGCTCGCTCGATTAGCCACCGTCCGGCGGTTAAGAGCTTTAAAGTTTATAACTGGCCTCCATCCTCCCCCAGACGCCTCTGGTTTTTTCACTGCCTGAATTGGGCTGTTGGTCACTGGATTTGATTCTTCCCGAATGATGCCAAGCTGTAGAAGTTCCTTCACGATTGTTTCCATTTCAGCCACTGCCTCGGGATTCAAGGAATATTGTCTCACCGGTGGATGCACTCCTCCTTCAATTGTGTGGATGTATTTTGATCCAAGGTCACCACAGTCGTTCTTGAAATGCGCCACAGTTGCCTTCTCCAATATAGCGGTCAGTTTCTGCTTCCCATCTGGAGACAGGTCGCTATTTTGGACCAATTGGATCCGGACGGAATCCACATCCACAGGTTTGTACCATTCATTCAGTGGCATGGTTTTAGTTGGACCCACTCGGACTGTTTTTGCTTTGATGTTTTCCAATCTTGCTTTTACTGGCTGACGCTGATGTGCTGGTTTTGTCAGATCTTCGGCGTCTCTCAATGTCAGTAAATTGCGGGGCCCTTTCACCCAAACGATTCTTTTCCAGACTCCAATCGGCATGCTGGTCACTGATCCATCTGCCATCATAAGTTAGGTGTCCTATCACTTTCAAGGCTTTGCGGGTCATCGACACCTCGGCTCCGGTATCTACTAAATACGGAGCTCCATCAATATCAGTGTAGAGATTGTCTCCCTCTCTGTACACGCCCGTTTGTTTGCGGCTGCTTGGTGTTGCGCAAGATGAAATGGCCTTTTTCTCGCTATCGTTCCTCTCGTCGATTCATCGTGAGGTGTCGCTTCAGTTTGTTCAGAGAGATGTTTGCTTCCGCGCCCGCAGGTCATCGAAACATTTTACGGCTACGACGAAGACGTGTTGGTGGACTCGGACGGATCGTCCTTGTCTTTTCACACCGACAGAACCCCCGACACGGAACCCGAAGAGGTAGCCCGCCATTTCTGCCAGCGTATTGGCGCCAAACATTCCTCTTCAGCCTGGAATCGGACTCGTCTTTGCGTCGCGGGTGCTTTGTCGCCGGTCTGACTGATTCTGGTACTAGTGCTGTGTTGCATTGGTGTGTGCATGAGGAGGCGGAGCTTCGCTACCGCCAGCTGACGCAAGAATATCAAGCGCTGCAACGAGCCTACGCTCTGCTAGCCCAGACCAGCGGAGGGGACTACGACGCCGAGAAGGAGATCAAGGTGGCGCCCCTTCCCGCAACCCCCGGCCGGGTCGCAGCCTCCCCGTTCTCACCCAGCCTCGGGTGTTCTCTGGTCTGAAAGGAGGAGGAGGAGCCTCCCTCCTCCTCCTTTCAGACCAGAGAAAAGCTGATGGTAGTGTCAAACGCACCTCTTTCAATAAGGTGCCCCCGGCTTCCCGGTAACGTGTTTGTCTTAGCCGAGTAACTCAATTCGAGGCAAGACTTCGAAGTGACCGCATCGTATTGATGGCTCCCCGCTAATGTTTGAAGTTCTTATTATGTTACGGATATTTTTAGATGTCTTTGTTAAGACCTCAGGGATTCGTTTGTATAGCGCACCCTAGCACTAGTTTTGCCGAAGTAAATGTTGATATGGGTCCGTTCTACTTGGTCGCTCAAGCAGCGAGCCGACCAACTTGTTTATTCGAAAGAGAATCGAATTAATAAAAGTGTGACAATAATAGCATTTAAGGAGAAAATTAATGCACTTTACGTTATTAATTCTAACTTCTTATATGTAGATCTAGCACTTAACTGTCGGAGTGCTTCACCCCACTTGATTGCTTTAAAAAGAATAACAACTTTCTTAAAACGAATAAAAATGTCTTACTCTATTTAGATTTGCCCAGTAATTAATTTGGAAGGCAAGTCTATTTTTCGATCGTGTCCTGTTTAACTTTTGACGCGGCCCGACAAAATTAAGAACTGGGCCGCGCCCGACGGACAATCGAAATACTTTTATCCTTCACCAACTCAAATGATCTATTTTAACCATTGTCGTTATTTTATTTAGAGGAAGTAAATTTTCAAACGAATTCACTTTTGACGAAATTCACTCTTCCCTTAAATATCTACGAAAGTTATTTAATTCTCTAACATGTTCGGAGTTACTTTTTACGCGGCCCGTCAAAAGGGGAAACGGGCCTGCGCCCTTCAAATAATTAAATTACTTTCAGTTCTACACCAAACCAATAATCCGATTCAAACACTTCCGTTAATTTATTCAGACGAAGCAAACTTTCAAACGGATTGAAATTCACTCGTGTCTCAAATAACTACGAAAGTTATTCAATTCTCTAAAATTGTCTGATGTTACTTTTATTTATTACGGTCCTATGTTATACCATAATAACCCCCCGCACATTAATCAAATTGTCAAATCAACCCCGAACCATCGATTGTACATTCAGTACAAATCAGCGCACAACAAAGTAGATGAATATACACAACACATTTATTGAAGAAACATGAAATAGAATTACAAATCTTAATCACTCCAGAAACCGAACAATTTCACCCACTGATACCCGTGTTAATAAAATCATTCAATCTGATTTAAACACTTCCTTTAATTTATTCAGTCGAAACAACTTTCGAACGGATCGAAATTCACTCGTGGCTCAGATAACTACGGAAGTTATTTAAGTCTCTAACTTGTTCGGAGTTCCTTTTTACGCGGCCCGTCTAAAAGGGGAAGCGGGCCTGAGCCTTCGGTTGCATATTCAGTACAAATCCGCGCACAACGAAGTAAGTAATATACAAAACACATTTATTGTAGTAACATGGAATAGAATTACAAATCTCAATTACTCCAGAAACTGAACAATTTCACTCACTGATACCCGTGTTAATAAAATCATTCAATCCCAGAACAATTCGATTGCAAAACACAGTTCATAAAAAAGGGAAGAGGTAAATACCAGCTGCGTGCTATTTTAGGTGGAAGCAAAATCGAGTGATCAGTTCGATCTTGCTTCTAAAATCCAAATTAGAGAAACAGGCTGGCCACGAGGAAGCCGGCGGCCCGATGACTATTCCCCCCTCTCGCTAAAATACATAAAAACGGTCATCCTCACCGATTTCTCCTATAAAGTTGTCCAGTCCAATTTTTGGGAGTAAATCCAAGTTAATTTCAGTCCAGCGATCCTGCGTCTCACACAAAGATCTTTGGGACTTTGGAAAAAAAATCTTGAAACTCCTCCGGGCCTCTTCACGTATGAGCGCTCTTTTGGGGGAAAAAGCCCTGAAGCTGCTCCTGCAGGACCTTTTATAGACCTCTCCGTCCCCCCCCTCCCCTTTCTTTTCTCCTGTACTTTCCCTATAGGGTAAGACTGCCCAGTTTTCCCACGCCTATAGAAGGGACTGGCCAGCTTTCTCACGCCTATAGAGGGAACTGGCCAGTTTTCCCACGCCCATAGAGGGAACTGGCCAGTTTCCCCACGCTTGGTTATCTGTGGCCTTCAGCAGCTGTTTCCGCCCTGACCACGCAGTACTTTCCACCAAATGCACAGCTAGTGGTAAAACCTTTCACTTCCCCTTTTCTTCTCTTTCTGTTACATGAAAATAACTTTTTAAAGTTACGCTTCAATTAACTCTGAAATAAAAATCCAAACCCTTGACCTACTTTTCTAAACAATTTATGTCACGCCACTATTCTCATAGTGACGGGTTTCTTGATCGAATTGACAAATAATATTGCTTAAAGCGGTTACAGAATACATTTTTAGCCAAGCAAAGAAATAAAAAAATAAGAATCACATTTGTGCTTCTCCAAACAATTTATGTCACGCCCCTATTCTCATAGTGACGGGTCTCTTGATCGAATTGACAAATAATATTGCTTAAAGCGGTTACAGAATAAATTTTTAGCCAAGCAAGGAAATAAAAAAAAAATAAAAATCACATTTGTGCTTCCATGCGTGACTCACACTCTGACACCGTGTTCCTTTTTTATATCTATTTTAACCGGTTCAGCTTATTCTGGCCCCTCTTTTGGGCTCACGTTTTGGTCTGGCGCCATCTTTTGGACAAATTTGGAATTTCAGCTCTGCCAATTTATTCCTGTGAACAATCCATATTCTACCATTTGCACCATCTCTACCCCCATGTTACATGACACCCCCTCTTTGGATTGAAAACAGGTATAAATTATCCCTGATCCCCAAGAGCGACACAGCCATGTCGTCGTCTTCGTCTGAGATATTCACAACCTCAGCGGTCGTTGAAGTAGGGCAGGCCGCTGCCATGTCTCCCTGTCGGGCGATCTCTGCGAGGGCGTTGATCAGGCGCGACAACCGACCAGCAGCGTTGTCGTCGTCAGCGTGGTTCTCCACGGCGAGGGCTCTCAGCTCCGGTGGTGTTGAACCCCCTGTGGCCACACTCTTGACATCTGCATCCTCATTTTCAGCCTCGCTCCTGCGTCCTCCGTCTCGAGCCTCATCGTCGTCCTCAGACTCAGAAGGAGCTGCATCCACATCCAGCGGGCTTATCAGCCGTACGGGGCTGATGGGTGAGTCGAGGGGAGGATCGTCATTGTAGCCAGGCCCTCCATACGCACGGCTGCCGTCTGGATCCCGACGCCCCATGCAACCCTCGCATGGCTCTCTGCACCGGACGTAAGACCCATCCAGGGTCCAATGTCCAACACACCGTCCTCCTCCCCGACGCGCAGGCCGGACAAGCCCCACAGGGGCCTCGCTGGGCATCTCCATAGGTCGGTGTAATCCATATCCTGCGTTTGGGTGCGTGTAAAAGTCAGCCGAGAGAAAGCGATGAGGAGCGCTCACTCCCGTCCCGAACACACGTGCACGAGCTAATTTGTCCAGCCCGTACATCCATGGTTGGTCCGATCTCCCATTGTGAAAAGAACACCATTCGTGTCAAAATGGTAATTCGACACTGGTGGCACACCATGGCATCCAATACTTTGACTGGAAGCTTGTCCTCATTTCTCTGGGCAAATTCCAGCTCTCTTACTTCGGTGGTCAGTACAGATGGCATCATGAAGCCTACTCCCGACCACATAGTAGGCAACAGGTTGGGTGTCAAACAAATGACACAAGTTTCGTCGACCCATGTCCAGTGAAAATGTTCTGGTCCACTGGGTGTGCAACCCCGCTTGGCCAATCTCACCAGATTTAGGGCCCTTCCGGTCTGGATCCCATTTAGTGTTCTTCTTACGATGACCGCACCTTTGTGTGCGGCCATGCGCACGAAGGCCGGGATTGTTCCGTGGTCCGTTGCCATATGTTATTTGAATTACTTCTTGGCTTGATTCGGGTCAGCCGATAACGGCTTCAGCTGTTCAACTCCTTGGATACCTTTCTTCTTTAGTCGTACTGTGTTTCTATCCAAAACTTCACTAACGATGTCCGAGCAGTCGTACTTGGCCTTCACTGCCGTGTTGCTGTTCAGGTCCCTCGACTTGATCCACACCTTCTGTCCAACGCTGAACCGACACTTCTCCTTATTCTGGGACGAGCCGTCTTGGGTTCTGCCCACTTCTTGTGACACAAAGAGTCGTTGGTTCAGCTCTTCGGACGGGGAGGGCCGGCTGCTTCTGCTCCTCCCGTTCAGGTCCGCAACCAAATCAAGCAGTTTAGTACTCCACTCTTTTCCGTTAGCATTTTTTCCCAACCAGGTTTTGACCAGACCAATAGTTCTTTCTGCCACCCCATTTGCTTGTGGTGTATAAGGAGGCGAATAGACTCTGACTATTCCCCACCTACGACACCATTCGTCCACCTGGGCGTTTTTGAAATGTGTTCCATTGTCTGTTCTCAACTCTTTTGGGATTCCTAGCCACATGCACCCATCTTCCAGTGTCTTGATCACACTGTTTGCATTGGCTTTTCTCACTGCTTTCAGCCCGACGTGTCCTGACATCGAGTCTACCAGCACAACCAGGTATTTCTCACCCTTTGCGCCACTTATTCCCATGGGGCCAGCCACGTCCATACAAACCGAGCCCCACGGCACAGTACTCCTAATCGTCAATCCATCCGTGCATCGTCCTCTTCGCCCTGCGTTGTATTTGTTGCACGGATTACAATCCCGCAGGACCGCACGAATCGTCCGGTCAGGGACCCAGAGTTCCAGCATCTCTAACTTTTTTCGCGTAGGCAGTGGACCCGCGTGGCCTAGTGCTTCATGCACTGCCGACACGACTTGCCTCACGCTCTCATCTGGGACCACTTTTCCGCGTGGGGTCTTGTCCCATTTTTCTGCTCCTACAACTATTATTCTTCTTTCCTGGACGTATCGATCAACTTCGTTATTACCTCTCCAATGAGCTCCTTCCTTCACATGAGATTTCTGGTGAACCACATCCAGACTCAAATTTAGCCGTAACTCGGCTATCTTTTTCCACACTTCATAGTGGGCCACTAGTTTTCCTTTCGCGCCCTCAAAGCCATTCTCTTCCCAAATGGCTAGGTCGAATTTGAGAGCTTGCGCGCAATAATGACTGTCAGTTATAAGTCTTACGCGTCCAGCGTGACTTTTTTCCGCTTCTAACAGTCCTTCCAGCACTGCCGTGGCCTCTCCTGCTTGCGCGCTGCCGGGTGTCTTTCCTTTGCGGCGGCAACGCTCCACTCCATTTTGCTTCAGAATAAAACCCCAGTGGGCATTCTGCTCTCCTTCCTTTTTTGACCCATCGGTGTATAGAGTCCATTCGTAGGGCTTCTCTTCATCCATACTCTTTTTGAGTATCGGCTTCTTTGTGGAGGTTGTAGTTGGTCCAATTTCCAAGTCGGGGTCCAGTAGGATGTCTTCCCATCTGCCCCATCGAATGTTGGTCGCTTTAGTGCTCTCGATTGTAGTCTTTCTTAGAAAACGATGCACGTTACTTCCCGTCTGGACTTTGATACCTTGTCCTTGGGCCAGGTCTTTTAAATTACTCCAGTACCTTGCCAACACTGCAAGTTCTTTCTCCTCCTGGGGGAATTTTTTCTCGACGCTGGACAGGGTGTAGGTCCACAAGGCCACCAAACCGGCACCTTCGTTGCTGACCGACACCATTGCATCATTTTCTTCGCACTGCACCTTTGCGACCAGTCTTACTGTCAAACTTCGTGGCTCAAGCCGCACGGCTTCTCGGACGGCCTGTTTCAAATTATTCAAGTTCTGATTGTCACTGTCTGACCACTGCCACTTGGTTGGTTTTTGGCCCTCCGGAGTTTTCTTCAAGCGGCCGTACAGTGGCCTTGCATGCTTCTGATAGTGAGGAACATGATCCCACACATAATTGCACAGTCCAAGTATTCGCTGCAACTCTGTTTCTGATCTCGGGGGCGAGATCTGTTCGATTTTCTGTCGAAATCCTTCTGAGATTCCTAAGTTCTCAGTCACTTGGAATCCCAAGTAATCCACTTAGAATCGGGCTAGTTGGCATTTCTTGAGATTCAGCTTGAGACCGGCAGCGGAGACTCGTTCCACCACTTTCTGCAGCAAGTCCAAATGTTCCTCCTCTTCGTCATTTGAAACAAACACATCATCGATGTACACCGTAACATCCAAACCACTCAGAACTTGTAAAACCGCTGATTGAAACACATTTGGGGAGTTTTTGTATCCTTGTGGCAATCTTTGCCACACGTATGATTTCCCTTTGTGCGTGAATGCTGTTTTTCCTTGTGATGTTTTGGCCAGTCGTAGTGAAAAGAACCCGTTTACTAAATCAATGCATGATTTGTATTTCTTCACTCTTAGAGTCTTTAGGGATGCCTGGGGATTCATGAGGCTCGCTCGATTAGCCACCGTCCGGCGGTTAAGAGCTTTAAAGTTTATAACTGGCCTCCATCCTCCCCCAGACGCCTCTGGTTTTTTCACTGCCTGAATTGGGCTGTTGGTCACTGGATTTGATTCTTCCCGAATGATGCCAAGCTGTAGAAGTTCCTTCACGATTGTTTCCATTTCAGCCACTGCCTCGGGATTCAAGGGATATTGTCTCACCGGTGGATGCACTCCTCCTTCAATTGTGTGGATGTATTTTGATCCAAGGTCACCACAGTCGTTCTTGAAATGCGCCACAGTTGCCTTCTCCAATATAGCGGTCAGTTTCTGCTTCCCATCTGGAGACAGGTCGCTGTTTTGGACCAATTGGATCCGGACGGAATCCACATCCACAGGTTTGTACCATTCATTCAGTGGCATGGTTTTAGTTGGACCCACTCGGACTGTTTTTGCTTTGATGTTTTCCAATCTTGCTTTTACTGGCTGACGCTGATGTGCTGGTTTTGTCAGATCTTCGGCGTCTCTCAATGTCAGTAAATTGCGGGGCCCTTTCACCCAAACGATTCTTTTCCAGACTCCAATCGGCATGCTGGTCACTGATCCATCTGCCATCATAAGTTAGGTGTCCTATCACTTTCAAGGCTTTGCGGGTCATCGACACCTCGGCTCCGGTATCTACTAAATACGGAGCTCCATCAATATCAGTGTAGAGATTGTCTCCCTCTCTGTACACGCCCGACAGGGTGACCCGCGCCTCCTTTTTACTTATTTTCTGGGCCCAGCAGGGGCCGCAGCCTTGCGAGCCTCTGCCAGGGCCTTTCTTTCTTCTGGTGACATTTTGTCATACACATCTTTTGCCACATAACCAGTTGAATTCACTTTGCCATAAAGTGGTTTGGGATTATCTTGGGTGTTTTGTCTCTTATTTTCATTAGATTTTTGCCCCTTCTCATAAGTTGGTCGTGGTGGTGGTTTCCGACCTGCTTGTGTATCTTCTGTGCGAGTGCGAGTGCTGCCCGATGGATTCGGCTTTTGTCTCTCCATGTAGTGTTTTGTTACTCTGTCCCATTTCTTTATGGATTCTTCGATTCGTGCCAGAGTTGCCTCCGCACCCAGCTTCACAAAAATGGTGTCCTTGTCCTCGGTAACTGCTCTCAATACTCGCACGTATCTGTTCGGGCTTATCACTTGCTTCAACTTATGCCACACATTCAGCAAGGTGAGACCCTGCTTTAATGCTTCTTTAGCTCTGGTTATATGTGCATCTTCGTCATCTTCTTCATCATCCACCCACCTCTGGTAGGCATCCTGGGCTGTCTCATCCCTTCCAATGGGCTCGGCTGTAATATATTGCAGCCACAACTTCTTTGACAACTATCCGCCCGGACTGTCTTTGATTACCAGCCAGGTTGCCAATAAATATTCTTTGATGCTTTCCTTTTGGTACTTTACGCGTACCATTCCTTTTAGAGTTTTAAAGGCTCGTGTCTCTCTTTCCAGGTCATTTCCGGGCATCCCTGTATTTTCCAGATAAGTCGCTCCCAGTTGCGTGGTGCTCGGCTGAGCTTGTTGGGTGAAGTTTCCAATTATGTTGGTTTGTGTGGACATTGCGGGATTAACAGTGTGTGTGTCCAAATCTTCACACGCTCTCAGTTCTGCTTGAGCGGCATCATACACACCCTGCTTCATCCTCCGCAACAATACGTCATACATTACGGTCACAAAGCCTTCCCTAAAATTTTTTGTCAAATCTGTGTAACTTACCAGGGTGTGGTAGGCTGGTGTGTTTAACACATTCATTGCCTCCCTGTAAGTTAGTTTCACCGGGATATCTATATTTCTTTCTATTTTTTCCCACCAGGCTGGCGGGAAAGGGTATTCTTTCTGTCTGACTTCTGGGATGTAAGTTTTCCTTCCATCCTTGGTTTCCACCCATCCTAATTGAACTTCCCTTGCCAGCCTTTCCGAAGCCCGGAAGATGCTTAGCACTGGCTGTTGCTTCTTGGCTCCTTTCCGGGTTGCTCCTAGCACAACTCTCGGTGGGGGGTCATTAAGATCAGGAGGGACCACTGCCGACATCACCGAAGCCTGATTTTCCTCTTCGGAAACCACGTCATCACTTGAGGTGGCCGCCTCCCTGTCTTCTCCCTCTTCATCATTATCACCCTCTTCCTCGTTGGATGTATGAGCATGTTCAGTGGCCCCAACTTCGGTGTTCCTTGATTCTATTTGTTGACGTGGGCCCTGAACTGTGGAGGGTCTAATTTTGGGAGTAGACGTCAGGCGTGCTCGGTAAGAGGTACCAGCCACTTCTCGGTTTGATTTTAAAACCACTCTCCTCTCCCTTTCAATTCTTCTCCCTCTTTCCTGAGGTGGTTTCCCTGGAGCCGGGACCTCGGTTGGTGCCGGATCCGGCCCCCCTGGTTTGGTTATCTCTGGGTTGATTTCGTTGGCCACGGTCTCGTCCTCATCCCCTGTTGTTGGGGATGGTGTCCTTGACCGTACGGTCCTCACTTGCAATACTGGAGTAGAACTTGAGGCTGCCACTTTTTCCTCTTCTGTTCGAATTGCTTTGACCGATGGATGGGGCAGGACTGTCAACTTCTGTTGTGTTTGCTGTTCCATATTCTGCTCTTTCCGAGCCACCAGTAGCGCTTGGTCATATGTGGCTTCCAGAGCTACTAATTCCCTCTCTCTTCTTTGAGAGGTTGATATTGCCAACACAAACTCCAGCCCTTCCACTGCTGTGATCGGGGTGGCTATCTGCAGCTTATAAGCCCCTGCAATTGCTGTTTCTGCAATTTTCCATGACATCCGTCCAGATCTGACGCCATTCACTTCCGTAACTATTCTTCTGGCTCCTCTTTCGATGGCAGCATCCACCGCTTTCTCCAGAATTCTTGTCATCATCTTCAGATAGTCCTGCTGGTCCAGGTCTGCCCTCCACTTTTGCACGACGGCATGTATTATCATGTGGTATTTTGATCTTCCCCCACTTGTGAAGATGAAAGTAAGATCCTCCGGGTCATGCTCCATTTGTCGTCTTGCATCCTGTAGGTCCTCAATATATTTTTCACCGGCCATCAATCTCAGTCGTGAATCAAAGGTCTGGTTCCATGCACGGAATTTGTCGTTGGTGAAAACAATGAGGGCGTCTCCTGTCAGTGACCAAATATCTCCGACAAACTGGCACATCCACACTCCATTACCCACAATCACTTTCTTGGTTGATTCTTCCGGCAAAGACGGTAGGGGGTCTTTTCTAAAGAGGAGATTAAGCTTCGGTGCAAGGGCGCCTCCGCGCCTGGTGTCCTTGGCCTCCCACACCTCCTCTGTGTCCTTGCTAGTGCCCAGTCCTTCTTCTCCGTTAGGCACTTCCTCTTCTTCTTCACTGGAGAATACCGGTTGATCAGTCTTTTTCTCCAAAATACTTCTCATCTTCGCCAGGTGCTGCAGGCACTCGTAATAGCGAGGCACTGCCTTCACTTCTCCAGGTAATGGGGTTGCAAGCTCGCTCTCGATGCCAGCTTCGTTGGTCAGCATTTTCACTATTGAGTCCAAATCTGTACTTGTGCTTATTAATTTTCTCATATTACATTCCTCCACCATTTTTGCCCCCCATTCACACCAGTCAGGTGCTTCTCTTCGAGTGTAGCCCCTTTCAGGGTGGGCTGACACTATTATTGATAGTCCATCTTCTCTTGGTTGCTCGGCAAAAAATCTTCCATCCCTTTCGATGGCTTCTTTCATCCGCGTCGAGAGGCATCCCGCCTCTATCGACGGGTTTGATCCCACTATGTACTCAGTCCATTTCTGAGGCCACTTCTCTAAGCCTCCTCCATACAATATTACACATGCTGGTTCTTCATGTCGTCTTGGAGAGTCTGGATTAGACCCCTCCTTTCCGGTTCCTTTCATAGGATTTCCAGGTTCGGGATCCGATCTCCTTCCACCGCTAGCCATCTTTTCAATGAATAGCAGTTTCTCTAGTTGTAGGGTCGAGCTGTCTCCTTTCGAAGCCTTTCCGTGTGCACTCGGAACAGGGTCGATTCAGCTCTTAGTTACTCAGCGGCACCCTTTGCGTCGCCTCTACTCAGAACACCAATATGAGAACTTTTGCCTCGCTTATTGATGCTCTCAACGGCGGGATGCACTTCTTTTTCTTTTTCTTTTTTCCCCACCAGGTTTTCTACTGACAGGAAATTCTAACAAGGGTACATTCAATTGCAAATTCTAATTCAAACGTTATTGTAGCGAACAAGAAATGACGACTAATCATCAGCCCGAAGCCACTCAGCCTTTCAATTCTTGGGAACCTGTAAGTCACAGAAGGTCTCCAACAGTTAAGAATCATGTACCATACAAGCCTTAGAAGAATTATCTTGGCTGTTTTTCTTCTGCCTGGAGAGTAAGTACAGTTACTACTCCTGGTCAGCCTTTATTGTAGTCTTCAACAGCAGGAAAAAAAAAAAAAAAAGAGAAAAGGGCAGAAAGAAGAAAAATCCTTTTGTGAGTTCAGCGGTCAAAAATCTGTAATCCTCTGATGCGTCCGGGAACAAAAATCTTTGTAATCCACACTGGTGTCCGGGAACAAGAGAATTTGTAATCCACACAGGTGTCCGGGAACAAAAAATTTGTAATCCACACAGGTGTCCGGGAACAAGAGAATTTGTAATCCACACAGGTGTCCGGGAAAAAAAATTGTAATCCACACAGGTGTCCGGGAACAAAAAATTTGTAATCCACACAGGTGTCCGGGAACAAAAAAAAAAAAAAATTGTAATCCACACAGGTGTCCGGGAACAAAAAAATTGTAATCCACACAAGTGTCCGGGAACAAAAAATTTGTAATCCACACAGGTGTTCGGGAACAAAAAATTTGTAATCCACACAGGTGTCCGGGAACAAAAAATTTGTAATCCACACAGGTGTCCGGTGTTAGGGTTTTCCAGGTTATCTTTATCGTAGGATTATGTTGGAATGTAGATTATAATGATTAACCAATCTTGTCTTGCTCTCACAACGTAGTAAAGTAAAGTGGTTGCTTCCTCTGCTTGAGTGACCAGCTGCAGAGGAAGCAATCAAAGTTGTTCTGTTTCCCACAACATCGTAAAACACCCCCTGCTCTGATCTTACCAGAGGCCGGGGGTTCACCAAACCTGTCCACTCTCACCCCCACTCTATTCCTCCTAATAAATATGCCCTTGCAGGAAGGAGACTTTTCAGACTTCATTCGATAATCGCTGTTCAGACAGCGACGAATGGACTCTCCACCTGCAGGTGTCTAAAAGAACTTGCTTGTCTCCTGTTTGGTTCTTGCAAAATAAGTTGGAGTGAGCAAATCTCTAACATCCGGGAACAAAAAAATTGTAATCCACACAGGTGTCCGGGAACAAGAGAATTTGTAATCCACACAGGTGTCCGGGAAAAAAATTTGTAATCCACACAAGTGTCCGGGAACAAAAAATTTGTAATCCACACAGGTGTCCGGGAACAACAAAAAAAAAAAATTTGTAATCCACACAGGTGTCCGGGAACAAAAAATTTGTAATCCACACAAGTGTCCGGGAACAAAAAAATTGTAATCCACACAGGTGTCCGGGAACAAGAGAATTTGTAATCCACACAGGTGTCTGGGAAAAAAAATTGTAATCCACACAGGTGTCCGGGAACAAAAAATTTGTAATCCACACAGGTGTCCGGGAACAAAAAATTTGTAATCCACACAAGTGTCCGGGAACAAAAAAATTGTAATCCACACAGGTGTTCGGGAACAAAAAATTTGTAATCCACACAGGTGTCCGGGAACAACAAAAAAAAAAAATTGTAATCCACACAATGTGTCCAGGAACAACGAAATCTTGCAAGGGAGAAATGAAGGTTTATTATAAAGTTAAATTGAGAAAGAAAAAGGAAAAGGAAGAGGGGAGACAAGTCTTCTCTTTTTATCTTTCAAAATAAAAAGGCCTCTCTTCAGTCGGTCTCCTAATTGGTTGCCTTCTCTTTGGCCTTGGTTTTGGCATGAAATCTAAAACATTTGCAGGCTCCTCGTCGACTGGTTCATCTTCTTTATTTATACCCAATATCCGTGCCCATGTACCGGCCCCGCTTTCTTTTGCAAGTTCTGCCGCATACTCTGCGTATACTACAAACATTACTTTCAGCACCCCATACAAGTACAAGCTGTGAAGGATCTCCTCCTTACTCATGCTTAAAGTAATGTGCTGAGGGGTGACGGTCACCGTTTACCATGACACAATACAGTTCTAATCCTCCCGTGCTATCAAGGTTCTTTTCTAGGAAACTCTATTCCTTAAAGAGACTGTACTTATGTCACTCAAGGCCGTTCTGACATTTATTTGTATCAGTGAGCGGAATTAAGACAGTTTCTGGGAAGAAAAAACTGAAAAACTCCACACAGGTTCGTTTTGGAGCTGTGAGCAAAACAAAAAAATAAATGTTCTTCTATTGTCTTATTTTTATTTTTTTTCTAAACTTTTAATCACAACCCCCCTCCTACTCGTTGGGCGCCAAAATGTCAAACGCACCTCTCGGATTAAGGTGCCCCCGGCTTCCCGGTAACGGGTTTGTTTTAGCCGGGTTCGGAGAGTCGTCCGTAATCTAACCACCCGAGTTAAATTAACTCCACCGGAATCAATCTAATTTCTGTACGACGCCAATCCCTCTCAAGTCACCCGAAGCTCGTGCCGAGTAACTCAATTCGAGGCAGGACTTCGAAGTGACCGCATCGTATTGATGGCTCCCCGCTAATGTTTGAAGTTCTTATTCGTTACGGATATTTTTTAGATGTCTTTGTTAAGACCTCAGGGATTCGTTTGTATAGTGCACCCAAGCACTAGTTTTGCCGAAGTAAATGTTGATACGGGTCCGTTCCACTTGGTCGCTCATGCAGCGAGCCGACCAACTTTTTTATTCGAAAGAGAATCGAATTAATAAAAGTGTGACAATAATAGCATTTAAGAAGAAAATTAATGCACTTTATATGATTAATTCTAACTTCGTACACGTAGATCTAGCACTTAACCGTCGGAGTTCTTCACCCCTCTTAATTGCTTTAAAAAGAATAACAACTTTCTTAAACCGGATAAAAATGTCGTGCTCTATTTAGATTTGCCCAATAATTACTTTAGAAGGCAAGTCTATTTTTTGATCGTGTCCCGTTTAACTTTTTGACGCGGTCCGACAAATTTAGGAACTGGGCCGCGCCCGACGGACAATCGAAATACTTTTATCCTCCTCCAACTCCAATGATTTATTTTAACCGTCGTCGTTATGTTATTTAAAAAAAAAAAAAAGAATTTTCAACCGAATTTACTTTTAACGAAATCCACTCTTCCGAAAGTTATTTAATCCTCTAACTTGCTCGGAGTTACTTTTTACGCGGCCCGTCTAAAAGGGGAAGCGGGCCTGAGCCTTTCAAATAGTTAAATAACTTTCCGTTCTACACAAAACCAATAATCTGATTTAAACACTTCCTTTAATTTATTCAGACGAAACAACTTTCGAACGGATCGAAATTCACTTGTGGCTCAGATAACTACGGAACTTATTTAAGTCTCTAACTTGTTCGGAGTTCCTTTTTACGCGGCCCGTCTAAAAGGGGAAGCGGGCCTGAGCCTTCGGTTGCATATTCAGTACAAATCCGCGCACAACGAAGTAGGTAATATACAAAACACATTTATTGTAGAAACATGGAATAGAATTACAAATCTCAATTACTCCAGAAACTGAACAATTTCACTCACTGATACCCGTGTTAATAAAATCATTCAATCCCAGAACAATTCGATTGCAAAACACAGTTCATAAAAAAGGGAAGAGGTAAATAACAGCTGCGTGCTATTTTTGGTGGAAGCAAAGTCGAGTGATCAGTTCGATCTTGCTTCTAAAATCCAAATTAGAGAAACAGGCTGGCCACGAGGAAGCCGGCGGCCCGATGACTATTCCCCCCTCTCGCTAAAATACATAAAAACGGTCATCCTCACCTAATTCCTCGTTTAAAGTTGTCCAGTCCAATTTTTGGGAGTAAATCCAAGTTAATTTCAGTCCAGCGATCCTGCGTCTCACACAAAGATCTTTGGGACTTTGGAAAAAAAATCTTGAAACTCCTCCGGGCCTCTTCACGTATGAGCGCTCTTTTGGGGGAAAAAGCCCTGAAGCTGCTCCTGCAGGACCTTTTATAGACCTCTCCGTCCCCCCCATCCCCTTTCTTTTCTCCTGTACTTTCCCTATAGGGTAAGACTGCCCAGTTTTCCCACGCATATAGAAGGGACTGGCAAGCTTTCTCACGCCTATAGAGGGAACTGGCCAGTTTTCCCACGCCCATAGAGGGAACTGGCCAGTTTCCCCACGCTTGGTTATCTGTGGCCTTCAGCAGCTGTTTCCGCCCTGACCACGCAGTACTTTCCACCAAATGCACAGCTAGTGGTAAAACCTTTCACTTCCCCTTTTCTTCTCTTTCTGTTACATGAAAATAACTTTTTAAAGTTACGCTTCAATTAACTCTGAAATAAAAATCCAAACCCTTGACCTACTTTTCTAAACAATTTAAGTCACGCCACTATTCTCATAGTGACGGGTTTCTTGATCGAATTGACAAATAATATTGCTTAAAGCGGTTACAGAATACATTTTTAGCCAAGCAAAGAAATAAAAAAATAAAAATCACATTTGTGCTTCTCCAAACAATTTATGTCACGCCCCTATTCTCATAGTGACGGGTCTCTTGATCGAATTGACAAATAATATTGCTTAAAGCGGTTACAGAATAAATTTTTAGCCAAGCAAGGAAATAAAAAAATAAATAAAAATCACATTTGTGCTTCCATGCGTGACTCACACTCTGACACCGTGTTCCTTTTTTATATCTATTTTAACCGGTTCAGCTTATTCTGGCCCCTCTTTTGGTCTCACGTTTTGGTCTGGCGCCATCTTTTGGACAAATTTGGAATTTCAGCTCTGCCAATTTATTCCTGTGAACAATCCATATTCTACCATTTGCACCATCTCTACCCCCATGTTACATGACATCTCCATAGCCGTTTTCTCTGCCATTTTGACCTTGTGTGGATGTTGTTGCATCCCTTGTCTCCGATCCCTAATTAACAGACTAATTACAACTGCTATCTCTCCACCAGCTGAGACTTTCCCATTGCTCCAAAGGGATGACCTTTCGATCGACGCGGGTTCCTTCTCTAGTGACGACCCGGTCGGCGACTCTATTGTGGTAAACCTGTCCGGTTTGTTTCTTGACCCTAGCTTTGCCGATTATGACTCAGTTTCCTCCTGAGTGTAAGTTAGTTCTTGCGAAATGTGATCCCTTGGCTGAAAATCGTTTTGAAGTGGCCATATGGGTGATGGGTTGTTCTCCGGGTACTTATGATAAGACAGGGGGGAATTGTTAGATAAATTGTATATATATGTTATCATGCGTTCCCTAATGAGTACTTATTAATAAAGTTATTGCGCAGAATGCTTGCTGTTTCTTCTTGCAGACATCACCCAGTCCACAACAAGTCAAACGATGCTGTCTGGAGCTTCCTGACCTTCTCCAAGAAAGTTGTTGATGTCTGCACATGTCATTTTGTCTATGCACTCTTTTCACATGACTACTTTGTTTCCCATTGTATTTTGTCCTTGCACACTTTTCGTTTCTCATGGGATCCTGTCTGCGACTTCTAGTTTCACATAGAATCTCGTTTCTTCTCTCATGAGACAAAGCCCACGCTTTCCCCCCCACCTATCAGGGGCTAGTCTCACATTGTAGGTAGGGCATTCCTAAATAAAAAGAGAGGAGTGTAAACAAGACCTTTAGTGTATTTTGGATTGCTGTAAGTCTGGATGCACTCCTCGCGAGAAAAGACTCAACATTCTGTCTCACTGGTTTTGTCTGCTGATCCTTTTGCTGAATCTGAACCTAACAGCCGCTGTTATTTTTTTCCTTTGTCTTGTTGCTTTGCTTTGATGGCTTTTAACTTTCGCACTTACTGGCTTTCTTTGTGGCGCCGTTGTGTGGCAGCCTTATAGGAGCCTATTGAGTTGCGCTCATGTCATCTTTGTGTCTTTTATATACCCGCTCTGTGGTATGAATATTGCTGGGGCCTGAATATCCCCACCCCCGGGATCTATAAAGTTTCAATGAATCAATGAATGAATCAATCAATCAATGAATCAATCAATGAATCAATCAATGAATCAACCAATGAACGAAAGAATCAATCAATCAATCAATCAATCAATCAATCAATCAATCAATCAATCATCTGACTTAGCTCCCACAATAGCTCCTACAAGATGTCTCTTAGCTGGCTCGTATCTTTGTTTGTTAGCCTTGGAAACTCCTCTATTTTGTTTAGCAGTGTGTCCTCAATTGCTTCTGAGAAACGGTGACACTCTTCAAACCGTTCCCAAATCATCTTTACGCCTCCAGCGGGTAGTGCATGAACCCTTTTTGTCTGTTCTGCAGATCTTGGACCTAGCCACCTTGTTAGTAGGTCGAACTCCTCTGTTTCTGATAAATTTAAGTCTTTAGTTGCGCCAATAAATGATACTTTCCATGCCCAATAGTTTTGCGGTTTGTCGTCAAATTGCAGTAAACCAACGCTGACGAGTTACCGCATTTTCACGATTAAAACGTGCACCGTAATGAAAGGCGCAGTCTCAGTTATGTGTGCCATGACTGGGTTTAACACACATAGGGCGCACCGCATCATAGGGCGCGTGTTTTATATATACAATCCACGCCCACGCTCTCAACTACGTCCGCCTTACAACGACACACACATACGCATACACATACACACACGTACACACACGTACACGCATACACGCACACAAATACACACACAAACACACACACACACACACACACACACACACACACACACACACACACACACACACACACACACACACACACAGCAGTGACTCTCCAATACACATCGATACCAAATGATCAGGTGACGCTTTCCCGCCTTTTCCGGACAGTATAAAACCTTCTGACCTGGAGATGGGGGTGAGTTACATCTGCTGAAGTTCCATGTGTACTGACCGCCATTAAACAACCCAAGATTTGCCAATAAAGAACCAACCGTTACCCCACATCTTAGTTTTCCTGACCCAACAACGGACATCATCAACACGCAACAGCCGTTGGTGGAATCGAACCCGCACTTTCTTAACTGTGAAGCGGATATGCTAACCAATTCACCAACGAGCCGCCAAAGAATATAAATATTACTATATTGAGTCAAATACAAACCAGATTACAGATACAGGGGAGCCTTGGTTTTCGAGCACAATCCGTTCCAGAAGGCTGTTCGAGAAGTGAATCGTTCGAATTCCGAATCATGTTCTCTCATTACAAATAATGAAAAAAACAAAAATCCATTCCAAGAAAAAAAAAAAAAACGCCCTTTTTAAGCATTTTTTCATTCGCACATTTTTGTCCGATCACGTAACTGCAGCGTGTCGCCGACTGCACAACTGATGGTCGCATTATTGTGACAGAGCTGTCACTAAAATTTAGAATATAGTTTGAAAGTCCTGATGTACTTTCCAAAATTTAAGTGGACCTCAGTGCGCAGGGAGCTTAATTTGGTCGGATCACGCAACTGCAACTCACCGGGCGCTCACTGTCGCATTGCTTTAGGAGCGTCTTTGTGTTTTGGGATGTTTTTACTGCTCCCACTTGCTTCCTTTGGAGGCATGATTAGAGTTGATGCAATCCTCAGAGTAACGAGAATGTACCGTATTTGCCGGTGTATTAGTCGACCTTTTTCGATCCAAAATCGACTGAAAAAAATCGACCTCGACTTATACACCGAGTCATAAAATTTAACTTCGTATTCATCACTTCAAATGTGATGGTAACCAAGGCCGTTTCTCATGCATCTCATTGTGCGTGGGTGTGCGTCCGTCAGGCTCATCAAACAGCGAGAAACTGAATCATTATAAAGCGTTTGTTGCATTAACACGCATCCTCAGCAACAATTTCAAATATTCTCACCTCAATAATGGACATCGAAAGCCAGGCAGCGACGATGACTGCTAGGGGGAAGTACTGGGTATTGAGCGAATGTGCGAGTCATCGCGCGTCAAGCAACGACAATAACTACCGGTACGTAAACATTCAATCGCCATGTCTAAATGAATGTCATTGGCACTTTGAAAATATTCGGCAAACTTGGCCAGACTTCCAGGGGAAGAGACCGAATTTTCACTTGTTCTGGCCGACCGGAGGAACCAGCCGAGGCGGACACATTACGGCGGTTGAGTCGTTGGCACTTAGAAAATATTCGCCAAACTTGGCCGGACTTGCAGGGGAAGAGGCCGAATTTTCACTTGTGGTGGCCGACACAGGGAACCAGCCGAGGCGGACACTTTACGGCGGTTGAGTCGTTCGCACTTTGAAAATATTTGCCAAACTTGGCCAGACTTCCAGGGGAAGAGGCCGAATTTTCACTTGTGGTGGCCGACATGGGGAACCAGCCGAGGCGGACACTTTACGGCGGTTGAGTCGTTGGCACTTAGAAAATATTCGCCAAACTTGGCCGGACTTCCAGGGGAAGAGGCCGAATTTTCACTTGTGGTGGCCGACACGGGGGACCAGCCGAGACGGACACTTTACGGCGGTTGAGTCGTTCGCACTTTGAAAATATTCGCCAAACTTGGCCGGACTTGCAGGGGAAGAGGCCAAATTTTCACTTGTGGTGGCCGACACGGGGAACCAGCCGAGGCGGACACTTTAAGGCGGTTGAGTCGTTCGCACTTTGAAAATATTTGCCAAACTTGGCCAGACTTCCAGGGGAAGAGGCCGAATTTTCACTTGTTCTGGCCGACATGGGGAACCAGCCGAGGCGAACTCTTTATGGCGCAAGAGCCGTTGGCACTTAGAAAATATTCGCCAAACGCTCTCGATGGGACAGAAGACGACCTTATCTGGGAGGAGGAGGAGGAAACTGAGGATAGAGAAGACCAAGAAGATGCCCTTTATGACGACAAACTAAACGAAAACGAATGGAACGAGCTTTTCGGAAATAGCGACGATGAAGACGAATTTTGAACTCGATGTACCGGCAATCACTTTATAATTATAATTTGTTGTTTCTTAACTAAAAATAAACCAGTTTCTAAGAGTGTTCATTGTTGTTAGTCTCTCTCGGCGCGTAAAATCACAGGGTCATGAAGTAAATTTAAAATGGCGTATAGATCGCTCGCTACAAACTCGCAAATTTGAACACATTTCGTCAATAAATTTCGCATATTTCTGATTGAATTTTGAAGTTTAATATAATGCAACAATTGAGCTCGACTTATACAAAGGATATATCATAAAATCGTAAATTTCCGTCGAATTTTAGGGGGTCGACTTATTCACCGAGTCGACTTATACACCAGCAAATACGTTAATAACAAACTGAGTCAATTCTGCAGAAAAGATAATTGGAATCAACCTCCCATCTATCCAAGACTTGTACCTGTCCAGGACCAGGAAACGTGCAAGTAACATCTCAACAGACCCTTCGCACCCAGGTTGCAGCCTGTTTGAACTACTCCCCTCCGGACGCCGTTATAGAGCTCTGTACACTAAAACCAGCAGACACAGAGACAGCTTCTTCCCCCAGGCTGTCGCTCTGATGAACTCACACCACTCTTAGAGTCTCAGAGTCATTACTGTGCAATAACATCCCGCTTGCCACACTTTTTTTGTCTACACTGTTTGTACTATGTGTCCTCTCTGCATCCATTGCAGCCTGGTCATCCTAGATGAGGGACCCTCCCATCGGTGGTCTCTTCTCAAGGTTTCTCATTTCCCCTAGATGGAGTTTTGAGTTTTTCCTTGCCCTCTTGGGAGTTTAAGATCAGTTGGTGTTTGAGAATATCTTTCGTTCTTCACATGTCCTGAGTGTTGTTGTTAGTCATCCAAATGTTGAACAGAGGCTGTGATTTACCGAAGTCAAATTCCTTGTTTGGCACGCTCAAACATGGCGAATAAAAAACTCTTGAATCTTGAATCTTGGCATGCGGGTCCTCTCGGTTCATCTCGCGAGGTTCGACAACCGAATTTTGTCCCACATCCGAAGCAAAAAATTCCGGAATTTTTTGTTCAAATAACGATTTGTTCGAGAACCGGGATGTTGGAAAACAGTTGTACCACTCCAAAACAATTTAAAGCAAACCTTCGATGAGAATGGGATTTGAACCCATGCGTGCAGAGCACAATGGATTAGCAATCCATCACCTTAACCTCTCAGCCACCTCATCTTGTTTTGACAAGTCATGTTACGTACGTTGTGCCAAGATACTATGGATGTGAAGCTTGTGAAAATCCGACGAGGATGTGATATGAAATGATGAGTGGAGAGCACAATGGAGTAGCAACCCATCGCCTAAATATCTCAGCCATCGCATCTCATGCATGAGTTGAATAGGCGACATGATATGGTATGTACGGTGTAGTATATGCCGCAAGGTAAAATGATACGATACTTTGGCTGTGTAATGAAGAAAAGGTAAGCCACAAAATAAGTGACACTGTAAACAAAGAAAAACGTTTTTTCAATGTTGTCTCACCCCAAATCTTTGGGATCATCGGATCTGCACAGTTGAATAGTTCCACCAACATTTTAACATCAACATTCTTTCATGGTCTGCCTGGGTGTCTTGGCTGAAGATCCTAAAGAAAAGACCCTAAACTTATTGTATGCGATTGCATATTGGTCATGATCGTATAGCGTTGTGGCCGTAGCATCACCGGAACGAATCTGGGTCATGGCGTAAGTAAATTACCTTGCTGAATTTGTCCGTTGTTCACTGTTGCCAAACAGCCTTCTGTTGAACACAGACTTCCAGACACGTCCACCTATGTTTTAACATCAACATTATTTCATAAAGTTCGTCCAAATTCATCTTGGTGAAACTCCCGCAAGTGTTCCCATCTTTTTTTAGGCCTGTCTTCCACGAGGCAGCGGTAGACACAAAATTATGATCCTGAAAGGACACGCCCAAACTGGCTATATCAATCTGAATTCATTAATCACTAAAATGCAGTCCTCAGGTCCATGTCATATTCGCTACCAATCGGAATGTAACGGAGTCAGCTAATTTACTACGTGGCTCGTTGGCCTAGCGCAGGGGTCACCAGCCTTTCTTAAACCGAGAGCTACTTCCTGGGTACTGATTATGGCAAAGGGCTACCAGTTTGAAGCACACTTCTGAAATAGCCAATTTGTTCAATTTGGCTTTCACCATGTGTTATTATTGTCATTTCCAGTTCACATGTAAGTGTGATTTTAACAAGAATAGCAAAAATACAGTCAAACCTTGGTTTTTGACAACAATCCGTTCCAGAAGGCGGTTCGAATAGCGAATCGGTCAAATTCCGAATCTATTTTTCCCATCAAAAATAATGGAAAAAAATAAATTTCGTTTCAAGACAAAAACCCACGCCTTTGTTTAAAGCATTTTTTCATTTGCGCATATTTGTCTGATCGCGCAACTGCAACGCACCGCCGAAGGCGCAACCGTAGAGCGTCGCCCACCGCGCAACTGCACCGCGCTTGTTGCAATAATGTGACAGAGCCGTCGCTGAAATTTAGAAAATATTTTTGAAGTTCTGATGGACTTTCCAAAATTTAAGTGGACCTCAGTGCGCAGGGAGCTTAATTTGGTCCAATCGCGCAACCGCAGCGCGCCAGGCGCTCGCTGTCGCGTTGCTTTAAGAGCGTCTTTGTGTTTTAGGATGGCTTTACCGCTCCCACTTGCTTTCTTTGGAGGCATGATTAGGGGTTATATATTACTCAAAGTAACGAAAATACAATAACAACGAAGTCAGTCGGCATCCGGGCCACACGGTCGAGTTTTCTCGGGTCCTCCCGGCTCATCTCGCGAGGTTCGACCTCCGAATTTTTTTCGACAACCGAAGCAAAAGAATCTCAATTTTTTTTTTTTCGAATTCCGATTTGTTCGAGAACCGGGACGTTCGAAAACCGAGGTTTGATTGTAAAATAAATAGATGCAGTTCACTGACAAGTGTTGCTATTTGAGATCATTTTAGAGCAGTCCTGCGGGCGACTCATGCGGTCCTCACGGGCGACCTGGTGCCCGTGGGCACCATGTTGGTGACCACTGCTCGACAGTGTAGAGCGCACGTAGAGTGCTTGGAACATAAGCACTCACAGCACAAAGCAGGTGATAAAAAGTGCAGTGGGACACCATGGAAAAATATTTAAGAGGGTTGAAAAAAACGGCAGAAAGAGACGGAGATACGAGAATTGAGAGTCACACGAAAGCTAAGGCAAGGCAATACTATGACGAAGCGTACGTAGCGCTCGGCTTCAGTGTGACTACGATGGGAGACGAGGAAAGACACCGGTGTGTTTACTGTACCTTACAATGTATGAAGCGGACAGTATGAAGCCAAATAAATTAAGGTGGCACTTATGAAGTCATTGCACCCCAATCACGCTGATAAGATGTGTCAAATGCACCTCTTTCCATAAGGTGCCCCCGGCTACCCGGTCACGGGTTTGTCTTAGCCGGGTTCGGAGATTCGTCCGTAATCTAACCACCCGAGTTAAATTAACTCCACCGGAATCAATCTAATTTCTGTACGACGCCAATCCCTCTCAAGTCACCCGAAGCTCGAGCCGAGTAACTCAATTCGAGGCAAGACTTCGAAGTGACCGCATCGTATTGATGGCTCCCCGCTAATGTTTGAAGTTCTTATTATGTTACGGATATTTTTAGATGTCTTTGTTAAGACCTCAGGGATTCGTTTGTATAGCGCACCCAAGCACTAGTTTTGCCGAAGTAAATGTTGATATGGGTCCGTTCCACTTGGTCGCTCATGCAGCGAGCCGACCAACTTTTTTATTCGAAAGAGAATCGAATTAATAAAAGTGTGACAATAATAGCATTTAAGAAGAAAATTAATGCACTTTATATTATTAATTCTAACTCCTTATATGTAGATTTTGCACTTAACTGTCAGAGTGCTTCACCCCACTTGATTGCTTTAAATAGAGTAACAACTTTCTTAAAACGAATAAAAATGTCTTACTGTATTTAGATTTGCCCCGTAATTAATTTGGAAGGCAAGTCTATTTTTCGATCGTGTCCTGTTTAACTTTTGACGCGGCCCGACAAATTTAGGAACTGGGCCGCGCCCGACGGGCAATCAAAATACTTTTATCCTTCACCAACTCTAATAATCCATTTTAACCATCGTCGTTATTTTATTTAGAGGAAGTAAATTTTCAAACGAATTCACTTTTAACGAAATTCACTCTTCCCTTAAATATCTACGAAAGTTATTTAATTCTCTAATATGTTCGGAGTTACTTTTTACGCGGCCCGTCAAAAGGGGAAACGGGCCTGCGCCCTTCAAATAATTAAATTACTTTCAGTTCTACACCAACCCAATAATCCGATTTAAACACTTCCGTTAATTTATTCAGACGAAGCAAACTTTCAAACGGATTGAAATTCACTCGTGTCTCAAATAACTACGAAAGTTATTCAATTCTCTAAAATTGTCTGATGTTACTTTTATTTATTACGGTCCTATGTTATACCATAATAAACCCCCGTACATTAATCAAATCGTCAAATCAACCCCAAACCATCGATTGCACATTCAGTACAAATCAGCGCACAACGAAGTAAATAATATACAAAACACATTTATTGAAGAAACATGAAATAGAATTACAAATCTCAATTACTCCAGAAACCGAACAATTTCACTCACTGATACCCGTGTTAATAAAATAATTCAATCCCAGAACAATTCGATTGCAAAACACAGTTCATGAAAGAGGGAAAAGGTAGACACCAGCTGCGTGCTATTTTTGGTGGAAGCAAAGTCGAGTGATCAATCCGATCTTACTTCTAAAATCCAAATTAGAGAAACAGGCTGGCCTCGAGGGAGCCGGTGGCCCGATGACTATTCCCCACTCTCGCTAAAATACATAAAAGTCGTTTTCTCTCACCTAGTTTCTCCTGTAAAGTTGTCCAGTTCAATTCTTTGGAGTAAATCCAAGTTAATTTCAGACCAGCGATCCTGCGTCTCACACAAAGATCCCGGGACTCTGGAAAAAATCTTGAAACTCCTTCGGGCTTCTTCACGTATGAGCGCTCTTTGGGGGGAAAAGCCTCGTAGCTGCCTCTGCAGGACTTTTTATAGACTTGTCTGGTACCTATATCCTCTCTATAGGGTAAGACCGCCTAGTTTCCCACGCCCTATAGAATTTGGTCAGTTTTCCCACGCTGTATAGGGTTTGGACAATTTTCCCCCGCTCGTACACCTGCTGTCCTTCAGCAGATGTTTCCGCTTTGACCACGCATTACTTTCTCCGAACCCGGCTAAGACAAACCCGTTACCGGGTAGCCGGGGGCACCTTATAGAAAGAGGTGCGTTTGACAAAACATATATACTTCATCATATCAATCAATGTGTAAATAATTTACCCAAACATAGTTGCTCAATCAGAGCACAGACACAGCACACAGAGCTTTGTGACTTTCACTTACACATAGGCAGTGAGCACAGGCACGGCACACAGAGCTCAGTTAAGTTCCATGACACATAGTCACAAAACATTCAGTAAATAACAGGACATTCAGGTGATAACAGAACACACCTTATCCTTCCCTCCCATTCCCTTCCAAGTTCCTGCTTTTGGTCAGTATAAAGCCTTCTGATCTGGAGTGTGACGTTGTTTCATCTGCTGAAGTGCCTTGTGCACTGACTGCCATTAAACAACCTAACATCTGTTACAAAAACTGTTACTGCACATTTTTGTTTTCCTTGCTTAACGATGGACATCTTGAACAAAACGCAACAGGCCGTTTTAGCTATAGTATTTGTTAGGGTTTTTCAGATTATCCTTATCGTATGATTATGTTGGAATGCAACCGGTAATAAATAACCTACCTTGTCCCATCCTCCACAAGGTCGTAAAACATCCCCTGATATGTTTTGACTAGAGGACAAGGGCTTTCTATTCAGCCTACTCATACCCCCACTCTGTTTCTCTTAATAAATATGCCCTTGCAGGGTGGAGAGTTCAGACCTCCATTCGAACATCGCTGTACGCACAGCGACGAATGGACTCTCCACCTGCAGTGAGCGAATCTTTAACATTTTGGTGCCGAAACCCGGGATCCCTCATACCCGCTATCTGTCTGATGAAGAAGGACGTGCTGCATTGTCGACAAGCCAGCGTCCATTAGGAGGACCTGGAGAAGAAAGTCCTGGGAAGAGAATTCTTCGCTGGGCCAGCATCTTAGGTCTGCCTTCGTCTGACAGAGGTGGATTGACGGGACCCGGCAGTGCAACGAACCAGGGGATAAGTAAGTTAAAGGCCTGAAGTTGTGTGATTGTGTTGTTGTGAAACGCGTAAAATGTAGAGGTGCACGAGAGCCATCTTGGGTTCAAGTCCCAGTGGAATGAACAGGCTAAGAAAAGCAGAGCTTCTTTTTTGTTCATCGAAGAGGTGCGTAGATTCTTCTTTGTCTGTTCTTCCGAGCTGAGGGATCTGGCTTGGGTTAGAGTCCCAGTGGAAGGAACGTGCTAAGAAACACAGAGCTTCTTTTTTGTTAATCAAAGAAGGGCGTAGATTTTTCTTTGTATGTTTTTCCAAGCCAAAGAACAGCTTGGGTTCAAGTCCCAGTGGAAGAAACGGACTAAGAAAAACAGCTTCTTTTTCTTAATTGAAGAAGGGCGTAGATTTTTTCTTTTGTCCGTTTTTCCAAAGCTGTTTGGGAGGGTTTTACACCCATCCCTGGATAGGCCTAAAAAAGCGCTGGAGTTTGTGTGATTGAGTGTGTGACTGGTAGGATAAACTGACTAAATGGCAGTTCTAGCATTGATCCACGGCAATAAAACAGGCTAGTAATTTGTTGAAAGGTCAATTTAAACCTGCATTGAGGATCCTCAAAGGAAAAAAAACAACAAAAAAAAACGACAGAACATGCTTTCAGGAATTAGAAGAAGCTAAATTGTGAATTTAAGATTTTGCAATGCTTCATTTAATAGGAATAATTGATTGGTTGTGTTATAAGATTATACAAAATTCTAAATGCAAGCTAAATCTGAGAGATTGAGTTCTTCAAATTTAAAAACAAAGAAAAAATTCAGATTAATTTGCCAGTTGTTTGTTTTAGTTAAGTTTTTTTGAATTGGTGGATTGTTCTACCAGGAAACTTGAGTTGAAAATGATATATGAATGTTGTGTGGTGAGCTTGGATGAATTGGGACCAATGTGATAGTATAAGTCCTTTTTGGAGACTGTGTGAGATGCATATGATGAGCATTGATGAATGATTGCCTGAATGAAAAGTTGAATGGTTGAAGTCGTTGGCGATTACTATGGGAAATTAGTAGAGCGACTTTGATGACAGAGTGATTTTGAGCAGGTTGAATGCTAAAAAGAAAACGTAGCTTTTGGATTGATAATTAACTAGAGAAAAAACTGGAGAACCAGTAACACATGTAGAAGATGTGTGAACTGAGAAATTAAGAAGCGTTTTGGAAAGAAAGTCAAATTAAATGATGATGGAATCGTATGTAGTAAAGAACACATTCTCCCAGAAAGTTTGTCAAGGTGTGAGGCATGGGCGTTGCCAAGCATCAGAAGGAGGGAGTGAGTAGGACAGATAGTGGAAGATAGTAATATTACAACACTTTATGACAATGAATTTTCGAATACATTTGGTGTTATACTGTGGTAAGTTTTTTGTTCTGGTATCATGCAATGTATATCTCACTAGTAAGCGTAAGTGTGACCAGGTCATGTTTTGGGTCAGGTTCGTGAGGAATTGTTTGGGCCTTGGTCCATGAACGTAGACTAATTGGCACGAGACACATCTGGTTTCCATTAACAACTGACAAGATATGCACCGTGTAGAGTTGGGGAGGCTGACTGTGGGGTCATAGATTGTCCAGCAGCCCCGTGTGCGCCCACCCAAGTGAGGAAAGGAGTGCTTTCTCGTAAATAATGAGGAGATCCGTATTGGGAGTAATCTGTTGGTCCTTTCTTTAAGACCCTTTTTTAAATGGTTTTCTGGTGTAGATAGGTTAGCAACACGAGAGATTTAGAGGTTCAAAAGAAAGACAGTTAAAAGAAAACATTTTTGATTTGGACAATTGCAGGCTAACAGGAACATGAGAACGATAAGAACTACGAGGTGGGATCCAATTTCATTGGGGAGATTGAGAACTTACAGCACCATATTCTAAGTCACATTTTTGAGCAAGCATGACACAGGTAATAACATTTAAGAGGTAAAGACATATATCAGGGCTTGATGTGGAACGCAGACCTCGATGAGTTGATTTTCAATAATGATACTGAAGACAACATACTGTCCGATTAAATTGGAACTCTTGATAAAATGTAGCTCAAAAATAGGATGAGTTGCAGGATTTACAATATAAAAACGAGACCGCTGTTATTAGAAGAATTTGAAGTTTGGTAAACAAACGTTACCAGCAAATTGATGGAAGCAGCTACATTTGGAGATAGTCTTACAAGTTTGATGTCCCAGCCTGTCATTCTCAGTGTCAGGGTCCCTGTTAGGGTTTTACAGAGTATCCTTATCATAGGATTATGTTGGAATGCAACAAGTAATAAATACCTTACCTTGTCCTCCTTATCACAAGATCGTAAAACATCCCCTGAGACATTTAGACTAGAGGACAAGGGCTTTCTATTCAGCCCACTCATACCCACACTCTGTTTCTCTTAATATATATCCTCTTGCAGGAAGGAGAGTTCAGAGCTCTATTCGAACATCGCTGTACGCACAGCGACGAATGGACTCTCCACCTGCAGGTGTCTAAAAGGACTTACTTGTCTCCCGTGTGGTTCTTGCAAAATAAGTTGGAGTGAGCAAATATCTAACATTTTGGTGCTGAAACCCGGGATCCATCATACCCGCTATCTGGCTGACAAAGGAGGACGTGCTGCATTGTCGACAAGCCAGCGTCCATTAGGAGGACCTGGAGAAGAAAGTCCTGGGAAGAGAATTCTTCGCTGGGCCAGCATCTTAGGTCTGCCTTCGTCTGACAGAGGTGGATTGACGGGACCCGGCAGTGCAACGAACCAAGGGGGCAAGTAAGTTAAAGGCCTGAAGTTGTGTGATTGTGTTGTTGTTTGTTAAACGCGTAAAAAAGGTGCACGAGAGATACGGCTTTGGTTTGTCCGAGCTATGAGATACGGCTTTGGTTTGTCCCAGCTATGAGATACGGCTTTGGTTTGTCCGAGCTATGAGGTACGGCTTTGGTTTGTCCGAGCTATGAGGCCTAAAAAAAAAAGCGCTGGAGTTTGTGTGATTGAGTGTGTGACTGGTAGGATAAATTGACTAAAAAGCAGTTCTAGCGTTGATCCACGGCAATAAAACAGGCTAGTAATCTGTTGAAAGGTCAATTTAAACCTGCATTGAGGATCCTCAAAGAAAAAAAATTTGAAAAAAAATTGTAAAACCTTAAACTACTAAAATTAAGATGGGAAATAAGAACGGTAAATCTCTTGCTCTGCTCTTCTTTGAGATGAGAAGTTCATGGCAAGTAGATTTCTTAATTGTATGCAATACATGCTGAAGTGGTAGAAGTGCTAGAGTGTGGGTGAGATCTTCACAAAGAGATGAGAACGAATTCAAGAGACAAAAGCTAGAAAGATGAAAACTGATGAGGTCATAAGTGTTTGTCAGACCAAGACAATAAGGCCCCTGTGAGCAGGTGCAAGGCCGCAGCTCAAGCCGCGGCTCAAGCGAGGGGCAAGAGGAGTTTAATAATAATAATAATAATAATAATAATAATAATAATAATAATAATAATAATAATAATAGTAAGGTGGCAAATTACAAATGACTAGAGATCAATTTGTGTTACACTAAAGTTAAAATATGCAAATCAAGTGGTAAAGAAATGCAACTTGCTTCTAGAAGATAAATGAATAAAATTAGAATGTGCTGTCCTCGTGTGCATGGGAGGGACCAGCTCATGATCGACCACAGGAAATGGCCAGCCTGTGATGAATCATTGTTGCTGAGACCTACCTTCCGCACGCGAGAGCTGTGCATGTGTGTGCGTATGTGTTAAAGTTAAAGTTAAAGTCCCAAATTGATGAAGATTGGCTAAACTTTTAGTATAAAGAAATTTGCTAGACTGTTGTCTATTCAATTTACACCGCAGAACAGAAACAATTTTGACAGATAAAAATGAGAGGAAAAGAGAGAAATCTGTTTGCGAGCAGAAACCAATCCACACTAGTGCATGTTAAGTGTCGAACCCACATGAGGAACTCGAAAAAGAAAAAAAAATGACAGAACATGCTTTCAGGAGTTGGAAGAAGCTAAATTGTGAATTTAAGATTTTGCAATGCTACATTTAATAGGAATAATTGATTAGTTGTGTTATAAGATTATACATAATTCTAAATGCAAGCTAAATCTGAGAGTTTGAGTTCTTCAAATTTAAAAACAAAGAAAAAATTCTGATTACTTACAATTACAGAATTGGTGGATTGTTCTACCAGGAAACCTGAGTTGAAAATGATATATGAATGTTGTGTGGTGAGCTTGGATGAATTGGGACCAATGTGATAGGAAGACTCCTTTTTGGAGACTGTGTGAGATGCATATGATGAGCATTGATTAATGATTGCCTGAATGAAAGGTTGAATGGTTGAAGTCGTTGGCGACTACTATGGAAAATTAGTAGAGCGACTTTGATGAAAGAGTGATTTTGAGCCGGTTGAATGTTAGAAAGAAACAGAAGCTTTTGGATTGATAATTAACTAGAAAAAAAACTGGAGAACCAGTAACACATGTAGAAGATGTGTGAACTGAGAAATTGAGAAGCGTTTTGGATAGAAAGTCAAATTAAATGATGATGGAATCGTATGTAGGAAAGAACGCATTCTCCCAAAAAGTTTGTCAAGGTGTGAGGCATGGGCGTTGCCAAGCCTCAAAAGGAGGGAGTGAGTAGGACAGATAGTGGAAGATAGTAATAATACAAGACTTTATGACAATGAATTTTCGAATACATTTGGTGTTATACTGTGGTAATTTTTTTGTTCTGGTGTTGATAGGTTCGCAACACGAGAGATTTAGAGGTTCAAAAGAAAGACAGTTAAAAGAAAACATTTTTGATTTGGACAATTGCAGGCTAACAGGAACATCAGAACGATAAGAACTACGAGGTGGGATACAATTTCATTGGGGTGATTGAGAATTCACAGCACCATACTCTAAGTCCCATTTTTGAGCAAGCATGACAATAACATGCGAGAGGTCAAGACATACAGATCAGGGCTTGATGTGGAACGCAGACCTCGATGAGTTGATTTTCAATAATGATACTGAAGAGAACATACTGTCCGATTAAATTGGAACTATAGATAAAATGTAGCTCAAAAATAGGATGAGTTGCAGGATTCACGATATAAAAACGAGACCGCTGTTATTAGAAGAATTTGAAGTTTGGTAAACAAACGTTACCAGCAAATTGATGGAAGCAGCTACATTTGGAGATAGTCTTACAAGTTTGATGTCCCAGCCTGTCATTCTCAGTGTCAGGGTCCCTGAAACCCAATCCGAGACTTCGCCTGCAGCCGTGAACAACTACAAAATGGTGCCTGGCTCTGAACCACCTTTGACCTTTGGCTAAGGACAAGAAAAGACTGCTGTTGTGCTTGGCGGGGGACAAGTACACTCCGGAGGACAGACAACATCCTCGGGGACGAGAAAAGACAGTGAAAAGCGGAGGAACTCACGATGATAAAAATTTACTCATTTGAACAATGGACTGATTCAAGAGTGATGGATGGGCTCTCTCTGAAGCAACAACAAAAGAACACCAACTTGAGAGGGTGAAGTGCGGCAAAAGGATATGGACTTGGAGTGTCCGACAACCAAATCGCACTCCTTGCTACGGCGTTACCAAATTTGGTGAAGCTTGGTTCAAAGTGGAAGGGAGGTTCATTGTGCACTGAGTTTTACAGAACTGAGGAGATTTGATAAATAAATAAATAAAAATTTGAAAAATACGTATGGCTACAGAGAAAAGCATTATAATAAGAGATTGAACGGATTTGGATAAAACAAATAGGCTAAAACGGTAGGAAACAAGAGCAAGATCTTATATTTTGGCTCATCAAGCTTAAGACGTAGAGGTCGAGTTATATAAATTTTAGAACAGGACATTTGGCAGTCAGGAGGAAGCTAGGTTGCTCAATGTACCTACTCAATACAATAGTAAGGTTTTTTGTACCACAGTGGAGGTTGGATGGTCAGAAAGTTAGGTACGTTCAATTTTTGACATTCACACAATCATGCATAGGAGTCACAAGGCGACAGTTAACAAGACAATGACTGCAATAGGGGCCACCTACGACTGCACCGACATGAAAAAGTAGAAGCGAGGGAGCAGTATGGGATTATATGCTAAAACGTCTGCTATACAGTTACCGATAGGAGATTCTATCAAAAGAAGCTACATGAGAGATGGATTAGAATCCCTTTGTCTGAGTGTTCTGTGTTTGTGCGTAATCTCTGTAAAATTGTGAGTCTGTTGTCGTTCGTCTGAACTTTGTATGCCGTTTCGTGTATGTGTGCGTGCAGATGTGTGTGTGTGTGTGTGTGCGCACACCCTGTGTGGGTGCGAGCGTGTGAGGAGAAAGAAGGCATGGGTAAGACAATATCTTTTAAACCAGGAGGCAATAAATGGGAAAGCCCCTATCATAAGTAGTCTTTGGTTAGAGGGAATCATTAGGAAGTGTTCTAACTCTTCCCGCAAACACTCCTATTTGCACTACAATGGGCACTACAATTGACTACGAGAGTTGCAAACAACAGATGAAGAGCAGTCCTTGGCAGATTATATGATCAGGACGCTCAAACTGTGTCAAAGACAAATTTACTGCCGCCTGATCTTTCCTCCTCACAGGTTGACAACCCCATCAATCTAGGAGACTGGGTCTACATAAAGGTCATCAAACGAAGGACCTGGGCGAGCCACGACGGGAGGGACCATTCCAAGTTTGCTGAGTGGCCAGCTGGATTCACCTCAGCCACTGCAAGTTGCAGAGAGTGCTGGACCCCTAATTCGGAGTGGTGGGGCGTCTCAATGATGCGGACAACGATCCCCACTCCGCTAGGCGAGGGGATGTCCCGGTGACTCTGCTATCCTAGTAGCAATGGGGATCCGTATGCCAGATGGATCCTCTGCTGCGTTGTGGTTGGAGCGTGCTATGGTCTATGGACTCATCTGAACAGACCAAATGACAATGTTGACCATGGAAAACGATGGTCACACGATGAGAACTTTGAAGCCATACGAAACCAACACTTGGTACCGGTATGTAAAGGTCACTGTGAGAGCTCACACACGGGAGGGGTGTTATGTGTGTTCGAAACTCCCCTCTTCCTCCACACAAGGTCACTTGGAGGCCAGAGCAATGAATGTCACGGAAGCGAAACGTATGGCATCCATGGGAGGAGTTGGATATCAACACCGAGCTGTCACAATCAGTGATGCCGACCCATCCCACTCTGGACTTGCAGACGGTGCCTATGATGAACACTTCTGGGCAAATCTCAATGTGACTGTTAGAGGATGAACAATACCACAAGTGGCCTACACAGAGAGACCAGCTGGATGAATTACACATGTTACATCCAAGGTAACAGGACCCACAAATGCATTAACGACGACTGCTCTCCAGGAGGAAACTGGATGGGAGCTTTGGACCTCATCGCTGTGTGCCAGGATGAGAGAGCCGTTTTCAAGGTGTAAGGGCTCTACTACCAACATGGCTGCACCATCGGACGGGACCTACTTCATCCAGAAGTTCAGAGGCACTGCCTCACCTGCATCCTATGAGTGCACGTGCCTTTTCAGAACGGATCGTGGTTTTGTGGTCACAGGAGTTGTCCGATGCTGCCTGCCAACTGGACACGAGCCTGTGCGCCAGTGTGTGTGACAGAACACACCTACAGACTAGAACATCATCAGCTGACGGAAACACTAGCACATATAAAACTTCTTAGACGTGACAGATGTGATAATGATAATGAGACGTGGATTGCGTAGATGCTGTTCTGTTGAGCATGTGTTACGGAAACTTGATGATTTGACCATCAAATATGCTTCGCAAGTGATGGATACAATGATGTACTGTTTCTGTGTTTTTCTTTTTATCTTATTTTTTTTATTGATAGCATTCTGGTCGCCTAAGGCAGAGGGACCGTGTGAGAATTTTCCTGCTAATAACATCTGGCCAGCAGGTTTTTCGCTTACACAATAAGTTTGATCTGGGGTATTAAGGTAATACCTAATCTTCACTGGAAAGTGTTGCTATCGTTGTTTGTTGTTTTTCTTATTTCTGCTATTCTTCTTTCTTCATTATGCATATATGTATGTTTTTTTTACTTGTCTTTGTTGTTTAGGGTGGCATAATCATATGATAAAACAGGAGAGAGATGTTAGGGTTTTACAGAGTATCCTTATCATAGGATTATGTTGGAATGCAACAGGTAATAAATACCTTACCTTGTCCTCCTTATCACAAGATCGTAAAACATCCCCTGAGATGTTTAGACTAGAGGACAAGAGCTTTCTATTCAGCCCACTCATACCCCCACTCTGTTTCTCTTAATAAATATCCTCTTGCAGTAAGGAGAGTTCAGAGCTCTATTCGAACATCGCTGTACGCACAGCGACGAATGGACTCTCCACCTGCAGGTGTCTAAAAGGACTTACTTGTCTCCCGTGTGGTTCTTGCAAAATAAGTTGGAGTGAGCAAATCTCTAACAGTCCCTGAAACCCAATCAGAGACTTCGCCTGCAGCCGTGAACAACTACAAAATGGTGCCTGGCTCTGAAGCACCTTTGACCTTTGGTGAAGGACAAGAAAAGACTGCTGTTGTGCTTGGAGGAGGACAAGTACACTCCGGAGGAAATACAACATCCTCGGGGACGGAAAAGACAGTGAAAAGTGGAGGAACTCACAATGATGAAAATTGACTCATTTGAACAATGGACTCATTCAAGAGTGATGGATGGGGTCGCTCTGAAGCAACAACAAAAGAACACCAACTTGAGAGGGTGAAGTGCGGCAAAAAGATATGGACTTGGAGTGTCCGACGACCAAATCGCACTCCTTGCTACGGTGTTACCAAATTTGGTGAAGCTTGGTTCAAAGTGGAAGGGAGGTTCATTGTGCACTGAGTTTGACAGAACTGAGGAGATTTGATAAATAAATAAAAAAAATGAAAAATACGTAGGGCTACAGAGAAAAACATTATTATCAGAGATTGAACGGATTTGGATAAAACAAATAGGCTAAAACGGTGGGAAACAAGAGCAAGATCTGATATTTTGGCTCATCAAGCTTATGACGTAGAGGTCGAGTTATATAAATTTTAGAACAGGACATTTGGCAGTCAGGAGGAAGCTAGGTTGCTCAATGTACCTACCCAATACAATAGTAAGGTTTTTTGTACCACAGTGGAGGTTGAATGGTCAGAAAGTTAGGTATTTTCAATTTTGACATTCACACAATCATGCATAGGAGTCACAAGGTGACAGTTAACAAGACAATGACTGCAATAGGGGCCACCTACGACTGCACCGACATGAAAAAGTAGAAGCGAGAGAGCAGAGTATGGGATTACATGCTAAAACGTCTGCTATACAGTTACCGATAGGAGATTCTATCAAAAGAAGCTACATGAGAGATGGATTAGAATCCCTTTGTCTGTGTGCTCTGTGTTTGTGCGTAATCTCTGTAAAATTGTGAGTCTTTTGTCGTTCGTCTGAACTTTGTATGCCGTTTTTTGTATGTGTGCGTGCAGATGTGTGTGTGTGTGTGTGTGTGTGTGTGTGTGTGCGCGCACACCCTGTGTGGGTGCGGGCGTGTGAGGAGAAAGAAGACATGGGTAAGACAATCTCTTTTAAACCAGGAGGCAATAAATGGGAACGCCCCTGTCATAAGTAGTCTTTGGTTAAAGGGAATCATTAGGAGGTGTTCAAACTCTTCCCGCAAACACTCCTATTTGCCAGTTAAATGGGCACTGCAATTGACTACGAGAGTTGCAAACAACAGATGAAGAGCAGTTCTTGGCAGATTATATGATCAGGATGCTCAAACTGTGTCAAAGACAAATTTACTGCCGCTTGATCTTTACTCCTCACAGGTCGACAACCCCATCAATCCAGGAGACTGGGTCTACATCAAGGTCATCAAAAGAAAGAACTGGGCCAGCCACGGCGGGGGGGGGACCATTCCAAGTCTTGCTGACTACAGCAGTGACGATCGCTGTACGGCCCAGTTGGATTCACCTCAGCCACTGCAAGTTGCAGAGAGTGCTGGACCCCTAATTCGGAGTAGTGGGGCGTCTCAATGATGGTGAAGCGAACAACGATCCCCACTCCGCTAGGCGAGGGGATGTCCCGGTGTCTCTGCTAACCAGTAGCAATGGGGAGCCATATGCCAGATCGATCCTCTGCTGCGTTGTGGTTGGAGCGTGCTATGGTCTATGGACTCATCTGAACAGACCAAGTGACAATATTGACCATGGAAAACGATGGTCACACGATGAGAATTTTGAAGCCATACAAAACCAACACTTGGTACCAGTATGTAAAGGTCACTGTGAGAGCTCACACATGGGACGGGTGTTATGTGTATTCGAAACTCCCCTCTTCCTCCACACAAGGTCACTTGGAGGCCAGACCAATGAATGTCACTGAAGCGAAACGTATGGCATCCATGGGAGGAGATGGATATCAACACCGAGCTGTCACAATCACTGATGCCGACCCATCCCACAATGGACTTGCAGACTATGATGAACACTTCTGGGCAAATCTCAATGTGACTGTTAGAGGATGAACAATACCACAAGTGGCCTACACAGAGAGACCAGCTGGAGTGAATTACACATGTTACATCCAAGGTAACAGGACCCACAAATGCATTAACGACGACTGCTCTCCAGGAGGAAACTGGATGGGAGTTTTGGACACCACCGCTGTGTGCCAGGATGAGAGAGCCGTTTTCAAGGTGTAAGGGCTCTACTACCAACATGGCTGCACCATCGGACGGGACCTACTTCATCCAGAAGTTCAGAAGCACTGCCTCACCAGCATCCTGTGAGTGCACGTGCCTGTTCAGAACGGATCGTGGTTTTGTGGTCACCAGAGTTGTCCGATGCTGCCTGCCAACTGGACGTGAGTGTGTGCGCCAGTGTGAGTGACAGACCACACCTACAGACTAGAACATCATCAGCTGACGACAACGCGAGCACATATACAACTTCTTTGACGTGACAGATGTGATAATAATAACGAGACGTGGATTGCGTAGATGCTGTTCTGTTGAGCATGTTTTACGGAAACTTGTTGATTTGACCATCAAAATTGCTTTGCAAGTAATGGATACAATGATGTACTGTTTCTGTGTTTTTCTTTTTATTTAATTTTTTTATTGATAGCATTCTGGTCGCCTAAGGCAGAGGGACCGTGTGAGAATTTTTCCTGCTAATAACATCTGGCCAGCAGGTTTTTCGCTTACACAATAAGTTTGATCTGGGGTATTAAGGTAATACCTAATCTTCACTGGAAAGTGTTGCTATCATTGTTTGTTGTTTTTTTTATTTTTACTATTCTTCTTTCTTCATTATACATGTATATATGTTTTTTTTACTTGTCTTTGTTGTTTGGGGTGGCATAATCATATGATAAAACAGGAGGGAGATGTTAGGGTTTTTCAGATTATCCTTATCATATGATTATGTTGGAATGCAACCGGTAATAAATAGCCTATCTCGTCCCATCCTCCACAAGGTCGTAAAACATCCCCTGATATGTTTTGACTAGAGGACAAGGGCTTTCTATTCAGCCTACTCATACCCCCACTCTGTTTCTCTTAATAAATATGCCCTTGCAGGGTGGAGAGTTAAGACCTCCATTCGAACATCGCTGCACGCACAGCGACGAATGGACTCTCCACCTGCAGGTGTCTAAAAGGACTTACTTGTCTCCCGTGTGGTTCTTGCAAAATAAGTTGGAGTGAGCGAATCTCTAACAGTATTCACGGGCTCGGCTCGGCAAACTGAGGTTCAATTCCCTGACGCGGAGTCTATTTCTTTGTGTTTGAAAATTTCTTTTGTTGCACAGTTTTGAAGAGCAAATCAAAAGGATCATCAGACTTGTTTCCATCCAGTTTCAATCCAGGGACCTTCAGGGTGTGAGGCGAATGTGACAACCACTGTCAGGCTGGGAACAAGGCGGAGGACTCGGATGCAGAGTCGTTTCTTTCTCTGATTTATTCCAGCACACACACTGATCAAAAGTACAATTCAAAACGCCTCTTGCGAGGGAAAACACGTGGCAAAAAGTACAAACAAAAGCGTCGCACTGGGGCGAGACAAAAAGGCTATGGGGATCACGGCACTAACAAAAAGCGTCGCTCGGTGGCGAGACAAAAAGGCTATGGGGATCAAGGCACTAACAAAAAGTGTCGCTCTGTGGCGAGACAACAAGGAGGAGTCTTACTGAGAGCTCGGACGTCAAAGAATCGCTGGTGGTCGGGACGAGGCAAGATACACTGGCACAAGACAAGGGGAAGACACGGACTAAATACACACAAAAGGGCGGGGACACAGGTGCTGACAATTAGTGTCAACTACACAGGTGCACACAATCGGGATCAGGGAAGACAAGACAACCAAACACCGAGGAAGGAAACACGAACTGAAACGGAAGGGATGACAAAATAAAACAGGAAGTAAAGTTACGACACCGACGAGAAAGAAAACCGGGAAAATAAACGTGACCGCATGACATAACCCCCGCCCCCCCTAGGGCCGGATCCCAAACGGCCCAGGAGCCTCAGGGTGAGCTGCATAAAAGTCCTCAAACAGTCCCGGGTCCAAAATATAACTAGGCGGCACCCATTGCCGCTCCTCCGGCCCATAACCCTCCCAGTCTACCAGGTACTGCCAGCCCCGGCCTCTTCTGCGCACGTCCAATAGTTCTTTCACGGTGTAGGCCGTCCCACCTCCCACAGTCCGCGGAGGCGGAGGCGGCGCAGGATCTGGCACCAATGGACTGTCCACAACCGGCTTGACCTTCCCAACGTGAAAGGTGGGGTGGACTGCAAGGGACCTGGGCAAGCGGAGACGCACTGCGGCCGGGTGCACGACCTTGGCGATGGGGAACGGACCCACGAAGCGAGGCGCCAGTTTCCTGGAGTCCCCCCGGTGGGGAAGATCCTTGGCGGACAGCCAGACACGTTGACCTCGCTGGTACACGGGCGTCGGACGTCTCCTCCGGTCAGCCATCCGCTTGACCCGGTCCCCCTGTCGGACCAGCGTGGCCCGTGCCGCCGACCAGACGCGACGACAGCGGCGCACCAAGGCGTGGGCCGAGGTCACCGTCACCTCCGGCTCACTGTCAGGGAAGACTGGGGGCTGGTAGCCATACACACACTTGAATGGGGACATACCTGTAGCCGTGGTGGGCAGGGAGTTGTGGGCATACTCCACCCAGGTGAGGTTCTTGCTCCACGAGGAGGGGTTCTGGGAGACCAGGCAGCGAAGACTTGTCTCCAACTGCTGGTTGATGCGTTCCGTCTGCCCGTTTGCCTCCGGATGATAGCCTGACGTGAGACTCACGGTTGCCCCTATGAGCCTGCAAAACTCCCTCCAAAACCTGGATATGAATTGGGGCCCCCTATCGGAAACAATGTCTTTCGGGAACCCATGAACCCGGAATATGTGGTCCATCATCACTGTGGCCGTTCGTTTAGCGGACGGGAGCTTGGGCAAGGCGATAAAGTGAGCCATCTTTGAGAATCTGTCTACCACCGTGAGTATGGTGGTTCGCCCATGCGAGGCCGGAAGCCCGGTGACGAAGTCCATGGATATCTCTGCCCACGGACGCGAAGGAATGGGTAGGGGATGCAGCAACCCCATACGGGCGCCGTGGGAGTTCTTATTCCGGGCGCAGACGGGACAGGCTACAACGTATTCTTTGACGTCTGCCCTCATGGAGGGCCACCAGAATCGCTGCTGGATGACAAACAGGGTTCTGCGCATGCCCGGATGACAGGAGAGTCTGGAGGTGTGAGCCCAATGGACGACTTGGGATCGTAATTGATCGGGGACAAAAAGTCTGTTCTCCGGGCAACCACTAGTGGGTGGCTTGTTACCAATGGCCCGCTGTACCCGGCCTTCGATTGGCCAGGTCACTGCTCTCACCAGGCAATGAGGAGGCAGAATGGATTCGGGCTTCTTAATTTCTGGATCTGAGTTGTAGACACGGGAGAGGGCGTCAGGCTTGGTGTTTTTGGTTCCCGGTCTGTAAGACAGAGAAAAGTTAAAACGATTGAAAAATAGTGACCAGCGGGCTTGGCGGGAATTCAATCTCTTAGCTGACTTTATGTATTCTAAATTCTTATGGTCTGTCCAGACCAAAAAAGGCTGCTGTGCTCCCTCCAACCAATGTCTCCATTCTTCCAATGCCAGTTTTACTGCCAACAGTTCGCGATCTCCCACATCGTAATTCTGTTCGGCGGGCGTCAGCCGTCGAGACAGGAACGCGCACGGATGGAGCTTGTTGTCGCTCTTACTCCTACTCCTCGATTGGAGGCGTCCACCTCCACCACAAACTGTCGTGACGGGTCGGGAAGCGTGAGGATGGGAGCGGTGCTGAAGCGGTTCTTCAGCTCCTGGAAGGCCGCCTCCGCCTCCGCCGACCAGCGGAAGGGAACCTTAGGAGACGTGAGCGCGTGCAAGGGAGCCGCCGTGGCACTGAAGCCCTTGATGAACCGCCGATAAAAATTGGCAAAGCCCAGGAATTGCTGCACCTTTCTGCGTGAGTCAGGGGTAGGCCATTCCGTTACCGCGCTAACTTTCGCCGGGTCCATCTCAACTTTGCCCGGGGCTACGATGAAACCGAGAAAAGATACGGTGTTCTTGTGGAATTCACTTTTCTCGGCCTTTACGTACAGTTGGTGTGCAAGGAGTCGTCGCAGCACCGTCTCGACGTGAAACCTATGGGTCTTCAGATCCGGGGAATAAATCAAAATATCATCCAAATATACGTACACAAAACGGTCCAAACAGTCTCTCAAAACATCATTTATCATGGCCTGAAACACAGCGGGAGCATTGGTGAGGCCAAATGGCATGACTAGGTATTCAAAGTGTCCTCGATGGGTGTTGAACCCTGTCTTCCATTCGTCCCCTTCCCGGATGCGCACTAGATGGTATGCGTTGCGCAGATCTAACTTTGTGAACACCCGGGCTTGCTGTAATTGGTCGAACACGGTCGACATCAGTGGGAGCGGATACCGGTTCTTGATTGTGATCTGATTGAGGGGACTATAGTCAATACAGGGACGTAGGGTGCCGTCCTTCTTGCCCACGAAAAAGAACCCCGCCCCCGCAGGCGACGATGATGGTCGAATCAGTCCTGCTTGCAGGGAGGAGTCTATATATTCGTTCAAGGCTTGCTTTTCAGGTCCCGAAAGAGAATAAAGCCTCCCCTTGGGTATAGTTGAACCCGGCAGGAGTTCAATGGCGCAATCATACGGACGGTGGGGAGGTAGGGAGGTAGCCTTGGCCTTGCTGAATACCTCGGCCCATTGGTGGTAACACGCAGGGACCCCGGTTAAGTCTGGGGTTTGCGCGTCTAGAGCAGGAGGCACAGCGCGCGGGTTAGACTTGATACAGGAATCATGACAGTCGGGCCCCCATCCCGTTATTTCCCCTGATCCCCAGTCTATAGCGGGGTTGTGGCGTTGAAGCCATGGATACCCGAGAATGAGAGGGTTCATTGGAGAGGTCACGACATGTAGCCGTATATTCTCCTGGTGGGGCCCAATCGACAGCGAAACAGGTTCTGTTATGTGAGTTACCTCAAAAAGTGCCTGTCCATTGAGTGCCTTAGCTTTCACGGGAGTGTTCAGCAGGTCAGTCTTTACCCCCCCATCGGCGAGCAAATGCCCAGTCTATCAAGCTTTCATCCGCTCCTGAGTCTATTAGCACTTCAAGTTCTATTTCTTTTCCCAGCTGTGTAATCCTGCCCTTGGGGAGCACTCGCCCCGGGGACAGAGCCGCAGAGAAGGCGCTTACCTTCAGGGTCCTCCTCACCGGACAAGAGAGAAGGAGGTGTCCGAGCTCACCGCAGTAGTAGCATCTTCCTTCCCGGCGTCGCCGTAACTTCTCCTCCTCTGTTAACTTAGCTCTGCTCAACTGCATCGGTTCTGGCTCCTGGCGCTGCCGATCCCCGTCCGGCCTGGAGTGGTTAGCGTCTAGGACGGAAGGACCGGCTACTGGGACGAAGGCGGGGGTGTTCCTGCTTCGGTGCTTCCTCCACTCTTGCAGCCGGTTGTCGGTGCGGATAGCCAGAGTGATGAGGGCGTCGAGGTCGGTGGGAAGATCTAGGGGGATTAGCTGATCCTGTATGGATCCAGAGAGGCCCCGGAGGAAGATGTCATACAGTGCCGTCGCGTTCCAACCGCACTCCGCGGCCAGCGTGCGGAAACGGATGGCGTAGTCTCCGACGGTCTCTTGTCCCTGGACTATCTGACAGAGTTGGCGAGCCTTTTCTCGGTCAGCGGAGATTGGGTCGAACACCGTTCGCAGAGCCTCGATAAAAGCGGGACGAGAGCGACAGGAGATGGAATCCCTGGCCCATTCCGCGGTGGCCCACGTGCGGGCCCTTCCCGTCAGGTATGATACCATGTAGGCCACCTTGGAGCGCTCGGTGGGGAAATCTGCTGGGGACCTCTCAAAGTGCATCTCGCATTCAGTAATAAAGGCCCGGCTAAGGCCGGGTTCACCGGAGTAGCGCTCTGGAGGAGCCAGTCTGGCACCGCCGGTCATGGGAGCTATTGCAAGGGGAGTAACTGGGGAAGCAGCGGGTGTACTGGAGGTCGCTGCTGGTCCCGCGTTTAAGAGCGAGAGCACGTCCTGCATTTGCTGACCCAGCTTTGCTACTTGGGTGGCGACCGCTCCTCTGAAGTCTTCTTGACTCTTAGCGAGTCCTCGGATTTCTTCACCCAAGTCGCCCACTTGCCTCTGGTGCTGGGCGAGCTGTGAGGCATGGGAGCGCACTGCGGCGCACAGGTGCTCCGACTCTGCCGAGTCCATGTCTGGCCAGTGTGTACCGTCAGGCTGGGAACAAGGCGGAGGACTCGGATGCAGAGTCGTTTCTTTCTCTGATTTATTCCAGCACACACACTGATCAAAAGTACAACTCAAAACGCCTCTTGCGAGGGAAAACACGTGGCAAAAAGTACAAACAAAAGCGTCGCACTGGGGCGAGACAAAAAGGCTATGGGGATCACGGCACTAACAAAAAGCGTCGCTCGGTGGCGAGACAAAAAGGCTATGGGGATCAAGGCACTAACAAAAAGCGTCGCTCTGTGGCGAGACAAAAAGGAGGAGTCTTACTGAGAGCTCGGACGTCAAAGAATCGCTGGTGGTCGGGACGAGGCAAGACACACTGGCACAAGACAAGGGGAAGACACGGACTAAATACACACAAAAGGGCGGGGACACAGGTGCTGACAATTAGTGTCAACTACTCAGGTGCACACAATCGGGATCAGGGAAGACAAGACAACCAAACACCGAGGAAGGAAACACGAACTGAAACGGAAGGGATAACAAAATAAAACAGGAAGTAAAGTTACGACACCGACGAGACAGAAAACCGGAAAAATAAACGCGACCGCATGACAACCACTACACCATGGAAACTACACTACATGTATAGCCTTTTGAAGAGCTTGGCAAAATTTCAACAAAAGTGCGAATGGTTTTCACCCAGTCTCAAATCAGGTACCCTTTAGTGAAACTACCGTAATTTCCGGTGTATAAGCTGCGACTTTTTTCCAAAATGTTGAACCCTGCGGCTTATAGTCAGGTGCGGCCTATATAAAAAAAAATTCGTGATTTTTGTGACGACTTGATCACTTTTACTCTTAACACTATTATATATAGTAAAAGCTACAAAACAAACTGACAGATGACTCGTTTTCAAATCAGATTAGTAAAAACTGGTCAAATTTTTAAAAAAAAAGATATTATTAAAAGTGAAGACAATTTGCAATTCTAGTAATGACACACGAATTTGATGCACAATTTGTCTTCGTGGGCCACATAGAATGATGTGGCGGGCCGTACCTGCCCCCCGGGCCTTGAGTTTGACACCTGTGCTCTAAACCCTTTCTCTTACTCTGCCATGTGACTCAGAGATTACACAAAGCAGTGGCGCTGTTTGGACCATCTGCATTGTATTAAAACCCAATCAATCAGCATTTAAATTCAATTATGCTCACCAAAAACAAGTTGTAATGAATGTGAACTTTTAATGCATTTTATTCAGAAGGTTACTTTGAACCCTGAGGCTTAAATGGCGGCGCGGCGTACTTATGGATTGTTACGGCCTCCGGCCTCCAGGGGGCGCTCTCGCAGGAAGCAAGAGCGAGACGGGCGAAGAAGAGATAATGCGCCGAAGAAGACGTGCTGGTTTGTGTTCACAACATTTCGCGCATCACGCAGAACGCGATCAAGACGGACATTACTGAAAGGAAGCTTTTATACACAAACCGTCATTATGGGGGAAAAAAGAAATGCATATGATGCCGCTTTTAAGCTAAAGGCAGTCGATGTTGATGACATTGTGTTGCGGCACCCTTTTCTTTATTTCGTGGTCCCGTCTACTCGTGTCGCTCGCAAGTTTAATGTAATTTAGCGCTTCGTGCATGAATAAGATGAGCATGAACAGACCCTCATCATGGAAAATGCCAGAAGAAATGGATAAAAACGACGATGAAAGAGATATTGAGAAAGTGTGTGGCGAAGGATATCTAACGCTATTCCAATCGGAAATTGAGGAGGAAGACTTCGACGGTTTCAGTGCACAGGAGGAAGATGAAGACGATGAAGCTCTTTTTTTTACTTTTACTTTAACCAGCCCTGTTAGTGCTCTGCTACCGTGTTGCTGCTGTGTTACCGCCGCGTCTCAGTGACTTTTACCGGTATGTTTTATTTAATCAAACCCTATTAGTGCTGTGTTACTTCCGTGTTGCTGCGGTATTACTGCTGCGTCACAGGCAGTGTTTGGAAAGAAATGTTAAGGTATGTTATTAAAACTTTAAAAAAGCTTTCTGTGTCCAGTATTTCTTTGTTGATAACTCAGGTGCACACTCCCGTGTTGCTGCGATACTACTGCTGCGTCACAGGCAATGTTTAGAAAGACATGTTAAAGCATGTTATTGAAACTTCAAAAAGGATTTCTGTGTACTGTCTTTCTTTGTAAAAAACTCGTGTGCACGTGCGGCTTATGTAAGAAAAAAAATAAATTATCCCCGAATTTTAGCTGGTGCGGCTTATTCACCGGTGTAGCTTATACACCGGAAATTACGGTATTCAATATCGGCTTGGCAAATCGGGCTTCATCTCCCCGACGCGGAGTTTATTTCTTTGTATGAAAAAATAGTTTTTGCTGGCACACTTTTGAAAAGCAAATCAAAAAGTTCACAAGTGCCTGCTTTTTTCTTCACTCACTTTTGTTGAACTTTTGCCGGGCTTCTCAAAATGCTTTAGACGTCACAGCAGTTTCCATAGCGTAGTAGTCATCGTGTTCTTCTCAGCTGGAAACACCCCCTCTTTGAGACTGAGTGGAAACAACATTTTCTAAATATATTTGTCAGTGCTGTCTGCTTTGCAAAGTGTGCCAGGGACACTTCGGCAAGCAGGAGCCAGAAGGTCTCTGAGTCAGCAACAGCCAGGTGTGCGACACTCCGCTACAATGGTCACCTGACCACATGTCGGACGAACCAGGCTCTAATCTGTGTTTGCATTTTTTTTTTCCTTCAACTGTCAAGCCAACTCTTTACTTCTTGGCTTGGCTAGCTGATTGCAGACCCACTCCAGAGCTGCCTCCAGTTAATCCAACCAAGAAGACATTCAGTGAGTGCATCTTATCAGAGCCTCATGCAGCGCTTTAGCACAATCCTAGCTGCTACCTGGAGCTTTTGCAAAAATGCATGAAAATGGAAAAATATGGGTTTTTTTTGTTTTTTGTGTTTTTTAAATATGGTTTTTAGATGGTAATCATGACACAAACATTCTTATTCTGTAGAAAATGTATGTAGTTGTGAATATATTAAAAATACTGAATATCAGAATGGCGCAAAATTGCGTCATACCAAGCGACACAGCACAGGCGAGTTGTAAACAAACAGGTGTTTGAGTGACGGGCCATGGATTCTAAAGGCAAAAAGAGAAAGATTGCTGATAAGAACAGAGGGTTTAAGAAAGAATGGACTCAACCATTTGCTTTCATTGCCAATGCTGAAGGATTGCCTGAATATTTGATTTGCAATGAGAAGTTGTCAAATATGACAAAAAGAGCAATTTGGAGTGACATTTTCAGCTAAAGCATGCTAAATTTGCTTCTGATCACCCAGTTGGAACTGAGAGGAAAGGTGCAATTTGAGGAACGAAAAAACTGTTTCAAGAAGAGGATTGCATCTCCAAACTCTACTACTGCTGCAAGTTTTGTTGCAGCCCGGTAGATAATAAAGCGCGGAATGTCATGCGGTCACGTTTATTTTCCGGATTTCTGTCTTGTCGGTGTCGTAACTTCACTTCCTGTTTTATTTTGTCATCCCTTCAGTTTCAGTTCGTGGTCCCTTCCTCTGTTTCTGTTGTCTTGTATTCCCTGATCCCAATTGTGTGCACCTGTGTGGTTGACGCTAATTGTCAGCACCTGTGTCCCAGCCCTTTTGTGTGTATTTAGTCCGTGTCTTCCCCTTGTCTTGTGCCAGTGTGTCTTGCCTCGTCCCGACCACCAGCGATTCCTTGCCGTCCTAAGTCCTAGTAAGATTCCTCTTTTCTGTCTCGCCACAGAGCGACGCTTTTTGTTAGTGCCTTGTTCTCCCTAGCTCTTTTTGTCTTGCCCGAGTGCGACGCCTACACTGCCATCATCCAGTCTGTCCTCTGCACCTCCATCACTGTCTGTGATGGAAATGATATACTTTTTATCATTGGATTCTATGTAACTACTTTTGTGTGCAAGAATCTGGCCTCGTGAAAATGACTTGGGGGCATATGGCCGGCTAATGACTGGAGTCATTAGCCACGCTATACAATAAGCCCCATAGTTAGCTAGACATGTTCAGATCATGAGATTGTCATGGGATGGCTGAAGCAGACAGAGGTCTCATTTAAGTTGAAGTCATGAGTACGACACCGGGATGTATTCCCAGGGCCACTAAAGACTACGTTTTTGTTAAGCTAATAGTCATGAGACGTCCAATACTGCTCCGTCCACGAGAGTATCCCCTTTGTTCTGTGGTAATGAGATATAACTTTGGAATGTATTTCCTGCCTGTGAACCTACCCGATCATGTACACTTGCCCAATTGTTTCTTTCTCAATAAAAAGGTCGGCAAAACTCAGAGCAAAGCGCGAATCTCAGCCACACTTGCTGTGTCCGGGATCCGCCCTTCTGCGCAGGAGAAAACGCTAAGCCAAGAAAGACCTACAGTCTCCGAGATTGATTTCAGATAAATGTTGTCAACCCAACATTTTTGGGGGCTCGTCCGGGATTTCCTGAAAATCTGCTCGCTGATCCGAAGAGTGTTGAAGACGCCGAATCCGTGCACGGCAGAGGTCACAGGACGCCTGAAGGAAAGCCCTGGGGAACAATGTTCATCCACCAGGCCGGCGTCCGGTTCAGCACCTCTCGGCAGCGAGGATTGACGGAAACTTCAAAAGAAATCTCTCGGAGACTCGGTGAGACCTTTTTGTTGGCTGCGTGGTTGGGGTATTTTAATCCCCAGAAAAAGGGTACCTGGGTAAGGACGGCGGAGTCCTTGTTGTGAATTCCAAGTGATAGGAATTCGGTCTACAGATGGAACTTGTAGACGGAAATACACCTCGTTGTGTTAAGAAAATTCCGCGGTGTGAATGTGTGTGAATGGTAGCACGTATCACTCGCTATTGTGCTGCATGTAACATGGTGGGAAGAAATGGCAAATTTCTGTGGAATTCCTCACCAGAAAACTGGTCAAAGCAGGAATTACCACAGAAAGTTGTTATTGCACTAAAGAAACATTCCATCTTTAGAAATCCCTATGATTTAAATGTTGAACTAAATTGATTACAATGGGGGGGCCGTCAAAGTGTTACTGACAATGTATCAGGGGATGAGAAGTATACGTTAAATAAGTTACCAAACTTGAGGCTGCAAGTATGATTGTCAGACAATGAAGCTATAGTGCGTAGGCGCACTGTTAGGCGTGGCTCAAGAAGAGGAGCCTGAGGCAGAAGCTCCTTCTGCTCCTATGCAAAACATGCATCTAATTTAAAAGACCTGAACCCCCCCCCATATGATAGCAAAATATATTATGGTCAGTCAATAAGAACTCCTGTACAAACAAGAAGCATGACCAAGGCTGTTAAATTTCCCCAAAGTATAAATGACGCTGATGTATGCGAATGATACAGTTGTCAAACCTTATTGAAAGGCCAGTAATGTGAGAAAAAATAAATAAAAATAGTAAAACCAAAACATCAAATAGAGGAAGACGTTTGCGCAGCATTGTTTGTTGATGTTGTTTGTGCACTGTGTTTTGTTGTGGGCCTTTGTGTTGTCCTTGTGTTCTCTGTGTGTTTATGTGTCTATGTGTTAAAATTTTGAAATTGGCTAAAATAGTGTGCAAGGAAAGTTACTAGACTGGGGTCTATTCGATTTGCACTGCAAGAAAAAATAAAATAAAAAAGGAGACATTAAAACTGGAAAATGCACTTTTTGGAGAAATTGGGGTAAATACTAAATAAATATGAATATCCATAATAAAAAATGAATAAATACTTAGGAGATGCAACAGAATGATGTTCGAGCAGAATTGAATCAGTTGAAACATGTAGAACTTAGAGGTGAAATATGAATTTTGTAAAATTTTGCAGAAATTTTAATCAATCTTTTATTCGCCAAGTTTGAGCATGCCATACAAAGAAGTAATAAGTTAACGTGAAAATATGAATTTTTTAATTTTGCAATTTCGGGAATGTTTAAAAACTTTCCCAGTGTGATTTAAATGGGCTGAATGATGTGAATTTCAAACTGGGACAATGTAAAGGTGAAATGTAGAATTTGCCTTTAAGAATGAGTGGAAGGAAAATTGCCCTAAATTTGCAAATTTTGTGGAAATGAAAAGCTTATGGAATTAATTGAATGCAAGCATCTCTTGAGTGAATTTTTGGAATATGTCAAAATCGGAATGAGTGGGTTGTTTTACCAAGAACCTTGAGATAGGACAGATTCAAATGAGGACTGTGAATTAAAAATGATGTAGTATGACTGTGTGGACAGCTTGAAGAGAGCTTGAGGAGAGTGAGAACAGTGCATGCGTGCGTGCCTGTGTGTGTGTGCGCGTGTGTGAGATGCAAATGAGCAGGAATGAATGACAAGATTTGACTTAAAAAGAAAAAAAAAGATACAGCTTGACTGGTTGACGTTGTTGGAGACTACTATGTGAAAAGTAGTAGAACAACTTTGAAGAAAGAATGATTTTGAGCATATTTAATGCTAAGAAAAGAAAATAGGGCTTATTTCACAGTGGTTGACTGATTATCATGAATTGAATGGCTCGTTTTAGGCTTTCATCTAAAAGTCAAGTCAAGTTTATTTGTATAGCCCTAAATCACAAACAGTCTCAAAGGGCTCCATATAGAGAAAAATTCAAGTTTTCGTCTACAATGATGATAATTGCTTTTGAAACAAAGGAAGTGTAAGGATGAGATTCCTTTCTCCTCATGCAACATTTAGGCCAGAGAGGAAGTGAAGTCAAGTAACAGAAGTTAGGATGGGTAAAAACCAGAAGCAAACTATCTTGGTTTACTCTCAGCGAAAGGGAGAGCAGGGAACAGGTTATATTAGACACACCACGACCTGTCACGAAGAACAACTGATGTTTTTTTTTGTCATTACTGCAGAGTTTGGGCTCCATGCTATGCTGAAATTGCTAAGCCACTAACAGGAGTGGCTCATGGACAGCCGTTAGCAGTCAAAGATACATTCGCGTGGACACCAAAAGTAGAAGAAGGATTGACAAGGTTGAAAATGATATTAGTTCAAACAACAAAGGGTGTGATAATGGATAAGGTGCTATTGACGATGTCAATAACAAAACTGTTTTGCCAAAATGACTTTTAAGGCAACGCCTGTTGTGTCACTTATGTGACAACAGGGGGGAGATGAGTTATTAGTTACCTATTAGTTACCTTTGGTTTAGATTCTTAAAAAAAAAAAAAAAAAAAAAATTTTAAGCATGCCCTGTTTGTGTGAAACATGATCCACACAGGAACCTAAAAGAAACTCTATATGAAAATTCGAAGATTCGAATAGTGGAGCCTAACAGGAACATGGAAAAAGTGAACAGCTGAGAAATGGCCTTCGATGTACTGGCAGTGAATTATAAATTCAGGACAGTTCAGTAATATCTGTAAAGTGAGCATAACACCATTAATACTGAGGTCAAAATAGAGATGATACTAGGCAAAATTTGGAAACTAGATCAGAAATTGAAGGCTCAAATCAGGAAAGGTGGAAAGGTAATAGAGAGAATGGCATAAAATCAAAGTTAGGAAAACAAAAGATAGATAGTAGCCTGGAAATAGGAGGAGTTTCTGGAAATTACAGTATAATTGAGAGAAATCACAGTTAAGACTTGCAATTTAAGTTTAGGGTAATCTGTCAATTTAAAATGGTTCAAATGAGGTCCATCACAATACATCCGAGCGCTCATGAAGGAAAGGCGCTGTCCTTCTCAGGTAGATTAGATTATTGATAATAGTAGAATTTGAAGTTTGATTAACAGAAGGCACTATGGAATTTATGTCAAATTGGAAGATGATAATTAAGTTTGGTACCCCAGTCTGTTTTTTCAGTATCCATCAGTGACTCTGAAACTCGATCCCGAGACTCCACCGACAGCTGAGAACATCAAGAAAAATGGTGCATGGCTCTAAGGCACCTTTGACCTTTGCAAGAGCAAAGAAGGACTAAATTTGTGCTTTGGGGGGAGCACAACGCTTCTGGAGGAGAACGACATCCTCGGCGGCGGAGTACAAAGAGTGAATGGACTCACAAGATGAGAATGGACTCAGTTGAAAATGGACTCATCCAAGAGTGAGGGATGAGTTGACTCTGAGACTACAACCAAAGATAACAACCTGACAATGAGGTGCGGCGAAAGACACACAAGACCTGAAAGATGCATCAAGACGTTATCAAACTTGGTGGAGCTTGGGTCAGAGTGGATGGAAGCTTGCTTGGGCACTGAGTTTGACACAACTGAGGAGTCTTGCTAAAAGATAAACAAATAAGGAACAAATTGTGTAGTGTTACGAAGAAAGAAGAAGTATCATAGTCAGAGGATAAATTTGGATGAAACAGATAGGCTAAAATTGTAAGAAATAAGAGTAGAATCACATTTAGCCCATCCAGCTTAACAATTAGACATTTAGTCATTAACAGTTCGGAGAAGGAAAAATAGGGCATTAGGATCTACTAGGATGCAGTCAAAAGGTGATTAGATTATTCAATGGAGGTAATTAATAAAGTAGAAGTTAATCACACCTCATAGGGAAATTCTGGTGTCAAAACAAAAAGTTTGATAAGATCAAGGAATAACAGCCATGAAAACTTTTGACAGTTAAGAATAACACTGCATGAGACTCACACCAAGTGACAGTGAACGCGATGACAAATGTGATAGGACTCGGAAAACAAATGCCTTAACATGGCAAAGTGAAAATAATGTAGTGGAGTGGACTGTTGGAGGAAGACTTTTGAGTATCTTTACCCAGGTGCTCGATCAGAACGATGGATTAGGACAAGATTATTTAAGGACCTACTGAGGCTGCTTCTTTCCCCATGCTCACCCATGAACATGCTCAGCAGTACAAATGACTGAATTTTTAGGCATTTAATTGGCAATTTTACAGTAAAGGTCCGGTACGAATGTACGAAATATTCACTTGGGAAGAACATCCAGAAATGAAGGGTTTACCGTTAATATTCGCTGATTGCCTGTTCACTTACACATACTAAATTTGTTTGTTGTTGTATGAGTGATAGATGCAAATGTCATGAGTACGACACCGGGATGTATTCCCAGGGCCACTAAAGACTACGTTTTTGTTAAGCTAATAGTCATGAGACGTCCAATACTGCTCCGTCCACGAGAGTATCCCCTTTGTTCTGTGGTAATGAGATATAACTTTGGAATGTATTTCCTGCCTGTGAACCTACCCGATCATGTACACTTGCCCAATTGTTTCTTTCTCAATAAAAAGGTCGGCAAAACTCAGAGCAAAGCGCGAATCTCAGCCACACTTGCTGTGTCCGGGATCCGCCCTTCTGCGCAGGAGAAAACGCTAAGCCAAGAAAGACCTACAGTCTCCGAGATTGATTTCAGATAAATGTTGTCAACCCAACAGTCTGGTTTGGATCGGCCTACAAACAAGACAAGCACAGACTGCAACGGACAATAAGGACTGCAGAAAAGATAATTGGAATCAACCTCCCATCTATCCGAGACTTGTACCTGTCCAGGACCAGGAAACGTGCAAGTAACATCTCAACAGACCCTTCGCACCCAGGTTGCAGCCTGTTTGAACTACTCCCCTCCGGATGCCGTTATAGAGCTCTGTACACTAAAACCAGCAGACACAGAGACAGCTTCTTCCCCCAGGCTGTCGCTCTGATGAACTCACACCACTCTTAGAGTCTCAGAGTCATTACTGTGCAATAACATCCCGCTTTCCACACCTTTTTGTCTACACTGTTTGTACTATGTGTCCTCTCTGCATCCATTGCAGCCTGGTCATCCTAGAAGAGGGACCCTCCCATCTGTGGTCTCTTCTCAAGGTTTCTCATTTCCCCTAGCTGGAGTTTTGAGTTTTTCCTTGCCCTCTTGGGAGTTTAAGATCAGTTTAGGATCAGGGGATGTTTGAGAATATCTTTCATTTTTCACATGTCCTGAGTGTTGTTGTTAGTCACCTAATTGTTGAACAGAGGCTGTGATTTACCGAAGTCAAATTCCTTGTTTGGCACGCTCAAACATGGCGAATAAAAAACTCTTGAATCTTGAATCTTGAAGAAGAAATTGATACCACTAAAAGGCCAAACACGGGGGGAGGACATCTGCGAGGCTGTGCTGCAGTGTTTAAATGACAGCGATACACACTGGCCATCTGATTTCAGACCCTACAGACGGCACACCAAGTTTGAGAGGGTCGCAAAAGTTTGTGACCTTACGACAGAAAGCATTGGATCGAAATTTGTTTGCATTCCATTGCATAGTGCACCAAGAGGCGCTGTGTGCGTAAACATTCCCACCAGATTGTATGGAGGTAATGAACCTTGTCATCCAAATTGTGAAGAAAACAATCGCAAAAGCATTAAACCACCACCAGTTCCGTGAATTGCTAGATGAAGTTGAGAGCGAATATGCCGATCTCCTGCTGCTCAACAAAGTCTGCTGGGTATCCAGAGGCAACGTCTTGCGTCGCTTTGTTGCTTTGTATTTGTAGCCTACTTAATAATTTTAATAGTAGGCATACAGGTCATGTATTGACAGTCTATATTGCCTTATAAAAAGTTTTTAGATTTTTGCCGCTCTAGACAGGTATGTTTTTTTTTGGGGGGGTGGGTCAACATGGCTTTTTGAACATTTTGGGTTGCCGACCACTGGCCTAACACGTGAACGATCCCCAGTTTGAGACTGGGTGGAAAAAGCTTCTTCTACTATTTCTTGTCATTGTTGGTTCCTATGCAAAGTCCATGACACATTAAAACGATTTTGCGCTGCAATTATGTTGTGGTACCTGATTTGAGACTGGGTGAAAATTGGCTTCTTTCACTAATTCAGATGGAACCATGCTGAGTCTGATACATTCCATTTGGTAGTTCTTAGCCGTGTCTAAATTCAAAGTCAAAAGTCAAAGTCTGCTTTATTGTCAATTTCTTCACATGTCAAGACACACAAAGAGATCGAAATTACGTTCCCACTATTCCACGGTGACAAGACATAGTACACAATATACATACAAGTAAACAATGAATAAATAAGAGTGATGATGTCATGCTGTCATGTGTCGTCCTGGTCACTTCCTGTTTTATTGTGTAATTTTCCTCTCGTTCCAGTCGGTGTGTCCTTCCCCTGTGCGTCCGGTCACGTGACTCCCTGATTCCAAGTGTGTGCACCTGCGCCAATGACCAACTGTCTTCACTTGTGTTCCCCTCCTGTGTCCATATAACCCGCGCCTTTCCCTGTGTCCAGTGCCAGTGCGTCTTGCCTTGCTCAGAACACTAGCGATCACGAAACCCTCGAGTTCCACGTAGAAGCCTTCTTTGAACGACTTTGATCACCTATGTTAACTTGGTTACATAGTTATCTTCGTTATAGTCTTTCCCTCGGTTCGAGGCGCTTTGATTTCCCCTTTTTCTCTCTCGGTTCGAGGCGCCTTAGTTTCCCCCTTTTTTCCCTCATATTGAGGCGCTTTTTGTTACTACTGCCATTGGAGAAAATAAACACATCTTTGGACTTTGGAAACTCTGCATTCGAGTCCTCTCCCTGCTCCGCGCCTGACAGATGAATAAATAATAAATAAGCAAATAATATAATAAATACGAGGAGCAAAATTGGAGCAAGTGTGCATACAGCAGACAGTCAGAATATAGCGCAAAAATACAGGACGCTACGCAGAAGGGGGGAGAGAGTTCAGGATCCTAACGGCCTGAAGTATGAAGCTGTTGGTGAGTCTGGTGGTGCGGGAGCGCAGGCTCCTGTACCTCTTCCCAGAGGGCAGAAGATCAAACAATGAGTGAACGGGGTGACTCACACCACTCACAATCGTGGTTGCCTTGCGGGTGAGATGGGAGGTGTAAATGTCCTTCAGGGAGGGGAATGAAGCACCATTAATCTTACCAGCCGTGTTCACTATGCGCTGCAGGGCCTTCATGTTGTATTCAGTGTAGCTACCACCCGAAACATCACGTGTCACACAAATGCAGCCTGTAAATGATGCGCATGTGACATTGGCCTGTCGAAAATGGCAGAGAACGGGAGACAGCTGTGTTTCAAAGTAGGCCTCATTCGATAGTTGAATCCGAGACCTCTCCTACCCTAAGCGAGAATCATGCCCCTCGACCAACGAGCCCTGTATCAAATTAGCTGACGCCGTTACATTCCGATTGGTAGCGAATATGACATTGACCTGAGGACTGCATTTCGGTGATTAACGAATTTTGATAAATATCATGGCGTGGGTTTTCTCCGGGCACTCCGGTTTCCTCCCACATTCCAAAAACATGCTTGGTAGGCCGATTGAAGACTCCAAATTGTCCCTAGGTGTGAGTGTGAGTGCGATTGGTTGTCTGTCTCTGTGTGCCCTGCGATTGGCTGGCAACCAGTTCAGGGTGTCCCCCGCCTACTGCCCGATGACGGCTGGGATAGGCTCCAGCACGCCCGCGACCCCCGTGGGGACTAAGCGGTTCAGAAAATGGATGGATGGATCATGGCCAGTTTGCGCGTATTCTTTCAGGGTCATAATTGTATGTCTACCGCTGCCTCGTGGCAGCCAGGCCTAAAAAAAGATGAAATAAAGTGGATATTAAAACATAGGTGGACGTAATGTCTGGAAGCTTGTGTTTAACAGAAGACTGTTTGGCAACAATGAACAATGGACAAATTCAGCAAGGTAATTTAATTAGGCCGTGACCCAGATATGTTCCGGGGATGCTGCGGCCACAACGCTACACGATCATGCAATAGCATACAATGAGTTTAGGGTCTTTTTTTAGGATCTGCAGCCAGGACACCCAGGCATACAATGAAAGAATGTTGATGTTAAAATGTTGGTGGAACTATCAGACTTCCAAAGACTTGAGATGAGACAACATTGGAAAAACTTGACAGTGTCCTTAAGTCACTTCAATGCATAAGTTTCAAGTGCACATAGCTAATGTTGACCAAAATGTGCCATATAAGGTAGCGAGGAATTGAAACTAGAATCTTCTGTTCCGTAGTCAGATGCATTATCCATTGTGTCCATTGCCCAGGAATAGGTTGTACCTTCCAAGCTTGTGTGTAATACTTTTGCAAACATGATTCAACCGGAGTTGCTGGGGCCGCAACGCAGAGTACTTATCACTATACGATCATGGCTTATATGTGGAAGCATAAAATGAGTTCAAAACCTTTAGGATCTTCAACCAGGACACCTAGGCAGACCATGAAAGAATGTTGATGTCAAAATGTTGGTGGAATTATCCAACTGCGCAGATCCGATAATCCCAAAGATTTGGGGTGAGACAACATTGAAAAAACGTTTTTCTTTGTTGACAGTGTCACTTCTTTTGTGGCTTACCTCTTCATCATTTCACATCTAAAGTATCGTATCATATTACCTTGCGGGTTATACCACACCGTACATACCATATCATGTCGCCCATACAACTCATGCATGAGATGCAGTGGCTGAGATATTCAGGCGATGTGTTGCTACCCGATTGTGGTCTCCACTCATCATTTCATATCACATCCTCGCCGGATTTTCAATATCTTCACATCGAAAGTATCTTGGCACAACGTACATAATGTGATGTGTCAACACAAATTGTCCAAGAAGAGGCGGCCGAGAGTTTAAGGTGATGGATTGATAATCCGCTGTGCTCTGCACGCATGGATTCCCATCCTCGTCGAAGGGTGGTTTTGAATCTGGAATCTGGCTTGTATTTGACTCTACATAGTAATATTTATATGCTCTTTGGCGGCTTGGTGGTACACTGGTTAGCACGTCCACTTCACAGTTAGGAAAGTGCGGGTTCGATTCCACCAACAGCTGTTGCATGTTGTTGATGATGTCTATTGCTGGGTCAGGAAAACTAAGATGTGGAGTAACGGTTTGTTCTTTATTGGCAAGATCTTGGAATTGTTTAATGGCGGTCAATGCACACGGCACTTCAGCAGATGTAACAACATCCCCCATCTCCAGGTCAAGCTATTATACTGTCCGGAAAAGGCGGGAAAGCGTCACCTGACTATTTTGTATCTATGTTTATGAGAGTCACTGTCCTGTGTGTGTGTGTGTGTGTGTGTGTGTGTGTGCGCGCGTGCGTGCGCGCGCGTGCGTGCGCGCGTGTGTGTAAGTGTGAGTACGTGTGTGTGTGTCTATTCCATGGTGTAATGGTTAGCACTCTGGACTCTGAATCCAGTGATCCGAGTTTTAAGTTTCAGTGGTACCTCAAATAATTGGTCAAATAGTATTTGATAAAGTAATCACATGTTCTCTGAGTTACAATGTCAACTGGTGGAACTTACTTTAGATCTTGGATGGTTCGAAAGCTAATGCTCTTCTAGATTACCGTATAATGTTGGCATGGTGTGATTGTGAGCACTCTGAATCTAGCAATACAAGCTCAGGTCTTGGTGGAACTTACAATTTGTAGTCATTTGTCTGGAACAAAAATTTGGAAATTCCAATCCAGTACATTGTGTACAGCACTATGAGTGTGTAATCACTGCTTCCACTAATTTTGTCAGTTTAGTAAAATGAGCGCCTTAGAGAGTGCATTGTGCTTAGAAAAATGATGCCCCTCCTTCTGTCACTGCCAGGGTTCCATAGTGTAATGGTAAGTACTCTGGACACTGAATCCAGCATTCTGAGTTCAAGTCTTGGTGGGACCTCAAATATATTGTCATATAGCTGGGTAGAAATTGTGAAATGGTTGCTTGTGTGCTGCCCCATGAAAGCCTATGCTTCTATACACCTGAGGGTTCCTTGAACACTCAACTCTGAAACCAGTGATCCCAGCTCAAGTCTCGGTTGGACCTCAACCTTTTGGTCATACACGGTCATATGCAAAAGTTTCATTCGTATGCAAAATCAATTTCAAGATTTTCCTTTATAAATCATTGGCTGTTCAGATCAGCAATATCAGTTAAATATATCATATAACGGACAGAGACAAAGATATTTGAAAAGTGAAATGAAGTTCATGGGAGTTACAGATTTGTCAAGAAGAATGGTCCAATATACCTTCAACCAGAATCCACACTCACATTAGAAGCAGCTATAGAAGCTTTAGGAAGTATCTAGAGCAGTGTTTCTTAACCTTGTTGGCGGTACCAAACCCCAGCAGTTTCATATGCGCATTCACCAAACCCCTCTTTAGTGATTTTTTTTTTTTTTTTCAAGACAGAGATGTTTTTACTGGTGCACAAAATGAGCCGTGCATAAACATCACCTTGTTCAAAGAATAAAACAAACACAATGCATGAATTCACAACAAATGACATACCAGCAAATCAGTGTGACTTCTGCTTTTGCCTTTGCGAGACCAGTTCAGATATGTGGATATATAAATCAAGTGTGTTCGGACCTCTGCAGTGGAGGCTCTGTCGAACCCCTGAAAACCACTCACCGAACCCCCAGGGTTTGACCGAACCCAGGTTAAGAACCACTGGTCTAGAGGCTGTTATTTCTGCAAAAGGAGGATCTACTAAATTTATGTACCTGCCTACCTTTGTTGAAATAATGATTGCACACTGTCTGCAAATCCAATAAACTTCTTTTCACTTCTCAAATATCACTGTCGCCATCCACCGTGTATGGATTCGGGCTAGCCCCCAAGATTAAATTGGGCTAGTTGATCAACAGCAATGTTTTAAAGAAGGGTTCGTCTGGGAGTTGAACCCAGGACCTCCCACACCCAAAGCGAGAATCATACCCTTAGACCAACGAACAAGAATGAGGGCTTGCGGACCATGTTACATTCCGTGTAACGTTGGCCTGTCAAACGCTCCACATAATGATAGACAACAGTGTTTGCAAGAGGAGCTTGTCCGGGAGCTAAACCCAGGCAATCATGCACCCAAAGCAAGAATCATGCAAGAATCATTCCCCTGTACCAATGAGCCCCATAGTCGACCAGCTGACCCCGTTACATTCCGATTGGTAGCCCATGTGACATGGACCTGAAGACTGAATGTCAGTGATTAATGGAATAAATGGAATCTGGTTGGCCTAATGCTCCTAATTCCCTAACTTCAAGCCCTAACGCTAACTCTAAAACCCTAATAATAACCAAACCCTAATAATTAACCCCTAACCTGCTAACTCGCTAACGGTAACCCCCTCACATTTAACCCTAACCTTCAATGCTCCCCCTAAAGGTAGTGCCCTCTAAACTTGAAGGCAGGCATATATGAACCAGACCAGCAGATTGTCCCATTTCAGTACTGTTTTAGAAACCTTTACAGATGGTTAAAATCCACATAATAGGTATATGCGCATGTGTTCCGTGAGCGTTCTCCTTTCTGTCCCCTCCCTTTCCTTTCTTCCGCCAAGCAGTGCATCTTGCCCCAACACAGGGCATGTTCCTCGTTAGTATCGTGAATAGTATCTCTGCTTGTTGCGTGAAAGACCGGGGTTCGCTTTTCAACCCAAGTGCGTTAACCTATGTTTGCAGCAGAGTTATTATATAGCTGCATTGGTTGTGCGTGCGTCTGAACTTGAGTGACCTGTAAGTTTTTCAAATTGAACTGAAACTTTCATCTGTAGCCACCTTCTACTAAATCAGTGGTCCCCAACCTCTTTTGTGCCACGGACCGGTTACGTGTCAGAAATATTTTCGTGGACCGGCCTTTATATAAATAAATAACACATTTATACACCGTATGTTTCGGACTATAAGTCGAGTTTTTTTTTCATACTTTGGGTGGGAGGGCGACTTTTACTCAGGAGCGACTTATATGTGAATTTTTTCACAAATTTTTACTTTATCATTAACACTTTACTTATTTACTAGTATAGTTGATCACTTCACATGTTATTTTCACTTTTTAACCGCATGAGGGGGCACTATGGCTGTGGAATAATTGGAGCCTCACTGACAATGAGTTCCATTTACTGACTTCCGAAGTCGGGAGATTTAGTGATTTGGAGTTATACAGATTATTCGATAAACTTGTTATTTATTTTATAGTTATTTGATATGTAGTTTATTTAGAGTAGCAACGTGTATGTTGTTAGACTTCAGTAGTTTCCGATTTTTTAGGGAGGCCGTGAAGGCAGCAGGGCGTGGGGGGGGCGGAAAGAGCGATCCTGGGCGCTTGCGTGTGTTGGCTCACATGTTGAGCTCTTGATTTGTGAAATAAAGAGCCGGCCTGTTACCAAACCCACGTCTTGCCTGGTACTTCTGTAACGCTACGATATAGTTATATATGTAGATCTGTGGAATAATTGGAGCCGCCAACTGAAAATGAGGCTGACATCAGCGCCGCACGTAGGTCCGGAATCGACAGCTGTTTATTTTGGGGTTTTTTTTACACATAGGATGAATATTCCGGTGGATTTAATGATTTGGAGTGACACGGATGGTTTGTTAAAATTGATGTTTATATTACATTTATTTGATATATCTAGTCTGACGTCCGTGGCACACGTATTCTTTCCGGCGTCAATTTTTTTTTCTTTTTTTTTTTCTCAAGTGACACGGAAGACGAAGATTCTGATGGATTTATTGATTTGGAGTGACATGCATGGTTCGATAAAATAGTTGTTTATATTTTTGTTATTTCATACATAGTTTATATATTGTTATATGGGCCTGTAGCAAAATTTGAACTGCAACGCGCCGCTGACATCGGACTTGTTGACTTGACTTAAATCACTGACATTCAGTCTTCAGGTCCATGTCACATGGGCTACCAATCGGAATATAATGGGGTCAGCTGGTCTAGTATGGGGCTCATTGGTGCAGGGGAATGATTCTTGCCTAGGGTTCTTTGATTACCCGGGTAAAACTCCCGGACGGGCTCTTCTTTGAAACACTGTTGTCTATCGTTGTGTGGAGTGTTTGACAGGCCAATGTTACACAGAATGTAACATGGTCTGCAAGCTTTCTTTGAGGCTCGTTGGTCTAGGGCATGGGTGTCAAACTCATTTTTGTCGCGGGCCACATTGTAGTCAAAGTTTCCCTCGACGGGCCATTATGACTGTCAACCCAAATAAATAAACGCCTCATATTATATACAGTATAAGCTACAAAACAAACTGACAAATAATTGCTTTTTCAAATCAGACTCGTGGAAACTTTTCACATATTTCAAAAATAATTTTAAGAAGATTCTTAAAAGTTCCGACAATTTGCAATGTTAGTATGACATAGATTTAATGCGCAATTTGTCGTTGCGGGCCACAGAAAATGATACGGTGGGCCATAACTGGCCCCCGGGCCTCGAGTTTGACACCAGTGGTCTAGGGGTATGAATCTTGCTTTGGGTGTGAGAGGTCTGGGGTTTAACTCCCAGATGATCCCTTCGTTAAAACATTGCTGTTGATCAACTAGCCCCATTTCATCTGAGGTGCATGTCACATGGGCTGTCAATTGAAACGAAACGGGTTGTGTTCATTTACCTTGGGTCTCTTGAATCTGTTGTTTCGATTCTCATCACTTGAATCTGCCGTCATGTGTCATCCATTGCGCCACTCACCCTACAAGACTGTATCGACTGTAAACTTGTGTGGAAAACTGTCATTGTCCAAAGGAAGGCTGTTTAGCAACAGTGACCAGCAGACAAATTCAACAAGGTCATTTGATTATACCATAACCCGGATTCGAATCGAACATTAACCACTACACGATCATGGCCTGTATGCAGTAGCGTTAATAAGATGCACATGTTGGCCATGATCGTATAGTGGTTAGTACTCTGCGTTGTGGCCGCAGCAACCCCGGTTCGAATCCGGGTCATGGCACACTCCAATTACTGTGTGGAATTTGTCCCTTTCTAAACAGCCATCTTTTGGACAATGACGATTTTCCACACGTTTGCGGTCGATAGCCTTAACTTGTAGGGCGAGTGGCGCAATGGATAAAGCATCATGGCGTATTCAAATAATGTCACCCATTTTTTATTTTATTTTTTCATTTTTGCAAAAGTTTACAAGCCACATATTCCCGTGGGGCTCGTGGAGCAATGGATAACGAACGCATCTGTCTACAGATCAGAAGATTCCAGGACTCCTGGCCAGCTCACATGCCATTTTGTGGTCAACATTAGCTATGTGTAATTTCTGTGAACTATTGGGTTGAAGTAACTCACAGACACTGTCAACCAATAGTCTTTCCAATTTTGTCTCATCTCGAGACTTAGGGATCATCGGATCTGCGTAGTTATTGGATAGTTCCACCAACATTTTAACATCAACAATCTTTCATGGTCTGCTTGAGTGTCGTGGCTGAAGATCCTAGAGAAAAGACCCTAAACATGCAACTGCATGTTGGCCATAATATAGCATTGAGGCGGCTGCAACCCCAGTTTGAATCTGGTTAATAGCCGAATGAACTTGTTGCAGTTATTTTTTATTCACCCTCAACAGTCTTACGTTGGACCATGACAAATTTACATACACGCAAGCTTACAGAAAATGACAACTTCCCGTGGGGCTAGTGGCTCGTTCCTTGCTCTGAACGGACAGCCAAAACGATTCCTAACACTTACTAATCAAGTCCTAACCAATTCCTGTGTGTGTATGGGGGAGGGGGGGGGGGGGGGCAAAGGAACCAATCAGATGGCCCGAATCCATGCATGGCCGATGACGGCAGTGATCAACACAGTGATATTTGAGAATTGAAATGAAGTTTATAGGATTTGCAGACAGTGGACAATCATTATTTAAACAAAAGTAGGCAGGCGCATACATTTGGAAACCCCAACAGAAAAATGACATCAATATTTAGTAGTTCCTCCTTTTGCAGAAATAACAGCCTCTGAACCAGTGGTTCTTAACCTGGATTCGGTCAAACTCTAGGGGTTCGGTGAGTCGGTCTCAGGGGTTTAGCAGAGCCTCCCTCCACTGCGGAGGTCCGAACACACATGATTTATAAATTCGTGATAACGCATATCTGAACTGGTCTCGCAAAGGCAACAGCAGAAGTACTACTGATTTGCTGGTATATCATTTGTCGTGAATTCATGCATTGTGTTGGTTTTATTCTTTCAACAAGGTGGTGTCCATGCACTTCTGCATAAGTTCCGCTCTAGTCTTCTGGCCCAACTCTTTCGTACATATGATGACCATGGAAAGTTCTTTGCGAATGATCAATCTTTGCCTTTCATGTTCATCGGGACTACCCTTTTAATAGGTACCTACACTGTGTATTTGGATAGAGACTGCTGAAAGGGGACACATATATGCGTCGTGAACTACATGCATTACTGCGGGTGAAGAAGAGTGAACAAATAAGTCAGCAGACAAGCTTGCCGATTTATTAGTGCCCAGAAGAGCAGCACTCTGTTCCGTACTGTAACCTGCTAGGTTTGTTCCCGGTTCTTTATCTTTAATGCTCAATATGCTAACAGCAATTACCAAGAGGCAGCCTTCACAGTTTAACTCTTTAATGTATGCCAGAATGATCGATGCACAGCTGTGGAGCCCTTTCTGCCAGATGCGAAAGAAGGTCCCTCTCTCAGCGCCAAGGTTCCTGCTCTTATACTACTCTGGGCCGCCTTCCTGCAAGGAGGCGACTCTGCCTAATCTGTATGATAACGTGTGACCTTGTCGTCTTAACTGAGAGCGAATTCTACATATGTGCAAAGGGTGTCATAGAGAAGAGAAAGCTAATAAAGCAAGAGAAGGGTTGCAGCGATATAACGGCATAGCTCAAGCTACCCAGCTAAACACATGTGCCAAAGAGGCCTATTCTAACAAACCGTTGGTGAGAATGGCTAGAGATAGACTCTTATTGTTCCTCCCCACGGAAATCTTTAGTAAAAGGCGAACGATTTATTCGATCTGAAGAGAAAAAAGAATGAGCTGATAATCTGGGTGAAAACGGGCCACCCCACTGCTGGTCTCACCAAATTCACAGGGGGTCTCACACTCAAATTGCAGCAACCATTCCTTCTAATACAAACAATAGACGTTCATAGATTTACTATACTTAGAAGGCCTCAACCTAAATAGAAGGTTTAAACGAACGAGTATTTTGTGTTCATTAATGTCTTTTTTACTTAAAACATTGTTGGCGCACAGGATTGTAGGTACCTGATCGAACACATTCTTTCAAACAGCGATTGGGCGTCTATTTTGAGTATTGAAGGTAAAAACAGTTGTATGTCTTGGTACGTGTACTTTTGATATCAGAGAATGGGAAATGATCCCATCTCTGTGTTTTATTTGAAAACATGTGATTTCATAACGACACAAATCGGGAAAGAAAATACGATCGTAATTTCTCAAATGATTTCTCAAATTTCAGAAGTGCTCTATATCTCTCGTGTCGCAAATAATTGAGGCTTTTGTCGTTGCAGTGGAGGTGAATTTGGAGTGTAATTCACCTCCACTGCGACGGTGGCGTTCGAGATTTGACATTTGAATATAAATCTGTCCGTTACATTCCGATTGGTAGCGAATATGACATGGACCTGAGGACTGCATTTTAGTGATGAACGAATTCTGAGCGACTTCTACATATGTGCAAAGGGTGTCATAGAGAAGAGAAAGCTAATAAAGCAAGAGAAGGGTTGCAGCGATATAACGGCATAGCTCAAGCTACCCAGCTAATCACATGTGCCAAAGAGGCCTATTCTAACAAACCGTTGCTGAGAATGGGTAGACGGGGAAGCCTGTAAGTGAGTCCGTCACTCGCATACTCCATCGCTTCTCGGCCTTTTGGCTAAAATCAAGTGTAGTCTCGGTTCTTGGGTTTGAGGGATTAAGAGAGCTGATCATAGAAGAGAGAATTTTAACCATAAAAGTGGTGCCAAAGAGGCCTATTCTAACAAACCGTTGGTGAGAATGGGTAGAGATAGACTCTTATTGTTCCTCCCCACGGAAATCTTTAGTAAAAGGCGAAAGATTTATTCCATCTGAAAAGAAAGAGAGATCTGATAATCTGGGTCAAAACGGGCCACGTCACTGCTGGTCTCACCAAATTCACAGGCGGTCTCACACTCAAATTGTAGCAACCAGTCCTTCTAATACAAACAATAGACGTTGATAGATTTACTATACTTACAAGGACTCAACCTAAATAGAAGGTTTAAACAAGTATTTTGTTTTCATTAATGTCTTTTTTACTTTAAACATCTTTGGCGCACAGGATTGTAGGTACCTGATCAAACCTTCTTTCAAACAGCGTCACCTATCGATTGGGCGTCTATTATGAGTATTGAAGGTAAAAACAGTTGTATGTCTTGGTACGTGTACTTTTGGTATGAGAGAATGGGAAATGATCCCATCTCTGTGTTTTATTTGAAAACGTGTGATTTCATAACTTTATTCAAATCAGGGAACAAAATACGATCGTAATTTCTCAAATGATTTCTCAAATTTCAGAAGTGCTCTATATCTCTCGTGTCGCAAATAATTGAGGCTTTTCTCGTTGCTGGCATGGTTTGGAGTGTAATTTACCTCCACTGTGATGGTGGCGTTCGATATTTGACATTTGAATATAAATCTGTCAATTTACTTTAGAAAGTAAATGTTGTTTTCTAGAAATCTATACTGAGATGTATGAGGAACAACAATCGGGCGTATTCTTAAAAAGACAGACCTACAGCCGACAAAAAGGTTTTGATACGTTCATATCATATGACGAGTCAGGAACGTGGTAATTCCATATTATTTTGCATTGACTAATTTGGTTAATACAGTTTAGCAAGCAAATGCACAGTTCCATAGTACAGTTAATAACATGCTCAAAAGCATTCAGTGTGTCACAGCACCGCAGACCTAAACTCCATGTACGTACGACTGCGTGTGATTTTTGTTTTAATCAAAAAGACCAGGGGAGAGCGCGAACGCAGTCCACGACTGTTGTGTTTATACGGAGTAGAGATGAACGCGAATGCAACTTCTTCATTCAGCAACTTTTTATTTTCTCCCCACTCATGTCTTACATAGCAGTACAATGCCCCTGGCGCACCACAGAGCCCCCAACTGTCAACATTATTTGAGACCTCCAATAACAAACTATATAATATTATAGTTTCAACATACGATAATACCACATCTCCCTTTTTCCAGGGATCATAGGGTAGACTGCCTTTGTCTCGTCAGACCTTAGAGCAGTGGTTCTTAACCTGGGTTCGATCGAACCCTAGGGGTTAGGTGAGTCGGCTTCAGGGGTTCGGCAGAGCTGGTATGTCATTGCCCCGCCCCCGCCCCGCGACCCCCCCCCCACCCCCCCCGCCCACGGATGGCTGAACACACCTGAATATCGTGTAAATTCGTGATAACGCATATCTGAACTGTTCTTGCAAAGGCAACAGCAGAAGTCACACTGATTTGCTGGTATGTCATCCCCCCTATATAGAGGGGTTCGGTGAATGTGCACATGAAACTGATGGGGTTCGTTTAACTCGCCCCCCAAAGAGGGGTTTGTTGAATGCACATATGGACCTGATGGGGTTCGGTACCTCCAAAAAGGTTAAGAACCACTGCCTTAGAGGATTATTCTGCCTCTTGTGTAGAAAGGTCTGTTCCTAACTTTTGCCAAGGTCTTTCAGGGCACCCTGATGGCACGAGTGCCTCTTTTGGGTTGTGTCGCTCTTGTATGCATGTCCTGCAGTTCAGTACCATTTTGTTCACTTGCTGGCTGAGTCCCGGCCACCACACAGATTGACGTGCACGTGATTTACATTCCAGGACACCTAAGTGTCCTTCGTGTAATTTGAACAGCACGTCGTTCCTCATTGCGGAAGGTATTACCAGTCGTGTGTCCTTTAGCATCTTTCACTGTTAATGTGGCTCGCTCCGGCCAGTCATTTTTTAGCGCTGGTTCCTGTTTTGCATGTGCTGGCCATCCTTCCATGCACATGGTCATGACACGCGAGCAGACACTGTCGGCTTTCAACTGCTCTTTCAGGTTTTCTGTATATGATGAGCTGACAGGTAGACTCTCAGTGACACAGTCCACAAATATGTTTGTGCTCTCCATCAGCTCCTGGTCATCAGTGGACATGCGTCATTTTACAGGTTGCACGTGAAAGTGTGTCTGCTGTCCAAAGCGACTTTCCTGGTACGTGCACGATGGAGTATGAGTAGCGCATCACCCTCATCCTGAAACCCTGGATTCTCTGTGGCAAAAGATCCAGTGCTTGGGCTCCAAGCAGGATGAGAAGGGGTTTATGGTCGGTCTCCAGGCAAAACTCCTTTCCAATGAGGAAATCCCGAAACCGTTCACAGGCCCATGTGAGGCCCATGTGAGGCCCAGAGCTTCCTTCTCCACCTGTGTGTATCGTTGCTCAGTTGGAGTGAGTGACCGTGATGCGTAAGACACAGGCTTCCATCCTTCCCCTCATTTCTGAAGAATTACGCCCCCCAACCCATATGATGATGCATCAGCAGATACTTTGGTGTCTCTGCCCGGGTCATACATAGCCAGCACCGGAGGAGAGGACAGAGCTTTCTTTAGGTCTTCAAATGCTGCTTTTGTCCTTTTGGGGCACGACCACCATGCCGGCACACCAATCAGTTGGCTCCTTCACCCGACTAATGACGCCCAGAGCTTCCATGCGCTGGAGCTCTCTCTTGACTTCACCCACCAGTGGTAGTGGAATCCTCCTGGTTTTTTTTACTGAATATGGCACGGCACCTGGCTTGACCTTTATGGTGTATGTTTGTTGTAGCTAACCCAGACCGCTGCGCAACTTGGGGTAACTTGCCTTGAAAGTCTCCATGTCTATGCTGTCGACTCGGATAAGCAAGCCAAGAAATGTGCTCTGGTTTTGATCAATATATCAGTGTTTTTTTTTCATTTGCCGTTCTCATCCCTGATGTTTAGATCTGCTTCAAAATGAGGCTTGTCATCTTTCTGTGGCAACTGTGATTTTTTTCTGTGGCTCATCACCTGACACCTACCCACAGTTTGCGGTGTATTTGTCTCCCTAGACTCAATATATATATTTGTGTGTGTATATATAAACAGTGATCTCCAAGAACCACCATCATGTGTTTTTTTTTTTAACAACGATTACTTCTAGAACATTCCTTGAAAATAATACGTCCTCATCAGTGAGTTGTTTTAGAACAGGCCTGTCGGCTACTCATGTGGTAGTTGGGGGCTGCCTTTTGCCGATGGGCACAACTGTAGTGAATGCAAACTTCCTGTGTTGCAGAGAAGAACCAGCGGACACATATAGTCATTGCTTTTCTTTTTGTACCTTTAATCAGAAATCTGCTATTGGCTGTAATGAAGATTTGGCACACAAAACGTACCTATATTCCTGGACTTGGACTCTGACTCGGGGACTCGGACTCGGTCGGACTCTGTCATTTTTGCCGGACTCGGACTCAGACTCGGTGCTGATTTTGACCGAGTCCACCGAGTCCGACAATAAAAAAATCACGTTCAATTTTATTTTCATCATGCTGCTCAGAATGCGAGTAGGAATACTGTCCACAGCCCTGCTTACGATCAATGCGGCCACGTTGAGTTGCACTTAGGCTAATGTTTACATTATGTACCAATGTCAAGGACGATTATGTCACCCAGCTTATATCATTGATGTGTTTCGATAGTTGTGGGGTCGTCACTAATTATTTGTGTTTAGATAAATGTCTGAGCTATAATGGTGTAATTAATGATTAAAAAATATTATCTTACATGTCCCGTGTTTCAGAATGGTTATTTAATTGGACAAGAGTGTTTTCAAGCGTTTTGCCTCATGCCAATGGCACTCAGGGCTAAGGGTGGGCTTCAATGACCATTTTTGTAAAGCCACGCATTTAATACCATGTCAAATAATATATTAGAGTGTAGGTTATGTTCCAATGTATCCACTTCTATCGGTTAAATTGTCAACCGTACATTTATGACTATGCCTCGAGTGATCTACGTTATGAACTAGCACAACTCCGGTGGGGCAGGGAAAATGTTATCGATCCGACGTCCGATTGGAACGTCGCCTCACTTTTACGTCCGCCCTCTCAGCAAGGGATCCTATATAAGCCGAACCAGCCAGTGTGAAAGCAGTTGCGTTCGTTCTGATAGATTTTGATCTAAATTAGCCTTGACTAAAGACGAAGCAGTCACATGAATTAACGGAAAAAATTGACAGCCGGACTGGGACCCGGACTCGGACTCGGTGGTCAAGAGGCCGGACTCGGTGCAAAAATCCGACCGAGTCCACAGCCCTGGCTCAAACCTCATTGAATAAAGTACATAAGCAGACAAGTATATTCACATATTAAATAAATAAAAGAAACATTTTAAACATATAATTATACCTACACACCAAATCAATAAAGAAGACATAACTAGACATTTTTGATAAGTGGTAATGAGAAAGGTTTTTATAACTTTATGATCTGATATATATATTTCTGAGCACTTTGAAATAACAAATGTTTTTTGATATATTGCCTGAATAGCTTAATGACCCTTAAGGAACTGTTCAATGCATGCCTGATGATTTTCTAAATCACGGACACTGCCAAAGTCGTCTAAAAATGTTCAGTACTTGATTGTATCTTATGTTTTGACTAATTCTAGACACCAGTTTTCGATTACTACTGAACGTTCTGGACAGAGGGAAATATTTTGCCTAACAAAGAAAAGATATGGTTGAAAGCATGATTAAACTAAGAATATGATGACGTAAGCAAGTACATGGAGATCAAAAGAACAAACAAACAAAAACATGGTAAGTGGTGAGTACAAACTTTGCATGGTCAGGGAACATTAATAAATAGGTAGATGATGTCACAGCCAAAAGCTCACATAATTCCGTACAAAATGACAAAATTGAAAGAATGATGAATGGATGAGGTGGAACAGTATATGTGCAAGAATGTTTACAGGAAGGTCACTTGGAGATAAAACCAGCAGGTGCCAGAGGGAGACAGCCAAGCCAAAGACGATCGTCAAGGCTGAAAGACGGAAAGGACAACAACAGCCCCCACAAATCGAATCTCCCATAATCAGCACCCAACCCCACGGAACCAGCTCTCACCGAACCAGCACCCACTCCCATGGAATCAAACTCTCCTGTGAACTTGCCCCACCCCAAAGACTCATCACCCATCAAACTCGGCCCACACTGGCCGACTGAATATAAGCTGACCAAAGAACCTTGAAAGTGGCCTTTTCTGAATGGAGACTTTGCGCTCTTGAAAGGCCCAGCGCTGTATTGTACTTTCCTGAAGACAGAGCTTTCTGAACAAGAATTGTGATTGAACTCAACCAACCTGTGTAAGTCTAATTTCTGCTTCAGTGTCTTAGCATTTTCCTAAATCTGAAGAAATCAAACGAGCACACAGTGAGTAAATTGGATAACTGGTGATTGGCAATGACTTTTGCCGTGAGGCGCAGATAGTGCGCTCCCTAAATTGTGGACAAAATCCAACAGGTGCATGAACTCAATCTGTTCTTCAACAGATTTGATTCCGCCTCCCCCCCACCCCTTCACCTCGCTCCGCATCTTTTTCTACCACCTTCGACACTCCAGCCCCCCCGCCAGCTCACCAACCCCCTCCCCCGGAGTCACTCTTCTGTCTCCTGTCTCCACTCCATCACCCCGGTCTTCCGACATCCCCCTCTTCTTTACAGATCTTCAGGTTCACTTCAGAAAGATCAAAGCAGGGAAGACCCCGGGCCCAGACGGCATCTGGCCGAGACTGCTCAGGGATTGTGCGGACCAGCTGAGTGGTGTGGTCAGGTACCTGTTCAACCTAAGCCTGAGCCTGAACAAGGTCCCAGTACTGTGGAAGACCTCCTGCGTGGTCCCTGTACCAAAGGTGCCATGCCCCAAGGAGCCTAACCACTTCAGGCCTATTGCCTTGACTTCCCACCTGATGAAGACTATGAAGAGGATCATCCTGGGTCACCTGCGTTCACTAGTGGGAGCGCAGCTGGACCCCCTGCAGTTTGCTTACCTGCCTGGTGTTGGGGTGGACAATGCATTGATTTATTTACTGCACAGAACACTGCTTCACCTGGAGGACAACAGGAGCACTGGGAAGATCATGTTCTTTGTTTTCTTCAGCGCTTTTAACACCATCCAGCCGTCACTGCTTAGGGTGAAGATGGAGAAGGCGGGTGTGGACCAGTGCCTGACTGCATGGACAACGGACTTCCTCACCGACCGGCCGCAGTTTGTGAGGTTACATCGCAGTGAGTCCGACGTGGTGCACTGCAGCACTGGTGTCCCCCAGGGTAGGGTGCTCCTTTCCTTTTCACCCTGTTCACGTCAGACTTTACCCACGACACCGCACACTGCCAAATCCAGAAGTTCTCCGACGACATGGCCATTGTTTGAAATGTCGCAGAGGGGAACGATCTGGAATATAGGTTGGTCATCAAGGACTTTGTCAGCTGGTGTGAGCTCAACCAGCATCAGGTGAACAACACCAGCAAGACGAAGGGGTTGATTGTGAGCTTCGGGAGGACAGCACCCATCTTCACTCCAATGAACATCCAGGGATCGGACAGTGAGGTAGTGGAGAACTACAAATTCCTGGGTGTTCGCCTTAACAACAAACTGGACTGGACTGGACTGATCACACCCATATCCTGTACAAAAAGGGCCAGAGTCGCCTCCATCTGCTGAGGAGACTGAGGTCCTTCGGTGTGTGCAGGGCTCTCCTCCGGACCTTCTATGACTCTATGGTGGCCTCGGCCATCATCTACGCTGTGGTCTGCTGGGGTGGGGGCAGTAGTGACCGGGACAGGGGGGGACTGAATAAGATGCTCAGAAGAGCGAGCTCTGTTCTGGGCTGTCCCCTGGACTCCATTGAGGTTGTGGGTGAGAGGAGGACGTTGATTAAGCTTAAATCCATCATGGACAACACCTCTCACCACCTCCATGAGAGTGTGCGGTTCCTGAGCAGCTCCTTTAGCGGCAGACTTTTGCACCCTCGGTGTAGGAAGGAACGGTTCCTCAGGTCCTTCATTCCCTCTGCTGTCAGACTTTACAACATGCATGCCGCCTGATAAAATGAATGTGTTTCGTCTCTACTAGCAGCACTTGTGTTTATCCTTGTCTGTTATTTACCCTTTTTTGTAATTCTGGCACTTGTTTTATTCTTGCACTCGTATTATTATTGCACTGATATGCGCTGCTGTGACAAGTGAATTTCCCTGCTGTGGGATGAATAAAGTTCAATCAATCAGTCAAGAGTTGGTTCAGACTGAAGTCAAGTTTTTGATTTCAAAGCATGACACGTTAAATTGACTATGAAAGGGATCGTCTGATCCGAAGTCAGGTGCCTTATCCATTAGGCCACATCGCCATGTGAAATACTCCATGTTTTCAGTGTGGCCTTGATAAGACTGTTTAACGGTTCCCAACAAGCAAGGATGCCCAATGTGGGAACCGAACCCACGGCCCTGAGTTTAAGAGTCGCATGTTCTCCCCACTGAGCTAACCAGGCTTTTCGACCTTGGAATTGTTTCATTTTTTCATTTTTTTTGAATGGGTTAGGGGAAATAGAGAAATGTTTTAAGTGTGGCCTCTGAAACACATCTATTGATAAGACTAAAGAATCAAAGGTTCCCGACAAGTGTGGGCTGCCCAATATGGGGATAGAACCCACAACCCTGAGATTAAGACTTGCATGCTCTACCACCTGAGCTAACCAGGCTTCTCCTAATAAGAACTGTTTCATTCTTTCACTTTTTTTAATGGGTTTGGTTCATGAAAACCAGAAGCCACGTTTTAAATCTGGCCTCTGAAACACATTCGTTGATAAGACTAAACATTTAAAGGTTCCCAACAAGTGGCAGCTGTCCAATGTTGTCTCTAGTTGGAAACCCCAGCCCGAGTTGGAAACCCTAATTGGAAACCCTTGCCCCAGTTGGAATTCCTAGTTTGAAACCCTACCCGGAGTTGGAACCCTAGTTGGAAACCCTAGCCCTAGTTGGAAATGCTGGCTCTAGTGTGCAATAGAGAAAGCATTTTTTCTTTTGGTTTTTGTCACTTTGTTGCACTGAAAATGGAGATTGGGGGGGAGTCAGCACAACAAAAAAGAAATCAGAAACCAAAACCTTTCTGACAGTATAGAAAAGAATAATAAATAATACATAGAATAAGGTTTACTGTCTGTGAAGTTGAGTTTAATTGAAATGGCGTGGTTGAATCAATTTTACAGTAAAATAGCTCTGTAAAACCAACTATTCATGGCCTCGGTAGCGCAGGCGGTAGCGCGTCAGTCTAGTAAACTGAAAGTCGTGAGTTCAACCCTCACACGGGGCTATGTCTTATTTAGTCCTAACCCTAACTCGAGCCCTTGTTGGAAACCCTAGCCCCAGTTGGAAACCCAACTTTGAGAATGGTCAGACAGAAGTACCTTTTTCTTTTGATGAAGTTCAGTTTGATGGAAATGGCCGGTGGTTGAATCAATTTTACAGTAAAATAGAATTTTAAGACAGGTGCCACAAATTCTCGTTGGCGCAGGCGGTAGCGCGTCAGTGTCGTAATCTGAAAGTCGAGAGTTTGATCCTCACACGGTGCATGATTTATATATATTCCAACCCTAAATCTAGCCCTACCTGTAAACCCTAGTCCTAGTTGGAAATCCTAGCCCTAGCCTAGTTAAGTTTGATCAAAATGGGCGGTGGTTGAATCAATTTTACAGTAAAAAACAATTGCACAAATTGCAAATGCATAGCCTCGTTCGCGGAAGTGGTAGTGTGTCAGTCTCATAATCTGGAGGTCGTAAATTCGACCCTCACACAGGGCACACTTTTATATAGTCCTAACTCTAGCCCGAATTGGAAACCCTCATCCTCGTTGGAAGCCCCAGTTGGAAACCCTGGCCACAATTTGAAACCTTAGTTGGCTTCCCTAACCCGAGTTGGAAACCCTAGTTTCAGAATGCTCAGACTAAAAGTCACTTTATCTTTCTGTGAAGTTCAGTTTGATTGAAATGGCCGGTGGTTGGATCAATTTTACAGTAAAAAAGAATTGTAAAACTGTAAATGCACAGCCTCATTAATGCAGGTGCTAGCATGCCAGTCTCACAATCTAAAGGTCAAGAGTTCGGTCCTCAGGTGGGGCAGACTTTTTATATACCTAGTCCAAACTAGCCCTAACCCTAACTCTAGCCCTAGTTGGAAACCCTAGTCCTAGTTGGAAACCTTAGTTGAAAACCCTATTTTCAGTAGGGAGCAGGTTGCTCAGACTAAAATAACTTTTTCTTCTTTTAAGGGGTAGGGCAGCAAAGTAAGCAGGGATTGTGAATATCAGCAAGCACAGGTTGCTCAACTGGAGTCAAGAGAAACAAATTAAAAATTGTACATCAGATGAAAAATGTGCCTCTTTCTTTTGGCTTTTGTCACTGACATTTGGGGTCACCACAACAAAGATCAAAACAGCACAAAAACAGTTTACCTATATTTTGTCACGTCTCGCCCCCAACTGCTCCACTATGTGTCTGTCTTGGTTTCTGTCTGTGTGCTCGCCCCTCCCCTCCTGTGTGCCCATGATCAGTGTGATTGTTCCCACCTGCCTCTCGTTACCTGTCGTGTATAAAAGTCCTGTCTGCCCCTCTCTCCCTGTCGGATCATTGGTTTTGGTTTTGGTTGCTGTCGTTCGGTGTTGGCGTGCTGTCTTGGTGCCGTCGTGTCCTGCTGTCTTCTTGTTTCACGTCCTGGTCAGTCAAGTTATTGTTTAGGTCATGTCAGTTTACCGAGTCTGTATTTTGAGTTGCTTCGGTGGACCCTGGTCCGGGCTGCACTTGGTCGTCCTGCTCCATGCTCCACACCCGACCGTGACATATTTTCCTCTTTCAATTTGATGATACACTAGACATGAATACCTGTTTAGATTTGAAATCTTATCCATTAGGCCAGATAGCCATACAGGAAATTCTGACAAGTGATAGCAGTGCAATGATTTTTGAGCATATACAGTAAATCTACAGCCTAGATTCAAGTGGAGTTAACTGACTGGATCAGAAGATTAAGGGGTTCAAGTCCCTTCGTTGTCAATTTAATGAATGTCAAGAGGAAAGTAGTGGATAATGTGTCTAACATTAAATAATAGTTTTTATTTTGTTTCTGCATTACCCAATACATCTCCTTCACATTGTGACACATTCTCCCATTATCTGTCTGTGTTAGGTAGAGAAAAAGATTTTAAAGGAAAGGTAAGTATTGTTGTGTTGTGTTTTGTTGTATTGTGTGTTGTCATTACCGTATTTTCTGGACTATAAGTCACGTTTCTTTTCATAGTTTGGGTGGGGGGGCGACTTATACTGAGGAGCAACTTATACGTGATTTTTTGTCACAAATTTTCAAAATAAAAAAAAAAACGAAAAATGGATAAACGAACCGTGATGTAGCAAGGGATTACTGTAGTTTGAACTGCAAGTGACATCAGCGGCGCGGCGGTTGTTTACTTAAAGGACAAAGGATTCGATCACGGGATGACGAAGATGACGAAGGGCCCCATGTACTACCGGCATCTTTAGTGGCTTTGCTTGTAAGTGACACAGAGGACGGAGAGTTTTTTTTTCCCAATGATCATCACACACACATCTGGGTGTGGTGAGATTTGTCCTCTGCATTCAACCCATCCCCGTGTGATTTTGATCCATCCCCTGGGGGAGAGGGGAGCAGTGAGCAGCAGCGGTGCCGCGCTCGGGAATCATTTGGTGATCTAACACCCAATTCCACCCCTTAATGTTGAGTGCCAAGCAGGGAGGCAATTGGTCCCATTTTTATAGGTATGACCCGGCCGGGGTTTGAACCCACAACCTTCCAGTCTCAGGGCGGACACTCTACCACTAGTTTGAAGGATTTAATGATTTGGAGTGACACAGAAGGTTTGAAAAACTATTATATGTTTCACGCACACCCGGTCCTATTCTATGGAGCTCTCTTCGACCTCTGTGGCTGGAAGTGCCACCTCCAGGGATGGAAGTCCACGCTGCCACACGCCTGGAAGTCGATGCCGGTGCTTGGGGCTGTGTGGCGGTGAACTGTTTATGTTATTGTTATTTGATATATTTGTCATTTTCAAAACTTGTTCAGGAAAAAAAATATTATTCAGTGGTAATGTTGGACGTTTTCAATAAATACAAATTCATACAGTTTTAGGGTTCTCAGGTTAAAAAAGGCAATGCATGCACGGGGGCCCCCAGGGCTGCGTGCTTAGTCCATTGCTCTTCACCCTGCTGACGCATGACTGCACTGCGACCTACAGCGACAACCGCATAGTGAAGTTTGCTGACGACACGACTCTGGTGGGTCTCATCACGAAGGGCGACGAGACTCGGTACAGGTCGGAAGTTGACCTTCTGACCATGTGGTGCAGGGACAACAACCTCCTGCTGAACGTCAATAAGACCAAGGAAATCGTTGTTGACTTCCGGAAGGGTCACACAACACACCTGCCGCTGATCATCGACGGTGCTGTGGTGGAGTGGGTGAGCTGCACCAAGTTCCTGGGGGTGCACATCAGTGAGGACCTCTCCTGGTCCGCAAACACCTCGTCACTGGCAAAGAAAGCTCAGCGCCGCCTGTACTTCCTGCGGAAGCTCAGGCGTGCATGTGCTCCTCAGGCAGTCCTGTCTACATTCTACCGTGGCACCATTGAGAGCGTCCTCACCAGTTGCATCGCTGTCTGGGGTGGTAACTGCACTGAACAGAACTTGAAGGCCCTGCAGCGCATAGTGAATACGGCTGGTAAGATTATTGGTGCTTCGCTCCCCTCCCTGAAGGACATTTACACCTCCCATCTCGCCCGCAAGGCAACCTCGATTGCCAGAGATGTGAGTCACCCGGCTCACTCTTTGTTTGACCTTCTGCCCTCTGGGAAGAGGTATAGGAGCCTGCGCTCCCGCACCACCAGACTCGCCAACAGCTTCTTTCTCCAGGCTGTTAGGGCCCTGAACTCGCTACCCCCTTCTGCGTAGCGTGCGGCACTGTTGCGCTATTTTCTGGAATGTCTGCTGTACGCACACTTGCTCCTTTTTTTGCTCCTCTTATTTATTTATTTATTTGTTGTGTTATTTATTCATTATTTATTCAGCACGCTTTTGTTATACTTGTTTACTTGTTTGTCTGTTGTGGGCCATGTCTTGTCACCATGGGATAGGGGGGAACGAAATTTCGGTTTCTTTGTATGTCTTCGGCATGTGGACAAATTGACAATAAAGCTGACTTTGACTTTGACTTTGACTTAAACAGTTCTACGAATCCTGTTTCATCCACTGAGTGTGTATGTGTGCCACACGTTTTTAGCAATTAAGCCCGTGACTGAAAATGCCGTGTGCGGTAAAGACGTCGGCCCATGATCAAGAAGGTGGTTCACCCCATGTGAGGCTCAGCCATTGCACTACGGTTGTGCTGACCTCTGCAAATTCCCCTACTGTGTGAATCTTGACTCTATTATTTCTGGTAGTGGGGGACTGTGTTCGCGCTCTCCTCTGGTCTTTCTGATGAAAACAAAAATTAAGCGCAGTAGTATGCACATGGAGTTTAAGTCTGCGATGCTGTGACACACTGAACGCTTTTGATTATGTAATTAACTGTACTCTGGAACTGTGTGTCAGGGTTCTCCAGATTATTCTTATCGTATGATTATGTTGGAATGCAGCCTGTAATAAATAACCTAGCTAGATTAGTTTTATGCTTATGTTGGAATGCAACCTGTGATAAATCACCTAGCGTGTCCCATCCTACACAAAGTCGTAAAACACCCCTTGCTATGTTTTGACTAGAGGTCAAGGGCTTTCTCTATTCAGTCCACTCTTACCCCCACCCTGTTTCTCTTAATAAAAATGCTCTTGCAGGAGGCGAGAGTCAGACCTCCATTCGAACATCGCTGTACGCACAGCGACGAATGGACTCTCCACCTGCAGGTGTCTAAAGGGACTTACTCGTCTCCCGTGTGGTTCTTGCAAAATAAGTTGGACTGAGCGAATCTCTAACACTGTGCATTTGCTCGTTAAACTGTATTCACCAAATTAGCAAATGCAAAATAATATGTAATTACCACGTTCCTGACTCGTCATATGATATGAACGTATCAAAACCTTTTTGTCGGCTGTAGGTCTGTCTTTTTAAGAATGCGCCCGATTGTTGTTCCTCATACATCACAAGTATGGATTTCTAGAAAACAACTTTTACTTTCTAAAGTAAAATGACAGAAATATTTTCTAATGTCAAATATCAAACGCCACCAACGCAGTGGAGGTGAATTACACTCCAAACCATGCCAGCAACGTCAAAAGCCTCAATTATTTGCGACACAAGGGAGACATAGAGCATTTCCGAAGTTTGAAAAATCATTTGAGAAATTACGATCGTATTTTGTTTCCCGATTTGTGTTGAATAAAGTTATGAAATTACAAATTTTCAAATAAAACACAGGGATGGGATCATTTCCCGTTCTCTCAGACCAAAAGTACACGTACCAAGACATACAACTGTTTTTACCATCAATAATCAAAATAGACGCCCAATATAATTGAAAGAACGAGCGCCATCAGTGTTCGATCAGATACCTACAATCCTGTGCGCCAACAATGTTTAAAGTAAGTGAGACATTAATGAACACAAAATACTCGTTTAAACATTCTATTTTGCTTGAGTCCTTGTAAGTATAGTAAATCCATCAACTTCTATTGTTTGTATTAGAAGGAATGGTTGCTGCAATTTGAGTGTGAGACCGCCTGTGAATTTAGTGAGACCAGCAGTGGGGTGGCCCGTTTTGACTCAGATTTTCAGATCACTCGTTTCTCTTCAGATCGAATAAATCTTTCGCCTTTTACTAAAGATTTCTGTGGAGAGGAACAATAAAGAGTATACCATTTCCGTGGAGAGGAACAATAAGAGTATATCTCAATTTGTTGATGCTCTGCGAAAGAATATCAATATTGCAACGGATAGCCGCCTATATCATACTCCGTGCAACAATCATACGTTCACATAATTTATACCGGCACGTGTGAACATGTTCACATAAACAGAGAAATTATGCCGAGTGCAGACAGACAATCACGTTTAAAACCTCGTTTATCATCCATCCATTTATCCATCCTATTCCGCTTATCCGGGTTGGGTCGAGGGGGAGACAGCTTTAGGAGGGACTCCCAGGCTTCCCTCTCCCCAGCCACTTCATCCAACTCAACCCGGGGAATCCCAAGGCGTTCCCAGGCCAGCCGAGAGACATAGTCTTTCCAGCACGTCCTGGATCGCCCGCGAGGTCTCCTACCGGTGGGACATGTCCGGAACACTTCCAAAGGGAGGCGTCCAGGAGGCATCCTGATGAGATGCCTGAGCCACCTCATCTGGCTCCTCTCACCGTAGAAGAGCAGCGGCTCTACTCCGAGTCCCTCCCGGATGACCAAGCTTCTCAAGGGAGAGCCCGGACACCCTGCAGAGGAAACTCATTTCGGCCGCTTGTATTCTGGATCTCGTTCTTTCGGTCACGACCCAAAGCTCGTGACCATAGTTGAGGGTAGGAGCGTAGATCGACCGGTAAATTGAGAGCTTTGCCTTTTTTCTCAGCTCTCTCTTCACCACGACGGATTAGTACAGAGTTCGCATTACTGCCGACGCTGCACCAAACCGCCTGTCGATCTCGCGCTCCATCCTGCTCTCACTCGTGAACAAGACCCAAAGATACTTGAACTCCTCCACTTGGGGCAGGATCTCATCCCCGATCCGGAGAGGGCATCCCACCCTTTTCCGACCGAGGACCATGGCCTCGGATTTGGAGGTGCTGACCCTCATCCCGACCACTTCACACTCGGCTGCGAACCACCCCAGTGAGAGCTGGAGATCACGGCTTGAAGAAGCCAACAGCACCACGTCATCTGCAAAAAGCAGAGACGCAATGCTGAGGTCCCAGAACTGGACCCCCTCAACGCCTTGGCTGCGTGTAGAAATTCTGTCCATAACCATTATGAACAGAATCGGTGACAAAGGGCAGCCTTGGCAGAGTCCAGCCCTCACTGGGAAAGAATCTGACTTACTGCCAGAAATGCGGACCAAACTCTGGTATTGGTGATACAGGGACCAAACCGCCCTTATCAGTTGGCTCAGCACCCCGTACTCCCGAAGCACCCTCCACAAAACTTCCCGAAGGACACGATTGAACCCCTTCTCCAAGTCCACAAAACACATGTGGACAGGTTGGGCGAACTCCCATGCCCCCTCGAGGATCCTGCCCAGGGTGTAGAGCTGGTCCACTGTTCCATGGCCAGGACAAAAGCCACACTGCTCCTCCTTAATCCGAGGTTCGACCTCCCGACAGACCATCATCTCCAGCACCCCTGAATAGACCTTACCAGGGAGGCTGAGGAGTGTGATTCCCCTATAGTTGGAACACAACCTCCGGTCTCCCGTCTTAAAGAGGGGAACCACCACCCCAGTCTGCCAATCCAGAGGCACCGTCCCCGATGTCCACGCAATGCTGTAGAGGCGTGTCAGCCATGATAGTCCCACAACATCCAGAGCCTTTAAAAACTCTGGGCGGATCTCATCCACCCCCGGGGCCATGCCCCAGAGGACTTTTTTGATTACCTCAGTGAGTTCGACCCCAGAGATTGGAGAGTCCACCTCAGAGTCTCCAGGCCCTGTTTCCACAATGGAAGGCGTGTCGGTGGAATTGAGGAGGTCTTCAAAGTACTCTCCCCACCGACTCACGACGTCCCGTGTCGAGGTCAGCAGCACGTCATCTCCAGTGTAAACAGTGTTGACGGTGCACTGGTTCCCCCTCCTGAGACGCCGGATGGTGGACCAGAATTTCCTCGAAGCCATCCGGAAGTCATTCTCCATGGCCTCGCCAAACTCCTCCCACGCCCAGCTCGGGCTCCTTTTCAGTCAGAGAGGCGATATTCCATGTCCCAAGAGTCAGCTTCTGCAGCCAGGGATCGGTCCGCCAAGGTCCCTGCCTTTTTCCGCCGCCCATTTTGCACTGCACCCGACCCCTTTGGCCCCTCCGGCAGGTGGTGAGCCCATGGGAAGGGGGACCCATGTTTCCTTTTCGGGCTGTGCCCAGCCGGGCCCCGTGGGCGAAGGCCTGGCCACCAGACGCTCGCCTTCGAGCCCCACCTCCACGCCTGGCTCCAGATGTGGGGCCCGGTGACCCGCGTCCGGGCGAGGGAAAACAAAATCCATTTATGTTTTTCTTCATAAGGGGCTTGTGAGAGCCGTGCTTTGTCTGGCCCTTCACCTAGGATCCGTTTGCCATGGATGACCCTACCAGGGGCATGAAGCCCCAGACAAGATGGCTGCTAGGATCATTGGGGCGTGCAAACCCCTCCTCCACGGTAAAGTGATGACTAACGAAGGGGCTTCGTTTATCAATGCAGTTTAACTTCTGGTGGGACCCATTTGAATTGGCACATGCCAGTCTATTGTAATTTGGCAAAAAATATTGTTTTTAAATAAAAAACAATAACCAACCCTGTCAATTGCACAAGCACTCCTCTTTACTGTTCACAAGCACAATCACAAGTACAAGTCGTCTTCATCCATAAGCACATGAGTCTTTCCTTGTTAAAACACAGCAGCCCTACAAAAAATGTTCCATCAACCTTTAGTGTCTTAATAGACAATGATGGTATTTATTTAAATATTGAAACAAAATATCTACCTCCTTCAATGTTACACGTGAATGCACATACAGAGAGAAGTTTTATTCATTTTGATAAGGCTACATGAAGCAAAATATAAAGGTGAATACACACCGTTTTCGTGCACCATTTTAGCCCAATTCCATCATTTCCTTGTCTGTCTGTGCCTCCTTACCAGCAAATTTCTGGAAGTCCACTTGGCGTCTTTGATGGCAGCAAAAGTGAGCCACTGCTTTGTAAAGTCTTCTTGCTTGATTTTCAACGGGCTCACCCCATAGAGTACAAGGTTCAAGATTCAAGATTCAAGAGTCTTTTATTCGCCATGTTTGAGCGTGCCAAACAAGGAATTTGACTTCGGTAAATCACAGCCTCTGTTCAACATTTAGGTGACTAACAACAACATGTGAAAAATGAAAGATATTCTCAAACATCCCCTGATCTTAAACTGATCTTAAACTCCCAAGAGGGCAAGGAAAAACTCATAACTCCAGCTAGGGGAAATGAGAAACCTTGAGAAGAGACCACAGATGGGAGGGTCCCTCTTCGAGGATGACCAGGCTGCAATGGATGCAGAGAGGACACATAGTACAAACAGTGTAAACAAAAAAGGTGTGGAAAGCGGGATGTTATTGCACAGTAATGACTCTGAGACTCTAAGAGTGGTGTGAGTTCATCAGAGCGACAGCCTGGGGGAAGAAGCTGTCTCTGTGTCTGCTGGTTTTAGTGTACAGAGCTCTATAACGGCGTCCGGAGGGGAGTAGTTCAAACAGGCTGCAACCTGGGTGCGAAGGGTCTGTTGAGATGTTGATGTCTGCATTCAACACTTCCCTTGCCGGGAACTGCAGGTCGCCCACAGGTATACGGCAGCCATGAACTACCTGAGCAGGTGCCACACTGACTCCTGGGCGCCACAGCCAGGTCGGGGGCACGTTGAGAGCGCTGATATGCCCCGGGAGTGCATAACGGACCTGACTGGGAGGCCATCATGGGCCACCATCCACGACAGGTCCCAACAAGTTTGTTTCGAGAGGGCGGGGTGGTTGACGTTGTGCCAAACTGTTGTGGGCTCGCCGAATGCGGGTCCGAGCACTGGACAAACCACTTCCCGCTGTACGACAGAGATCATAGATCTGTGACTTGTTAAAATGTCACTATTTTCTTGCTCTAATTTAAAGTTCTTCAAAAACTTTTTGGTGAAGAAATAAGAAGGTGGCGCGTTAAAAGACACAGGAATTCATTGGTCGATGGGTATTAGCTTTAGTTTCCGGAGGTATGTGTCACGTCTCGCCCTGCTCCACTATGTGTCTGTCTTGGTTTCTGTCTGTGTGCTCGCCCCTCCCCTCCTGTGTGCCCATGATCAGTGTGATTGTTCCCACCTGCCTCTCGTTACCTGTCGTGTATAAAAGTCCTGTCTGCCCCTCTCTCCCTGTCGGATCATTGGTTTTGGTCATTGGTTTTGGTCATTGGTTTTGGTTCCTGTCGTTTGGTGTGTCGTCCTGTCTTGGTGCCGTCATGTCCTGCTGTCTTCTTGTTCCACGTCCCGGTCAGTCAGTCAAGTTATTGTTTAAGTCATGTCAGTTTACCGAGTCTGTATTTTGAGTTGCTTCAATAAACCCTGGTCCGAGCTGCACTTGGTCGTCCTGCTCCATGCTCCACCACCCGACCGTGACAGTATGAGCCCATCCAGAATCGTGTCATTGCTTGGCTTTTCGATGCATTTGGTGTAACGAGCGCGCTTCGCAGGTGCAGGGCAACATATCTGCTTCCGAGGAAGAGTTTTAAGTTCGGGACTCCTTCTCCTCTGTTTTTTTTTCTTTTTCTTCATGGTGTCCCTCTTCAGTCCCTCTGACTTGGATTTCCAGGTGAAGTAAAAAATGGCTCGGTCCAATTCTAAAAGCAACTTACTTGCTGGGATGAAAACAGAACTGATTAGTAAAAGCAAGGGTAAAATCACCACTTTTATGGTTAAAATTCTCTCTTCTACGGTCAGCTCTCTTAATCCCCCAAACCCAAGAACAGATACTACACTTTATCTTAGCCAAAAGGCAGAGAAGCGATGGAGTATGCGAGTGAGGGACTCGCTTACAGGCTTCCCCGTCTACCCATTCTCACCAACGGTTTGTTAGAATAGGCCTCTTTGGCACATGTGATTAGCTAGGGAGCTTGAGCTATGCCATTATATCGCTGTAACACTTCTCTTGCTTTATTAGCTTTCTCTACTCTATGAAACCCTTTGCACATATGTAGAAGTCGCTCTCGGTTAAGATGACAAGGTCACACATTATCACACAGGCTAGGCAGTCGCCTCCTTGCAGGAAGGCGGCCAGAGTAGTATAAGAGCAGGAACCTTGGCGCTGGGAGAGGAACCTTCTTCTGCATCTCGCAGAAAGGGCTCCACAGCTGTGCATCAATCATTTTGGCATACATTAAATAGTTAAACTGTGAAGGCTTTCTCTTGGTAATTACTGTTAGCATATCGAGCATTAAAGATAAAGAACTGGGAACAAACCTAACAGGTTACAGTACGGAACAGAGTGCTGCTCTAATGGGCACTAAAAAATCGGCAAACTTGTCTGATGACTTATTTGTTCACTCTTCTTCATCCGCAGTAATGCATGTAGTAGTTCACGAGGCATATATGTGTCCCCTTTGACCAGTCTCTATCCAAATACACAGTGTAGATACCTATTAAAATGGTAGACCCGATGAACATGAAAGGCAAATGAGAATTTGCCAAGAACTTTCCAGGGTCATCATATGTACAACGGCTGCGCCAAAAGGAGTCAGGCCAGAAGAATAGAGCGGAACTAACACAAGATTTGAACGCACGCCTTAGTAGAGACTGAGAGCCTAAATCCAGCGCTTCAGCGACACTACCTACCAACTGCAGTTTCAACATTGAATTTTGTTGACATTTCTAATAAAATGTGAAAGTGGATAAAAAGTTGGTTTCTCCACCAGCATCCAGGTTAGTGCTGCCCGACTGAGCTTTGTTCATAATGTAATGAGTGACAGTCAGAATCCAGTTACGAGTTGGAACCGAATGCTTGTTAGCCGATTAGAGGACTTGATGAATTGCTAGCACTGAGCAGCAGAGTGGCGCAGCGGGAGCGTGCTGGGCCCATAACCCAGAGGTGGATAGATCAAAACCATCCTCTGCTGTTTGTCTGGTTTGGACCTTCTTTCAAGTCATGCTTTTGAGAAAAAATGTCGTGCGCATTATCTTTTCCACACGTTGGTTGTGCTGCACCTGGAGGCAGGGCTCGAAGGCGAGCGTCTGGTGGCCGGGCCTTCGCCCATGGGGCCCGGCCGGGCACAACCCGAAAAGGAAACGTTGGTCCCCCTTCCCATGGGCTCACCACCTGTGCGAGGGGCCAAAGGGGTCGAGTGCAGTGTGAGCTGGGCGGTGGCCAAAGGCAGGGACCTTGGCGGTCTGATCCCCGGCTGCAGAAGCTAGCTCTTGGGACATGGAATATCACCTCTCTGGCTGGAAAGGAGCCCGAGCTGGTGTGCGAGGCAGAAAAATTCTGACTAGATATAGTCGGACTAGCCTCCACGCACAGTTTGGGTTCCGGTAGAAGCCCTCTCGAGAGGGGCTAGACTCTCTTCCACTCTGGAGTTGCCCACGGTGAGATGTGTCGAGCAGATGTGGTGGGTATACTTATTGCCCCCCCGGCTGGGCGTCTGCACATTGGGGTTCACCCCGGTGAACGAGAGGGTAGCTTCCCTCCGCCTTCAGGTGGGGGGACGGGTCCTGACTGTTGTTTGTGTCTATGCCCACCCTTCTTGGAGTCCCTGGAGGAAGTGCTGGAGAGCGCTCCTTCTGGGGACTCCATCGTTCTACTGGGTGACTTCAATGCTCACGTGGGCAATGGCACCAGGACTTTGTAGTTGTGTCATCAGATTTGCGGCCGCATGTTTTGGACACTCGGGAGAAAAGAGGGGCGGAGCTGTCAACTGATCACCACCTGTTGGTGGGTTGGCTCCGATGGTGGGGGAAGATGCTGGTCCGACCTGGAAGACCCAAACACTCTGTGAGGGTCTGCTGGGAACGTCTGGCAGAATCTCCTGTCAGGAAGAGCTTCAACTCCCACCTCCGGCAGAGCTTTTCCCACGTCCCGGGGGAGGCGGGGGTCATTGAATTTATATAACTCGACCTCTACGTTTTAAGCTTGATGAGCCAAAATATCAGATCTTGCTCTTGTTTCCTACCGTTTTAGCCTATTTGTTTTATCCAAATCTGTTCAATCTCTGATTATAATCTGTAGCCCTACGTATTTTTCAAATTTTTATTTATTTATTTATCAAATCTCCTCAGTTCTGTCAAACTCAGTGCACAATGAACCTCCCTTCCACTTTGAACCAAGCTTCACCAAATTTGGGAACGCCGTAGCAAGGAGTGCGATTTGGTTGTCGGACACTCCAAGTCCATATCTTTTTGCCGCACTTCACCCTCTCAAGTTGGTGTTCTTTTGTTGTTGCTTCAGAGCGACCCCATCCATCACTCTTGAATGAGTCCATTGTTCAAATGAGTCAATTTTCATCATTGTGAGTTCCTCCGCTTTTCACTGTCTTTTCTCGTCCCCGAGGATGTTGTCTGTCCTCCGGAGTGTACTTGTCCTCCTCCAAGCACAACAGCAGTCTTTTCTTGTCCTTCGCCAAAGGTCAAAGGTGCTTCAGAGCCAGGCACCATTTTGTAGTTGTTCACGGCTGCAGGCGAAGTCTCGGATTGGGTTTCAGGGACTCTGACACTGAGAATGACAGGCTGGGACATCAAACTTGTAAGACTATTTCCAAATGTAGCTGCTTCCATCAATTTGCTGGTAACGTTTATTTACCAAACTTCAAATTCTCCTAATAACAGCGGTCTCGGTTTTATATCGTAAATCCTGCAACTCATCCTATTTTTGAGCTACATTTTATCTATAGTTCCAATTTAATCGGACAGTATGTTGTCTTCAGTATCATTATTGAAAATCAACTCATCGAGGTCTGCTTTCCACATCAAGCCCTGATCTGTATGTCTTGACCTCTCACATGTTATTGTCATGCTTGCTCAAAAATGTGACTTAGAGTATGGTGCTGTGAATTCTCAATCTCCCCAATGAAATTGGATCCCACCTCGTAGTTCTTATCGTTCTCATGTTCCTGTTAGCCTGCAATTGTCCAAATCAAAAATGTTTTCTTTTAACTGTCTTTCTTTTGAACCTCTAAATCTCTCGTGTTGCTAACCTATCTACACCAGAACAAAAAAATTACCACAATATAACACCAAATGTATTCGAAAATTCATTGTCATAACGTGTTGTATTATTACTATCTTCCACTATCTGTCCTACTCACTCCCCCCTTTTTGAGGCTTGGCAACGCCCATGCCTCACACCTTGACAAACTTTTTGGGAGAATGCGTTCTTTACTACATACGATTCCATCATCATTTAAGTTGACTTTCTTTCCAAAACGCTTCTCAATTTCTCAGTTCACACATCTTCTGCATGTGTTACTGGTTCTCCAGTTTTTTTTCTTCTAGTTAATTATCAATCCAAAAGCTATGTGTTTCTTTCTAACATTCAACCTGCTCAAAATCACTCTTTCATCGAAGTCGCTCTACTAATTTTCTATAGTAGTCGCCAACGACTTCAACCATTCAACCTGTAATTTCTTTTCATTCAGGCTATCATTCATCAATGTTCATTTGCATCTCACACGCAGTCTCCAAAAAGGAGTCTTTCTATCACATTGGTCCCAATTCATCCAAGCTCACCACACAACATTCATATATCATTTTCAACTCAGGTTTCCTGGTAGAACAATCCACCAATTCAAAAAAACTTAACTAAAACAAACAATTGGCAAATTAATCTGAATTTCTTTTCTTTGTTTTTAAATTTGAAGAACTCAATCTCTCAGATTTAGCTTGCATTTAAAAGTTTGCATAATCTTATAACACAACCAATCAATTATTCCTATTAAATGTAGCATTGCAAAATCTTAAATTCACAATTTAGCTTCTCCCAATTCCTGAAAGCATGTTCTGTTGTTTTGTTAACTCCGAATTTCTCATGAGGGCTTGACACTAACATGCACTAGTGTGGATTAGTTTCTGTTCGCAAACAGATTTCTCTCTTTTTCTTTCATTTTTATCTGTCAAAATTGTTTCTGTTCTGCGGTGTAAATTGAATAGACCACAGTCTAGCAAATTTTTTTATACTAAAACTTTAGCCAATGTTCATCATTTTAACATATACGCACACACATGCACAGCTCTCGCATGCAAAATGTAGTTCCCAGCACCAATGATTCGTCACAGGCTGGCCATTTCCTGTGGTCGATCATGAGCTGGTCCCTCCCATGCACACGAGGACAGCACATTCTACTTTTATTTATTTATCTTCTAGAAGCAAGTTGCATTTCTTTACCACTTGATTTGCATATTTTAACTTCAGTGTAACACAATTTGATCCCTATTCATTTGTAATTGGGCCTACAAACAGCATTGTCATACTTCTTGTGTGGACAGGGGCTCTAACAATCTAAAACGATTTTTGATAACCTGACAATGACATGTTTTGCTGTCATATGGGAGAGGTTTCAGATCTTTTAAATTTCGATACATGATTTGCATAGGACCGGAAACTCCTCTTGCCCCTTGCTTGAGCCGCGGCTTGAGCTGCGGCCTTGCACCTGCTCACAGGGGCCTTATTGTCTCCTGGTCTGACAAACACTTGTGACCGCATCAGTTTTCATCTTTCTAGCTTTTGTCTCTTGAATTCGTTCTCATCTCTTTGTGAAGATTTCAACCACACTCTAGCACTTCTACCACTTCAGCATGTATTCCATACAATTAAGAAATCTACTTGCCATGAACTTCTCGTTTTAAAGAAGAGCAGAGCAAGAGATTTACCGTTCTTTTTTCCCATCTTAATTTCAGTAGTTTAAGGTTTTACATTTTTTTTTCAATTTTTTTTCTTTGAGGATCCTCAATGCAGGTTTAAATTGACCTTTCGACAGATTACTAGCCTGTTTTATTGCCGTGGATCAACGCTAGAACTGCTTCTTAGTCAATTTATCCTACCAGTCACACACTCAATCACGCAAGTTATCCCTGCCTACGCGAAGTCCTCCTTTTAAAAAAAAAAGGAGCTGCTTCATCCAGTGAGGGGACTCTACAACACCCCCCACCTTCCCTGGGAACTAAAGACAAAAGTCCTTGTCCCCAGCCCTGCCAACGCGAAGTCCTCCTTTTTTTTTTAAAAAAAGGAGCTGCTTCATCCAGTGAGGGGACTCTACAACACCCCCCACCTTCCCTGGGAACTAAAGACAAAAGTCCTTGTCCCCAGCCCTGCCAACGCGAGGTTGTACTCCCTAGAACAGTGGTCGTCAAATAATGATTCACGGAGGTACTGAGATTTTAAAACAGTTTGAGAACCACTGCTCCAAAAGAGACACCTCATCCAGAGGGGGACTCTACAACACCCCCTCCTTCCACAAAACTTATTCCTGTGCACTTCTTCCTTTTTACGCGTTTCACAAGCAACAACACAATCACACAACTTCAGGCCTTTAACTTACTTGTCCCCTGGTTCGTTGCACTGCCGGGTCCCGTCAATCCGCCTCTGTCAGACGAAGGCAGACCTAAGATGCTGGCCCAGCGAAGAATTCTCTTCCCAGGACTTTCTCTTCCAGGTCCTCCTAATGGACGCTGGCTTGTCGACAATGCAGCACGTCCTCCTTCGCCGGTCAGATGGTGGGTATGAGGATCCCGGGTTTCGGCACCAAAATGTTAGAGATTTGCTCACTCCAACTTATTTTGCAAGAACCACACAGGAGACAAGGCAAGTTCTTTTAGACACCTGCAGGTGGAGAGATCACTCGCTTCAGGAATGAAATCTGCCCTCCTTCCTGCACGTGGATATTTATTAAGAGAAACAGAGTGGGGATATGGGTAGGCTGGCTAAAGCCCTTGTCCTCTAGTCTAAACATGTCAGGGGATGTTTTACGACCTTGAGATAAGGAGGACAAGGTAAGGTATTTATTACCTGTTGCATTCCAACATAATCCTACGATAAAGATAACCTGGAAAACCCTAACACTAGTGCTGTGTTGCATTGGTGTGTGCATGAGGAGGCGGAGCTTCGCTACCGCCAGCTGACGCAAGAATATCAAGCGCTGCAACGAGCCTACGCGCTTCTCGCCCAGACCAGCGGAGGGGACTACGACGCCGAGAAGGAGATCAAGGTGGCGCCCCTTCCCGCAACCCCCGGCCGGGTCGCAGCCTCCCCGTTCTCACCCAGCCTCGGGTGTTCTCTGGTCTGAAAGGAGGAGGAGGAGCCTCCCTCCTCCTCCTTTCAGACCAGAGAAAAGCTGATGGTAGAAATGGGTCACTATGAAAGCAGTGTAGCAGATCTGGAGTCAGCGCTGAAGCAACAAGGACAGGTAAGCTCATCAATGAGCACACCTTTTTCTCAGACAAAATAGCTACATTCTTCAGTCACTCATTCGTCTGGCATTACTGGACCAACCCCCCCCTGAACGTGGCTGGGAAAATGCGGAGAAAAGCAAATGTCATTTTCCAGTCAAACAAAGAATTTGTGGATGAAAATGACACAACATTCCAAAGCTGTCCACGCGTTTGTCTCTTCTAGAATGTCAAGTGGGTGGAGGAGAAGCAGCTGCTGCGTCAGAGCAATCAGCAGTTGGCCGGAAAGGTGACGGAAAGAAAGGCGCTGGGCGGAGTCGCTTGGCGTCACACCCGTCGGGAAGCCCCGCAGATGAGGTCTGACTGTCTTTTCAGGTCAGGCGGATGGAGGCGGAAGAAGCGCGTCTGAAAGAGCACATCCAGGATATCCGAGACCAAAACGAACTGCTTGAGTTCCGCATCCTGGAGCTGGAGGTGGGAAGACTCGCACAAGCGTGTTGAGGCCAGAGATGTGACAGACGGACGGACGGACGGATGCATGCCTCTGCCTTTCAGGAGAGGGAATGGCGCTCCCCCGTCTTGAAGTTTCTGCAAGTCCGTTTCCCAGACAGCCTCAGCCCTTTGCAGATCTACTGCGAGGCCGAGGGCGTGAGCGTACGTAAGGCGTCCCTCGCAACCCTAACCTTAACCCGAGGTCCCAGAACACCTTACATTGCTCCTTGCGCCTTTCCCCCGGACATCGTCATCAGTGATCTGATGAAGAAGCTGGACATCCTGGGCGATAACGCCGTAAGTGTATGTCGAACTCCTTATGTTCGCACTCCACGAGACTCGGCGGCTCAAATGTGACTTTTGGAAGGCTTTGCGCTGAAAGAAGCTTGTTGACGCTGTGCCTTTGGGCTCTTGCAGAATCTCACCAACGAGGAGCAGGTGGTCGTGATTCACGCCAGGACCCTTCTCACCCTAGCCGAGAAGGTAACGGGCACGTCCACGCACGCTCTCGCATTCTGCTTATGTGACAGCAGCCTTTCCTCAGTGGTTAGAATACATCAAAGTGACCAAGTCAGCACTTCAACAGTAGATGTTGGACATTGAAAGTGAGAAGGTAGACAGACACGCGACATCAGCCAAGGGGAACTCCGGCAATGTGCCCCAACAATTCTGACCTTGAGCTGTGCTAGGATATGTTCTGTAAGCAGAAGGGCTACCTGGATGAAGAGTTGGACTTCAGGAAGCGTTCCATGGACCAGGCTCATAAGGTAAGCCGCCCTCAAATCTCCCGCCGGACCACTGATGGACGAGGATTGCGGCCCAGAGGATCCTGGAGCTGGAGGCCATATTGTACGAGGCGCTACCGCAGCGGGACTGGCCCGCCACGGACGGCGAAAAAGCCAGCCACGCTGGCGTGAATGAAGTGCTGACGGCGGATCAGAGAGAAGAGCTTAGAAGCGCGGTGGACCAATGGAAGCGAGCCCTGATGTGCGAGTTAAGGGAGCGCGACGCTTGCATCCTCCAAGAGAGAATGGATCTGCTGCACAGCGCGCAACAGGTAAGGGCCCAAAGCCAGCCCGGCACTTACTTGCACGCTTACTGGCTTTTGAAGGCCGCTTTCCATTTCTCCGTCCTAGAGGAACAAAGAGCTGAAAGAATTCATCGAAGCTCAGAAGAGACAAATCAAACAATTGGAGGAGAAGTTTCTGTTTCTCTTTCTATTCTTCCCCTTGGCCTTCATTCTGTGGCCCTAACACCAGCTGGTGAGTGAGCTCCAGCGGCACCGCACTCGACACTTCCGATACACCGCCAGCCGGTCTCAGACGTTGGCAGACGCTCCGATGCCGACGTATACCCCCCGCCACAGTGACAGAGGCACCGCGTCACACCGGCGCTCATCCAATCAGAAGGCAGGAAAGGCAAATTCACATGCAGGGCACTCTTGAACCAGAAGAGAGCACCACAAAAAACGGTTGTTGCCCCAAACGCGCACTAAAAAGGGTCAGAATAACAAGAGTCCCACCGGCCAGCCGGGGCCACCCGTCCATCCATTTCTTCAGGGGGGAAAAAAATTGGAGTCACCGGTGAGTACATTTTGCATTTAGCTCTGCTTTTCTGCTTCTGTCTTCAAGTGTGTGGCATCCTGCGACCAAAGATTCAGCCAACCCCAAAGCGGTTGACCTCAACGTCCCACCACCATGCCGACCAGAGCAGGTGACGTGATGCTTTGGACATCCTTCCGTCTCAGATGCCCAAAAGTACTCTTTGCCACATCTGCGGCAATACGGTGTCTTTTCAAAGGTGCAAATAAATCCAGCGTGGGCGGAACACGCACGTCTTCGTTTTTTCCCGCTTTGTTTGTGTGGGGGGGGGGTTGTGCGTGTTGGCTTCACTTGAGTTCAATTTGGTATTTTGGTCAAAAGCGCATGTGGTGAAATTCCACAAAGTAGGATGGGCAAACACATTCCAGTAAACTATTAGTGTCAATTGGGCTCTCGAAATGGCAGGGAAAAGATGCACAGCAAAACGGAAATATGTAGATGAACACAGGACGTTTTTATCAGAGTGGGAAAGTTTCTATTTTTTGTTGAACGTGATGGCAAACCATTCTGCCTGATATGTCAGACCTCAGCGCATTTCAAAGATTCAAATCTTCAGCGCCATGCACTTCAGCTCACTCCATGGCTAACATTGATCAGGCGTCGAACCCGCAACATCATGCTTAAGAGGTGGACATGCTAACCAGTGCGCCATTATGTCAACGCATAATAACTAAGTCTACTGATCAAAACAGCGGTTACTATATGACGTCGCTACGTCGTGGTCAAGTGACGCAGACAAGACATCAATGGACGGACCTTCCTCCGAAATTAGAATCCGTGGGCAGAGTTAACTTGTTTAAAAGGGAGTGGGCAGAAGAAATATTTAATTTATTTAAATCTATTTTGAGTGCACACCATTATGCCAATGCATAACAACTGTAAATCTACTAAATGGAATGTCTGCTGTACGCGCACTTGCTCCTTTTTTTTCTGCTCCTCTTACTTATTTATTTATTGTTGTGTTATTTATTCATTATTTATTCAGCACGCTTTTGTTATACTTGTTTACTTGTTTGTCTGTTGTGAGCCATGTCTTGTCACCGTGGGATAGGGGGGAACGAAATTTCGGTTTCTTTATGTGTCTTTGGCATGTGGAGAAATTGACAATAAAGCTGACTTTGACTTTGACTTTGAAAACAAAACAGCGGTTGCTATATGACATCTGCCACGTTGTGGTCACGTGACAGACGTGACGTCGATGGGCGAAACTTCCGCCGGAATTCAAATCCGCGGGGAGAGTTAACTTGTTTAAAAGGGAGTGGGCAGAAGAATTATTTAATTTATTCAAATCCATTTGGAGTGTGCGCCATTATGTCAATGCATAACAACTGTAAGTCTACTAAACAAAACAGCGGTTGCTATATGACGTCTGCCACGTCGTGGTCACGTGACGCGGATGTGACGTCGACGCCTACTTTACATCCCACCGATCACAGGACCCCTCGGCTGCATAACCGCGCCCCCTTCCCAACCAATCGGATTTGCTATACGCGAAAACGATGCCAATGGGCGGGCTCTTCCGCCAGAATTTAAATCCGTGGGCGTGGCTCGCAACAGGAAGTAGGAAAATGTTGACAAAGACACAGCGGATGGTAACATACGACTAACGAGAGAAATATTTTTATTTTCTGCTTGCAACTGGACCGTCCAGAGTGTACACGGTAAGTACAACTCATCGTTTTTAAAAAGAAGTACTTTTGTTGCCCTGAAAAGCGAGTGAGTGTGGCGTTTGGGGGGAACGTCGAATTTCGACGATTATTTCGACTGGTCAACGGTTGTAAATGATTGCGTTGATTAAAAACTTTATTTAACTCTACTCTTAACTTTGCCGTTTCAGATATGCGGGTATTACACCGCGGAAATGACGTCAATAGGCTGAACTGTCACCAAAATTCAAATCTGTGGGCGCAATGGCCTTGAGCGAGACAACGGATACAAACACGACGACTATCAACAGAAATATCTTTATTTTCTGCTTGCAAGTGGACCGTCTAGAGCACATATGTCAGAGTCAAGGCCCGCGGGCCACATCCGGCCCGCGAGAAGGTTTTGTACGGCCCCTGGGATGATCTTGATTTATTATTAGAACCGGCCCGCAGACCGCAGCAAGCCGGCAGCCCACAGATCTTTCACACGCACCAATACTATATTTTCCCACAATGCAACGCTGAAGCACCGAGCAGTAGGTTGCTTGATTTCAGTGTTTATTAGCAAAGCAGTCGTCAGCATAACTGTAAAATTAACCCTCAGATACCCATCATAAATGGCAAAAAGGAAGGTGGACAATGAGAACCGGGGGTTTCAAACAAGGTGGGAGTCGGAGTATATGTTCGCGGAGGTAGCTGGAAAATCTGTGTGTCTTCTGTGTGGAGAAAGTGTGGCGGTACTGAAAGAGTATTATCTGAGACATTATGAAACGAAACACGCGGACAAAAACAAGAATATAGACATGGAACAAAGGCTACAGAAGGCCGAGGAATTAAAACGAGGCCTCAAATCTCGACAGGCTCTGTTCTAAAAAGCCAAAACACAAGGCTAGGCTGCTGTCAAGGCCAGTTTTATTTTGGCAGAAGAGATCGCTAAATTAGCCCGGCCATTTAAGGAGGGGGATTTCATCAAAAACTGTCTGATTAAAGTTTGTGTTTTTACTCAGTTCAAGTTTAAAAGTTAAAGTTTAATATTTTTTTCACTGCATGTTACTTATCCTTGAGGAAAGTGTTGTTTTTGATTAACAGATTTCTGCACTTTATTTTATTGTATTTCAATCCAATTATATTTTTAAAATATTTCAGTTGAGTGGATAATAGAAAATTGCTATTATTTTTTTCTTTGAAGTAAATTTAGCTCACTTTTGCTAAAATAGAAAATATAGGTTACTGGTGGTGCCTTGAATAATACAGGTTTCTTTCATTTAATGTTCATGTTATGGGGATTTTTATATAAAGGAAATTTGTCTTTTCTGTCTGTTGAAAAATAAAGATTATTGACAAAGCAATAAGAAAATATTGCTTTATTAATCTGATCATATTGGAATATATTTGTTAGGTTTTCAGTAGGTTCAATTAGGTTCACTAGACTACATGCGTCATTTAAAAAAAAAATTCAATGAACATTCGATCAGTCCGGCCCTCGGCTTGTAGCTAAATTTTTTATTGGGCCCTCCGTCCATTTGACTTTGACACCCCTGGTCTAGAGCGTACACGGTAAGTACAACTCATTGTGTTTAAAAATATTTACGTTTGTGTAGTTTGCGTTGCGTTACATCTGTGAATGTTGGTTGAGGCTAAATGTTAATGTTCAATTTCCTTCCTTTAGGTTCCACGGTGTTTGTTGGCTGTAAGTTTTCCACTGCAAGAAGAGGCTCGTATCATTGACCAGGAGCGAGCTACAAGTATCATTGACCAGGAGCGAGCTACAATGGTGAGTAGCCATAACATTCATGTTAAACACTTCCTATTTCATGTCTAACAGTACTTGATTTAACAAATAACCATAAATAAATACAGTGTGGGCACTGAAGTTAACATATGTGATTATACTGCCTAATCCGTCACCGAGTATATTGTTGCAAAGTAATAAAAGATCCAAAGTTGTAATTCAGAATAGTTTTCAAAAGAAGGCCATTAGAATTATATACAAGTCTGATTACCCTGAACATAATAACAAGCTATTAATTAAATCACAAATACTTCAACTCAAAGATTTGGTAGATTATCAGACAAATAATGTCTAACAGTAATTGATTTAACACATCACGATAAGTAGATTGAGTGTGGGCACTCTCAAGTTAACATATGTGATTATACTGCCTAATCTGTTACAGAGTATGTTGTTGCCAAGTAATGTAGAATAGATCCAAAGTAGTAATCCAGAATAGTTTTGAAAAGGCCATTAGAATAATAAACAAATCTGATTACCTTGAACATAGTAACAAGCTAAGTGTTTAATATGTCCTATGAAGTCAAAATTGGGCACCATCATGTGGTGAAATTTGGAATTGCATCACATCCAATTTTGCCTGGGAACAAACAGATTAAATAAATCTTAGTTTTGAATAAGCCACTCCTTCTCAAACAAGTAAACTCTGCCCATTTTGCGCAGTAGATGTTCTGTTAATATCTAGTATTTATACAAAGTCATAATTTAAATTGCTTTCAACCTTCATTCATCGCTTCAACCAACATTACTCGCTCTTATTACCAATTTGTATCGATTTAACTAAGCGTTTAATACTTCCTATCAGGTCTCAAGTCAAGATTTGGCAAAATACAATTTCAGCAAATCCAATTTTGCCAGGGAACAAAAATAGATTAAATAAACTAAATAAGTCTTCTTCCCATTAAATACATCAGAAAAGTTTGTCTTGTAACCAGTCCTCTTCAAACAAGTAAAGTCTGCCCATTTTGTGCCGTAGATTTTGTGTCTATGCCTAGTATTTATAAAAAATCATAATTTAAACGACTTCTTTCCTTCATTCACTTTGGAAATTTGGAATTGCAGCAAATCGAATTTTGCCAGGGAACAAAAATAGATCAATTAAACTAAATAAGTCTTCTTCCCATTGAATAAATTAAAGAAGTCTGTCTTGTAACCAGTCATTTTCAAACAAGTAAAGTCTGCCCATTTTGTGCCGTAGATTTTGTGTTTATGCCTAGTATTTATACAAAATCATAATTTAAAGGATTTCATTCCTTCATTCACTTTGGAAATTTGGAATTGCAGCACATCAAATTTTGCCTGGGAAGAAAAGTAGATTAAATAAATTTAATAAGTCTTACTACTTCCCATTAAATAAATTAAATACGTCTTACTTGTTCCCACTCCTTTTCAAAAAAGTAGTTTAAAACGAGGGCCCTTCACTCAACCTTTAACCCTATTTATTCACCTTCTAGGCTAAGTGTTAAAGGCTAAATGTTAAAGGCTAAGTGTTAGAGGCTAAGTGCCAGAGGCTAGGCGCCAGAGGCGAGTTTTTGTGGGCTGAAGTTTTAGTAGGGTTAGTGTGAATACAATCCAAAAGAATACAACAGAATACAATACAATAGAATATAATACATAGATTAAATTCAATAGCTCTTACTACTTCCCATTAAATAAATTAAATACGTCTTACTTGTTCCCAATCCTTTTCAAAAAAGTTGTTTAAAACGAGGGCCCTTCACTCAACCTTTAACCTCAACCCCGCACGTCACATTGTGTTGTATCTGTGAATGTTGGTTGTGGCCAAATGATAGTTTTCTTTCATTCGTTTAGGTTCCACGGTGTTTGTTGGCTATATGTTTTCCACTGTCAGAAGGATGAAAATACAAAGTACAACGCTTGGACGTGGGCAAAGACGTCACCGGTGAGTCCTTCCTGTTAAGGATCGGACAGTACAGCCAAGTGCGGGACGACGGACTTTATTGGAAGGGGATGAGGGGAACAGCCGGCGCTGGAGCGGCGATCGGGCTGGAGAGGACAAACGGTTCTGCGGGGGTTTCGAATAGTCAAGCGAGTCAAGTTTCTCCGGGACTGATGAGCGAAGCAGCATCAAGGGACAGACTGGCACTCGGTTCTGCGCTTGCGGCGCTGATATAGCGCTGTCCATGAATCCGTGGCAGGTGACGGTGATTCCACTGACAGGGGGGGCGTGGTCCCGTCGCAGGTGGCACCAGCACGTGACAGAACCCCCCCCACAAGGGACGGCTCCCGACGTCCCCAGGAACCGAAAACAACAAAACAACAAAAAAAAAAAAAAAAGGAAGGCAATACCCCGGGCGGCCAGGTGGAGGGGTCAGCACACCGCTGAAACGTCCGACATCTCGCCAGACGCAGGCTCGACGGGCGCGGGGGCAGAAGAACCCGGTACCGGTGGGCAAGACCTCCCCGGACCCTCACCCCTGGTCCCCTCGTCCCTCCTCGGGCGCCCGCGCCGAGGACCCGGTTGGTCCGGATGACAGCGATGGAACTCCGTGATGAGCGAACGGTCGAGTATCCAGCGGCTCGGAACCCAGGAGCGGTGCGCGTCGTCATAACCCTCCCAGTCCATGAGATATTGTAGGCCCCGACCACGCCGCCGCGATCGGAGCAGGGAGCGGACAGCGTAAGCCGGGCCCCCATCGACGAGCTGGGGCGGCGGCGGCGGAACGGGCGCCGGCGCCAACGCGCTCTCATGGATGGGCCGCACACGGGACACGTGGAACGTGGGATGAACCTTCATGGAGTCTGGAAGGAGCAGACGGACTGCGGCCGGGCCAATCACCTTCTGGATAGGGAACGGTCCAACAAAGCGGGGCGCCAGTTTGCGGGATCCCGCTCGCAGCGGCAAATCCCGCGTCGAGAGCCACACACGCTGCCCCACTCTGTACTCCGGAGCCGACGTCCGGTGCTTGTTCGCCTGGCGGGCGTAGCCTGAAACAGAGCGGAGAAGAGTGACCCGGCCCCTCGCCCAGGCACGATGACAACGGCGGACACAAGCCTGGGCCGACGGGCACGCCGCACCACGCTCCTGGTGGGCGAACAAGGGTTGCTGGTACCCGAAGACGCAGTGGAAAGGCGAAAGTCCCGTGGCCGAGGTGGGAAGGGAATTGTGAGCATACTCTACCCAGGAAAGCTGTTGAACCCACCCGCGCTGGTCCCCGGCGGCCATGCATCGGAGAGCCCTGCCCAGTTCCTGGTTCAGGCGCTCCGCTTGACCGTTGGACTGAGGGTGAAACCCCGAGGAGAGGCTGGCCGTGGCGTCGAGGAGTCGGCAGAACTCCATCCAGAAGGTGGACGCGAATTGAGGTCCTCGGTCTGACACGATGTCTTGTGGAAGACCGTGGTGACGAAACACCTCCCGCACCATGATGGACGCCGTCTGCTTCGCAGATGGGAGCTTAGGCAGAGGGATGAAATGCGTCATCTTGCTAAAACGGTCTACCACCGTGAGGACCACCGTGTTTCCCTCTGAGGGGGGGAGGCCTGTGACAAAGTCAATTGACAGGTGAGACCAGGGACGCTGGCGAACCGGCAAGGGTTGAAGCAGCCCGGCCGGAGGACGAGTAGACGTCTTTTAGCGGTTACAGATTGAGCAGGCTCTGACGTAATCGCTGGTGTCCACTTGCCAGGTGGGCCACCAGAAACGCTGTGCCACCACGTACCTCGTGCGTGCAGCGCCGGGATGACAGGCCAGGCGTGAGTCGTGCGCCCATTGCAGCACGGCCAATCGCAGGCCTTCAGGGACGAACAGGCGACCCTCCGGGCAGTTGCTGGGGCCGGGTTGATCGCGTGATGCGGTTTCCACTTGGCGTTCGATCTCCCATGTGAGAGCCGCCACCCGAACCGAGCTCGGGAGGATAGTGGGAGGCGGACCCTGTCCCTCCTCCCCACCAGGAAACAAACGCGACAGGGCGTCCGCCTTCGCGTTACGGGAACCCGGTCTGTAGGAAAGAGAGAACTCAAACCGGTCAAAGAACAGAGCCCACCGTGCTTGTCTCGCGTTCAGTCTCTTGGCCGCTCTCAGATACTCCAAGTTGCGGTGGTCGGTCCAGACAATGAACGGAGTGGTGGCGCCCTCCAGCCAATGTCGCCACTCCTCCAAAGCAAACTTGACGGCGAGCAGCTCACGATTACCGATGTCATACTTCCTTTCTGAGGCTGACAAACGGCGAGAAAAGAAGGCACACGGATGGAGACGATCGTCTTGGCGGCTACGTTGAGACAACACCGCCTCGACACCCACGTCCGAGGCGTCCACTTCGACCACGAACTGTCTGTCGGGATCGGGAACTCTGAGGATGGGAGCGGATGTGAACCTCCTCTTAAGCTCCTGAAATGCCTGTTCCCCCCGTTCTGTCCATTTGTATGGGGAGGCGGGGCTGGTAAGGGCGGTGAGTGGCGCGGCCACCGTGCTGTATCCACGGATAAAACGTCGCTAAAAGTTCGCGAAACCTAAGAATTGTTGCAGCCGCTTGCGTGTCTCGGGAACAGGCCATGACGTGACCGCCTCCACCTTCCCAGGGTCCATTTCGATGGATCCCTCACGCACCGCGTAGCTGAGGAATTTGACAGAGGAGGCGTGGAACTCGCACTTCTCTGCCTTCACGTAGAGCGAATTCTCTAGGAGGCGTCGCAGCACCGCCCAAACATGCTTGATGTGCTCAGGAAGCGAGCGGGAGAAGATGAGGATGTCGTCCAAATAAACGAACACAAATTTGTCCAGCATGTCTCGTAACACGTCGTTTATCAGGGACTGGAAAACTGCTGGGGCGTTGGTGAGCCCAAACGGAACCACCAAGTACTCGTAGTGTCCGCTCGGGGTGTTGAAAGCCGTCTTCCACTCGTCTCCCTCCCGGATGCGGATCAGGTGGTAGGCGTTGCGAAGATCCAGCTTTGTGAAGATGGTGGCACCCTGAAGGCTCTCAAAGGCGGAAGAAAGAAGAGGCAGAGGGTATCGGTTCTTTACGGTGATCTCGTTTATTCCCCGGTAGTTGATACACGGGCGGAGCGTGCCCTCCTTCTTCTTCACGAAGAAAAACCCCGCTCCCGCAGGTGAAGAGGACGGCCGTATGATACCGGCTGCCAGGGACTCCCGGATGTATTCCTCCATAGCCCGGCGCTCAGGAGCGGACAGGGAGTAGACGCGTCCCTTGGGAGGGAAGGTGCCGGGCAACAGGTCGATGGCGCAATCGTAGGACCGGTGTGGAGGAAGAGAAGCGGCCCTGGCTTTACTTAAAACCTCCTTGAGTTCGTGATAAACTGCTGGGACATTGGAGATGTCGGGACTGTACCTGGGCAGGGCTCTGCCGAGTGGGCTGGTGGCCGCCTTCAGGCACACTCGATGGCAGCGTTCGCTCCACTGCCGTACCACCCCCACCTCCCAGTCCAGCACCGGGTTGTGCTGCCGCAACCAAGGGTGCCCCAGGATGAGCTGCTGTCCTAGGAGGGAAAGAAGAAAAAAATGGATGGTCTCGTGGTGATTGCCGGAGAGCATTACCTTAACCGGTTCCGTCACGAAAGCCACCTCGCCAATCAGACGGCCATCAATGGCACGCGCGGGAATGGACGGGCTCAGCGGGAGGAAGCCGACACCCCACTGACGCGCCAGGCTAATGTCCATGATGTTCCCCTCCGCGCCGGAATCCACCAAGGCCGCCACGTTCTGGTCGCCCGCCGCAAGCTGGACACGTGCCTGTAGCGTGAGCGTGCTGGGACTGGGAGAGCCGGTGCTGGTCGAGCTCACGCGGATCCCCGACGCCGCGTGAGCTCCGGCCTTTTAACGGGCACCCCGCCACCCGATGGCCCCCCTCCCCACAGTAAAAACACAAGCCCAGCGAAAGGCGTCGACGGTGCTCCTCCGAGGGAACCCGAGCCCCTCCCAGATCCATGGGCTCGGCGGGTGGTGTGGTTGACGGGTCCCCAGCAGACGGAGGAATGTGGCCACGCGGATTCCGCGGGGACCTCCTCTCCCGATCGCGCCGCCGCGTCCGGATCCGCCGGTCTACTCGGGCCGCCAAGTCCATCGCGCCCTTCAGGGTTCGCAGGCGATCGTAAGACACCAGTTCGTCTTTCATATACTCGGCGAGGCCGTTTAGGAATGTGCTAACGAGCGCTGGCACGTTCCATCCGTTGCTGCCGGCCAACGTCTGGAACTTAAGGGCGTACTCCGCGACCGATCGGCTACCTTGACGCAGCGTCGCCAGTTCCTCGGCGGCGTCTTCGGCGGCGGATCCCAGGTCGAACAGGCAGAGCAATTCCTCTGCGAAGGCGTCGAAGGAATCGCATGCCGGGGCCATCCTTTCATACTCTGCCAAACCCCATAGCCGCGCCTCGCCCGTGAGGTGGGTTAGAACGAACCCGACCTTGGCTGATTCTGACGCAAACGTGATGGGCTGGAGGCTGAACATTATGCGACAGTTGGTCACAAACGCCCTCACGTGCTTGGGATCGCCGTTGAACTTCTCGATGTTGCCGAGGCGGGGCTCCGGGACGTCCACGAGCCTCCTGGCCTCGGCAGACGGGCGGTGCTGGGGTGCTGTGACAGCCGGGGACGCAGCCACCGACAGTCTCTGGAGGGCTTGGGCCATCTCCTGCTGCTGCAGCTGTTGTTGCTGACCAACCTCGATCAGGTTCCGGATGTCGGCGGACAGGCTGCTGATGGCGGTCTCGGCTCGCTCCAGTCGGCTCAATGCCGTCTCGTCGTTCGCTGACTGCATAGTGTTGGCCAGTCTGTACTGTTAAGGATCGGACAGTACAGCCAAGTGCGTGACGACGGACTTTATTGGAAGGGGATGATGGGAACAGCCGGCGCTGGAGCGGCGATCGGGCTGGAGAGGACAAACGGTTCTGCGGGGGTTTCGAATAGTCAAGCGAGTCAAGTTTCTCCGGGACTGATGAGCGAAGCAGCATCAAGGGACAGACTGGCACTCGGTTCTGCGCTTGCGGCGCTGATATAGCGCTGTCCATGAACCCGTGGCAGGTGACGGTGATTCCACTGACAGGGGGGGCGTGGTCCCGTCGCAGGTGGCACCAGCACGTGACACTTGCTTCCTATTTATTTACCTTCTAGGTGCTAGAGGCTAAGTGTTAGAGGCTAAGTGTTAGAGGCTAAGTGTTAAAGGCAACACAATCCGAACAACACAACACAATATGAACAACTCAACACAATACGAACAACACAATATGAACAACACAACACAATACGAACAACACAACACAATACGAACAACACAACACAATACGAACAACACAACACAATACGAACAGCCAACAAACACCGTGGAACCTAAAGGAAGGAAATTAAACATTAACATTTAGCCTCAACCAACATTCACAGATGTAACGCAACGCAAACTACACAAACGTAAATATTTTTAAACACAATGAGTTGTACTTACCGTGTACGCTCTAGACGGTCCACTTGCAAGCAGAAAATAAAGATATTTCTGTTGATAGTCGTCGTTTATGTATCCGTTGTCTCGCTCAAGGCCATTGCGCCCACAGATTTGAATTTTGGCGACAGTTCAGCCTATTGACGTCATTTCCGCGGTGTAATACTTGCATATCTGAAACGGCAAAGTTAAGAGTAGAGTTAAATAAAGTTTTTAATCAACGCAATCATTTACAACCGTTGACCAGTCGAAATAATCGCCGAAATTCGACGTTCCCCCCAAACGCCACACTCACTCGCTTTTCAGGGCAACAAAAGTACTTCTTTTTAAAAACGATGAGTTGTACTTACCGTGTACGCTCTGGACGGTCCAGTTGCAAGCAGAAAATAAAAATATTTCTCTCGTTAGTCGTAAGTTACCATCCGCTGTGTCTTTGTCAACATCGCCATTTTCCTACTTCCTGTTGCAAGCCACGCCCACGGATTTAAATTCTGGCGGAAGAGCCCGCCCATTGGCGTCGTTTTCGTGTATAGCAAATCCGATTGGTTGGGAAGGGGGCGCGGTTATGCAGCCGAGGGGTCCTGTGATCGGTGGGATGTAAAGTAGGCGTCGACGTCACGTCCGCGTCACGTGACCACGACGTGGCAGACGTCATATAGCAACCGCTGTTTTGTTTAGTAGACTTACAGTTGTTATGCATTGACATAATGGCGCACACTCCAAATGGATTTGAATAAATTAAATAATTCTTCTGCCCACTCCCTTTTAAACAAGTTAACTCTCCCCGCGGATTTGAATTCCGGTGGAAGTTTCGCCCATCGACGTCACGTCTGTCACGTGACCACAACGTGGCAGATGTCATATAGCAACCGCTGTTTTGTTTAGTAGATTTACAGTTGTTATGCATTGGCATAATGGTGTGCACTCAAAATAGATTTAAATAAATTAAATATTTCTTCTGCCCACTCCCTTTTAAACAAGTTAACTCTGCCCACGGATTCTAATTTCGGAGGAAGGTCCGTCCATTGATGTCTTGTCTGCGTCACTTGACCACGACGTAGCGACGTCATATAGTAACCGCTGTTTTGATCAGTAGACTTAGTTATTATGCGTTGACATAATAAAGGACATTTACACCTCCCATGTCGCCCGCAAGGCAACCTCGATTGCCAAAGATGTGAGTCACCCGGCTCACTCTTTGTTTGACCTTCTGCCCTCTGGGAAGAGGTACAGAAGCCTGCGCTCCCGCACCACCAGACTCGCCAACAGCTTCTTTCTCCAGGCTGTTAGGGCCCTGAACTCGCTACCCCCTTCTGCGTAGCGTGCGGCACTGTTGCGCTATTTTCGGGAATGTCTGCTGTACGCGCACTTGCTCCTTTTTTTTTCTGCTCCTCCTATTTATTTATTTATTTATTTATTTATTTATTTATTTATTTATTTATTTATTGTTGTGTTATTTATTCATTATTTATTCAGCACGCTTTTGTTATACTTGTTTACTTGTTTGTCTGTTGTGAGCCATGTCTTGTCACCGTGGGATAGGGGGGGAACGAAATTTCGGTTTCTTTGTGTGTCTTTGGCATGTGGAGAAATTGACAATAAAGCTGACTTTGACTTTGACTTTGACTTTAATGGCGCACTGGTTAGCATGTCCACCTCTTAAGCATGATGTTGCGGGTTCGACGCCTGATCAATGTTAGCCATGGAGTGAGCTGAAGTGCATGGCGCTGAAGATTTGAATCTTTGAAATGCGCTGAGGTCTGACATAACAGGCAGAATGGTTTGCCATCACGTTCAACAAAAAATATAAACTTTCCCACTCTGATAAAAACGTCCTGTGTTCATCTACATATTTCCGTTTTGCTGTGCATCTTTTCTCTGCCATTTCGAGAGCCCAATTGACACTAATAGTTTACTGGAATGTGTTTGCCCATCCTACTTTGTGGAATTTCACCACATGCGCTTTTGACCAAAATACCAAATTGAACTCAAGTGAAGCCAACACGCACAACCACCCCCCCCCACACACACACACACAAATGTTGCTATGAACATAAAAGGGCCGCATGAATCCAAGCAAAGAGCCGCATGCGGTTCAGGAATTGCGGCTTGGCCAAACCTGTACTATACAACTTTATTTGTATAAAATTTTCACAACAGCTGTCACACAAACAAAGCGGGAAAAAACGAAGACGTGCGTGTTCCGCCCACGCTGGATTTATTTGCACCTTTGAAAAGACACCGTATTGCCGCAGATGTGGCAAAGAGTACTTTTGGGCATCTGAGACGGAAGGATGTCCAAAGCATCATGTCACCTGCTCTGGTCGGCATGGTGGTGGGACGTTGAGGTCAACCGCTTTGGGGTTGCTTGAATCTTTGGTCGCAGGATGCCACACACTTGAAGACAGAAGCAGAAAAGCAGAGCTAAATGCAAAATGTACTCACCGGTGACTCCAATTTTTTTCCCCCCTGAAGAAATGGATGGACGGGTGGCCCCGGCTGGCCGGTGGGACTCTTGTTATTCTGACCCTTTTTAGTGCGCGTTTGGGGCAACAACCGTTTTTTGTGGCGCTCTCTTCTGGTTCAAGAGTGCCCTGCATGTGAATTTGCCTTTCCTGCCTTCTGATTGGATGAGCGCCGGTGTGACGCGGTGCCTCTGTCACCGTGGCGGGGGGTATACGTCGGCATCGGAGCGTCTGCCAACGTCTGAGACCGGCTGGCAGTTTATCGGAGGTGTCGAGTGCGGTGCCGCTGGAGCTCACTCACCAGCTGGTGTTAGGGCCACAGAATGAAGGCCAAGGAGAAGAATAGAAAGAGAAACAGAAACTTCTCCTCCAATTGTTTGATTTGTCTCTTCTGAGCTTCGATGAATTCTTTCAGCTCTTTGTTCCTCTAGGACGGACAAATGGAAAGTGGCCTTCAAAAGCCAGTAAGCGTGCAAGTAAGTGCCGGGCTGGCTTTGGGCCCTTACCTGTTGCGCGCTGTGCAGCAGATCCATTCTCTCTTGGAGGATGCAAGCGTCGCGCTCCCTCAACTCGCACATCAGGGCTCGCTTCCATTGGTCCACGGCGCTCCTAAGCTCTTCTCTCTGATCCGCCGTCAGCACGTCATTCACGCCAGCGTGGCTGGCTTTTTCGCCGTCCGTGGCGGGGCAGTCCCGCTGCGGTAGCGCCTCGTACAACATGGCCTCCAGCTCCAGGATCCTCTGGGCCGCAATCCTCGTCCATCAGTGGTCCGGCGGGAGATTTGAGGGCGACTTACCTTATGAGCCTGGTCCATGGAACGCTTCCTGAAGTCCAACTCTTCATCCAGGTAGCCCTTCTGCTTACAGAACATATCCTAGCACAGCTCAAGGTCAGAATTGTTGGGGCACATTGCCGGAGTTCCCCTTGGCTGATGTCGCGTGTCTGTCTACCTTCTCACTTTCAATGTCCAAGATCTACTGTTGAAGTGCTGACTTGGTCACTTTGATGTATTCTAACCACTGAGGAAAGGCTGCTGTCACATAAGCAGAATGCGAGAGCGTGCGTGGACGTGCGCGTTACCTTCTCGGCTAGGGTGAGAAGGGTCCTGGCGTGAATCATGACCACCTGCTCCTCGTTGGTGAGATTCTGCAAGAGCCCAAAGGCACAGCGTCAACTGTTAGGGTTTTCCAGGTTATCTTTATCGTAGGATTATGTTGGAATGTAAACTATAATGATTAAATCAATCTTGTCTTGCCCTCACAATGCAGAGTAAGATGAAGTGGTTGCTTCCTCTGCTTGATTGACCAGCTGCAGGGGAAGCAATCAAAGTTGTTCTGTTTCCCACAACAGTGTAAAACACCCCCTGCTCTGATCTTATCAGAGTCCGGGGGTACACCAAACCTGTCCACTCTCACCCCCACTCTGTTCCTCCTAATAAATATGCCCTTGCAGGAAGGAGACTTTTAGATTTCATTCCTGTAGCGAGTGATCTCTCCACCTGCAGGTGTCTAAAAGAACTTGCTTGTCTCCCGTGTGGTTCTTGCAAAATAAGTTGGAGTGAGCAAATCTCTAACGTTTTGGTGCCGAAACCCGGGATCCCTCATACCCATCATCTGGCTGACGGAGGACGACGCGCTGTACACCGTCGACGGGCCAGCGTCCATTAGCCGGACCTGGTAAAGAAAGACCTGGGAAGGAAATTCTTCGCTGGGCCAGCATCTTAGGTCTGCCTTCGTCTGACAGAGGTGGATTGACGGGACCCGGCAGTGCAACGAACCAGGGGACAAGTAAGTTAAAGGCCTGAAGTTGTGTGATTGTGTTGTTGTGAAACGCGTATAAAAAAAAAAAAAAAAAAAAAAACACAGGTGCACGTGAGATTCGGCTTTGGTTTGTCCGAGCTATGAGATACGGCTTTGGTTTGTCCGAGCTATGAGATACGGCTTTGGTTTGTCCGAGCTATAAGATTCGGCTTTGGTTTGTCCGAGCTATGAGATTCGGCTTTGGATTGTCCGAGCTATGAGATTCGGCTTTGGTTTGTCCGAGCTATGAGATTCGGCTTTGGTTTGTCCGAGCTATGAGATACGGCTTTGGTTTGTCCGAGCCATGAGAAAAATACAAAGCGCTGGAGTTTGTGTAATTGAGAGTGTGACTGGTAGGATAAATTGACTAAATAGCAGTTCTAGCATTGATCCACGGCAATAATACAGGCTAGTAATTTGTTGAAAGGTCAATTTAAACCTGCATTGAGGATCCTCAAAGAAATAAATAAGTAATAATAGTAATAATAATAATAATAATATTTTTTGAGACAAAGAGATTGTAAAACCTAAAATTACTAGAATTAAGATGGGAAATAAAAACGGTAAATCTCTACCTCTTGACGGAGATGAGAAGTACATGGCGAGTAGATTTCTTAATTGTATGCAATATATGCCGAAGTGGAAGAAAAAGTATGGAGTAGAAAGGAAGTTGAGAAATCAAGTGGTAAAGAAATGCAACTTGCTTCTAGAAGATAAATAAATAAAATAAGAATGTGCTGTCCTCGTGTGCATGGGAGGGACCAGCTCATGATCGACCACAGGAAATGGCCAGCCTGTGACGAATCATTGGTGCTGGGAACTACCTTTTGCGTGCGAGAGCTCTGCATGTGTGTGTGTATATGTTAAAATGATGAACATTGGCTAAAGTTTTAGTATAAAAAAAAAATTGCTAGACTGTGGTCTATCCAATTTGCACCGCAGAACAGAAATTATTTTGAAAGATAAAAATGAGAGGAAAAAGAGAGAAATCTGTTTGCAAGCAGAAACTAATCCACACTAGTGCATGTTAAGTGTCGAGCCCACATGAGAAATTCGAAGAAAATAAAAATGACAGAACATGCTTTCAGGAATTGGAAGAAGCTAAATTGTGAATTTAAGATTTTGCAATGCTACATTTAATAGGAATAATTGATTGGTTGTGTTATAAGATTATACAAAATTCTAAATGCAAGCTAAATCTGAGAGATTGAGTTCTTCAAATTTAAAAACAAAGAAAAAATTCAGATTAATTTGCCAATTGTTTGTTTTAGTTAATTTTTTTTTGAGTTGGTGGATTGTTCTACCAGGAAACCTGAGTTGAAAATGATATATGAATGTTGTGTGGTGAGCTTGGATGAATTGGGACCAATGTGATAGAAAGACTCCTTTTTGGAGACTGTGTGTGAGATGCAAATGAACATTGATGAATGATAGCCTGAATGAAAAGAAATTACAGGTTGAATGGTTGAAGCCGTTAGCGACTACTATGGAAAATTAGTAGAGCGACTTTGATGAAAGAGTGATTTTGAGCAGGTTGAATGTTAGAAAGAAACACGTAGCTTTTGGATTGATAATTAACTACAGAAAAAAAACTGGAGAACCAGTAACACATGTAGAAGATGTGTGAACTGGGAAATTGAGAAGCGTTTTGGACAGAAAGTCAAATTAAATGATGATGGAATCGTATGTAGTAAAGAACGCATTCTCCCAAAAAGATTGTCAAGGTGTGAGGTATGGGCGTTGCCAAGCCTCAAAAGGAGGGAGTTAGTAGGACAGATAGTGGAAGATAGTAATAATACAACACTTTATGACAATGAATTTTCGAATACATTTGGTGTTATACTGTGGTAATTTTTTTTATTCTGGTGTAGATAGGTTAGCAACACGAGAGATTTAGAGGTTCAAAAGAAAGACAGTCAAAAGAAAACATTTTTGATTTGGACAATTGCAGGCTAACAGGAACATAAGAACGATAAGAACTACGAGAGTTGCAAACAACAGATGAAGAGCAGTCCTTGGCAGATTATATGATCAGGACGCTCAAACTGTGTCAAAGACAAATTTACTGCCGCCTGATCTTTCCTCCTCACAGGTCGACAACCCCATCAATCCAGGAGACTGGGTCTACATCAAGGTCATCAAAAGAAAGAACTGGGCCAGCCCGCGGTGGGAGGGACCGTTCCAAGTTTTGCTTGCTACTCCCACGGCGGTGAAAATTTCTCAACGGCCCAGCTGGATTCACCACAGCCACTGCAAGTTGCAGAGAGTGCTGGACCCCTAATTCGGAGTGGTGGGGAAGGCTGACTACAAAGGGGCCCCATCGTTTAGGGTGAGGCGTCTCAATGTTGGTGAAGAATTCATCGATCCCCACTCCGCTAGGCGAGGGGATGTCCCGGTGTCTCTGCCATCCTAGTAGCAACGGGGCTCCATATGCCAGATGGATCCTCTGCTGCGTTGTGGTTGGAGCGTGCTATGGTCTATTGACTCATCTGAACAGACCAAATGACAATGTTGCCCGTGGTAAACGATGGTCACATGATGAGAACTTTGAAGACTGGTCATGGGACCCCAGAAACCCATACGAAACCAACACTTGGTACCGGTATGTCAGGTTCACTGTGAGAGCTCACACACGGGAGGCGTGCTATGTGTGTTCGAAACTCCCCCCTTCCTCCACGCAAGTTCGCTTGGAGGCCAGAGCAATGAATGTCACTGAAGCAAAATGTATGGCATCCATGGGAGGAGTTGGATATCAGCACCGTGCCGTCACAGTCAAAGATGCCGACCCTTACCGCCCTGGACTTGCTGACGGTGCCTGTGATCAGCTGTTCTGGACAAATCTCAATGTGACTGTTAAAGGACGGACAATACCACAAGTGGCCTACACAGAGAGACCAGCTGGAGTGAATTACACATGTTACATCCAAGGTAACAAGACCCACGTCTGCATTAACGACGACTGCTCTCCAGGAGGAAACTGGATGGGAGCTTTGGACATCACCGATGAGTGTCAAGATAAGAGAGCCATTTCAGGTGGTGAGGGCTCTCCAACCAACATGGCTACACCATCGAACGGAACATACTTCATACAGAAGGGCTGGTGGCTTTGTGGTCACAAGGTTTATCCGATGCTGCCCGCCAACTGGACAGGAGTGTGTGCACCAGTGTGGGTGACAGACCACACCTACAGGATACGACATCATCTGCTGACAGGAGCACACAACTCATCTGGACGTCGACGCAGAGCAGTTGCAATCTTTGACCCTCATGACCCTGTCTGGGGTGCGAACGTTCCAGGGGACCATAAACTGTGGTCTGCCGGAGACAAAGTTGTCCTTGCGCTCTTCCCTCAGATTGGGGTTGGGAAACTATCGCTCTTCATCGAGACACTGAACTATCGTTTTCAATCCTTTGTGAATCTCTCGCTGCAAGTCAACGATGGACAAAATAGAGAGATTCAGGCTATTAGACTGATGGTCTTGCAAAACAGGATGGTTCTGGACTTGTTGACGGCACCACAAGGTGGTGTGTGCCACATCATTGGGACTTCCTGTTGCACATACATACCTGGAGAAAATGACACCCACATAAACGACGCCATGAATTCGCTGAAGAACTTACAGCAGGCCATGTCTAAAGACAAGGTCCCACATCAGTTTGATTTCTTTTCATGGCTATTCTCTGGCAACTGGTGGCAACTGCTGTTGAAATTGCTGTCTCCTGTGCTTGTTGTGCTGGTGGTGTTGTGCTCGTTTACGACCTGCGTTATCCCATGTTTGAAGTCTGCTGTGTCGAAGTTTGTGTCCTCTACTGTAGCCCAAGTTCATATACAACTTCTTAGAGATGACGGATGTGATGACGATAATGACACGTGGATTGCGTAGATGCTGCTCTGTTGGGCATGTTTTACAGAAACTTGATGATTTAACCATCGAAAATGCTTCGCAAGTGATGGATACAATGATGTACTGTTTCTGTGTTTTTATTTTTATTTTTTATTGATAGCATTCTGGTCGCCTGTGGCACAGGGGCCGTTTAAGAATTTTCCTGCTAATAACATCTGGCCAGCAGGTTTTTCGCTTACACAATAAGTTTGATCTGGGGTATTGAGGTAATGCCTCATCTTCACTGGAAAGTGTTGCTATCATTGTTTGTTGTTTTTATTTTTACTATTCTTCTTTCTTCATTATACATATATATATATATATATATATGTTTTTTCTTACTTGTCTTTGTTGTTTGGGGTGACATAATCATATGATAAAACAGGAGGGAGATGTTAGGGTTTTCCAGGTTATCTTTATCGTAGGATTATGTTGGAATGTAAACTATAATGATTAAATCAATCTTGTCTTGCCCTCACAATGCAGAGTAAGATGAAGTGGTTGCTTCCTCTGCTTGATTGACCAGCTGCAGGGGAAGCAATCAAAGTTGTTCTGTTTCCCACAACAGTGTAAAACACCCCCTGCTCTGATCTTATCAGAGGCCGGGGGTACACCAAACCTGTCCACTCTCACCCCCACTCTGTTCCTCCTAATAAATATGCCCTTGCAGGAAGGAGACTTTTAGATTTCGTTCCTGTAGCGAGTGATCTCTCCACCTGCAGGTGTCTAAAAGAACTTGCTTGTCTCCCGTGTGGTTCTTGCAAAATAAGTTGGAGTGAGCAAATCTCTAACATCAACAAGCTTCTTTCAGCGCAAAGCCTTCCAAAAGTCACATTTGAGCCGCCGAGTCTCGTGGAGTGCGAACATAAGGAGTTCGGCATACACTTGCGGCGTTATCGCCCAGGATGTCCAGCTTCTTCATCAGATCACTGATGACGATGTCCGGGGGAAAGGCGCAAGGAGCAATGTAAAGTGTTCTGGGACCTCGGGTTAAGGTTAGGGTTGCGAGGGACGCCTTACGGTCCACTTGATGTCCGGGCCCCAACTGTCGATGGGCGACAGCTGCACTGCTATGTCCTTCGGAGGAGTGTGACAGACGACATAGTGCTCCGGATCCACAGGCTTGTAAGTGCCCGGAACAGAGTCTTGCACGGCCACAAAGCTGTACGTGACACCGTGGGCTGCGCGAACTGTGTTATGCAGCATAGTGTGGGGCATCTTAATGTACACTAGACTGTTTGCGGGCGCCGGGTCCACCACCAGTCCCGTTTCGGGTACCGTGATGGTGGGAGAACTGCCCGTTAGCTTCTTGCACAGCTCTGCGTGGGTGTACGGGCGCCCGGTATCTTCATTTCTCACATCGATGTTACGTTCTTTGCACATGGCGACCACTTGTCTCATAGACATCGTTCTCATGCACTCACGCATACTTGGAATACGTTGGACGCTGCTGCTGCTGCTGCTGCTGCTGCTGTTGCTGCTGCTGCTGCTGCTGCTGCTACTGCTGCTGCTGCTGCTGCTGCTGCTGGCCACCGCGGGCCGATGCGAGGCTGATGTAACGGTACTGGTCTGCGGTGAGCCCGAGAGTCTGGCCACTATGGCCGCTTTGTCAACGGCTCTGCCCCTGTCCATGATCACAATATCCGGATCGCTGCACATAAACTGGAGATGAGTAGTGTTGTATTTTACCAGGACGCGATCCACAGCCTCATCGTGGAGTGGGTGACTCATGGTGCAGTCGTTTTCATTAGGCTGAACTGTCTCTTGGAGCGTGCGTTCGGCCGGGTGAAACAACATCTCACACAACGCGTGCTTAGTCAGGGGCATGTCTCGCTCATTCAGGTAAGGGATGCCCTTTTCCGTGCACATGTTCTGCAATTGCCCAGAGCCCTATTACGGTTGCCCGACTGAACTAGATACCACCATGATCGAGACGCCCACACGTTACAAGAGCACCGTCATCGACGCCCCCAGTTGGCCCATTGAACCGACACGGGTTACAGTTAGGCAGTGTGACATATCCACATTGCGCATAGCGGCCATTGTGTGCATACATAGTGCAGCGGGCTCTGGGCTGCGAAGAGAATGCCAGCAGCTGGATGATATTCGAGTTGGGGAGGCAAAAATAACCAGAGGCTATAACCTTCCGGCCGATTTTGTCATCCACACCGTAGGCCCTGTGCTGAAACGCGGCAGTGTCCCAACCACGCAGCAAACCCGGCAACTGATGGGCTGCTACGTGCAGTCTTTGTACGAGGCCATGAACAACCACTTACGCACAATAGCGTTCCCGTCCATCTCTACAGGTGTGTACAACTATCCCATATGGGACGCTGTGCGAGTGGCCATGAACAGTGTGCGGGCCTTTGTAAGGCAACACCCACACGCGTTCGATTGGATCGCATTCTGCCCATACAGTGCGGCCGACCTGCAGGTGTACCAGGAGGTGTACGCGCAGTACTTTCCATAGTTGGCCTACACCAGAGCGCTCGGGTCGATCCTGTTGTTCTTGAGCACGTATGCCATGTGCTCGGGCTTGATGAGCATAGTGCCGCAGGCCTTGGTATGCTGACTCAGCAGCACTCCCACAATATGCAGGTACACACAAATGTGCTGCTGCTGGATGCGCACTCCAGACATCTTGTCCTTCATGAGCCTGATGATAGTGCCCGACTTAACGTAGTACATGGGTAGCTGGACCTCTGGCCACCCTGAGATGCCGATCACTTTGAGCAGCTTCTCGGTAACAGTTTTACTGTTGTTATAGTCGAGGCCCATGGTGATACGGGCGCACAGGTCCACAATGTACTGGTTCTTTATGTGGGCGATGACCTCTTGCAGCACACTGTTGGACAGTCTATACTCAGTGCCCATGGCACTGAGTAGTTGCTCTTTTACTGAGTTGCACGACAGTGTGGCCTCTTTGCGCAGTGGCTGCTCGGTGTCTGCCATTTTATTATATAACGCTCTGTTGCCTGAGCAGCTCTTTACGCACATACGCACCCTGCAGATGCGCAGCGTACACTTTGCTACACACGGCGCCATAGCCGGCCGTGACAAAGAGCTGATCACACGCATTTATGACGCTCTTCATGTAGTACAGGCGGTCCAACGGGTACACATCCTTGGTGTCGCTCCAGTGGTCATAGTCTAGGATCCTGCCGCCGAGGGGCGCTTCAGGCACCCCATGCTGGTGCCTGAGCACGACGTACTCGACGCGCGCCCCGCACACGACCGCGCGCCCCTGAAGCCTCATGCGCTCAGCGAGTTGGGCCTGGGCAGGCATCTGTTTGACAAGCTCCTCTCTGAGGGCGGCACGGTATGCATCCCCTGTGCCATAACGGCACCTCTGCTGCGCCACCTCCTGCGCCTTCTTGGGGTTGCGTATGCGGTACGAGCCCTGGTCATTGCACTCACCGCCTATGCCCTGTACGCTCTTGGTGAGCACAAAGTCATTGTCGGGCAGCGCCCCGGGCACCATGATGGTCGTCATCATGTCGCTGGCCGTGACGTGGGCCCGGGGGTCTTCTTGGAGGATGGCGGTCATGACGGCTGCATATATGTTACGGGCGCACATGGCACTGTCCCGCCTGGACAGCATGACGCCCTTGCTGCCTGTGCGGGTCGTGCCGTCCCTGGCCGCGGCTACATACACGTACCTCTTCTTTGTGAAGATGATGAACTTTGTATAGATGCACTGCTCGAACTCGAGACGCACGGGCTTATCGAAGAACGACGACACCGTGTCGCTGGCGTCGATGGCCAGGTCCCACAGCTCCTCGAGGGAGGCTGTACGTAGCACGAGTCCGTGTCACCGTAAACCATGGTGGCCCCCACCATGGTCCTGAGAAGCTCGGCGGCTCTCTCGATGAGCTTGCGCCCACAATACGTGACGGTCATAGCCCCGGCCATGAACGGTAGATATCCCCTCTGTGTGCCCATGGTGCCGTACACGGAGTTTGCGCTGATCTTGTACGCCAGCTGTCTCTTCTCCAACACCATGTACAGGTCCCTGTCCTTGATGTCCTTCATGCGACGGCGTATGGTCGCTCTGCTGTCCAACAGTCCCCTGAGCACCTTGGGCAGCACGCCCTCAAACTCTCGAGTGAACCTGTAGCTGAACGTGTTGCACTTTGTGCTGCCGGGCACCATGGCTGCGTACCGTACTTTGAGCTGTTGTATGCGATCCCTGAGACGGGCGCGCTCTTGCTTAGCTTTGGCCGGCAACGCTGCGAGCGAGCACTGCTGCGCCCCTATCTCCCGACCCAAAGCCTCCTTCTCGGCGTACCGCGGGGCATGCTCGCAGCCCTCGTGCTCCTCCCAGGCATACTCCTCGCCGCCGTGCTCTACTATGGTGGTGTAGCATATGTTTTTGCTGATGATGATGTTTGGATACAGGCTAGAGAAGTCTAGGGGTATGACGTTCTTGTACACACCCGGCACGGGCTCGTAGACGTAGGCCCCCGTGTACGAGCCGACCGCTTCGGCTTCGTTGCCGTCGGGTATGACGTATACCTTGTCTGTCACCGAGCGCGGCGTACAGTGCTTGTATATCTGAGAGTACACGCGCACCTGTTGACCCTGGGTGAATAATTGCATGATGGACGTGTTGCACACCGAGGCCATCTCACATAGGGCCAGCCACGTATTGAAGTAGCAGGCGAGCTGGTGGCACAGCAACGTGTCTTTGACACAGTACCTACCAACCGTGGCCATGTTGCCCGTGACGTACGCGTTGAAGATGTCTTTGGGCTTGACAGGGTCCTTGCCCGTCTTAAGAAAGTGGTTGGCCACAAAGTTGAGACTATACGAGTCGAGCTTATGATCCATGGTCACTATGGGCAACAGGTCTATGGTGAGCACACCTTCCCACTGTATGTAGGCTATCCTCGCATGCCCCATACCCACGGTCTTTTCCAGGGCCAGTCTGGTGGGATCCCAGCCCACACGCCTAAGTGTGCCCAGGGCCGACAGCCGGCTGTACCTCTTGATCATGTAGGGTATATCGAAGCCCATTATGTTGTAGCCGCACACTGCAACCACCTGGTGATCCTTGAGGTACGCAACAAACGCCTGCAGGAGGTCGGCCTCCGTGTCATACTGGTACACTGTGCTGTCATAGTTGTTACCCCTGAGCGAGAGCAGGTCGGTCTTGAGTACCTGACTACCCTTGCATAGCACCATACCTATCTGAAAGACCACCTCGTCGTCCTTGTCACTGGGGAACACATTGGCAAACTCTGACTTGACCTCTATGTCAAAGTAGCAAATGGTGGGCGGCGGCACGCCCTCTATGTGGGGGGCGGCCTCAATGTCCGTGTTAGAAAAATTGTATATATATGTTATCATGCGTTCTCTAATGAGTACTTATTCACAATATTACTGTTCAGTATGCTTGCTGCTTTGCCTTGCTTATTCTTATCTTGTACAATAGAACAGAAGGATTACGGCTGGGTCAGGGGCGAGATGACGGTTGTGTCAAACAAGATGCTGCTGACAGCTCAGCGTCCACCAGAACAGATCGTGAAAACAACACGTCAAACAATGCGTCATGAACCTTCTGATCTTCCTTAAAGAACGTCACTTTCTCTTTTTATCTCTCGGAATATCGCTTAAACTGTTTTGCTGATATAGCCATATCTGCACGCAACACTTTGTGCGTTACTTTTTGTTTCTTTTCTTACGAGACGAAGCCACAATCTCTTCCCCCCCCCCTTAAGGGCTAATCGTCTCACACTGTGGGTAGGGCATTCCAAATAAAAAGAGCGAGGAGTGTAAAACAGATTTTTAGTGTAGTCGGATTGCTGTAAGTCTAAATGCACTCCTCGCGAGAAAAGACTCAATATTCTGCCTCACTGGTTTTGTCTGCTGATCCTTTTGCTGATTTTGAACCTAACAGTCCGACTGCCAGTTTGCCACAAGATACTCGTGGTCGACCATGGTCTTTGTTCTGGCTACGGCGCACCGCTGCTGTACGGCCACCCACCCCACTGAGGGTAGGCCTGCGCGTGCAGTTAACTCTAGGGTCTTACTCACCTTTGTTTCGTGCAACTTAAATGTGTGTGCCTCTACGTGCTCTTGTATGGCACGCAGTGCCATGTATCCAGACACCCGCGCCCCAAAGAAAGTGCCTTTACCCTTACCGCCATGCAGGTTGCAGGCCAGCGGTGTTTCGTACACTTTGAACCCGTGGTCGATAAACAGCTTTTTGACTTCGACAGGCTCGCCCAGACACTCTACGTACACCACCTGCCTGAAATTGGGTATCCTAACGCACGCTACCTTAGATGTACGCGTTAGGCCGTACCCTCTAATCTCATAATTTGAATACAGCCACTGGTAAATGTATACTGTGTCCATTGTGCATGCTTAAGTATCTGATGCACTTTGTGCTGTTTCACAAATACAATTTTTTTATATATAAAATGCCTCAGCCAAATGTCTTCAGGTGCACTGCCAGCCCACGGTCCCTGCGCCGGATAGCCAGCCCCAAGAGACGCATGTCCCCCCGCAGGAGAAAGTCCCCCGCCACACGACGCTCTCCTGCTAGACGCCGCTCCCCCAGTAGACGCCGATCATCCCCCAGACGGCGCTCTTCCACCGGACGCCGTTAAATAACAACATTCTTGAGGCGCACATCCCTCAGCAGTTTGAGGTGGTCGCGGTATAGGGTTACCTCATGGTGCCGTTGAAAGGGGCTCTTCCCGAGCCGTGTGGCACACTCGTGCCTTTCTCGGTTGACGGAGAGCAGCATGGCGACCACACTGACAGCCACTAGCAACCTGACAAACACGGGCGACCCGCTGGCTATGAGTGCGGCAGCTACGATGGTGTAGATAAACACAAATGTCATTTTTTCCTAAAACATACCTTAAAAAATGCCTACCAGTAAACCCCATTCGTACTACACTCTACACAAGCTCAAGGGTGCCGCTAACGTGGCAGACTACCACGACGGCCAAGACCACTGTCAGGACTGCAGCCACCATAACATGGGCCCAGCCTCCTCAGGCACCTGCATTCCTTCCAGTACCTGTAGTGTGTGTCCCTGCTCCGGAGGAGAAAGTAGCGACCGTGCACCCTAATTATGGGCTCCACGCCTGGGATGGCCGCGAGGCGTATACGACCATCTCTCTTGAGCCTGCGGACGTACCGGCACCTGTTGAAGTCCTCAGCGTACAGTTCGTAATTAACTCTAAGCATGTGCTCATCCAAGACCCGGTCTATCTTGGCCTTGTCGTCATCGTCAGCATACTTGGCCGTGGCGTCACACGTGCGTACGAACCTCTTGATGCGTGCGGACACCGACCCAGCCGTACTGTTGTCAAACACCAGGTCACACAGCTGTTCCTGGGCATAGTCTAGCCTCGGGGCCATATATTCCTCGAGGGTAGTTTCGTGCATTTTGAGGGCCTGGTCCTCCGACAGCTTCGACACTCTAGCCCAGCCGTGAGGAGGGGGTGGCTGGGCCTCAGGTCCCGAAAGCATGGCAATGGCCACGTCCACCAGGCGTGTGCCCTTGCTCGGGTCTCTATTCAGACCCAGCATACCTACAATCTTGTCGATGTACACAGACTGCTGACTCGTGGCCATGGGCAGTCCATCCAGGGTCTTAGCGTTGGTGTAGTACTTCACCTGTTCCTCCACCTCCTGCAGCTTCTTCCGCTGCTCCAGTGTGAACATTTTCTTTAATCATCATCCCACTCGATATCATCCCCCATCACCGGTACGGGCATGTGGTTAAACTGCGCCGCGGTCTTGGTCCGTTGAGAAACATATGTGGCCAGGTCCCCGCACGTGGACCCCATGAGCCTGGGTGCGTATTGCATGTATGTTCTGACTGTCACGTGGCCGGTGATCCCATCCCATGATGCATGCATGACCTCTGGTTGTCCCTCATTAGACGTTCTGTACATGTCAAGTCCCTTCTGGTGTGCCACGACAAGGAATGACAGGTTCCAGTTGACCAACCTATCTTTGACGTGTTGCATGCTATTCCCCGGTAATACGATGTACTCAAACATAGTGTTTTCAGAGGGTGGCATGGAACCGTACTCGGGCATGGACATGATCGACACGAGCTGTATGATCTTATCGATGTACTCCACAGTGTGCAGGGCGCCCGCACCCGCTATCTTCATGTCCACCATCTCCTTAAAGTGTTGTACTTGGAAGTAGGACATGCCCACTACAAGCAGCACCATTGAGTGTTGTGTCTCGAGGCTGTTATAGGCCATGTGTATGACGAGCTTGTGGTGGTTATAGTTGAGATACGCAGGGCACAGGCCCACTTGGCCGACGTTGCCACAGTTGACAAAGCCCATTTGAGCCATGTATGGTCTAGCCAAGTCTCTGGGGATCGTGAGCCTGGAGCCATATATATGTCCTGCTGTATAGAGGCAGGCCGCCATATAAGTGCTGAACTCGGAGCTCCCCACGTCCACAACCTTTACACAACCATGCGTCACTTTAACCGTTAGGAACACCGAATTATCGCGGTCGTGCATAAATGTCACCAGGTTGTTTTCGCGGCCCACTACCAACACAGTCCCAATTTCCAATATACTGTATATTTTAATGTAAAATGGAGGCATACTTTAAGCGCACCGATCCCCACCCTCCGAAGGCCGTGTTTGACAGGTTGACCGAGCGCTACGGCCGGGTGTTTACAGCCGCTACCATCGAGAATGCCTACGTGCTCACGGGCTCCGAGAACATCGCCTGTGCATACCTAAATCGAGGCCAAGTCTCAGATGGCACTACGGCGTGACACCGACCACAGGATGCCAGACAGCACTTCCGTGGCCAGGTCTATACCGAGTGTCATCACCACGGCCCTGAAGGCCAAGGGGCACACCATTTAGCGGTGTCTCCTGCTCCTGTGTATGTAGGCACAGCGCATCAGCATGTCATCCACCATCCTGTCCACGGTGCCGTTGGTCCTCTCGATGTTGTCCAATATGGCCCTGATGGAGCCTCCGGTAACCCCACGCACAGCCAGGACCGTGGCCCAGTCTACCAATGGCTCAACGCGCTGTTCTCCTGTGCCTATGTCCACCACACGCACAGTACCTTCGGAGGACTGCGGGGGCTGACACTCCATTTGGGCCGCCACCAGCAGTAGCGCATCAGCGGGACACTTCCAAGCAGTGCTCTTGTAGACGTGTCTAACCAGTACACGGCTGTTGTGTGAATTGACACGGTGTGTAATATGCGCCGTTATCCTGGCCAGAACTAGGATGCTCTCAGCGCACGGGCACGCCACAAGATTCGCACAGGCCACCCGCAGTCTCTCCAGACTATAGCCAAAGTGCTCGATAACGGTACACCAGGCCGCACGGACGTCGCCCGCCAATGGCTGTGGGCCTATGGACACTACCGAGCGCATGATGAACAGCATGGCGAGCATGGTGTCGGTGTCACAGACATTGCTTGTGGGCAATATCTCGGTTAGCAAATGGCACAGACTCCTGAGATTCCTGTGATGAGGTCTGCTGTCCTTGGTGGTGGGGATACTGTTTATTAACGGTTGATAGTCGACCACTCCGCTGCGGGATTGCATCTGGCGCAACACGTAATCCAGGCCCATGAGAAATACCGCCACGTCGTAGCGCCGGTCAGGGCGGTGGGTAGTGGACGATATGCCGATCTCCGTGAAGTAGTCTGCGCCCAGGTACCGCCGGTCGTGGGAGGGCATACGCGACAACCCAAAGTCTATGATCACAGGTTCCAGGCCATGGGTGGGGGTGGACGCCAGCACATCAGGGCCGCTCACGTACACCACAAAGTCATGGGACGTGCGCCTGATAAGGATGTTAGCCACATGTAGATCATTGTGCCCTATGCCGTGCGCATCCATCGCACACATGCATCCTAGCGTCTGGAGTATCATGGCGCTTATGTGATCATTGGGTACATCTTCGCATGTGACGTACTTGAACATACTGTGGTACTGCGTGTTTGGTGGGTAAATGTTAGAGATTTGCTCACTCCAACTTATTTTGCAAGAACCACACGGGAGACAAGTAAGTCCTTTTGGACACCTGCAGGTGGAGAGTCCATTCGTCGCTGTGCGTGCAGCGATGATCGAAATGGAGGTCTGAAAAGTCTCCTTCCTGCAAGGGCATATTTATTAGGAGGAACAGAGTGGGGGTGAGAGTGGACAGGTTTGGTGAACTCCCGGCCTCTGGTAAGATCAGAGCAGGGGGTGTTTTACGATGTTGTGGGAAACAGAACAACTTTGATTGCTTCCTCTGCAGCTGGTCACTCAAGCAGAGGAAGCAACCACTTTACTACGTTGTGAGAGCAAGACAAGATTGGTTAATCATTATAGTCTACATTCCAACATAATCCTACGATAAAGATAACCTGGAAAACCCTAACATCTCCCTCCTGTTTTATCATATGATTATGTCACCCCAAACAACAAAGACAAGCAAGAAAAAAACATATATATATGTATAATGAAGAAAGAAGAATAGTAAAAATAAAAACAACAAACAATGATAGCAACACTTTCCAGTGAAGATGAGGCATTACCTCAACACCCCAGATCAAACTTATTGTGTAGGCGAAAAACCTGCTGGCCAGATGTTATTAGCAGGAAAATTCTTACATGGCCCCGTTGCCACAGGCGACCAGAATGCTATCAATAAAAAATAAAAAGAAAAACACAGAAACAGTACATCATTGTATCCATCACTTGTGAAGCATTTTTGATGGTCAAATCAACAAGTTTCCGTAATACATGCTCAACAGAACAGCATCTATGCAATCCACGTCTCATTATCATTATCACATCTGTCACGTCTAAGAAGTTGTATATCCATCCATCCATCCATCTTCTTCCGCTTATCCGGGGTCGGGTCGCGGGGGCAGCAGCTTTAGGAGGGACTCCCAGACTTCCCTCTCCCCAGCCACTTCATCCAGCTCATCCCGGGGGATCCCAAGGCGTTCCCAGGCCAGCTGAGAGACATAGTCTCTCCAGCGCGTCCTGGGTCGTCCCCGGGGTCTCCTACCGGTGGGACATGCCCGGAACACCTCCCCAGGGAGGCGTCCAGGAGGCATCCTGATAAGATGCCCGAGCCACCTCATCTGGCTCCTCTCAACGTGGAGGAGTAGCGACTCTACTCCGAGTCTCTCTCGGATGACCGAGCTTCTCACCCTATCTCTAAGGGAGAGCCCGGACATCCTGCGGAGAAAACTCATTTCGGCCGCTTGTATCCGAGATCTCGTTCTTTCGGTCACGACCCATAGCTCGTGACCATAGGTGAGGGTAGGAGCGTAAATCGACCGGTAAATTGAGAGCTTTGCCTTTTGGCTCAGCTCTCTCTTCACCACAACGGACCGGTACAGGGTCCGCATTACTGCCGACGCTGCACCGATCCGCCTGTCGATCTCACGCTCCATCCTCCCCTCACTCGTGAACAAGACTCCAAGATACTTGAACTCCTCCACTTGGGGCAGGATCTCATCCCCGATCCGGAGAGGGCATTCCACCCTTTTCCGATCGAGGACCATGGACTCGGATTTGGAGGTGCTGACCCTCATCCCGACCGCTTCACACTCGGCTGCGAACCGTTCCAGCAAGAGCTGGAGATCACGGCCTGAAGAAGCCAACAGCACCACGTCATCTGCAAAAAGCAGAGACGCGATGCTGAGGTCCCCAAACCGGACCCCCTCAATGCCTCGGCTGCGCCTAGAAATTCTGTCCATAAAAATTATGAACAGAATCGGTGACAAAGGGCAGCCTTGGCGGAGTCCAACCCTCACTGGGAACGAATCCGACTTACTGCCGGAAATGCGGACCAGACTCTGGCATCGGTGATACAGGGACCGAACCGCCCTTATCAGTTGGCTCGGCACCCCGTACTCCCGAAGCACCCTCCACAGAACCTCCCGAGGGACACGGTCGAACGCCTTCTCCAAGTCCACAAAACACATGTGGACTGGTTGGGCGAACTCCCATGCACCCTCGAGGATCCTGCCGAGGGTGTAGAGCTGGTCCACTGTTCCACGGCCAGGACGAAAGCCACACTGCTCCTCCTGAATCCGAGGTTCGACCTCCCGACGGACCCTCCTCTCCAGCACCCCTGAATAGACCTTACCAGGGAGGCTGAGGAGTGTGATTCCCCTGTAATTGGAACACACCCTCCGGTCCCCCTTCTTAAAGAGGGGAACCACCACCACAGTCTGCCAATCCAGAGGCACTGTCCCCGATGTCCACGCAACGTTGTAGAGGCGTGTCAGCCATGACAGCCCCACAACATCCAGAGCCTTTAAGAACTCTGAGCGGATCTCATCCACCCCCGGGGCCTTGCCACCGAGGAGTTTTTTAACTACCTCAGTGACTTCGACCCCAGAGATTGGAGAATCCGCCTCAGAGTCTCCAGGCCCTGCTTCCTCAATGGAAGGCGTGTAGGTGGAATTGAGGAGGTCTTCGAAGTATTCTTCCCACCGACTCACGACGTCCCGAGTCGAGGTCAGCAGCACGCCATCCCCACTGTAAACAGTGTTGACGTTGCACTGCTTCCCCCTCCTGAGACGCCGGATGGTGGACCAGAATTTCCTCGAAGCCGTCCGAAAGTCATTCTCTATGGCCTCACCGAACTCCTCCCACGCCCGGGTTTTTGCCTCAGCAACCGCCGAAGCCGCGTTCCGCTTGGCCATCCGGTACCTGTCAGCTGCCTCCGGAGTCCCGCAGGCCAAAACGGCCCGATAGGACTCCTTCTTCAGCTTGACGGCATCCCTTACCGCCGGTGTCCACCAGCGGGTTCGGGGGTTGCCGCCACGACAGGCACCGACGACCTTACGGCCACAGCTCCGGTCGGCTGTGGCCGTCGAAGTTGTATATGTGCTCGCGTTTTCGTCAGCTGATGATGTTCTAGTCTGTAGGTGAGGTCTGTCACGCACACTGGCGCACACACTCGTGTCCAGTTGGCAGGCAGCATCGGACAACTCTCGTGACCACAAAACCATGATCCGTACTGAACAGGCACGTGCACTCATAGGATGCAGGTGAGGCAGTGCCTCTGAACTTCTGGATGAAGTAGGTCCCGTCCGATGGTGCAGCCATGTTGGCAGTAGAGCCCTTACACCTTGAAAACGGCTCTCTCATCCTGGCACACAGCGGTGATGTCCAAAGCTCCCATCCAGTTTCCTCCTGGAGAGCAGTCGTCGTTAATGCATTTGTGGGTCCTGCAACCTTGGGTGCAACATGTGTAGTCAGCAAGACTTGGAATGGTCCCTCCCGTCGTGGCTGGCCTAGTTCCTTCCGTTGATGACCTCGATGTAGACCCAGTCTCCTGGATTGATGGGGTTGTCGACCTGTGAGGAGGAAAGATCAAGCGGCAGTAAATTTGTCTTTGACACAGTTTGAGCGTCCTGATCATATAATCTGCCAAGGACTGCTCTTCATCTGTTGTTTGCAACTCTCGTAGTCAATTGTAGTGCCCATTTAACTGGCAAATAGGAATGTTTGCGGGAAGAGTTTGAACACTTCCTAATGATTCCCTTTAATCAAAAACTATTTATGACAGGGGCGTTCCCATTTATTGCCTCCTGGTTTAAAAGAGATTGTCTTACCCATGCCTTCTTTCTCCTCACACGCTCGCACCCACACAGGGTGTGAACACACACACACACACACACACACACACACACACACACACACACACACGCACCCACGCAGACAAAGAGATTCTAATCCATCTCTCATGTAGCTTCTCTTGATAGAATCTCCTATTGGTAACTGTATAGACGTTTTAGCATATAATCCCATACTCTGCTCTCTCACTTCTACTTTTCCATGTCGGTGCAGTCGTAGGTGGCCCCTATTGCAGTCATTGTCTTGTTAACTGTTGCCTTGTGACTCCTATGCATGATTGTGTGAATGTCAAAAATTGAACGTACCTAACTTTCTGACCATCCAACCTCCACTGTGGTATAAAAACCCTTACTATTGTATTGAGTAGGTACATTGAGCAACCTAGCTTCCTCCTGACTGCCAAATGTCCTGTTCTAAAATTTATATAACTCGACCTCTACGTCTTAAGCTTGATGAGCCAAAATATAAGATCTTGCTCTTGTTTCCTACCGTTTTAGCCTATTTGTTTTATCCAAATCCGTTCAATCTCTGATTATAATGCTTTTCTCTGTAGCCCTACGTATTTTTCAAATTTGTATTCATTTATTTATCAAATCTCCTCAGTTCTGTCAAACTCAGTGCACAATGAACCTCCCTTCCACTTTGAACCAAGCTTCACCAAATTTGGGAACGCCGTAGCAAGGAGTGCGATTTGGTCGTCGGACACTCCAAGTCCATTTCTTTTTGCCGCACTTCACCCTCTCACGTTGGTGTTCTTTCGTTGTTGCTTCAGAGCGACCCCATCCATCACTCTTGAATGAGTCCATTGTTCAAATGAGTCAATTTTCATCATTGTGAGTTCCTCCGCTTTTCACTGTCTTTTCCGTCCCCGAGGATGTTGTATTTCCTCCGGAGTGTACTTGTCCTCCTCCAAGCACAACAGCAGTCTTTTCTTGTCCTTCGCCAAAGGTCAAAGGTGCTTCAGAGCCAGACACCATTTTGTAGTTGTTCACGGCTGCAGGCGAAGACTCGGATTGGGTTTCAGGGGCCCTGACACTGAGAATGACAGGCTGGGACGTCAAACTTGTAAGACTATCTCCAAATGTAGCTGCTTCCATCAATTTGCTGGTAACATTTATTTACCAAACTTCAAATTCTCCTAATAACAGCGGTCTCGTTTTTATATCGTAAATCCTGCAACTCATCCTATTTTTGAGCTACATTTTATCTATAGTTCCAATTTAATCGGACAGTATGTTGTCTTCAGTATCATTATTGAAAATCAACTCATCGAGGTCTGCTTTCCACATCAAGCCCTGATCTGTATGTCTTGACCTCTCACGTGTTATTGTCATGCTTGCTCAAAAATGTGACTTAGAGTATGGTGCTGTGAATTCTCAATCTCCCTAATGAAATTGTATCCCACCTCGTAGTTCTTATCGTTCTCATGTTCCTGTTAGCCTGCAATTGTCCAAATCAAAAATGTTTTCTTTTAACTGTCTTTCTTTTGAACCTCTAAATCTCTCGTGTTGCTAACCTATCTACACCAGAACAAAAAATTTACCACAATATAACACCAAATGTATTCGAAAATTCATTGTCATAAAGTGTTGTATTATTACTATCTTCCACTATCTGTCCTACTCACTCCCCCCCTTATGAGGCTTGGCAACGCCCATGCCTCACACCTTGACAAACTTTTTGGGAGAATGCGTTCTTTACTACATACGATTCCATCATCATTTAATTTGACTTTCTTTCCAAAACGCTTCTCAATTTCTCAGTTCACACATCTTCTACATGTGTTACTGGTTCTCCAGTTTTTTTCTCCAGTTAATTATCAATCCAAAAGCTACGTGTTTCTTTCTAACATTCAACCTGCTCAAAATCATTCTTTCATCAAAGTCGCTCTACTAATTTTCCATAGTAGTCGCCAACGACTTCAACCATTCAACCTGTAATTTCTTTTCATTCAGGCTATCATTCATCAATGTTCATTTGCATCTCACACGCAGTCTCCAAAAAGGAGTCTTTCTATCACATTGGTCCCAATTCATCCAAGCTCACCACACAACATTCATATATCATTTTCAACTCAGGTTTCCTGGTAGAATAATCCACCAATTCAAAAAAACTTAACTAAAACAAACAATTGGCAAATTAATCTGAATTTTTTCTTTGTTTTTACATTTGAAGAACTCAATCTCTCAGATTTAGCTTGCATTTAGAATTTTGTATAATCTTATAACACAACCAATCAATTATTCCTATTAAATGTAGCATTGCAAAATCTTAAATTCACAATTTAGCTTCTCCCAATTCCTGAAAGCATGTTCTGTTGTTTTGTTAACTCCGAATTTCTCATGAGGGCTTGACACTAACATGCACTAGTGTGGATTAGTTTCTGCTTGCAAACAGATTTCTCTCTTTTTCCTCTCATTTTTATCTTTCAAAATCATTTCTGTTCTGCGGTGCAAATTGGATAGACCACAGTCTAGCAAATTTTTTTTTTACTAAAACTTTAGCCAATGTTCATCATTTTAACATATACGCACACACATGCACAGCTCTCGCGTGCGGAAGGTATGTCTCAGCAACAATGATTCGTCACAGGCTGGCCATTTCCAGTGGTCGATCATGAGCTGGTCCCTCCCATGCACACGAGGACAGCACATTCTAATTTTATTTATTCATCTTCTAGAAGCAAGTTGCATTTCTTTACCACTTGATTTGCATATTTTAACTTCAGTGTAACACAATTTGATCCCTATTCATTTGTAATTGGGCCTATAAACAGCATTGTCATACTTCTTGTGTGGACAGGGGCTCTAACAATCTAAAACGATTTGCGATAACCTGACAATGACATGTTTTGCTGTCATATGGGAGAGGTTTCAGATCTTTTAAATTTCGATACATGATTTGCATAGGACCGGAAACTCCTCTTGCCCCTTGCTTGAGCCGCGGCTTGAGCTGCGGCCTTGCACCTGCTCACAGGGGCCTTATTGTCTCCTGGTCTGACAAACACTTGTGACCGCATCAGTTTTCATCTTTCTAGCTTTTGTCTCTTGAATTCGTTCTCATCTCTTTGTGAAGATTTCAACCACACTCTAGCACTTCTACCACTTCAGCATGTATTACATACAATTAAGAAATCTACTTGCCATGAACTTCTCGTTTTAAAGAAGAGCAGAGCAAGAGATTTACCGTTCTTATTTCCCATCTTAATTTTAGTAGCTTAAGGTTTTACAATTTTTTTTTCAATTTTTTTTCTTTGAGGATCCTCAATGCAGGTTTAAATTGACCTTTCGACAGATTACTAGCCTGTTTTATTGCCGTGGATCAACGCTAGAACTGCTTCTTAGTCAATTTATCCTACCAGTCACACACTCAATCACACAAGTTATCCCTGCCTACGCGAAGTCCTCCTTTTAAAAAAAAGGAGCTGCTTCATCCAGTGAGGGTACTCTACAACACCCCCCACCTTCCCTGGGAACTAAAGACAAAAGTCCTTGTCCCCAGCCCTGCCAACGGCGAAGTCCTCCTTTTTTTAAAAAAAGGAGCTGCTTCATCCAGTGAGGGGACTCTACAACACCCCTCACCTTCCCTGGGAACTAAAGACAAAAGTCCTTGTCCCCAGCCCTGCCAACGCGAGGTTGTACTCCCTAGAACAGTGGTCGTCAAATAATGATTCACGGAGGTACTGACATTTTAAAACAGTTTGAGACCCACTGCTCCAAAAGAGACACCTCATCCAGAGGAGGACTCTACAACACCCCCTCCTTCCACAAAACTTATTCCTGTGCACTTCTTCCTTTTTACGCGTTTCACAAGCAACAACACAATCACACAACTTCAGGCCTTTAACTTACTTGTCCCCTGGTTCGTTGCACTGCCGGGTCCCGTCAATCCACCTCTGTCAGACGAAGGCAGACCTAAGATGCTGGCCCAGCGAAGAATTCTCTTCCCAGGACTTTCTCCTCCAGGTCCTCTTAATGGACGCTGGCTTGTCGACAATGCAGCACGTCCTCCTTCGCCGGTCAGATGGTGGGTATGAGGTTCCCGGGTTTCGGCACCAAAATGTTAGAGATTTGCTCACTCCAACTTATTTTGCAAGAACCACACGGGAGACAAGTAAGTCCTTTTGGACACCTGCAGGTGGAGAGTCCATTCGTCGCTGTGCGTGCAGCGATGATCGAAATGGAGGTCTGAAAAGTCTCCTTCCTGCAAGGGCATATTTATTAGGAGGAACAGAGTGGGGGTGAGAGTGGACAGGTTTGGTGAACCCCCGGCCTCTGGTAAGATCAGAGCAGGGGGTGTTTTACGATGTTGTGGGAAACAGAACAACTTTGATTGCTTCCTCTGCAGCTGGTCACTCAAGCAGAGGAAGCAATCACTTTACTTTACTACGTTGTGAGAGCAAGACAAGATTGGTTAATCATTATAGTCTACATTCCAACATAATCCTATGATAAAGATAACCTGGAAAACCCTAACAGTCAATGTAGTCAAACAAGATGCCCTCCTTACCTATCCCCACGCCGAGTTCGGTCACGTCAGGCACGTATGTGCTGCCCGGGCAGCACCAGGGCATCTTGCTGTGAGCCAGTTCGCCCACCCGATGTTCATGCCGGCCCTCGTTGCCCAGGGCACTGCGTACGTACTGCTGGTTCTCGGAATCCCAGTTGACAAGTACCTTGAGTACTTTCTTTACGCCCGCAACATGCACTACGCCCACCACCGAGCTGGTGCCCTGGGATGCTAGTTGGGAGAACATTTTCCTTACGCCGGGTGTCGGTACAGGCAGTAGGGATTATGACAGGTATTCCAGAAGTAGCAGGACCTGTCTCGACACCATGCAAAGTAGTTTTGTATAATGCGTCTGCGATGGTCTGGGTCCCTGGGCCACTGAGAGCTGGGCACCACGTGTGCAAACGGTACTCGGCACACGGGACAGTGCCGCTCACTGCCCACCTTCTTCGAGGACCTGGCCCACCTGCACAGGCACGTGTAGCAGAAGGAATGCGCGCACGTAGCCACCACTGAAAAACGATTGTCTGGCTTGCTTGTAATACACTCAAAACAAATGGCGCACTCCATTTTATTAAAACATCATGGACCCCATCAGCCAGCTGCCTGACACCTCAGCTAAGCCGAGTAATATCGAGAAGCGCGTGTTCAAATTTCTGGATAGCATGGCCAAGGTGGGTCCGCACGGAGACTGTGCGGTGGTCGTGCAGCTCATCGTCGTGCCGTGCCTGGCCTACATGGCCTCAGAGCTCGTACCCTCGGAACAACAGTCGCTGCGCATCGGCGTATTTGTTGTGGCGTTGCTGGCCGAGGCTGCCCTTTCGAAAGTATTATAAAAGACGCAATGTTTTATCTTGTGATGTGCTCGCTGGTGTGGGCCATCGTATGTTACAACTACCGTGCCATCACGCGCAATCTTCGCATGTGCATGACCATTGCATTTTTCATGATACCCACCAAGGCCCAAATGATGTGGCTCAACTACAACAAGCAAATGGTCGTCTACGCCCTGCACTCTGGTAACCAGATCTACGTCGACGCTGTGGGTCGTTACACCCGCTGCAAGGTGGTACTTAAGCGGGACCCCCGACCCCTGTGCATTGTGCACATTGCCACTGACAGAGACGTCACCCCCGAATATGAGCCAGTCTTTAGGTGGCAACAGGTTATGCCCCCAGGTTACCGGGTCGACTTTGTTAGTAGCACGCCGCAAACGGACAGCGGCTAATGGACTTGTTGAGCGACCTGGGCCTGTAATACTTGTTTTCATTGCGCGCTACCTCCACCACGGGGTGACAACCACCGTTGCGCACAATATTGTATGCATACTGATTTAACAGGTTCCTGTTGCTGGGAATGTAACACACTGGGCTGCGGTCGCGCGGGTCAAACACAGGAGCGCCCTAGAGGGCGGCCAACATACCCAGAGACGGAGCAGACATTTTTTTAACAACTTTAATTCTTTAAAAACATGGATCAGATCATTGCTAGCAAACAAAAGTCTATGCTTGTTGGTGGTGTGGCCCTGGGCGTTATTGCCCTGGCTGTCGTCAGGGTGTACCGCTCGGGGGCGCCTCCCTGCGCCATGGAGCCCATGCTGTGGTTATCTCTGTCTGGCGCTTCCTTGGTGATCTTGGCCCAACTGGTTTACGGTTACTATGGGCAAAAGAAACCGGGCACAATGTAGATGCGGCTTGCTCCGGTGGGTCCTTCATCTGGCAGTACTCTCCTATTACGTGGGTCACGTAATCGCCGGTACACTCACACGTTCCTACACAACACTTTGTGAGGGGCTGTATGTCGTAGGAGCACGTACAATGCTGGGTCTTTCCTAGAAACGGCAACTGACACTGTACACAGTCTGCCATACACCACACAAGCATAGTCATGAACTGCTTCAGTAGCATACGCAGCAGGCTCTCGTGTGGACAGGACAGCGCCGCGGGCTCATCCGTCGTGACGACGGAAGTCGGGTCCTCGGTGCCGTCTATAGCCAGGTGCGTACTAAAGGGACCGTAGGTACAGTTAACGTATACCTCACCAACGGGGTGGTCAATGTACGCGCTGGTAGAGTGTTGATCGTCTCTCTCGTACGTGACATTGGCTGTCCCTGTTACTTTCAGCATGGCCGTGTAATCTCCAGGGCAATTAGAGCCGTCGGCCGAGCATGTGTACTTACATGTGTACTTACATGTTCCCTGGCACCCGGGCGACCTGGCCAACGACAACATCTGATTGTACGTGCACATGGTACGTCTGTGTGTGGTGATGTACATGCTGCCGTTAGTATTGCGGTGACCGCACGCCAGATAGTTGCCTTCCTTGTAAGGGCCCACACCCTCCAGGCCCTCGGACCAATGTCCATCGACTCTTACCATAGGAACCTTGGCGTGCGTGGACTCTTTACACAGTATGTGGCAGTCCTCCATCGTGTGGCCACATGTTACAGACCCCACGGGCAATTGGTGCTCTGAGCCATGCATCCATTGGAAGCACATGTATCGGAGAGCGGTGCCCGCGTACCCACGCATGATAAACACATGGTCTAACAGGCAACTGGTCTGCAGTAAAACGTACTCCCTGTGATAGGTGTAGCACTCTGTGTCTTCGGGTGGTGTCTCGGTGCTGGGATCGTCATACTGGTTCAAGTTGTTCTGCAGAACGCCGTGGCTCCAGCGCGTTTCCGACACGGTCCAGTTGTACGTGTAGCCCTCGCGACGTCGACATGACACATATATGGACGTGTTGCCCAACATGTACATGCCCGCGTGTACGACGTATTCCACCGGCCCTGTCTCCGCGGTTGACACCCCAGCAGCACAGGACCCATTGAGCGCCAGGCAGCAGCCCGTACCGTTGACAGCCTCAGATTCTGTGAGCTCCTTGGGTCCCGTGACGTTGTGGGTAGGCTCCAATGTGTTGGTATCGACCCACATGAGGGACAGCCCTTCCGTTGATAACCTGTAATCCATAGTACACGCCATCATCAGGGTATTATTGATCAGAGACAAGGTTACATTAGGGGTGTAGCTGTCGGTAGCCACCGCTACCGACAGCACAACAGCAAGCACTAGCGACCGCATGCTTGTTCTGTAGCTGTAGTATTGTGATGTGTTTACATTCAAAACAACACAACCATAAAATGGGAGCGGTGCAGTCTTTTAATGGGGTTGACACCATCCTGAAGGCCGTGGCCACTGCGGCGTCCGACATAGCAAACACTAGCAACGTGTCCGTGGACGCTTCTCAGATGATCAACATTTCGCACGTTAGGGGGGATGTACTCATCAAGGGCCTAACCATGCAACAGACGGTGACTGTGAATCTAAACACAGTCATGACCGCCCTAACCGACCAACAGACGCAGCAGAGGATTCTGAACGATGTGGCGCAGCAGGCGGCCGCCGTTGTCAGTGGCCTCAACTTCGGGCAGTACGCATCTGCTACCAACGCGGTTAAGCAGTTTGTAGATGTGTCGTCACGCATCCTCAACACCATGACCCAGACATGCAAGGGAGAAGTGAACAGTACACAGACCATATCTGTAAACAACGTGACTGGGAATGGGGTTATTGAAGACTCTGTGCTGAGTATTTTTGTCAATGCCCTGGTCACGTGCCTACAGGACGCCACAGCCACAAGCAGCAGTGTTCAGGACGTGGTCAACAAACTAGAGCAGCTGGCCACCGCCAAAGCCGAGGGATTCGACCTGTGGCAGCTGGCGGCCGCCTTGGCCGCCCTCCTAGTGGGTGTGCCCGTGGCCACGGGAGCCGTGCTGGGACGCTGCGGAGTGATCCTGCTAACCTGGGCCAAGCGCAAAAGGTCACAGGTATCACCCTACCCGCCGCCGTGGCTATGCTCAACGAGGGCCAGATGGTGTACCACCAACGCTACACGGCCGACGTAAACGGTGAGCCCGTGCTCATGCCCAAGGCCGAAGCGTACATGATGCCCGCGGGCGGGCCTGCCGCTGTCAGGCCCATGATCCGTTACAAACTGAACTTGGCCACCGACGACAAGGAGGACCCTAAGGCGTCCCACACCACGAGCAGCATGAGGCCCGGTGACGCCTACCTGCACAGCACTAGCGGCACGTACTACGTGCTGGACGAGCAGGACTGGAACAGGCGGGGTAAAGTGCAGGACGTTGACCCCAACAAGCTCCGCGAGGCCACCAAGTTCGGATGGGGCCACGGTGCGGCTATGGCCGGCTACGACGTCTGGATCATGTTCTACCTTAATAGGTCCCGTCTTAACCACACTATCCGTGTCAAAGATGCAGACGGCAACTGGCAGAGTTTACCTGGCAGGCTCAATGTGGACACTGTGTACATACCCAGCAACCCCAACACTATCGTGGTCATGGGCAAGCCATGTGACGTGATGCCCACCCAAGCGACCATGGGTACGGGCGCGGCGGTGGCCGGGGTGGGACTGTTGTTGTTGCTCAGCGCCAGCTTCCAGAAAGACAAGGCAGGAAAAACGGAACCACCGTAATATAAAAATATAATGTCAGCAATCTCGGGCGCAAATGTGACCAGCGGTTTCATCGACATCGCCGCCTACGATGCCATGGAGACTCTGCTCTATGGCGGCGACAACGCCGTCACCTATTTTGCCCGGGAGACTGTGGTACAGCAAACTACCTGTTACACTTTCCAAGCAAACCGGTATGGCCAACGTTGGCCAGGAGTTCAGCGTGACAGTGGCCCGCGGTGGGGTCTACCTGCTCAACGTGTGGCTGCGCGTTAAGCTACCAGCCCTGACAGTTAGCAAGCAGAACAGCAGGATCCGCTGGACGGACAACCTGATGCACAACTTAGTGGAGGAGGTATCAGTCTCCTTCAATGACCTGGTTGCCCAGACACTGACCAGTGAATTTCTGGACTTTTGGAGCTCGTACATGATGCCCGGGTCCAAGTCGTCTGGGTACTATAAGATGATTGGCATGAGGAGCGACCTGGTCGGAGGCATCCAAAATAATGCCATACTACCTGGTCATTATCTGAACCTACCCATCCCTCTGTTCTTCACCAGGAACACTGGGCTTGTGCTACCAACCGTGGCACTACCCTACAATGAGGTGCGCATCCACTTCAAGCTGGGGAAGTGGGAGGACCTGCTCATCGCCCAGGATAATAACACCATGGCCATCGGGCCCGTAGTAGCCGCCGACCTGAGCAACGTCACCCCATCCCTGTCCGAAGTGTCCGTAATGGGCACCTACGCCATTCTGACTAGCGAGGAGCGTGAGAGCGTGGCCCGGTCCAGCCGCACCATGCTCATCGAGCAGTGCCAGGTGGCCCCCCGAGTGCTGGTGAACCCCCAGGACAACTCCTTGGTCCACCTGGACCTGAGATTCAGCCACCCGGTCAAGACACTTTTATCACTATAATCGCAGACAACAGGGTAGTGCTACCAGCCCTGGCCACGAACCCCTTGTCCGAGGTGTCTCTCATCTACGAGAACGCCGCTAGGCTGTACCAAATGGGAGTGGACTACTTTACCTCGGTGAACCCCTACTACTTTGCACCCAGTATGCCCGAGATCGACGGCGTCATGGTCTACTGCTACACCCTTGATATGGGCAGCGTCAATCCCATGGGCTCCACTAACTACGGACGCCTGTCCAACGTCACTCTGGCCTGTAAAGTGTCGGATAACGCCCGCACCACAGCTGTGGGTAACGGACCCAACACCTCCGGCTACAGCGTTGCACAGAAGTTTGAGCTTGTAGTTATCGTAGTCAACCACAACATTATGAAAATTGCCGACGGCGCAGCAGGCTTCCCCATCCTGTAAATGGCCACAACACCGTAGCACGTACGTAAATAGGCACGGGGTCGTGTCCACATCATGGAACGTACACACATTCCATGGTGTGGACACGGCCCCGTGCCACCGGAAGATTTGAAATGCACCGCCCGGTGCGTGTATGTGCATCCCAGTCATCGCCATGGACTGTCCTGTGTGTCTCACCACTATGACTGTTGGGTTTACAACATTTATCTGAAATCAATCTCAGAGGCGGTAGGTCTTTTTGGCTTAGCGTTTTCTTCTGCCCAGAAGGGCGCACCCCAAACACACGCAGCAAGTGTGGCTGAGAATACGCGCTCTGCTCGAATTTAGCCGTGCCTTTTATTGAGAGAGAAACAAAGGGGGAAGTGTACATGGTCGAGTAGGTTTCCAGACAGGAAGAACATTCCATAGTTATATCCCATTACCACAGAACACAGGGGGTACTCTTATGGAGTGGGCAGTATGGACGTCTCATGACCATTAGCTCAACAAAGACGTAGTCTTTAGTGCCTCTGGGAATACATTGCTGTGCCGTACTCATGACCTTTGTCCGCTTCAGCCGTCCCATGACAATCTCATGATCTGCACATGTCTAGCTAACTGTGGGGCTTATTGTATAGCGCGGCTAATGACTGCCATATGCCCCCAAGTCATTTTCACGAGGCCAGATTGGTCACATACTGCGGAGAATCTTGCACACAAAAGTAGTTACATAGAATCCAATGATAAAAAGTATATTATTTCCAACAATGACCCAGCCGTATGTGCTCAACTGCGGGCATAGCGTGTGCAAAGCCTGTGTGGCCATGCTGGACGACAAATGCTGCGTGTGCCGTTGTGCCATTACCAGCAAGTCAGTCAACTACTCATTGCGGTCTCTGCTGGAGACGGGTTCCCCCGATGTTATGTGCTCCGTGCACACCATCCCCAATTACTATGTGTGTGCCACGTGCGATGGCCTGTCCATATGCATTATGTGCACTCTCACGCACCACTGGGATCATAACGTGACTCACTAAGAAACGATTGCAAGTGCAATGGCCTGTTAAAAAGAATGTCAATTGTTATCCTAGATCTGGACCACACTCTGATAGAGAGTGTGGCCATCCCAGATCTCGGTGTCAAGAGAGTGTCCAGAGATGTTGATAATGTGCCCAGTCACGCAGCCTCAGCCGCACGTCTGGCACACGATATAGCGCGATATGAGTGGCATAAGATCCCAGGCTTTGTGGTGTGCGTTCGTCCACACACCCATACATTCATAGCATGGCTTTTTGCCAGCGGCTACCGCGCGGGTGTGTGGACCGCGGCATGTGGAGCCTACGCTCGAGACGTAGTCAAGGTGCTGGGACTCGACAGAATGCCCCTTTCCTATCTCATGTTTGACATCCACGACGAGACTGGGGGTAAGCCCCTGGTAGACCACTTGGAGGGATGTCTCGTGTGGTCATAGTTGACGATAACGCCAATGTGAAGGAAACGCAACCTGACATGTGCGTCCACATCGCACCCTTTTACATTTCAGCCCGCAAGCAGGACACTGCACTTTTAAAAGCTGTTACCGAGATCCAGGGCTCTGTCCAGAGTGGCCATGGTGTCATCGGGGTGGTTGTGTACCAGCTCCTCAAGATCATAGGGTGCATGCTTGCAACCCAGCTCTTCGGCGCATGCATCCAGGAGCAGAGAAAGCTGTCCTGTACACATAGACATCTTACCCATGGACAACTTGTCCTTGTCATCTGGTGCAGTCACATAACCGTAGGTATAGCCCAACAGTCTGTTAACCGTTTCTCTCAACAGATAGCAATAATAGGGATTATTGGCTGCAATCATGTAGACATATTCTTCAGTAAAGGGATTAAACGGGTTTGGCGTCAGACTCTTATAATGTAACCCCAGGCCGTCATCATATGCGTTTTTCATGCACATCAGAGCATCTGTTACATCTTTGTGGACAGTTTCACACCCGGTGATGCCAGACACTAGCACCCCATTGCAGACCACCAATATGGACAGTATTAACAACAACGGGGTCTTCATCGCTTTTAATATACTCCCGGTTAATACGCCATGAGCACCAAAGTACTACCACACCTTCATGGCTTTTGCTTTGGCGACACACCTGCGGTTGGCCAAGGTGGGATTGTGCCCACGGTAGCGTCGGATGGGCGCATCGCTATAGGTGGTGTGTACCACTTGCTGTGCATATCCGCCGAACGTGGATCAATTACCCTAGTTGTGCAACACATATTCCAGCTGGTTATTGTTGTCGGTTGTAATATTGTCACAATATTCATTGGTTATTGTATTGACTCAGTGTGTACTAGTATATATATATATTTCACTCCTGTATGGCGTCTATTTGGCATAATGTAGGCACTGATAATAATGACACACACAACATCCTTTTTATTTAGAGGTACATTGTTTTCCACAGTCGACACATTCAGAACACTATCCAGAGTGTCATCGGGGTGGCTGTGGAATACCGATGTGTAGCTGAAAGGAATACTGGCGGTTTGTCTTGGCCAATGGGTGGCAACAATCATGTACGCAGTGTCATCCTTACCGGACGTACACTATTACACGCAGAGTTGTCACAACGGCCAGAAGGTCCACGACATGTGCTTGCACAGAGCATGGCATGCTGCGTCCTGCTTCTGCTTCTTGGACAGCGTCTTGGCCGGCACAAACGTGTGGCTGTTGTACTCGTGGCCGTTGTGCCGCAACAGCTGGAAAAATACATATGTGGCACCGGCCTGGGAGCATAGCTGCCATACGTCCGCGCGGCACGAGAGCTCAGCGGCCAGGCTGCCGATGTCCGCCTGCACGCCCTCGACCACGGACTGGGGCAGCGTCTCTGAGCGACCCGTCAACATCCGGTAGATAACCGCGGCGCAGTTGTAATACTTGACGTGATTCTGCATCTTGAGGACGGACAGTACCTGCTGTAACGTAACTGCATCATGCGCTATGCGGTATCGTTCGAGGTGGCCCTTTATGCCCGATAACACTGTGTTGGGGATGTGCACCGGGAACCTGCTGTCACCTATGCCCTGATACAGGTACACATAGCTGTGCAGCTGATCCACAAACCGGACTATGCGTCTTGCATCACCCGGTTGCTTTTGCTGCAGCTGCGGCTGAACATCCTGCCTACTGTACCACACCTCGTCATTAAAGAGAGCCACACAGAATTCCTCTTCATATGTCCATTTATTAGTTTCATAAACACAATGTACAATGCTTTTATACTTTTCGAGATGAGTAGTGTGCCCAGCGGTCGTGAACTCAATTATCACAGCGGCTGTCTCTAGGATAAACATGTACACCTGGGCATCAGATACACGTTTGAGTTTTGATATGACGTAATTGTGACATGACAACAGCGAGGGACGCATTTTTTCTAATCCCACTGCGTTAGGGTCGGGGCCCGGTAGTCAGCCAGAAAGTCTGCCTCGTTGAGCGCGTGCTGCGCAGGGGTAAACAGGTCACTCAGGTTCACGCTGAGGTCAACAGACACCGCCTGGGCGGTGTCGCCATTTTCATAACAGTCCAGGGAGGCCATTCGCGGCTGGAAGATGCGCTCCTCCAGGTCGCGTTCCAACATGTCCATAACGGCACTGAACTCTGGGCAGGCACGCATCCTGATGTTACGGCGGGGGTTGAGGCGCACGTACGCCTGAAACTGCTCCGTGGTCCGCACAGTGCCCGTCTCAGTATCCATATAATCCAGCATGGTCTCCAACATAAAGAAGTAACTGTCGTACACTTTGAGATCCAACGGCCGCTGGAACACGCGGCCGTTGGAGTCCAGTTTGAGAAACAACTCGTTAAAGTCTCTGATGGTGAACCGGCGCAAGTAATCCTTGACCGAGATACCCGCTGGCACATCATAGCCCAGCGCCGTTAGCAGGGCATGAGCCGTGTGTGCCTTTTGCCCGTCGGCCAGCCACTCGGTGTGGACATCGTAGTCCCGTTCAGTCCAGTTAAAGAAGTCCGCAACGGTGACGTCGATGTCTGGCTCCCGCAGGGGCGACAGCAAGGGCGGTAGCGGCGTCAGATCGTCGATCGATGGCGAGTGGGCGACGTCTATGAGCCCGTCGATCGGCAGCGAGTAGTTGGGAGAATGGCCCGGGGTCATGGGCACCGTGGATATAGGAGGGGACATTGGCACAGGGGATAATGGCGAGGACTCGAGAGACATTGGTCTGGGAGAGCCGCGTGGCGTCAGGGGTGGGGGCACGGGGGATGCGGGCACACAGTCCTGATTTTGCCCCACACTGCCGTGGGCCAGTAGCACTCGCCAGTCTGCACCACAACGCTTATCGTAAGTGTACAGCACATCGTTTATGTATTTCTTGTAGTGTTCGACATGCATGATGCAGGGCACCTGCACACCGTTCTGCGTGTATGGGGCGTAGTACCTATCAGAGAGCTTGAGCTTGGGTGTCACGCTTCTGTAATAGTCCAGCTGCTCGGGGCTCATGGGCTCGTACACAGACAAGAGCTGTTCCTCTTGAGTCGTGGGGGGCCTGATCACATCGTGGACTGCGTCCAAGGCATACTGCTTAACACAGGCACACACGGGCACATAGGGTGTGTATGTCTTCTGAACGTTATCCTCGTTAACACACTGCAGGGGCATATCCTCGATGCTGGTGTAAGCGATGACATTGTCAAAGCCGCCCGGCAAGATGTCCACTGGTAGATTCAGCGGTCTCACCAGGGCCCCGTACAACGGGCGCGCTGTCGTATTCTCGGGCTGCGGGCGGATCTCCTGGCACAGCTCTGGGTACGGGATGGCGCAACTCACTACCGTGTTGTAAGGTCCCACTACGGGTGTGTTGTCACGTAGTGTAGAAAAGATGGGAGATGTGTTGATCATGGGCTGGGGCACTGGTCGTTCCCAAGGGGGAGTCGCGCAGGGCTCCCCCCGGCGCACAGAGTGTTCGTTGAAGCTATCGATGTTGCACCGGCTCCGCTGCTCGTCGCAAGAGTCGTATAGGGCGCGCCGCTCGGCGCTCTTTTGCTCGTACAGCACATCACGGGCAATCTCCTGGAGGGGCCGGGATCCACCATCATAGTTGTAGACGAGCGGCAGCTTGTAAACACGCGCCCGCATCTTAATGGTCACGGGGCTCTCGGAGGACATCAACCGTTCTATCTCATCCATGCTGGGCCAAAGCCACGCATCACCCAGGTGTTTAACGTACAAGTCGTTGAGCTTGTCGGCAGAACGATACTCCATGTTACAGTCCCGCAAGGAAATATGTGCGGCTGCGCGCATTCTCTTCAGGTCCTCCAGAGTCTCGGTGCCGTACAGGGGTTCCTCAAATGACCTCTGTGAGACGCGTAGCTCCTCGGCTACCTGTTCGAGCAGCTCGTCACGCAGTTGTGCGACGCTATGGCGCTGCCCCGTCCTGGGATCATTGACCGGCACACCGCCTTCCAAACAACGGTTCAGCAACTCGCGCTCCGACATGATGGCGACCATATCGGTCCACTCCCGGAGGCTGCGTAGAGGAACAGGCGTGTGTGTGGGTTCGAACCGCACACGCTTCGCCAGAGGTGAAGCTTCGTTATCAAGGGGTCGCTTGGTAGACACCGGACTAGTAACGATGGAACATGACGGACCGGTGCCTATGGAGTAGGGACTGCTAGACGGGCTGTTATCGTAGTCCACCAATGGTCTAACGGGCCTCGTTGGACTTTCAGTCAGGGGCCGCTGCACCGGAGAGCCCGCAACGGGGCTGTTAGACCGGGGCCGTGTACTGTAGCTGTAGTCCGCCAGCGGACTGTCAGATGTCATCAGAGTCTCGGTCAGGGGCCTCGTCGGGCTTTGCCTGGCTCGCACCAGAGGGCTGTCTGGGCCGTCGGGTATCATCAGAGTCCTGGTCGGGGATCTCGACGGGCTTTGCCTGGCTCGCACCATAGGACTGTCTGGGCTGACGGGCGTCATTGGACCTTTGGTCAGTGGCCGTCGCACCGGGGAGCTGCCGTCCGTGTTGGGGCTTGCCATTAGAGGGCTGTCTTCATCCAGTGGCCCTCTCGAGCTGCCGTCCATGCTGGGGCTCGCCACCGGAGGGCTGTCGTCATTTAGTGGTCTTCTCGGACTTTCACACAGGGGCTGTTGCACCGGGGCGCTGTTGTCCGTGTTGGATCGTCTTTGGATCTCCATCTCAGCGCTCTCCTCAATCGCCAAGAGACTTTCCTCCAAGGGCCGCTGAGGCGACGGGCTACGCTGTGTGGGACTATGTACAGCCCTCACCAACAGCTGACACAATCTGTTCTTGTTACGCTTCATGCCCGTGGTAGGCGACATGGGGGATATTTCCAATTCATCACACTTGTTGCGAATGTCCTCTATGGGGATCTTCATGCACTTTGTAACGGTTTCGGGTGCCGTGATGGTGGGAGAACTGCCCGTTAGCTTCTTGCACAGCTCTGCGTGGGTGTACGGGCGCCCGGTATCTTCATTTCTCACATCGATGTTACGTTCTTTGCACATGGCGACCACTTGTCTCATAGACACTCACGCATACTTGGAATACTTTGGACGCTGCTGCTGCTGCTGCTGCTGCTGCTGCTGCTGCTGCTGCTGCTGCTGCTGCTGCTGCTGCTGCTGCTGGCCACCGCGGGCCGATGCGAGGCTGATGTAACGGTACTGGTCTGCGGTGAGCCCGACCCAACCGGTTTGACACCGGACTGTACAAATGCACAATCACACTGATGAACAACCAGACGTACTCAGCCCAGCTGGCTATCCGTATCATAGACAGGGACATTAAGTACATGCTCACTAACGAGTAACGTCTATGTGCACCTCAACAGTACCCAGCTTGTACGTTGCCACGAACTTGATTAGGTCACCTACGTACATTCGCACACCCTCTTGGCCAATTTTAGGATGCGGTCGGAGGATACCTCAGCGTGGTACTCGGGGCGCTTGTGGCCGTACCAAAGCGGTACGTCTTTGTCTTGAAGCCCTCAATACACATGGACATGCTAACCTGCTTCTCCAGCACAGCGTCAATAGTCATAGTGCCCGGCTTGAAACCCCGGCACATGGCGGAAAAGTCGGCAGTGGGTAGAATGAAGCAGCCGTGGTACCGAACGTCACGAGGGCGCTCAAACTCCGGGGCATACGTCTCCACGGCCGTGATAAAGGTGACACTGCTACCACCCTGCGCGCCCACCTGCACCTCAAATTGCATGGGCTCCGCTCCATGAAGCTTGAAACAAACGCGTGAACCCTTACGCACTGTCTTAAAGTCACGTGCTGTGTGCTGCCCCAGGCCCACGTAGAGCGCGTCAGTGGGCGCGTCGTACTTGTACGTATCGAAGCCCTCGGCGTGTAGATTGGCCGAGATGTCAAAGTCAAAGTCAAAGTCAGCTTTATTGTCAATTTCTCCACATGCCAAAGACACACAAAGAAACCGAAATTCCGTTCCCCCCTATCCCACGGTGACAAGACATGGCTCACAACAGACAAACAAGTAAACAAGTATAAAGTGTGCTGAATAAATAATGAATAAATAACACAACAATAAATAAATAAATAAATAAGAGGAGCAGAAAAAAAGGAGCAAGTGCGCGTACAGCAGACATTCCCGAAAATAGCGCAACAGTGCCGCACGCTACGCAGAAGGGGGTAGCGAGTGGGGGGGGAGTGGACTTCAGCGGGCAAGTGCTGTTCTGGGCGTCGAAGCGAGCAAAGAAGCGGTTCAGATCGTTCAGCAGACGGACGTCGCCCTCACAGCTCCTCGGCGCGGGCTTGTAGTCCGTGATGGTCTGAATGCCCCGCCAAAGGCTACGTGTGTCCTTGCTGTCCTTGAAGTGGGTGGAGATCTTGCACGAGAACGCCTTCTTCGCTTCTTTGATGCCTCGGGACAGGTCGGCCCTCGCTGTCCTCAAGCCAGCCTCATCCCCCGCGCTGAAAGCCTTGTCCCTGGCCCTCAACAGTCTGAGGACAGCCCCCGTCAGCCACGGCTTCCAGTTCGCACGAGTGACGACGGATTTCGAGCAAGTCACATCATCGATGCACTTCGTGATGTAAGAGGTAACAGAGTCAGTATACTCCTCTATGTCCGTCCAATCGTTGTAGGTGGCTGCCTGCTTAAACAAGTCCCAGTCAGTGGTGTCGAAGCAGTCACGAAGTGCATCGGAGGCACCCTCTGGCCACACTCGAACCTGCCTCCGAATCGGCCTGGATGCCTTTACCAATTGTCTGTATGCGGGCAAAAGCAAAACGGTGAGATATTCAGAAAGCCCCAGATGGGGAAGGGGGGTGGCTTTGAAAGCTCCCTTTTGCGCCGAGTAGACTAGGTCCAGGAAGCTGTCTCCACGTGTCGGAAAGGGAACATGCTGGTGAAGCCTCGGGAAAACAGACTTCAGGTTGGCATGATTGAAGTCTCCAGCGAAGATGGTGAAACCGTCAGGGTGCGCTGTTTGCTGTTCACTGACAGCCTGGTACAGTTCACCAAGCGCCGCGATCCTGTCTCCTTCGATGTTGGAAGGCGGGATGTATACCGCGACTAGCAGAATCGCGGTAAATTCCCTCGGCAGATAAAAAGGACGGCACTTAATGATCACAAACTCCACAAGCGGCGAGCAGTGCTTACATACCACCACAGAGTCCCGGCACCATTCTTCTCGGATGTAGACGCATATTCCACCTCCACGCAACTTTCCCCCTCGTACAATGGCACGGTCCGCCCGATAGCACGCTAGCCGCTCCAGATGCACTGCAGAGTCCGGAATGTTGTCACTCAACCAGGTCTCGGTGAACACGAGCACACAGCAGTTCCGCACCGTCCGGTTCGTAGACCTCAGCAGGCGAACGTAATCCATTTTGTTGTCCAGCGATCGAACATTCGCCAGAAGAATGGAGGGCACCGCCGGTCGCGCTGGGTTGGCCGCCAGCCTGGCCCGGACGTCGTTCATGACGTGCACAAACCGCATACCCGTTTCCGAGATACGAAAGTACACTGTGTCGGCGTTGGCGTACAACAGTTCGATCAGGGATTTGATTCTGTTGGGGTGAGTGCTCTCTGCATAAAACAGCATTTTTTAAAGGCATGGAGTTGTGCGTTATACCCAAGGCAAGGCACATGTGTGCCAAGTGCCGCAACGTACTCCAGCGGCCCATACAACTGGGATGCGGACATCGCGTGTGTGAAGAGTGCATGGACGAGGCCATGTGTCCTACGTGCGGTTGTGCAGTGGAGGAGCAGTTTCCCAACATAGCTATGGGCATGGAGGTCACAGCCATGCCGGCTAAATGCAAGCACAGCGGGTGTGACTGGGTCGGCACAGTGGACGACTACCACCGGGACCATGAGAACCGGTGCAATCACGAACTCATATCGTGCTCGCACTGCAACGCCGCCGCGGTCAAGAGAGCGCACTGGTGCGTTAACCGGGAGTCTATGGTGGAGGCTCAGAGGCTGACAGGCCTGTTGTTGCCCTTCCTGTCCGAAGAAGTGCAGAAGCTAAAGGGCCTGCTCGAAGACCAGATGGCCGTTAACAGATCCCTGGCCACACACCTGTGCGAACTTCAGGCCACTGTGTACTCAGGCACCATGGTGTGGATCGTGGAAGACCTTGACACGCGCAGGAGGCTGGGGCCTGAGCACATAACGTTGCACCCGTTCTACTCCAGTCGCATGGGCTACAAGATGTGCCTGCGCTTGTACCCGAACGGCGAAGGGCCTGGCAACGGCACGCACATATCCCTCTTTCTCGTCATGCTCCAGGGGCCCTATGACACGCTGCTGATATGGCCATGCCGATTGAGGGTCTGGTTTGAAGTACTGGGCAACGGAGGGGTGCTTCTCGGAGCGACCTCATTTACACCCAGCCCCAATGACCAGGCGGTCCAGAGGCCCACGGGCCACTCCAACACACCCATCGGATGCGCACGTATGTGCCCCCTTAATTCCCGGTACCTCGTCGGAGGCCGCCTGTACATCAGGGTGACCACCGAATAACGTTTGATTCCTAATAAAAGGCACCTGTTTGGTTGGTTATGTGTCATCAAACAATGTCTTTGAGTGTGTTTCTGGCTCCCGATAGACAGCAGTTTGGTGACTCCGGGGGCAGTACCCATGTACTCCTCACCGGTGGGGCATACATAATAGATGACCACAAGGTGTCGGAGCTGTGGCACTTTCTAGAGCGCACTAGCGAACCCATACACTGGGCAGAATGCAGGCCCCACGATACAATGCTCACTATAGATGTGGACCTCAGAGCGTCCGAAACAGAAGAACACCTATACACGCTAGACTCCCATGTTATGCCTGTGCATAGAGAGGTTGTGCACTTGCTCGGGCAATGCGTGATGGGGGGCATCAGGTCCGAGGACTGCTCGTTTGTGCTGCTGGAGAAACTGGACCACGCCGGGGAGGTGGCCCGACCGATCCGGTGTGACTCACAGGGCAACGTGAAGCAGGGGTTCCACATGCAGTACACAAAGATATTTGCCGACACACACGCTCTAACCGAATACATAATAAAGCCCCTGGCTACAAAGTTTCCTGACGTAGACACCCTCAGCTGTAGCAATGCTTGGTTGCTGTACGGTGCGTGCAAGCCCAACGGCACGGCGTACACCGTTACAGGCCAGTATGAGGCCAACGGGCGACCCGTCGAGGGAGCGCCATGGGATGGCTACCGCTTCCCGAGCTCGGGCAACCTGGCCGTCGGCCCTGACGAGGCGCCCGTTACGCTGTTGGGCAAGATGCTGTCGGTCGTGCCGTACGGTCGCTTCAGGTACAAGCGTAGGCTCGTGTGCACCGTGTCCCAAGCCCCGCAGCAGCAACAGCGGCTCTTGCAGCAGCCCATGGAAATAGAGACGCCCGCCCCTCAGGACAGAACGAGGTTTACGGACATCGAGCGTTTGGTGAATATGCTGCCCGAGCGCGCGGCTGAAGACCGTAACGTGTGGCTCAAGGTAGGCTTCTGCCTCCACCAGCTCACTGAGGGCAGCCAGGACGGCCTGCGGCTGTGGATGTCCTTCAGCGCTAGATGTGCTCGAAAGTTTGATGCGGGTACGTGCCATGACATGTGGGAGCGTCAGATGAGGCCCAATATGTACACAATAGGCACACTGCGGTACCTGGCCAAGCAGTACAGTTCCCAGGAGTACGACGAGTGGACGCACCAGAGATGGATGGCCACCGACAGGCTCAAGCTGACACACGTGGGGCTGGCAAATATCATGTACAGTGCTCTGGCCACACACTATGTGTGTGCCAACATCAAAACCGAAGTGTGGTACAAGTTCCAGGGCTCTGTGTGGAACGAAAAGGGTATGAACGTGGTGCGTAGCCTAATATCGTCTGAGACAGGCCCCATACACACGGTGCTTAACAAGTACCTGTCCATGGTGGCGGCTGAGTTGGTGCCGCAGCCCGACGAGGGGTACCTCAAAGCGCTTCACCGCACCACTGCACAGCTGGGTTCGTCACCGTTCAAGTCGAGCGTGATGCGCGAGTGCGCTGAACTGTTTTACGTCGAAGCGCCTCAACACAAATCCCAACATCATAGCCTTCTGTAACGGCGTGTTTGACTTCAAGAACAGGGTGTTCAGGCAGGGTGAACCCGAGGACATGCTGTCGCACACCCTGCCCGTGCCTTACACTCAAGTGGGATACGGTCGGTACGTGGACGAGATCCTGGCCGCGGCCACCCTGGACCCCACCACCAACACGTACAACGTGTGCGAGCTACTGGATGCTATAGTCGATGTGGCCAATACCATGACAGTTAATGTTAGGTTCAAAATCAGCAAAAGGATCAGCAGACAAAACCAGTGAGGCAGAATATTGAGTCTTTTCTCGCGGGGAGTGCATTCAGACTTACAGCAATCCGACTACACTAAAAATCTGTTTTACACTCCTCGCTCTTTTTATTTGGAATGCCCTACCCACAGTGTGAGACGATTAGCCCTTAAGGGGGGGCTTCGTCTCGTAAGAAAAGAAACAAAAAGTAACGCACAAATTGTTGCGTGCAGATATGGCTATATCAGCAAAACAGTTTAAGCGATATTCCGAGAGATAAAAAGAGAAAGTGACATTCTTTAAGGAAGATCAGAAGGTTCATGACGCATTGTTTGACGTGTTGTTTTCACGATCTGTTCTGGTGGACGCTGAGCTGTCAGCAGCATCTTGTTTGACACAACCGTCATCTCGCCCCTGACCCAGCCGTAATCCTTCTGTTCTGTTGTACAAGATAAGAATAAGAAAGGCAAAGCAGCAAGCATACTGAACAGTAATATTGTGAATAAGTACTCATTAGAGAACGCATGATAACATATATATATATATACAATTTTTCTAACAATTCCCCCCTGTTTATCATAAGTTCTCGGGGACTAACTTATCACCCATATGGCCACTTCAAAAGATTTTCAGCCAAGAGATCACATTTCGCAAGAACTAACTTACACTTGGGAGGAAATTGAGTCTTAATCATCAAAGCCAGAGTCACGAAACAAATCGGACAGGTTTACCACAATGGATTCGCTGACAGAGTCGTCACTAGAGAAAGAACTCCCGTCGATCGAAAGGTCATCCCTTTGGAGTAACGGAAAAGTCTCAGCTGGTGGAGAGATAGCAGTTGTAATTAGCTTAATAATTAAGGATCGGAGACAAGGAATGCAGCAACATCCACACAGGGTCAAAATGGCAGAGAAAACGGCAATGGAGACCAGGACCGAGGAAACCAGGGTGCGGTACTTTCCGAACACATTCAACCAGTCGGTCCAAACCTCTGTGTTCACCCCACTGTGTTCCTTCATCCTCCCATTCAAGGTCCTCAGACCCTCAAAGGCCCGGGACAGGCTTCCGTCGGCTGCAGTATTATTTGGAATAAATGTGCAACATTGCTCACCAAACATGGCGCAGACACCGCCCTCTTTTGAGAGTAGCATGTCAAGGGCCATTCGATTCTGGAAAGCCATGAGGGAAGTAGCGGCCAGTTGGGAGTGGACCGCCTTGAAACTCGCCTCGGTCCAGTTTCCAAGCCTCTGCACGTTGTAGTGGATGTAGTTAATCCTGTCAACATTTTTGTTAAGAGTACACCACCAACACAGGGCGGATTCAAAACCAGCTGCTATCTGATTCACCAGCTTATACTCATCCGGTACTCCTCTAGGAACACCAATGGCGTCTATGTAAGTTGGATTAACTGCGCCCTGCCATTCGGCGTTTCGCTTCGTTCTCGGCCAGTATTCGGGCACTACAGACTTAGCAAAAGATGTTAGATCATAAGACATTGGTATCAAATGAACAGGAAACAATAGGCCTACCAAAGCGCAAATTCCAGAGCTGTTTAAAGGCAACCTATCATAAAGTTTTTTACTATTACACCAAAACCAAATATCACTACGAGCAATGGGCAAAAAGGGGCAGTGACATTGGTCATGGACCCACACCATGGAGTAGGTAGGGCGCCGAGCTTCTCACCGGTACCAGGTAATCTAATGCATGTAAAATTACCCTTATCTACATCGGACGAAAAAAGGGGTTTATATTTTGTCATAGAGGCAACAGGGTAAACCTTATCCCATTTAAAACAATCATGAGTGGGTGAAATGGATGAGTTTAACATTAAAACAACAGCACACTTAGGAACTATATTTGCAAGTATTTTCAAAAGAGGTCTTGGACCCATACATGCAATGCAACTGGTGTTAGCCATTTTTGCGGCTTGCTCAGCCATAAGAAGCCAGTTGTTGATTTGACCGCTTATTCCTGTGGAAGCTACAAAATAGCCTTTTCATAGGTAAAATAATAGAAGAAGGTGTATTAGGAGCCACAGTAAACATTAATGAGTTATTGTAAGTCCAAGACAAAAGCCATGGTGCGCAAGTTGGAACGCGGACGGTTTCTGGTGTACAAACAACATGATCAAAAGGGGATTTTGTGTTGCCCTTATGTCTAGCAATTTTTCCCCATGAGCCATATTGATTAGAATCAGCGTTGGTAGTTGCCCGAGAGAAGAATGTTCGAGGCTCATGGTACTCCATCCCTCCAAATAAAATAACCCCCGAAAAAAAATACAATGGTAACACAAACCAGCAAAAGCAACCAAAAACACATGGCAGACTTTGCACAGGCCACAGCCGGATTAAAGTACTCACCAAATGGCTCTCTAATGCTCATGTTTTTGGATCTCCTCAGAGTCAACACCCTGAGCTTCGGGTTGGTGTCTTGGAAATTGGCTTCTGCTAGCTTTCGTGTCAACCCTGGATCTTGGCACCAGGATCAGGCACTATTACCAGACTTTGCTCACCTTCCGTACTTAGGTTGGGTCTGCGGAGATCACCTTTTTACAATAAGATAAATGCAGAAAACAAATAAATGCAGAAAAAAAACAATATTTTTCCCTTCACATTTTTGTAATTGGATATAAACAATATGTATTGTCTGAAGCGGATACAATGGAGTCGGGAACTTTCCTCTCTGAGGTCTTAAATTGCCTCGTGAAAAAGCTGCAAAACCGTATGTCGTATAAATAGCTTCAACTTGTTTCACCATACCCCCCGTCGAGACATGGGTGACCCCATGACTCGAAATAGCAGCCCATTTGATACGAGGCAAGACAGGTTTGCCCAAAGGTCACACAAAAAGACCATCAGTGTTTTTAGTTGCACCCCGTTTTTTCCAAGAGAGTCGTTCCTGGGAGGGGCTCTGAGACTGCATGTCAAGCAACACATCAGGGGAGATGTGTGACATCGAATCATGATCAGTGAGAGACGAGAGGACATGGAGCAGGCCTTCTGCAGCGGCCTTAGCGGATTTGTCAGCAAAAGCATTACCAAGAGAAACAGGATCAGATCTTGCAGTGTGAGCAGCACATTTGCAAACCGCCACCTTTAAAGGTAGCTGGACAGCGTCCAAAAGTTGAGTTAGTAATGTGGAATGGGTGACGGGCTTCCCTGTAGAAGTTATCATGCCACGGTTGCTCCACTGCTGAGCAAAAACGTGCACTGTAGCAAAACCATACTGACTATCAGTCCAGATAGTGACGGACTTGTTTGCAAACAATTTGCAGGCCCCAGTCAAAGCAATGAGCTCAGCGGCCTGTGCTGACATATAGGATGGCAGTTTAGCAGCCTCCAAGACTTCGTCGGCAGTAACAATGGCATACCCAGTAAGGGTCACACCAGATTCATTTGCTTAGAAGACCCATCAACAAAACCCACATGACCATCTGGCAGAGGCGTATCTTCCAAATCAGGCCGAGCCTTTGCAATCTGTTGGGCAGCATCGACACAATCATGGAATCCGCCGTCGTCAGGAAGGGGAATGAGAGTGGCAGGATTGAGAGCAGCTGAGACAGCAACGTAGCCATGGAAGAAAGATGACATGCAGGCGACAGAAAAGTCACTCACTCACTCACTCACTCACTCACTCACTCACTCACTCACTCACTCACTCACTCACTCACTCACTCACTCACTCACTCACTCACTCACTCACTCACTCACTCACTCACTCACTCACTCACTCACTCACTCACTCACTCACTCACTCACTCACTCACTCACTCAATCTGACAATCAATTAATCAATCAATCAATCACACAGGTGTTAACTAATTTGTAATTATATTGCAAGCAATTCCTAATCCTACTTTACCTTTGTATAAGGCACAGGTGTCAAATTGTGCTTCATATTCATGTCATTACTCGAATTGCAAATTATCTTCCCTCTTAATAATGTTGTAAGTTTAAATATTAGACCAGTTTGTATTTGTCTGATTTGAAAGCGAGTTACTCGTCAGCTTGTTTTGCAACTCCCACAATATGAGGCGCTCACACATCTACTCGGGTATGACAGTCATACCGGCCCTCCAAAAGAAGCCATGACTACACCGCGGCCCTTGAACAAATGAGTTTGACACCCCTGGCACAAGGGATAGCCTTCTCATTGATCAATCGCGTATCTTAAATCATGCTTTTCCTCCTTTGAAGCGACTATGTACTTCAAACCCAAACGGCACCATTTTATAGGGAAAAATTTGTCGAATTTATTCGTTGTCGACATAATACTGGTCGCAAATTTTCATGTACTTCAAACCCAAACGGCACCATTTTATAGGGAAAAATTTGTCGAATTTATTCGTTGTCGACATAATACTGGTCGCAAATTTGCATGTAGAGCATTTTTCAGTTGTTGATCATAGACATCAGTTGAACACTCTTTCTGGTCTGTGTCTAAAGTCTTCAAACAACTTATCTTGTTTTTGTTTAGTTCGGCCAATGTCTGTGTAATTTGCTCTACGTTGGAATTTTATTTTTATCCTGCCCAATAGTTGGTCAATTTGTATTTGTAATGGCACCCTGTTATATTCCAATGGACGGCCCTGGAGATCAAAAGGACTCCAGGCGCCTTTAACGCTTGCCCAATGTTTGGTTAAGGATACCATGAAAACCTGTTGTACTTCATCACCTCTCAAATTATAGGAAGCAATGAGTTGTTTAATTTGGAGTACAAAGACGGAAAGGATGGTTCGCTTTGCCGTGCCACAACATCTGTCTTTGTAATTTGATAATTTTTCTCATCTTCATTCATCACATTCTTAGCTGCGATTCTTAAGCGAGCTCACGCTGACACTGTGTCATCATCTTCCTGTCTGTGCAACAGCAAGTTCTTTTTTATCTTTTCTTCGTCTTCCTTATCTTTCAATTTTCCTCTCATCTGGGAAAATGAGAATGTAATTTTGCTTTTTAATTTTTAATTTTAAGTCTTGCAAAATTGCTATATCCTTACTGCACCGAGATAAACTGTTAAACATATCTTTAAACAAAAACAATCTACGCTCCTGCAGAGACTCTTCAAAATGGGACCCAAATGTCAGATTACAAATCAAACCTCCTCCTTCACTCTCACATTTTTTGATAGAACAGTCTAATTAGCTAGACACTGTCATATCGTACTAAATAATGGCCTGCAAATTAAATATAATGTTGTTGCTGTGGTCCCTCAAAACATGTGACTAGAATTTGGACAATTACTAACCCCCATCAATTGATAAATTATCTCCTCACTAAAGTCCTAGCCTGTTAACCTATCTGCATCAAGAAGACATTTGCAATGTAGGGGATTAGAGAATAATAATAACACCATTGATTTCTAATCATTAATCTAATTTTATCCAGTTCTACAATGTATGTTTTCTCTTACTCTCACATTTTTATAAGGGTTGGGCACTCTCCTCGTCGGATGAGTTTCTGCCCACAACCGTCATATTATTCTATAATTTCTAATTTTTACATTTAACAATGCAAATCTGATAAACCATTGTCTAGCACACCGTTTTCGTGCACCAATTTAGCGCAATTCCAACCTTTATAACGAACTGATACACAAAGACAAACATACACAGAAACAAACACACGGGCCCACAACATAGACATGACAATCTTCCCAGCTGATAACAAGGGTGGGGGGAGCAACTGAAGTGCGGAGAGCCTCGCCACCGCCACGTCGCATAATGCAACCACCTCTGTCCAAAATATGCATTTGTCAAGATATTTTATATTTTCGGTGTCGACCCCTTGCATTTTAATTCATGTCGGGGTAGCGGCTTTTGTTTGCTCGTTGATTTTCCCATGGTTTATTTCTCTAAATTTCGGAGTTGGCAATTCGAATGGCACCTACAGTGTCCGAAAGCCAATTTAATTCACAGGACAGTGGTAAAATATTCAGTGGTAAGTCTCCTTTCCTCTGCTTCCACACAAAGCCACTGTCTACAATCCTGTTTTATATAAAGGAGAGCTCAAATGAGATCACTCTCAGTCAAACCATACACACACACACACAATGCACACTCTTATCGTCTCACAGGCAAGCAGGGGAGTCCGCCCTCCCGTGGATTTTAACAAACTCTTTAACCTTCCTATTGTGTAATAAAAAACTTATTTTTGCCTTATTCTTAAAGTAGATATAAAACCTATCTGTCATGGATAAAGAAGCCAAACCAGCTAAACAAGAGTTAAGAAAAACACCACAGATGGCAGCAGAAAGCTAACACATTAGGAAGGTTAAGTTAGGAGGCCCCACGACACCTCAGCGGAATTTAACTGCTCCAAATTACCTGTACTTCTTCAGAAAACAGATGGGTCCGCTCTCCCATGGATTTTAACTGATTTATCAGTCAGGGGACTCCGTCATCCCAGCGGAATTTACTGTTTCTAATTGCATTTGATAGGGTCTAGAATTGTCAAGGTTTTAAGTGACCTCTTGTCACTGCACTTTCATTACTTTCAACAGAATCAAGATTCGTACTCACAGTCTGCTGGGCCTTCTCCTCGGATGATCTCGTCAACCACTCCGGCATCCAGCTGACTGATCGAGTCAGCCCCGTGAAAAGGGTTTCCTCTATATGCCTTGGCCAAGGACTTGTCCTGGGTCGAAAAGTCAGCTGGAATCCCGAAATAGGTCTATTGAGACCCCGGAACGAGCCCCCAAAAATCTGTTAGGTTCAAAATCAGCAAAAGGATCAGCAGACAAAACCAGTGAGGCAGAATATTGAGTCTTTTCTCGCGAGGAGTGCATTCAGACTTACAGCAATCCGACTACACAAAAAATCTCTTTTACACTCCTCGCTCTTTTTATTTGGAATGCCCTACCCACAGTGTGAGACGATTAGCCCTTAAGGGGGGGGAAAGAGATTGTGGCTTCGTCTCGTAAGAAAAGAAACAAAAAGTAACGCACAAATTGTTGCGTGCAGATATGGCTATAACAGCAAAACAGTTTAAGCGATATTCCGAGAGATAAAAAGAGAAAGTGACATTCTTTAAGGAAGATCAGAAGGTTCATGACGCATTGTTTGACGTGTTGTTTTCACGATCTGTTCTGGTGGACGCTGAGCTGTCAGCAGCATCTTGTTTGACACAACCGTCATCTCGCCCCTGACCCAGCCGTAATCCTTCTGTTCTGTTGTACAAGATAAGAATAAGCAAGGCAAAGCAGCAAGCATACTGAACAGTAATATTGTGAATAAGTACTCATTAGAGAACGCATGATAACATATATATACAATTTTTCTAACAGTTAAGCAGCCACTGTATGAGGTCATAAGGTTCTACAACACCACGTTCCCTGATATGAAGGTGCGTGAATATTTCCTCAGACAGGTGTGCCAAGTGTTTGTTGGTGGCAACCATGACAAAGTGTGCCTATTCTGGACGGGCAGCGGAAACAACGGCAAAACAGTCACGCAGACGCTATTCGAGAAAATGCTAGGAAGTTTTGCAGTCAAGTTGAGCACCACAGTGCTCACGGGCCGCAAGCCATGCGTCACGAGCACAAGCCCTGAACTGGCGCGACTAAGGAGCGGTGTGCGTTGGGCCGTCATGGAGGAGCCCAACAACGACGAGACCATACACCCGGGCCCCCTCAAGAGCATGACAGGCAATGACACGTTCTTCGCCCGCGACCTGTGGTGCTCAGGCAAAGAGACGACCGAAATCGTGCCCATGTTCAAGCTGCACTGCATCTGCAACACACTGCCTGACATTAAGATGGCCAATATGGCCACATGGAACAGAGTGCGCGTGGTTCCATTTGAGGCCGTGTTTGTGAGTGGCGAACGGCTGGAAGAGGTGCGCCGCGAGGTGCCCATAGAGCAGCGTGACTATGTCCAGGTTATGGACAAGCATTTTGTGGACAAGATCCCCCTGCTGACTGCGCCCATGGCGTGGCTGCTGGTACAGATCTGGGGTGTGCTACAGGGCGAGCCTGTCGATGCGTATAAAACGCCCTGCAAGGTGTTGCAGGTGACCAAGGACTACGAGGAATCCAATAACTACGTACGCACGTTTGCCGACACCATGATAATCAGGGAGCCCGGGGCGTCCGTGACTGACTTAGACCTGTACCGAGAGTTTAAGACCTACATGACCACATACGGCATGGCCATGACTGCGGGCTACTCCATAGTTAAAGTCATCAAAGACATTACCTTGTACCTGAAGTGCCGGTACGATAAAAGGAGTGGTCGGCTCCTGGACGTGACCATACGAGACATGGCCAGAGGCTAAAGATTCGAATTACAATGTTTAACAACATGCCTTGTACAATCATGCGCATTATGGACAAGATCACCTTGCTGACTACACTGATGCTGCTTGTGCCCAGCTCGGTGTGTTACAACCACACAGAGGGGATGCCAATTGTCCACGGCCATGTCGTGTGCATGTGCGTCTACATTGAAATGTGTGGAGCGACTGTGTGGTGGCCTCTGGGCCACCACACATGCATGCAGTCCGGTATCGTTCACTCATATCAGGTGTACGCCATGTGGCCTGTGATGGTGAGCTGTGTTCTAGGAGTGACTGCCTGTGCGGCCGGGATCCTGGCGTACGTCTACTGCTGCCGTCCACCGTTACCGGGTGCGTTGCGTGATTACGAGTTTGATTATGAGTCTGACGAGTCTCTTGGTTAACATCCTTAATGAGAAAAATATGTTGTGTTATCCTGTATGAATAAATATGTAAACCACATGTTTGACACTGTGACATCTTTTCCCACATGCTAGAACAAGGACACAACATAGTCACTGTAATATATTTATTGAACATCCATCCATCCATCCATCTTCTTCCGCTTATCCGGGGTCGGGTCGCGGGGGCAACAGCTTCAGGAGGGACTCCCAGACTTCCCTCTCCTCAGCCACTTCATCCAGCTCATCCCGGGGGATCCCAAGGCGTTCCCAGGCCAGCTGAGAGACATAGTCTCTCCAGCGCGTCCTGGGTCGTCCCCGGGGTCTCCTACCGGTGGGACATGTATTTATTGAACATTGCAACAATATTTGTTACGGTTTTTGGGTGTGAGAACAATCTGGGGCATGCCACACAGGGACTCATCTATGGTGATGTCATGTTTATTCAGCCAGTCAAGCCAAGTGTACATGGCTGGGGTATCCATAAGTCTCACAGTAGAGTCGATGAGCTGTTGACGTTGATCAGGGTAATGCGTGTGATACCACACGATCAGTCCGAGGACCCGTCCAAGTGCGCCAATGTTTGGTTCTTCCTGTAGATGGTCCAGGAGGTGATCAGTTAGGTCCACCAGTATAAAGTTTGGATCACCCGGCACACCCGGGGCAGTCGCATTTACCACAGTCGTCACAAGTTGTCGCCACATGCTGTACGAAAATGGAAACGTCACAATGTCATGTGCAGGGGTTGGGTTCTTGTTGCAATACACCCCATGTTAACAGAGGCACGTAAGATGACATTCTGTCTACCCCTGAGGTATCCTCATAGCCATGGTAGACACGAGATAAAATACAACACCCTCTTGGCAAGGCTACAGCCGCGGGGCTCGGTGCAATCGGGCAATGTTGTTGAGTACTATGAACATGGTAGCGCAGTACCAGCAGATCCGATTCCTCTCTAAGGGAATCATGTGCTGCAGCAGGTCGTTGGCGTGGCCCAGTGACACAAACAACCCAGGCATCTAATTAAAACAACAAGGCTATAGATAAAAAGTCATGTACCGCAACGAGTTGTTCTCATGTACGTACACACCTGTCACAATTAATACTGCGCAGATGCCCGACCACTCACCCACCAGCTACACCGCAGTCAACGCTAACAGGTTCGCAACGCCACACAGTGAGGACCAACGCCTCACAAGTGTTGGCCAGGAGATAATACTGGATGGTATGGATGATTTCCGCATTTATAATCCACTGGAAAAAGGTGACAACGTTCTGAACATGATCAAAGCTGTGATCAAGACCAATTCGGACGATATGAAAATCAAAATTCTGCTCAGGGACAACGACAGGGCCACTGAGGTAATTATAACAGAGTTTGGCACCACACGCATCAGCAACGACTATGTATTTGTCGATGGAACCAACCTGTGGAGGGTTGAGAGCGCCACTACCGACGGCGCCGTGTTCGATGTGATGCTGGTTGGTGGGAATGACACTACCCACACCTACCAGGTCCACTCCCTGGAGCATTCGTACATTGTATCCCGTAACATGATTGTATGATATGGGTAATATTTGAATGTGCACTATGTCGCCTACTCGACTCAATATTAAAAGGATGTCTGTCACAAAGTCTTTCTACACCCTCGGTCTGATGTCAGCTGATGGACACTTGGTGCCTTACCGAGATGGGGCTTTCGGACTACAGCATAGGGAGAGTTACAGTGTCGTTGTAACCAATGGACACCTAACACTCCAAGCAAATGCAGACATATATATAGACGACAAGCACATAGGTTGCTTTCGGATCAAGGCAGCAAACATGATTACGGTTACACGTCCTGTGTATAAGCAACGCATGTTGACCTTCTACCAGACCGGCAGCGCCGAGGCGATGGCGGCTGGGCTCAGCACGACTCACGTGGGAAGGGTGAAGGTGGTGGTGCACCAGGAGCGCAAATACGGCACGTGCCTTGAGAGGGACGACTCTGAGAGCGACGCCCTTGTGAGCGATGGCTGTGGTGGTACGGGCCTGGGCACCCACTCTAGCCAGAACTTCAGCCAGGTGGGGTCCATCACATGGGATGTGCAACCGCACGTTTTGGAGGCGCGCATGTGCCTCCGTGACGCCCCGGTTCACCGGGCAGTGGTGCCCTTGTAGATACAGGCCCAGCAACTGCCATGTTGGATTGCTGTATCTGCCCGGTTACAGTATTTGCTATTATGTAGTGCTGTGACCATACGGTCTGTATAGTGAGGTCCATCACATGTCGATGGCATATCGTAATAAAAGCATATTCCCTATACTCTTGTCTGTCATTTATTATACCTGGTGCCCCCATGACGTATATGTGAAAAAAAATGCCATTGGTTCGACGAACGATTAACGTGCCCTTGAGCGTATTGTCCCAGCGGTATGGTGACGACCACATGTCCAGGTCTCTGATTACCAAGCACATAATGGTCACGCAGTACAACAAATACTGCGAGGGTGTGCCTCATAGCATAGTGTCAACCATCCGGGACATTAACATAGTCAGTGTCACGGGCTGCGCTATAAATGGCCGGGGTGTCCAGGTGCCGGTCGAGTACACCGTGGACGTCCAGGTGCCCATGGAGGATGGCACGGCTGTCATGCGGTCGCGTCTATTTTTCCGGTTTTCTGTCTCGTCGGTGTCGTAACTTTACTTCCTGTTTTATTTTGTCATCCCTTCCGTTTCAGTTCGTGTTTCCTTCCTCGGTGTTTGGTTGTCTTGTCTTCCCCGATCCCGATTGTGGCACCGGCGTGATTGGCGCTAATTGTCAGCACCTGCCTCCCAGCCCTTTTGTGTGTATTTAGTCCGCGTCTTCCCCTTGTCTTGTGCCAGTGTGTCTTGCCTCGTCCCGACCACCAGCAATTCTTTGACGTCCGAGCTCTCAGTAAGATTCCTCCTTTTTGTCTCGCCACAGAGCGACGTTTTTTGTTAGTGCCTTGATCCCCATAGCCTTTTTGTCTCGCCACAGAGCGACGCCTTTTGTTAGTGCCTTGATCCCCATAGCCTTTTTGTCTCGCCCCAGTGCGACGCTTTTGTTTGAACTTTTTGCCACGTGTTTCCCTCGCAAGAGGCGTTTTGAGTTGTACTTTTGATCAGTGTGTGTGCTGGAATAAATCAGAGAAAGAAACGACTCTGCATCCGAGTCCTCCGCCTTGTTCCCTGCATGACAACGGCCACGGTGGCCTACATCTTTGACACGGGCGTGTACGCCGTGTCCCAGCTCAAGCATATCCTGGTGGTGCACGAGGCGACCGAGGACGGCAAGCTCGGGTGCTGCGGAATCCCGTGCCGTGTCGGCCAGCCCATAGACTACAGTCCGATACACTGGAAACTGGGCCGCGACAACCAGGATTTCGTTTTCCTCATAGTGTCCAAACACAGGTGTATTTAAAAGATGTTACCTCAGGTTGGTTCCTCCTACGCTAACCCAGCTATCGCCGGCCAACCGGCCTATGCCCTGGTCTCTTTCTTGGCCGCGGGTTTTAACGAGAGCATGTCTCTCGAGCTGGACGCCCTGTCTGCTGAGGTCCCGGCCGCGGCGGACAGGCTGGCGGCCATGGCTGCGCGCCTCAGGTCGCAGAGCGTTTTTGCGGTGTGCAAAGTACGGGGTGTGGCTGAGTCAGCAGACGCGGCCGCGGCCATCGCCAGGGATATTGTACGTAACACAGACAACAGTCTGCCCGTGTACACCGTAAGGATGGGACACCCGTTCCCCATCACCACAAAGGCCGGAATGCCCACCGAAGTGGCGAAGGTGTCCATGGACTGGGAGTGTTCCGAGACGTTAGAGGCGGCCCGGCGCCGCGTGGAGGAGACGCAGAGGAGGGAGAAGCGTGAGATCGCTGAGCGCGAGGAAGAGCTCAGGGCCAGCGCAGCGTCTACAGATCCGCCTCCCGAGAAGGTGCCTGGTACCAAAGAACATTACGTGAGCCTCAGGTACTCATATGCTTATTACAGGCAGCAGGAGGACACGTACCAGCGCAAGGCCGATGAAATGAAGGTCATACACACAAACATCCTGGCTGACATTAAGGCCCTGGGCGATTCGCCTCACAAGTCTGGGTTCATGGCCGAGTTTAATGAGAAACTGGCAGCCCACGTGGACGTGGACCCCATGTTCAGGTATCTGGGCATGGATTTGTAAAAAGATGGACGTGTCCGTAGCCACGCTCAGGGCAAGGAACGACCCCACGCTAAACAGGTTGATCGAAGAGTACCCGGCGTCCTTTACGCTCAAGGTCTTGCAACGCTCCGACGCCACGGACCAGCCTCTGGCCGTGGTGTTCAGGGAGCTGGAAACGGCCAACGCGGAGAAGCTGGCAGCCGCTAAACTAAAGTGGCAGGCACGCGTAACACGCACTGCGGCGGCCGCTCTGGTCACGGCCGTTCCCTGGTACCCGGAGGCTGGCGACATGGGTGTGCTGTCCACGCGCGACCACGAGACATGCGGCGAGCGTAGCGGGCACGCAGGTGGAACGTACTACTTGCTGCAGCCCACAACGCAACGACGCTATGACCCGGAAAATCCCGTGTACTACATCCTGAGAGACAAAAGAGTGGTTTTGGAGACCGAGGCCATGTACAAGGCAGCTGCCAGGTACCTGGGCTACCCAGTGCATCGTCCGCGCGTCTCGGCCCTAGCGGCAGCCAAGCTCATGTTCAACGCCTTGTTTGTTGACGTAGACCTGAGCGCGTATGTATCGCGCCTAGTGGACCAGGGCTGCGGGGTGCGCAACCTGCCCGCGGCCTGGGCCAATCTATATCCTCTACTGGAAGCCGACCACACTCATAGGGCTGGGTTCATACGTCAGGAATACGCTGGACCGCAGGACGCATTTATAACATCGGGGGCTCATGGAGAGTACGCTGCGCTGACCGACGCCTCAGCGCAGGCCCAGTTAGAGCAGAAGTTGGCTAGCCTTCGGGAAATGGCTCGGCAGCTCTACCCGGCCATAGAGGATGATGTAGCCAATGGCCGCATACCCAAGCGAATACCACTCACCATGGCACGTAGTGTGCCATGGCCGGGTCCGCTGCCAAGCGTACCAGGTACAACCAGCCCCATGCCGTACCGCGCCGAGGAGCCCACTGAGCGGCAGATGGACGGTCCCGAGGAGGTTATAGAGTCTCTAAGGAGGATCATATTTACCAGGCTGTACCTCGGTAATGGCGTAGTCTGCGTTGGGTGTCGCGCTGCCATCACAGAGGGACGGCCCGTGATTTCGGCCGGACGTAGCTACTGTTCGGTGGACTGCTGCGTGAGGCGCACACCGCCCACCTAATTCTAAATGGACAATGACCGACGTAAACAAGACACGCAGTATTGTGTTGTGCTCAGGTTTAGCTAGGCCGTGGCCCTTGTCAACGGCGACCCGGCTATTCCGCCAGGGTCATGGACCGCCGACATCAACGTGGCCGCGTGTGTTTACTCGGGGCCCATGTGCCGCTGCATCACCGTGTGGGAGCGGCCCGCTGTGTGGTGGAACTGAGGAGGCTGTGCTTTAGATGTATAATCTTTGAACGGGGCTCGCATATGTACGCATATGTGAGAGCCATCACATGAAAACAAGATGATGATATCTGGCGCCCTGCTCGCCACCAAAACGAGCTTCAGGCACGAAACACCCAGGATCCCCAAGGTGACAAGGGGCCCCCGGCCCAGGCCCACCTCAACTCTAAAGACGCAGCGGGTTTTTGTGGATGTGGCCAAAGAAGCCTGGCGCGTAGCCAACAATGATTACGTCTCTCTCAAACACCCCAACTATGCCGCATCGTCGGTGCACACTGTGGCTATGCCCGATGTGACCTTGGCGCTCGTGGCAAGGAGTCCCATAGACCCAGGCGGTGCCCACGCTGTAGTGCTGGGCCGTTCCCCGGTACGCGGCTCCATTAATGTCACGTCCCACGGCAACAAGCCCTTTATCGACGGTGTCAAGTTCACAGACATCTCTCACCAGCAGACGGAAGGACACGAGGCAAGCGACAAGCAGCTGTACTCACGTCAGGCTATCACCGGGGGCATGCCTCTAGTGCCAGAGTCGGTGGGGCCCGGCAGTCGTATTGTACCGTTGGCCGACACTCACGTGTACGGGGTGCCTGACATGGCGAGTCGCAGATTCCACAGGCCCACACTGGGCGTAGGACACTACATACAGGAGCGTGTGTCGGTTGATGGTGCCTATGCGCCCCCGGGCATCGTAGCCAAGAGGCAGTTGTATAGGCCTACCACCGTGCAGAAGGCCATTAGCCAGTTGGAGAGCGTTAGTGTGAGTCGCACTGCCACACCCACCGACGTGGTGGCGCAGAGGGCGTATTCACATGTCATGGCGCACACCTTCACTGTGGAGGCACAGGTCCACGCTTCGGCCAATGCCAACCCCGCTACAGCCGCTGTGCACATTTACAAGGAGCCTCCCATGCTGGCGGCATGCAGAGTCAATAAACAAACGATGACCCATGGCCAGTCGTTCCTTGACAGGGGTGTGATGTCCTAGGCGGTGCAGTCATCGCACCCCTCTATGTCGTCCTCTCTAGCTTTGTTTTTGCTGTTCTCTACGTACCTTATGAGCGTACGCTGGTTGGACCACATGATGTAACACCATACAATCAGCATAATAAAACCCAGTGTAACTAAAACTGTTTTCATGACTGCTATTTTAAAGCGTGTCGGGTCTTTAAAAGATGGCGTCAACTGTAACCCTGTTTCGCACTCAGATAGACCGCGATGGTGCAGCCGTGCCCACCGACGCGCCGTGCGCATGCGGCTGGTGCAGCGCATTTACAGGACGTAGGGAGTGTCCCATGCACAACCGGGTGCGCGACTGGGAATTGGGGCAAGCCTCGTGCTGCAGCGGCTTCTGCACTTCCCAGCCCACGTGCATGGCAGCCAGCACCAGGGACGGCCAGATTGGCCTGAGCTCAAAGGGCATCAACCCTGTGATAGGTGCACAGTTCCATGGAAGGGCCCCCCAGCTTGCACTCACGTACAAGATGGAGTATGTAGACACAGAGAATCAATTGAGTCGCTCCACTGACCTGTTTGGCTCTCGTAGTGACAATGCCACTTCAATGCTCACACTCAACACAAACTACTGTAGCGTGGCCACACGCACCGCTGATGGTACCATCACATCTAAGATAACTGGTCCCGGTTCAAACTGGTGCAGCAAATGGTACAACAACCTACACCCGCCCAACAATGATGCCTTCATCCAGGGCTACTGCGTGCGCAACCCGACCTCGGCGGACTGCAAGTGCGCCATGCGGACACGCGATCCCGCCTACGCAAAAGTCAAAGCCATGAAGGTGTTTAACGACGGTTGTTGGTATGCCCCATGCGCAGACTCCGTCAACCAGCTGCTGCCTAGTGCGGTGCGCAAGCCCACGTGCCCGGCAAATGTATGTGAAGTTGCCCATCAGATGGTGGATACTGGTGCTGTAACCATCGAAGACGTAAAGAACATTATCAACTGCAACTTTGACGGCCACGGGCCCAAGCCGCTGCCCCCACCTCCACCAACACCCCCGTCCCCACCCCCACCTCCACCTCCACCTCCGGCGCCAGCGCCAGCACCAGTGCCGGCGCCTGTGCCTGCGCCTGCGCCTCCAATTAAGCCCATGTCCATGCTGATACCCTTGATAATTGGGACCGTGACTATCGTGCTGGTACTGGTAGCCTTCTCGTGAGATAGCGATCACATAGGTACTGAGCAAAAGAGAGCAAGGTGTCTGACGCGGGACCCATGTGTATCCACACGGCCATAATGGCGCCAAAGATATCACAGCGGCAGCCCTCGCTCGCGAGAACATACTCCTCGTAGACTGTGAGCGGCCTGGGGCCCACCACCCTGACTAATCACGCGTTGTGTGAGATGTTGTTTCACCCGGCCAAACGCACGCTCCAAGAGACAGTTCAGCCTAATGAAAACGGCTGCACCATGAGTCACCCACTCCACGATGAGGCTGTGGATCGCGTCCTGGTAAAATACAACACTACTCAACTCCAGTTTATGTGCAGCGATCCGGATATTGTGATCATGGACAGGGGCAGAGCCGTTGATAAAGCGGCCATAGTGGCCAGACTCTCGGGCTCACCGCAGACCACTACCGTTACATCAGCCTCGCATCGGCCCGCGGTGGCCAGCACCAGCAGCAGCAGCAGCAGCAGCAGCAGCAGCAGCAGCAGCAGCAGCAGCAGCAGCAGCAGCAGCAGCAGCAGCAGCAGCAGCAGCAGCAGCAGCAGCAGCAGCAGCAGCAGCAGCAGCAGCAGCAGCAGCAGCAGCAGCAGCAGCACCAGCAGCAGCAGCAGCAGCAGCAGCAGCAGCAGCAGCAGCAGCAGCAGCAGCAGCAGCAGCAGCAGCAGCAGCAGCAGCAGCAGCAGCAGCAGCAGCAGCAGCAGCAGCAGCAGCAGCGTCCAACGTATTCCAAGTATGCGTGAGTGCATGAGAACGATGTCTATGAGACAAGTGGTCGCCATGTGCAAAGAACGTAACATCGATGTGAGAAATGAAGATACCGGGCGCCCGTACACCCACGCAGAGCTGTGCAAAAAGCTAACGGGCAGTTCTCCCACCATCACGGTACCCGAAACGGGACTGGTGGTGGACCCGGCGCCCGCAAACAGTCTAGTGTACATTAAGATGCCTATGCTGCATAACACAGTTCGCGCAGCCCACGGTGTCACGTACAGCTTTGTGGCCGTGCAAGACTCTGTTCCGGGCACTTACAAGCCTGTGGATCCGGAGCACTATGTCGTCTGTCACACCCCTCCGAAGGACATTGCAGTGCAGCTGTCGCCCATCGACGGTTGGGGCCCGGACATCAAGTGGACACTGTTTGTGTCGCTGTCCGCGTACAGCACCACAAACACACCGGTGTTTTGCTCATGACGAGAGACTGTATTCGAATCTCCCCGATCGACAGTGCGCATACGAGATGTACAAAGGCCTCGGGGCATCGCCTGTACAAGTTGAGTCTCCCCAATCGACAGTGCGCATATGCGATGTACAAAGGCCTTGGGGCATCGCCTGTACAAGTTGAATCTCCCCAATCGACAGTGCGCATGTGTGATGTACAAAGGCCTCGCTACATCGTATAGGCACTACCATGGCAACACCCAAGAGGAACCGATCCAACCTCTATAAGACATACACCACGTGCATGCGGAATACGCGGCACGACATAGCGGAGTATGCCCGAAGAAAAGGATTGGAGACCACTATTAACGGTCGGGATATGACAAAGTCCGAGATGTGCGCCATGCTGTTTACGGATCGGGTACCGCAACAACGGGTGAGCATAGACAATGCCGTTAGGACTCACAGTCTGGGGCAATTGCAGAACATCCATCCATCCATCCATCCATCCATCCTCTTCCGCTTATCCGGGGTCGGGTCGCGGGGGCAGCAGCTTTAGGAGGGACTCCCAGACTTCCCTCTCCCCAGCGATTTCATCCAGCTCATCCCGGGGGATCCCAAGGCGTTCCCAGGCCAGCTGAGAGACATAGTCTCTCCAGCGCGTCCTGGGTCGTCCCCGGGGTCTCCTACCGGTGGGACATGCCCGGAACACCTCCCCAGGGAGGCGTCCAGGAGGCATCCTGATAAGATGACCGAGCCACCTCATCTGGCTCCTCTCAACGTGGATGAGTAGCGACTCTACTCCGAGTCTCTCCCGGATGACCGAGCTTCTCACCCTATCTCTAAGGGAGAGCCCGGACATCCTGCGGAGAAAACTCATTTCGGCCGCTTGTATCCGAGATCTCGTTCTTTCGGTCACGACCCATAGCTCGTGACCATAGGTGAGGGTAGGAGCGTAAATCGACCGGTAAATTGAGAGCTTTGCCTTTTGGCTCAGCTCTCTCTTCACCACAACGGACCGGTACAGGGTCCGCATTACTGCCGACGCTGCACCGATCCGCCTGTCGATCTCACGCTCCATCCTCCGCTCACTCGTGAACAAGACTCCAAGATACTTGAACTCCTCCACTTGGGTCAGGATCTCATCCCCGATCCGGAGAGGGCATTCCACCCTTTTCCAATCGAGGACCATGGACTCGGATTTGGAGGTGCTGACCCTCATCCCGACCGCTTCACACTCGGCTGCGAACCGTTCCAGCAAGAGCTGGAGATCACGGCCTGACGAAGCCAACAGCACCACGTCATCTGCAAAAAGCAGAGATGCGATGCTGAGGTCCCCAAACCGGACCCCCTCAACGCCTCGGCTGCGCCTAGAAATTCTGTCCATAAAAATTATGAACAGAATCGGTGACAAAGGGCAGCCTTGGCGGAGTCCAACCCTCACTGGGAACGAATCCGACTTACTGCCGGAAATGCGGACCAGACTCTGGCATCGGTGATACAGGGACCGAACCGCCCTTATCAGTTGGCTCGGCACCCCGTACTCCCGAAGCACCCTCCACAGAAGCTCCCGAGGGACACGGTCGAACGCCTTCTCCAAGTCCACAAAACACATGTGGACTGGTTGGGCGAACTCCCATGCACCCTCGAGGATCCTGCCGAGGGTGTAGAGCTGGTCCACTGTTCCACGGCCAGGACGAAAGCCACACTGCTCCTCCTGAATCCGAGGTTCGACCTCCCGACGGACCCTCCTCTAAAGCACCCCTGAATAGACCTTACCAGGGAGGCTGAGGAGTGTGATTCCCCTGTAATTGGAACACACCCTCCGGTCCCCCTTCTTAAAGAGGGGAACCACCACCCCAGTCTGCCAATCCAGAGGCACTGTCCCCGATGTCCACGCAACGTTGTAGAGGCGTGTCAGCCATGACAGCCCCACAACATCCAGAGCCTTTAAGAACTCTGGGCGGATCTCATCCACCCCCGGGGCCTTGCCACCGAGGAGTTTTTTAACTACCTCAGTGACTTCGACCCCAGAGATTGGAGAATCCGCCTCAGAGTCTCCAGGCCCTGCTTCCTCAATGGAAGGCGTGTAGGTGGAATTGAGGAGGTCTTCGAAGTATTCTCCCCACCGACTCACGACGTCCCGAGTCGAGGTCAGCAGCACGCCATCCCCACTGTAAACAGTGTTGACGTTGCACTGCTTCCCCCTCCTGAGTCGCCAGATGGTGGACCAGAATTTCCTCGAAGCCGTCCGAAAGTCATTCTCCATGGCCTCACCGAACTCCTCCCACGCCCGGGTTTTTGCCTCAGCAACCGCCGAAGCCGCGTTCCCCTTGGCCATCCGGTACCTGTCAGCTGCCTCCGGAGTCCCGCAGGCCAAAACGGCCCGATAGGACTCCTTCTTCAGCTTGACGGCATCCCTTACCGCCGGTGTCCACCAGCGGAATCGGGGATTGCCGCCACGACAGGCACCAACGACCTTACGGCCACAGCTCCGGACGGCCGCCTCAACAATGGAGGCGCGGAACATGGTCCACTCAGACTCAATGTCCCCCGCCTCCCCCGGGACGTAGGAAAAGCTCTGCCGGAGGTGGGAGTTGAAGCTCTTCCTGACAGGAGATTCTGCCAGACGTTCCCAGCAGACCCTCACAGAGCATTTGGGTCTGCCAGGTCGGACCGGCATCTTTTCCCACCATCGGAGCCAACCCACCACCAGGTGGTGATCAGTTTACAGCTCCGCCCCTCTCTTCACCCGAGTGTCCAAAACATGCGGCCGCAAATCCGATGACACGACTACAAAATCGATCATCGAACTGCGGCCTAGGGTGTCCTGGTGCCAAGTGCACACATGGACACCCTTATGTTTGAACATGGTGTTCATTATTGAAAATCCGTGTCGAGCACAGAAGTCCAACAATAGAACACCGCTCGGGTTCAGATCAGGGGGGCCGTTCCTCCTAATCACGCCCTTCCAGGTCTCACTGTCATTGCCCACGTGAGCATTGAAGTCACCCAGTAGAACGATAGAGTCCCCAGAAGGAGCGCTCTCCAGCACTTCCTCCAGGGACCCCAAGAAGGGTGGGTACTCTGAGCTGCCGTTTGGTGCATAGACACAAACAACAGTCAGGACCCGTCCCCCCACCCAAAGGCGGAGGGAGGCTACCCTCTCGTTCACCGGGGTGAACCCCAATGTGCAGGCGCCCAGCCGGGGGGCAATAAGTATACCCACACCTGCTCGACGCCTCTCACCGTGAGCAACTCCAGAGTGGAAGAGAGTCGAGCCCCTCTCGAGAGGGCTTGTACCGGAACCCAAACTGTGCGTGGAGGCTAGTCCGACTATATCTAGTCGGAATCTTTCTGCCTCGCACACCAGCTCGGGCTCCTTTCCAGCCAGAGGGGTGACACTCCATGTCCCAAGAGCCAGCTTCTGCAGCCGGGGATCAGACCGCCAAGGTCCCTGCCTTTGGCTGCCGCCCAGCTCACATTGCACCCGACCCCTTCGGCCCCTCCCACAGGTGGTGAGCCCATGGGAAGGGGGACCCACGTTTCCATTTCGGGCTATGCCCGGCCGGGCCCCATGGGCGAAGGCCCGGCCACCAGACGCTCGCCTTCGAGCCCCGCCTCCAGGCCTGGCTCCAGAGGGAGGCCCCGGTGACCCGCGTCCGGGCGAGGGAAAACAAAGTCCATATATGTTTTTCATCATAAGGGGCTTGGGTGAGCCGTGCTTTGTCTGACCCCTCACCTAGGACCCGTTTGCCATGGGTGACCCTACCAGGGGCATGAAGCCCCCGACAACATGGCTCCTAGGATCATAGGAGCACGCAAACCCCTCCACCACGATAAGGTGACGACTCGCGGAGGGGAACATGTTGCAGAACATGTGCACGGAAAAGGGCATCCCTTACCTGAATGAGCGAGGCATGCCCCTGACTAAGCACGCGTTGTGTGAGATGTTGTTTCACCCGGCCGAACGCACGCTCCAAGAGACAGTTCAGCCTAATGAAAACGGCTGCACCATGAGTCACCCACTCCACGATGAGGCTGTGGATCGCGTCCTGGTAAAATACAACACTACTCAACTCCAGTTTATGTGCAGCGATACGGATATTGTGATCATGGACAGGGGCAGAGCCGTTGACAAAGCTGCCATGGTGGCCAGACTCTCGGGCTCACCGCAGACCAGTACCGTTACATCAGCCTCGCATCGGCCCGCGGTGGCCAGCACCAGCAGCAGCAGCAGCAGCAGCAGCAGCAGCAGCAGCAGCAGCAGCAGCAGCAGCAGCAGCAGCAGCAGCAGCAGCAGCAGCAGCAGCAGCAGCAGCAGCAGCAGCAGCAGCAGCAGCAGCAGCAGCAGCAGCAGCAGCAGCAGCAGCAGCAGCAGCAACAGCAGCAGCAGCAGCAGCAGCAGCAGCGTCCAACGTATTCCAAGTATGCGTGAGTGCATGAGAACGATGTCTATGAGACAAGTGGTCGCCATGTGCAAAGAACGTAACATCGATGTGAGAAATGAAGATACCGGGCGCCCGTACACCCACACAGAGCTGTGCAAGAAGCTAACGGGCAGTTCTCCCACCATCACGGTACACGAAACGGGACTGGTGGTGGACCCGGCGCCCGCAAACAGTCTAGTGTACATTAAGATGCCCCACACTATGCTGCATAACACAGTTCGCGCAGCCCACGGTGTCACGTACAGCTTTGTGGCACATGCTCTGCAATTGCCCCAGACTGTGAGTCCTAACGGCATTGTCTATGCTCACCCGTTGTTGCGGTACCCGATCCGTAAACAGCATGGCGCACATCTCGGACTTTGTCATATCCCGACCGTTAATAGTGGTCTCCAATCCTGTTCTTCGGGCATACTCGGGTATGTCGTGCCGCGTATTCCGCATGCACGTGGTGTATGTCGTATAGAGGTTGGATCGGTTCCTCTTGGGTGTTGCCATGGTAGTGCCTATACGATGTACCGAGGCCTTTGTACATCACACATGCGCACTGTCGATTGGGGAGATTCAACTTGTACAGGCGATGCCCCGAGGCCTTTGTACATCGCATATGCGCACTGTCGATTGGGGAGACTCAACTTGTACAGGCGATGCCCCGAGGCCTTTGTACATCTCGTATGCGCACTGTCGATCGGGGAGATTCGAATACAGTCTCTCGTCATGAGCAAAACACCGGTGTGTTTGTGGTGCTGTACGCGGACAGCGACACAAACAGTGTCCAGTTGATGTCCGGGCCCCAACCGTCGATGGGCGACAGCTGCACTGCAATGTCCTTCGGAGGGGTGTGACAGACGACATAACGCTCCGGATCCACAGGCTTGTAAGTGCCCGGAACAGAGTCTTGCACGGCCACAAAGCTGTACGTGACACCGTGGGCTGCGCAAACTGTGTTATGCAGCATAGTGTGGGGCATCTTAATGTACACTAGACTGTTTGCGGGCGCCGGGTCCACCACCAGTCCCGTTTCGGGTACCGTGATGGTGGGAGAACTGCCCGTTAGCTTCTTGCACAGCTCTGCGTGGGTGTACGGGCGCCCGGTATCTTCATTTCTCACATCGATGTTACGTTCTTTGCACATGGCGACCACTTGTCTCATAGACATCGTTCTCATGTGAGAAAAAATGTGTGTTTCGTGTTAAATGTACCGTCCAAATCGTCTCCGAGAATCGCATACGACAGAAGTACACTATTGGGACTTAGAAGCAACAACTGCACAAAGGATATATCCGGAGTTAACTTTGCCATGGATCGCGAAACTCTTCGCGTTCTTGGAATAACGTCCCGAGACAAAGGAACCTCCGAGGCAGCGGGCTCCCCCTCCCCCACCAGCCGACACTGGAAGCAGCTGAAGCGGCGGTGGAGTCTGAGCACACGCCGGAGGAGAAGGCGAGGTTCCCGAGCCGGCATCACACACCGACTGAAGAGAAACCCTCACAAAACAGCACTTCCATCTATTCTCCTTTCAAACGTGCGGTCGTTGGAAAATAAAATGGACTATCTCAAGCTGGACTTAACTACAGAACGAAAGGTGAGAGAATGCAACGCGATCATCCTCACAGAGACGTGGCTTCACAACAACGTTCCGGACAGCGCCATTAAATTGGATGGGTTTACAACTTTCCGCGCGGACAGAAACCACGCCAGCACGGGTAAATCTCGAGGAGGTGGTGTGTGCATTTACATTAACAACAACTGGTGTACAAACGCTGTAGTTACTACAAGTCACTGCTCAGAGAACATTGAGTTTTTAACCCTCAACTGCCGTCCATTCTACCTACCGCGTGAATTCAATACCGTCAACATCACAGCTGTTTACGTCCCCCCCAGCGCTAACACAAAGGACGCACTCTCCATACTGTACAAGTCTGTGAGTACACTACAGAACACACACCCGGATTTGGTCTGCATAATCGCTGGCGATTTCAACCAGGCCAAATTGAAAACAGTAATGCCACACTTCCACAAGTGTGTGAACTTTGCAACAAGGGGAGAAAACACACTTGACCAGGTCTACACAAACATCAGACAGGCCTTCAGAGCGGTTCCCCACCCCCACCTGGGTTCATCAGACCATCTCTCTGTTATGCTAATTCCAGCCTACAGACCTCTGTTGACGAGAAGCAAACCAACTGTGAAGCAGATCAGGGCCTGGCCAGAGGGCTCCACAGCAGCTCTACAGGACTGTTTTGAACGCACAGACTGGTCTGTCTTCAGGGAGGCGGCCACCACCAACCAGGACGTCAACCTCACCGAATACACAGACTCTGTAACTGGATACATAACGAAGTGCATGGAAGATGTAACCGTCACCAAAGACATTACAGTGAGAGCAAATGAAAAACCCTGGTTCAGCAGGGAGGTACGTGAGCTCCTGAGGGCACGCAATGCTGCTTTCAAGTCTGGGGACAAGGAGGCCCTCAAGACTGCTAGGGCCAACTTGCACCGGGGTGTGAGAGTAGCCAAGCGTGCATATGGTCAAAAAATCAACTCACACTTCACAGACACAAAAAACCCAAGACGCCTGTGGCAAGGCATCCAGTCAGTCACAGACTACAAACCATCCCCCCCACCGTGTGAGGACAACATAGACTTCCTCAACTCTCTCAACACCTTCTTCAGCCGGTTTGAAGAAAACAACACCACAACACCCACAAAAACCCCAGTACACCCAGACAGCACAACACTTCAACTGGACCCAGCGGACGTGAAGAGGACCCTACTCAAGGTGAACCCCAGGAAAGCTGCAGATCCAGACAACATACCCGGGCGCGTGCTCAGAGACTGTGCAGACTCACTCACTGACGTCCTCACAGACATCTACAACACCTCTCTGAACCAAGCCATCATACCAGCAATTTTCAAAGCTACCACCATCGTACCACTACCCAAGAAGTCACCAGCATCATCACTGAATGACTACAGACCCATAGCACTCACTTCCATCATGATGAAGTGCTTTGAGAGACTGGTGAAGGCCCACTTAACATCCACCCTCCCCACTACTCTGGACCCATACCAATTTGCCTACCGCCCCAAGCGCTCCACTGATGACGCCATAGCAACAGCACTCCACCTCTGCCTGGCTCATCTGGAGAACAAAAACAGTCACGCGCGGATGCTGTTCATTGACTTCAGCTCTGCGATCAACACAGTCATCCCCCAACATCTGGTGAATAAGCTGAGTACAATAGGCGTCAGCACTTCACTGTGCAACTGGCTGCTGGACTTTCTAACGAACAGACCGCAGACAGTCAGAGTCGGAAACAACTCCTCAGCGACCACCGTCATAAACACCGGGGTGCCGCAAGGATGTGTGCTATCCCCCCTGCTGTTCACGCTGATGACCCACGACTGCTCTGCCAGATTTGAAACGAATCACATCATCAAATTTGCAGATGACACAACAGTGGTGGGCCTCATCAAAGACAACGATGACTCAGCATACAGAGAGGAGGTACAGCAACTCATCACCTGGTGTGATAGGAACAATCTGCTTCTCAACGTAAACAAAACGAAAGAAATCACTGTGGACTTCAGAAAGAAACAACCAACACACATCCCACTCATCATCAACGGCAGTCCAGTAGAGTCTGTGAAAAGCACAAAGTTCCTGGGAGTGCACATCACTGATGACCTCTCATGGACTACCAACATCACTGCGCTGGTCAAGAAGGCACAGACACGACTCCGCTTCCTGAGAAGGATGAGAAGAGCCGACCTCCCCACCTCTGCTCTCACCACCTTCTACAGAGGTGCTATTGAGAGCATCCTGACCAGCAGCGTCTCTCTTTGGCATGGCAGCTGCCTAGCTGCAGACAAAAAGGCGGTGCAGAGGGTGGTGAGGACAGCAGAAAAGATCATCAGGTCACCCCTTCCAGCCATTCAGGAACTGTACACTTCACACTGTACCAAGAGGGCAATGAACATCATCAAAGACACTACTCATCCTGCACACAGACTGTTCTCCCTTCTACCATCAGGGAAGCGGTACCGCAACCTGAGGTCCCGCACAAGCAGACTGAGTAACAGCTTCTTTCCTCAAGCCATCAGACTCATGAACACACTGAGGAAAACCACTTGAACATTCCAAAGTCACCATGCCACTTGGCACTTTACTCTTGCACCTTATATACAGTTATACACTTTTTCACTTTACTTCTATGACCACTGATTGTACTTCTGCTGCTGTGTATGTATGTGTGTGTGTGTGGGTCTGTATTGTCAATACTCTTATTACACACCGTGTGTGTGTGTGTGCGTGTGTGTGAATGTGTGAGAGAGTATTTTATTGTATAGTACTGCACATGTTTATCAGCATGTTAGTGTTTGAATGACTGCAATGTGTAAGTGTGCATTGTCTATGTTTATGTTGTGAATGAATATGTCAGAGAAAGAAATTGTAAATTCAGTATGAGTAAGTTAGCTGTGTGTGTGTGTGTGTGTTGTGTGTATGTGTGTGTGTGAGAAAGAAAGAGATTTATGTCAATGTCTTATTTAAATGTTTTTAGTTAAACTGCACATTGGAGACTGGTCAAACGCAATTTCAAACTTCTGTGGTAACCCTGTTACATAGGATTTTTGACAATAAAGTAAACTTGAACTTGAACTTGAACTTGAACTCATGCACTCACGCATACTTGGAATACGTTGGACGCTGCTGCTGCTGCTGCTGCTGCTGCTGCTGCTGCTGCTGCTGCTGCTGCTGCTGCTGCTGCTGCTGCTGCTGCTGCTGCTGCTGCTGCTGCTGCTGCCGCTGCTGCTGCTGCTGGCCACCGCGGGCCGATGCGAGGCTGATGTAACGATACTGGTCTGCGGTGAGCCCAAGAGTCTGGCCACTATGGCCGCTTTGTCAACGGCTCTGCCCCTGTCCATGATCACAATATCCGGATCGCTGCACATAAACTGGAGTTGAGTAGTGTTGTATTTTACCAGGACGCGATCCACAGCCTCATCGTGGAGTGGGTGACTCATGGTGCAGTCGTTTTCATTAGGCTGAACTGTCTCTTGGAGCGTGCGTTCGGCCGGGTGAAACAACATCTCACACGACGCGTGCTTAGTCAGGGGCATGCCTCGCTCATTCAGGTAAGGGATGCCCTTTTCCGTGCACATGTTCTGCAATTGCCCCAGACTGTGAGTCCTTACGGCATTGTCTATGCTCACCCGTTGTCGCGGTACCCGATCCGTAAACAGCATGGCGCACATCTCGGACTTTGTCATATCCCGACCGTTAATAGTGGTCTCCAATCCTTTTCTTCGGGCATACTCTGCTATGTTGTGCCGCGTATTCCGCATGCACGTGGTGTATGTCGTATAGAGGTTGGATCGGTTCCTCTTGGGTGTTGCCATGGTAGTGCCTATACGATGTACCGAGGCCTTTGTACATCACACATGCGCACTGTCGATTGGGGAGATTCAACTTGCACAGGCGATGCCCCGAGGCCTTTGTACATCGCATATGCGCACTGTCGATTGGGGAGACTCAACTTGTACAGGCGATGCCCCGAGGCCTTTGTACATCTCGTATGCGCACTGTCGATCGGGGAGATTCGAATACAGTCTCTCGTCATGAGCAAAACACCGGTGTGTTTGTGGTGCTGTACGCGGACAGCGACACAAACAGTGTCCACTTGATGTCCGGGCCCCAACCGTCGATGGGCGACAGCTGCACTGCAATGTCCTTCGGAGGGGTGTGACAGACGACATAGTGCTCCGGATCCACAGGCTTGTAAGTGTCCGGAACAGAGTCTTGCACGGCCACAAAGCTGTACGTGACACCGTGGGCTGCGCGAACTGTGTTATGCAGCATAGTGTGGGGCATCTTAATGTACACTAGACTGTTTGCGGGCGCCGGGTCCACCACCAGTCCCGTTTCGGGTACCGTGATGGTGGGAGAACTGCCCGTTAGCTTCTTGCACAGCTCTGCGTGGGTGTACGGGCGCCCGGTATCTTCATTTCTCACATCGATGTCACGTGCTTTGCACATGGCGACCACTTGTCTCATAGACATCGTTCTCATGCACTCACACATACTTGGAATACGTTGGACGCTGCTGCTGCTGCTGCTGCTGCTGCTGCTGCTGCTGCTGCTGCTGCTGCTGCTGCTGCTGGCCACCGCGGGCCGATGCGAGGCTGATGTAACGGTACTGGTCTGCGGTGAGCCCGAGAGTCTGGCCACTATGGCCGCTTTGTCAACGGCTCTGCCCCTGTCCATGATCACAATATCCGGATCGCTGCACATAAACTGGAGTTGAGTAGTGTTGTATTTTACCAGGACGCGATCCACAGCCTCATCGTGGAGTGGGTGACTCATGGTGCAGTCGTTTTCATTAGGCTGAACTGTCTCTTGGAGCGTGCGTTCGGCCGGGTGAAACAACATCTCACACAATGCGTGCTTAGTCAGGGGCATGCCTCGCTCATTCAGGTAAGGGATGCCCTTTTCCGTGCACATGTTCTGCAATTGCCCCAGACTGTGAGTCCTAACGGCATTGTCTATGCTCACCCGTTGTTGCGGTACCCGATCCGTAAACAGCATGGCGCACATCTCGGACTTTGTCATATCCCGACCGTTAATAGTGGTCTCCAATCCTTTTCTTCGGGCATACTCCGCTATGTCGTGCCGCGTATTCCGCATGCACGTGGTGTATGTCGTATAGAGGTTGGATCGGTTCCTCTTGGGTGTTGCCATGGTAGTGCCTATACGATGTACCGAGGCCTTTGTACATCACACATGCGCACTGTCGATTGGGGAGATTCAACTTGTACAGGCGATGCCCCGAGGCCTTTGTACATCGCATATGCGCACTGTCGATTGGGGAGATTCAACTTGTACAGGCGATGCCCCGAGGCCATTGTACATCTCGTATGCGCACTGTCGATCGGGGAGATTCGAATACAGTCTCTCGTCATGAGCTAAACACCGGTGTGTTTGTGGTGCTGTACGCGGACAGCGACACAAACAGTGTCCACTTGATGTCTGGGCCCCAACCGTCGATGGGCGACAGCTGCACTGCAATGTCCTTCGGAGGGGTGTAACAGACGACATAGTGCTCCGGATCCACAGGCTTGTAAGTGCCCGGAACAGAGTCTTGCACGGCCACAAAGCTGTACGTGACACCGTGGGCTGCGTGAACTGTGTTATGCAGCATAGTGTGGGGCATCTTAATGTACACTAGACTGTTTGCGGGCGCCGGGTCCACCACCAGTCCCTTGAACACAATTGCGATGCAGCTGTGCCCCTGCATCATTTGTGGTAGGTGCATGGTTGCTCTGTCTGATGTGCCGACCAAAGCTAACAGCATGTTGTTTTCTTACTCACACCCTCTGCTTGAAAGAGTGTCCACAGTCAAAATTGGCCTCCATGAGGTTGTTAGCTATCATCCACCGTTTGATGACCGCACACAGTTGCTCTCTGGACATGTCTAGGAAGTGCAGGAACCGTATGGCGTCTTCGCGGGTGGTTGTGACAAAGTTAGCCATGAGGTTCAAAGGGCGCATGCTGCTGACCCACTTGGCGCACTGCCTCATCAGGCTCTCCGTAGTACGTGTGGAATCCGGCACGTGTGGCTTGAGCCGAGTCACCAGCAACTTGATGAGCACCCACTCTTCCATATCCACGCAACGCTGGCCCACCTTGAGCCTCCTCAAGTCCCCGGCCGGGCCCAAACTCACATCCCTGAGACAGAAGTCACCGCGCGCCGGGTTATACATGCCGTAGTAGCCCACCGGCGACGCCATAAACCGCCGCTTACGCTCGGCCCCGCGGTCGGCCGGATCACTGCCCCACTGCAGCATGTGTGTGGCGTTGCTGCGCTGTAGAATCAGGTTGGCGTCGTACAGCCACACCTGGTACGTGTCGCGGTCCCAGAAGCCCTCATAAAGGTCCAGCACCCCAGCCTGGTGATCGCTCAAGGTAGCACCCTCGGCATACATCTGGATAAGACGCTTCAATACCTTCAGCTGCACAGGACGCGGCATGCGCACCATCTCCGTGGCTTCCCGGTGACCCGACAGGATGTCATTCAGTAGCGCTGGCGCGGCCCTAGTATCTCGCCGGGTGCATATGGCGGCCACGCTCAGGTAATGTTCTTTGGCACACACCAAGTTGTTAGAGTAATACTCGTCGTCCACCAGCTTGCCCGTGGCGTGGGGATCCGTGGTTACCAGCATGCTGTTCCCGATATCCGAGGGGACCACGTAGGCAACGTGGTCCGAAAAATTGCGCACGGGCACTCGGTGCGCCCACATGTACCAGAGCTCGGGTACCACGTCGACGCCCCACCCCACCAGGTTGGAGCCCATAAGCGCTTTGGCCTTCACCTTGGCCGACGGTGCTACGTACTGGCGGCGCTGTACCACCGGCCACTCGCCCCTGCACGTGTACTCACAGTCGGTATACTGGCACTTGCGGGAGCCGTCCACCTGGCGGCGATTGCGGGCCTTCATAAATACACAGCGGCCACCTTGAGCAGGTACTCCACATGTTTGATCTCCACGTCTTTGTCCATGGCCGTGCGCAGCATGTCCAGGTCCAGAGACTCATCGTCTGTGCGGCCCACGGCCACCACCATGTGCACGTGGACCACAAGCCGTGCCTCACCCAGTATCAGGCGTGTGTAGTCATGGGACCGGGCGCGCACGGCCCGGTAGATGGCCTGGAAGGTTTCGGTAAAGTTCCAGTGGGGTGTGAGTATGAACAGGTCGGTGACATCGCGCATGGTGAAGCCCTCGGCCACGGCCCGGCTGCCCAGCACCAGCGCTACGTCAGAGCCGTCCACGTTACGCTCGTGGTTGAACCGATCTAGCATCTTCTGGGCGCGCGCCGAGTCGGCGCCCGTTAGCACCATGAAGCGCGTGGGCCGTTTGACGCCACCGTACGTGGCGCCTGTCACCATAGTCCAACCGCCGTTCCGCAGCAACTGAGAAAACAGCGCCACGCCCGTGCCGCGCACCACGTCACAGTACACAAAGCTCTTCCTAGCAACCCCCAGTTGCGACATCACATAGTCGAACTTGACGCTGTAGTTGGCCAGGTTGCCCTGGGTGGGCAGGGCCGCCAGTGACGCTTTGCGCGTGCTGGTGAAGATGGTGTTGGTGCGCTGGTCTTCGGCCACCGCGCTCAGGTATACGCCCCGCTGGTACGCCGACATCTTCAGCTTGACCACCTTGAAGGGCAGACCGTCTATACGTCGGCCGCGGTAGCGCACCCTGACGCCGCTGCTCTTGCCTAGCACATATGACACACGCCCCTTGGCCGTCCTCATAAAGTCCTTCTCTGCACCCCGGACAAAGTTGCCCGCGCCCGTAAAGAATCGCGACTTGTCCACGGGCTCTGGCAAAATCAGGTTCATGACATCCACGATCTCGTCGGCGCGGTCCGCCATGGGCGTGCCCGACAGAGGCACCTTCTTGGCCCCACGCACCGACCTCATGAACATCAGCAACGAGCGGTACGCCGCATTGTCCTCCCTCAGGTTGTGCACCTCGTCCACGATGATGAGGTACCGCTCGTACGTGGTGGCCAGTAGGCCCCGCGACACGCGGTTACACCACGCGGCGAAGCGGTCGTATGTGGTGAAGCGGAAGAACTGCTCCACAGACCGCCGCTCCCGACGCCACGAGCTGTTGCACTTATCGAGCAGCTCGGACCGGAAGTTGCGCATTAGGCCCTCGCCGCGCGTGATCACCAGCACCCCTCTGAGGTACTTGGCGGCGCACTGGGCTATGGCCACGGCTGTGCACGTCTTACCGGTGCCCATTTCGTGAAAGAGCAGCAGCTCGTTATAGGGCGTCTCGGGACTCAGGAAGCGCGCCAGGTACTCCTGCTGCACAAAGTCATCCTCGGGGTGCAGGCCGCCCTCTAGCCTAATGTCCCCATGGACCCCAAAGCGCCGCTCCTCGATATCCGGGTACAGCGACAGGAAAACCTCCATTTTGTTTTGATCATTTGCAGATGAGATCCCTGAACCGGCCAAAGTCCACCGGCTCCCGAATGCTGTCGTAGATGCGCAGTGCCGTGAAGTACGTGTTAGTTTGGGTCTTGTCGGAACGCACACGCAGCACACGCCACGCGCCGTCCGCAAAGGCGCACTCGACCACGCAGCCGGCCATGCCCGGGTCCCACGCCAACACCTGAGCAAAAGGCTCCGTGGCTGCGTGCAGGTACAGCCCCGCGCACTGGGCGTCGATGGGCACCAGCTTGAAGTCCACCGTGTTCTTTTCGGGAGGCTTGTACTTTACCACGGACACGTCACGCCCACCGTAGTAGGGCTCCTCGTTGGACTGGAACAGAAAGCCGTCGCAGTCGGACCGGTCGGCATACGCCTCGTAGAGTGCTTCAAACTCCGACAATGGCACAAACACTTTAACCGTGACACGCAGGGGCCCGTGGTGACAACGCGCCACCACACGTGCAGCCTCAAGCCCGCTGTCCAAAGTGTAGTCAGCCACGTGGGTACCGCACACATACACCGCATCAAAGATGTACAGGTCCTGGCCGCAGTGCTCACAATCTACCAGGGTGTCCGTCAGGTGCAGGCCGCAGGGCCTCTCAAACCGCTCCTCGGTCAGTTGCCATATGGTCGCGCAACGGTCCATGACGTACACGTGGTCACGCCCATCTATGTACAGCATATACCGGGTGCCGTCAGCCTTCCATGTGGCGCGCCCGTCAGCGCCCAGCCTCACCACCTCGGAATAATTATGTCTGCTCATCGATACGGGCATGCAGCCGGGAAACTGGTCACGGTAGCGATAGCCCACGGCTCCTGTGATGACGCGTGTTATCTCAGCGCACAGCTCCACGTCGTGCACGGCCCCTAGGCCCAGCTTGTGTGTGGACGTCTCACAGTGGGCCGGTACGCATGTCACAGGCAGCTCAGGCAGCCATGCCGGCAAGTCGGCCGCCACTAACAGTGTGCGGGCGTTGTACTTGATGCACAGGGTCTTAACATACTCCTCCCTGTAGATGCCCGGAGGTCTGGCCTCTGCAAAGAGGCGGATGGCGTCATGCACCGACATCTTGCGGCACTCCACCAGGTAGCAGCACACCAGGTAACCAGTGCGATTGAAGCCGTATGTGCAGTGCACATACACCGGGCCTTGAGCGGCCTGACACAGGCCCAAGAAAGTGCGCTCCGCTCTGGGGCTGGGGCACTGGTTGTGTCCCTTGCAGCGTATCTTGTGATAGCACGAGCCCAGGGCTTTGCCATTGTAATAGCGTGTGGTGTTGGTTAGGTCTATCACGGCCCCATATGTGTAAGGCCTTGTAGTGGTTCGCGAGGGGAATGTGCTTGTCGTAGCGACTGTCAAGAAATGTTTTACCTGGGGTTATGAACCCGCAGATTGTGAAACCTTGGGCTGGACACTTGGCCCAGCCATGTGGAGGCAACATACCAGACATTGTTCATACCCTAGTAGTTACCACTTTTGTCTTGCACCTCTAAACACAACCCTTCAGACATCCAGTGTTGCATTTCGCTTAATCAAAATATGTGCCCAGACTCAAAGAGGGTGCACATCAGAAGTATCTTTATTTATTGTTCAAATCAGTAGCAAATGTTTCAGCAGTCATTCAAAGTATCGCGAAACAAGGACACATTCCTTTTCATGCGGCAGTCTTTCTCCATTATGTCGGTCATCCGGGCCCGCACATCGGACAAGTCAGCGAAAAAGTGGGTATCGGTCAGATTGTCGCAGAAAGCCGCGGCAGACGTTTTCAGGAGATTGTGTTTTGCCTGTAGCTCGGCAAGCTGGGCCTGGACCCGGCGAAGTTTGGTGGAGCTGTTGTCCGCCGTCCGATGCCGCTTCAGCTTGATACGAAGGCTCTCTTTGGTCAAATGCTCGTATGCCAACTCAACCTGAAGCTCGTCCCGCTGCTTGATGGCTGTTTCGGCCTCAGCGCAAGCCAGGGCATGTCGCCGCTCAAGAACCAGTTTCTCCGCACATACCTTGGCCATCTGGTTACCGGTGCCGTGCAACTGCAACATTAGCTGCTGTTTCCCCTTGTAGTGTTCGGCCTGCAGCCGTTGCTCCAGGTTACACAGGTCCCGACTGTGACGCAGCGCGCATCGCTCCTCGGTTTCACAGATGGCATCGGCTACCCGTCGCTCAGACTCGGCGAGGCACTCCTTCACCATGCGATCCGGATCATACACCTTCTGTACGTCCACGAGGTACATTGTGGTCCGGCACACCGGACAACGGTAGTCGGTGTTGCAGATAGCAACGTCGGTTTCAATGCACTGCTGGCAAAATAGATGGCTGCACGGAGTAACAACAATAGATGTCATGGTCTCCAAACAAATGCTGCAGGGAAAAGGCGTAGACTCCATGGTGAAAGGAATGTTTCCCCTACCCATGTATTCACTCCACAACCAGCCGATTGGCAATATTCAAATATTGTTACCCCACAATTGGATGTTGATCAACATTCAATTGTTGTTGTGTTATTGTTTACCCTAACGCTCCAGACATTATTTACACCCCGAGTTAATATGTAGTGTTAATCGACATTTGTACTCGCACTCAAAGCAGACGTACATCAGAATCATTTTCCATGTTTATTGTTTAAAGCAGCAGCAGCAAATGTTTCAGTAGTTATTCAAAGTATTGTGAAACAAGGCATGTGCCTGTGCCGGCAGTAGGCTAACACCGCCATGATTAAGAGGAACACCTCGGCCGCTAACATGTAAGGGATCAGGTACTGTAGGGACCTACTTTCCGGGGGGTCCTTACATGTGATGACAGAACGATCCACCTCTTCCTCTTGGTTACGCTGCCCCACGGGTGTAGTGCGACTGACTGGAGGGTCCTTACATGGGATGACAAAAAGGTCCACCTCTTCATCTTGGCCACGATGCCCCACAGGTGCAGTGCGACTGCATGTGTAAGTCCCGTTGTCAGAGCATGTTATGGGATCCCGGAAAAGCAGGCTGTCATCCTCACGTAGTGCAGTAGTGTTGGCCCATCTACCGTAGCAATTCACTCTGCCGGAGCCGCAACGCTTCAGAATAACGGCGGCCCCGTTATGCAGCCCTCTGTACCAGGTTAAGAACAAGTACTTGACATTAGCCACCTTGTCCGCCATGCATGGTATCATCACATTACGTGTGCCCTGCAGGACATGGACCGCGGGGAGAGCACTTGTTCCTGAGAGGATAGTCAGAAATAACACAACCACCTTCATTGTAGCTAGGGTGTTTTATTCCCAAAACAGTCAGTACATTCATGTTATTCAAATAATCAGAGAGAGTATATAGCTGCCCACGCCACACACCAATCCCACGACAAACATACGGGATATTGCGGTCACAGATATAACCGGTCTGCAACTAACGAGAGAGAGTATACAGACACCGCCCACACCAGACACCAATCCCGCGACAAAGACTCGGGCTACCGTGGTCATAGACATGGGTGGTCTACGACCACGCTCCAACTGTGTCCAGTCCAGGTCCGCTGGTAGCTTGTCCACGAGCATGGTTATTATATCAGGGCAACATTCAGGTTGCGCAGACAGACACTGCACATATATCTCCACACTGGCGTAAACCAAAGCCACCACACGTCCTATGTTGGGATCATCGGCCAGCACAAAGTCGATGATGCTGGCTTCGACACTGACGTTGCCTGTGTTGAACACTCACTACCCCAGAGAACATGTGTGTCCCGTTGAGCATTTTGGCCACCTCTTCGCAGCTGTGTATCAGAGCGGCCTTAAGTGTAGGGCTGACTAGCGACGGTCTGTAGTCCTCCCGAGTCACCCCGTGGATAAGAGGCGCCAGGCCACGGGTCCTGAGCACATGATCCGCATAGCCATACACTACATCCTTTGTGACAGACATTTTACCTGTAGTCCTACGGTACACCGGTAGTATATATTCATATTTTATTTCAAGCAACATTATGTGGGATAGCTTTCTTGTATCGGTGTATGGCCACCCCACTGTATATCGCCAATACAATAACGGTAGACGTTTCAATAGATACAATATATGGCAGTGGCCCAGGACATGGTCCTGATGTGTGCACACCATATGGTGTGCACACAGACTATGCATAGTGTTCATCACGCCCATACCATATAATAACAGTGTTATGGCCACACCATGGGCAGAATGTCGTCTCTGTGACCGCATATCGGGCATGGGTATCATGTTGTGACTAAGCCTGACAATATAGGTGTAATGACTGTCCTGCTAGTCACACCATGGGCATATTGTATACATCGGTCGCATTATGGATGGGCATACTAGTCGTTCAATAGCTGGGTGTACTCGGGATGTTTGACCACGTGCTCCTGCAGCTCTCTTAGATACTGCCTCATGACAATTTGCTTCAAACTGTTTTCAAAGATCTCGGCTAGCAGTGACTCGGACCGCACCACAGAAAATTACTCAGGACCCGGTCTGACGCCCAGCCCGGCCATAACGTGCAGACACTTCTTGATCTCGTGCTGTGTCTCTGACACGTATGAGAGATAGAGCGAATAGTCCCACGGTAAGGTCCTGACCTCGTGCACGACGTTGGGCAGGTGGGGAGCCCGGGCGTAAAGGGTGGCCAAGATGTCAGACAATCCCTCAAAGTCGTTAGCCCTAAAGTGCGCCTCTAGGTCCTGATCCCGGGCAGGCATGGGCACCCTGAGCGTGTTCACCCTGTACGACAAGTACGTGAGCAGGTACGCCAGATCCACAGCCAGCGATCCTGGTGGCTTATAGTCCGCTGCCATGATTACGTACCACAGGCAGCTTACGCAATTATAGGTGGTGTACAAGCCATCCGTTACGTTGAACCGGGCCACTAGGTTAGCCATGGCCGTAACCATGGATTCCGTGTTCCAGTAGGTCTGCGGGATGTACACCTGGAGCACCTCTAAGGGTACCCAACCAGTGTTTACAAAGTCAGCCATGGACATACTGTCGTAGCTCAAGACAGTGTTCAGTGTCTCCAGACTGTAGTTACCGAGCACGGCGTGGTAGTCCGGTGACCACGACATGATAATGTAATGTAGCAGGTACTGGTTGTCCACTTGGGTGGTTGTCACGTCGTAGTGTCTCGCGAACGCCACTACGGCCAGGCTCATGCCAGCGTGAATCAGAAACATCATGTCCTCTGCGCTGATAAGAGGCATTTCGTGGGATGCCACGTGCACCAGGGCGTGTTCAGGCCACGTGTTAACCATGTGCCGCGACAGGGTGCTGGCGCCCACTTGTGCACCCGTGTCCATGTGCATTAGGAAAAAGTTTACCACCTCAGGATCGTAGCCCCTGGGCGCCAGGGCGAGGTTGGCCAGGGTCATGCCGTTTCCCGTTACCATGTACCAGTCGAACGGCGCCATGTGCGTGAGGGCCTCTAACATGTTGGCTTGTGCTGCGGCCTGCACCACGTTGAATCCGTGAGGGTCAAACGTGGTACTGAGCGATGACGTATCGAGTATGCTGTGCTGCACGCAGTATTGGAACGTGTCGGGTTTAGTCCTCAACAGGGTAAATACGTCCCCGGGCACAGCGCCCATTTCGATGGCCCTAACGGCTGCCATGTCGTCTGGCAGAAGAGGCAGCAGTAGTTGCAGACACTCAACGGTGCTCATACCGTGCTGTGCGCACAGCTGCGGCACCAGGTCCTCGGCCAGGCCGGACATCAGGCTGTCGTAGACCTCCTCTATGTCTATCATCACTTTTAAGAACCACAAAGGTATTTGAATTCCCCCACAGCGAACCTAGATGTGTGAACACACTGAACATGGGGGTGGAAAAGAGCTAGACGTGGTTGTAGAATTATCCGGGTACATGGGTACCAATAGGAAAAGTGTAACAATGAATAGCGGAACTATACTGCAGTGTGTTGTTTTGTGGTCAGTGGCCTGTGGAGTGCAGCCATCGGAGGGAGCCAATATGGGACAAACAAAGGTGGATTATGGCATGGACGCTTTCTGCAAGTGCGAGCTGGACGAGAATGCGGCGATGTCGAATGTGGTGCAGGTGTCATGGCAAAAGCGTATGTGGAAGGAATCATATGTTAATATAGGGTCATACAGCCGGGACCATGGACAGCACATCAACGAGCCTTACCAAGGCAAGGCGATCCTCAGCGACACGTCCCTCAACTCAACATCTCTAACCCTACGAAACGTCACATGGACAGATGCAGGTTGTTATACCTGCATCTTTAACATGTTTCCGATGGCCTCCAAACGCAAAGAGACCTGCTGCATCAATGTGGAAGGTAAGACTAACGCTCTAATGACCTGTGCAGTTTGTTAATGGCTGTTGCATCCCGTAGGAATCTCTGACGTGGACGCAATGACATATCAACCAGCCAGCGGGCCCAATGAAACCACAACGGTTGTGTTCAGCTGCTCCGCCACCGGGAAACCGGCACCCGCCATCACCATGTTATTATACAAGGCCACTTTGCTAAACAGGAGTATGTCCACCACAGTATATAACAAGGACAGCACTGTCAGCATAGCTAAGAATGTCACCATACTGGTGGAGAGGGGAAAACACAACTATGTAGGGTGTGCGGCGCGAAGCAGCAATCAAAGGAGGACAGTGAGGGTCCCCATCCCCTGGGATGTCAGCAACCAAGAGGAGGAAGACACAGGTATGTACACATTACAGTCACGACGTTTCATTGAAATGGTAATTAAACATTCCACTTTCTTAGTACAGGCATGTCTGCCCATTACACTAAAGTCAAGATATAAGTATGGGTTAAACCAACCCTCTAAATACAGGTTGCCCGGAACAAGAGCCATTTCTATTATAATCATAGCGTGACTGAGCCTTGACGGTATGGTTGTGGTTACTGTCAGCCTAGTCACACTATGGGCATATTATGAACATCAACACAATGGGCATAATGTTATGGCTCACACTGACTTATGAATGCCTGAGTCTGGGTTGTTATGTTTAATTGTAAACATATTACATCTCATGTGTCGATTTGAAGTAGCCTGTGCTGTGTTTGGTAGATGCTTTTCTTTTTTTCCAGGGTAAGGACCGCCCAATACAGGAGTCATTCCTATTGTGATCATTGTGTGACTAGACCATAATAGTATGGTTGTAGTAGCTACTCTGCCTAGTCACACCATGGGCATAGTACGGGCATCCGACTTAGTATAGGCTTCATATCACATCTCATGTTTGAATTTATAGTACACAATGCAGTGTTTGGTAGATGAGTAAACGTTATTGTTCTTCTTCTTCAAAGCAGGAGGAACACCACCCAGAACAGGAAACATTCCTATTGTGATCGTCGTGCTTGGTGTAATGGTCTTTATAGTCTAGGGGTCTGCATACCTATGTCTGAATGTGTTTCTGGCATCGGTGTGAGGCAACAGGTGGTTCAAGAGAGGGGCCCACATCGTGCCCACTATCAACAGCCAGTTATTACTAAGGGCACAGCTGATGAATGGTGATTTAATGTACATGTGTGACAATAACAATAAAGATCTGTATTGTCTTGGGACATAGCCATTGTATCTATCGAAACACCATACTACGGGTATTGCATACATTGGGACATGACAGCCGTCTGTTATATCCATATCCGTGGTGTATGTGGAGACCCGTTTTAGGCCACCAGTTGCATCACGCCAGTGGGCTTAGTTCTGTCATGTATCATTGACACGTATAGGGTTATGTTCCCGCCGAGCATGGTCACGGTGCCATCCCCGTTGGACGTGAGGACAAATTGTATGTTGTAGCTGGCAGGTAGGTCCTGGTTCACTCTGAGGATGTGGAAGCCGTTAAATATGCACACGGGCCCCAAGGTGACGACCGGGGAGAGCAACGTGTTTCTCGACAGGCCATTCTCCAGAGCCATGATAACCAGCTTGTGTTCATTAGCCACATCAGACGTCTTCACAACGAGCATGTACGACACCAAGACCTGGTCCGTGGTGTACATGGGGCCCATCGCAACTGTGCTATGCTCGCCCTCAAGCAGCACCGTGGTAAACATGTTATTGTCTATGGATAGTGTGTCATTGGTGAACGCGGGCGCAAACGTGTGCATGCGCCACTGACTGATCATGATGTTTTATATACCCCAAAGTCAATATGCCGTTTGCCCACCGATGTGGCCACTTCAGGCCTAAGGGCTCCCACAGCTAGGTTGCGTAGTGTGAGCATGTGCTGATACGCCTGCCCCATGCGCCCCTTGTACATGATGGACGGGGTTACATCCGACATCTGTGACACGCCCTGCCGCGGAGTGAAGTGGTAGATAAAGTTTACGACAAAGTCCTCGTTCACGTCTGACAAGGTCGACACCAGCCAGTCCAGGGGAGAGCGCCCGTTCACGGGGCTCACCATGTTCAAGTTGTACTTGCGGACCACTGCCTTGAGGAGCTCCATGTCCTGCAGACTCATGAGGGCCATAACCACGCACACCCCCGGTCAATTCGACATCGCGTACCATAGTCAGGTAGCGTACCGCCGCTCTGTTACCCACGTCGGCCGCTAGCCAGATCAGGTCGACATCAATATCCATGCCATGCTCCTCCACCAAGGCCGTCAGCATGACCGCGTCGTCGGTTGCGACGGCTACACGGGCCAGCCTGTTGACATCATAGTCCATCAGCCTGATGAGATGTGAGGCCAGGGGCAACAGGTTCAGCGCCACCGCCAAGGCCACCGCGTCCAGACCTGTGGTCGGAGAAAAGCCCAGGTCGACTATGTCCAGGGTCGACACCACATGCACCGCGACAGGGTGCCCCACATGCTCCTTAGCCATGAGGGCCTGGAAGGCCTGGCTGGTCATGGACAGAGTGTGCTCGGTGGCCGCCTGAAAGATGGGCATGGCCACAAATTCCTTGTCCTCGGCCGTTAGCACATTGTCAAACACATCTACCATAAATGTGTGGTCCGCGCGGTCGACGTGATTGACGTCCGAGCCGGCCCGCAGCAAGACCCGTGCCATCTCCACATCACGCACGGCCGAGAACAGTGGCGTTCTGCCGGTGCGGTCTTCAGCCGTCACGTCAGCGCCGGCGGCCAATAGGGCGTGCACGGCCTGAACATCACGCGCGCAGTGCAGAGCCGTTTCACCGCTGGTGTTGATGGCATTCACTCTGATGTCTGCGGTCCTGAGAAGATGTTCCAACACGTCCCAGGACTCTTCGGCAGCCGAGAGCAGGGGCAGGTGATGCCCGTGCACATGTCCAGTGTTGGGATCAGCACCCATGTCTAACAGAGCTGCCACTGCTGCGGTATTGCCCGTGTCCACAGCCACCTGCAGGGGCGTTACACCATCGGGCCCAAACTCGTTCACCAGGTCAGTGTACGAACTGTCAGGCACACCACCCTCTTCAATGAGGTCAAGCAGTGAGTCCATCCTTTTTCTAACATTTATCAGGCTTTCTATGTACTGTTTCTCATCGCGGTCTCAGTACAACAGGGCGCTATAATCCATTATACAGCCAACATAAAATGCTGGACATAGATTTGGTGTGGAACGGCACACCACAGCAGGCCCACTTGCACGCTATGCAGACGTACGATGAGTTTGTCCTAGAGACGGCGCGGCGGAACAACACCCACCCCCGTTTTATGGTTATGGAGGGGGTCCGCAACATGCAGGAGCTGCTGGTCAACAGGGGGTCGATAACAGTATATGACGCCCTGCCGTATGCGTGGCGGGTTAACGGCTTCGAACCGCTGCCGGACTTTACGCGCATACAGGCCGAGGATACGCGTCTCCTGCTGAAGGAACTACTCGTTGTAACTAACCAGATGTGGTTAGGCATGCCCAACAGGTTCTATGCCATCACGGTGCCCCAGGGCCTGGTGACTAACGTTGATGACGTGTTAAGGAGGACGGCAGAGATCACGGGCAGGCTCCAGCGGTTGCTGGACATAGCGCCGTGGGTGCCCGTGCCCGAGGCCGTTACCACGGTGCGCTACGGGGACACGGAAGAGCTGCACGTGCAGATGGGTGTGGAGCTAGTAACCCAGCTCCAGGACAAGCGCGTAACCAGACTGTTGGACCTGGCCACAGCGAGCCAACACACCCCTCACCTGCAGTGTAAAGACTTTTTCAAATCTATGCCGGGCTTTAGGCCCAGTGAACAATGGATCACCACGGCGGCCGACAAGTATCCCCCCGACATGCTGGTCAACAAGTACAACCCGGAGCGCGAGGGCCTACGCGGGCTGGCCAACCCGTACAACAGCTATTACGAGGCGGCCATACAGTACGATGGCACCAGGCTTGTGTCTAGCATAGACATACCTAAAGAGAGTCAGAGGCACGTGGACAAGGATGAGTGCATATGGAGGGCGTACGGCTGTCTGAGGGCTTACATGTCGGTTGACATGGCCAGCCCTACTGACCTGATTGCGCGCATCCCGGTGGAGCTCGGACAGCCAGCAGAGGTTAGCACGTTTGTGGACTTTGTGCTCAACGACCGTGTAACCAGGGCTACTTTTGCCGTGGACGAGTCCAACGTGCCTCACAGGGCTAGGCCTATCATCTATATGCACCTAGTGGGCTCGAGTCGGGTCATGAGCCTGTCTCTTATCTCGGGCGACCGGGCCGTGCTCAAGTTCAGGGTGCGGGACAATGCGATCATGATGTTCCTCAGGGACTGTTTTGACATCATGTGGCAGCGCTATGAGAGTTACCGGCACGAGTGCCTGGCCTTCTACACGCTGTATGGGGACGGTACAGTGCAGTGGGGAGCCTTGTCCCAGGCCGCGACGACCGCGGCGCCTAGGCGCGCTACCGGCCGCATCGGATCACTGAGGAGTGCCGAGCCCGAAGTCTTTGTCAACACGTACAGCAGACACTGCGTGAACCTACCGCGTATCGTGGACGACCAGGAAGCCCAGAATATAGTCCAGGACAACACGCCCGCGCATGTTATGGAATGGCCCTGTACGGCGAGACGACAAAGCGTAAGTACGCGTGCACGCACAATGCCAGGAACCCATTCCCGGGCGTTCACGAGAATAAGATCGAAGCCAACAAGGCCAGGTTCCCGTTCGTACCATGTTGCTACGCTGTAGACCAGATGAATAAGACGGGTGGTGGCTGGAAGCGGTACGCCCAGTCCCGCCCTCAGCCCGCAGCGGTGGCCGGGCCGCCCTTCGCCACGGATGTGCCCGACAACGTCAAGAGGCTGCTGGGTGACGACGTCAAACTGGGTGAACACAGGGCCCCGCTGTTCCAGCTACTGAGCCTACCCCTGTCTGATGTGCGGCGGGTGCTGCTGGATGACAGACTGCGCGCTATGTGCTACCAGGAGTTCAGCGCCATATGCCCGGACGATTCGTACATGGAGGAGCCGGCACAATTCCTGCAGAGAACCATCGGCTACGAGGGTGTGTTTAAGGCCGAGGTGTTTTACAGGGTCGTCGAGTACCTCAAGAACACGTTGGTGTACGTGTTAGACAAAGGTGGGTTTGTCGTGCCGCCCAACAAACGTGGGCATCTCAAGTACATGCCCGAAAACGACCGCATCACGCTATTGTTTGCCCACGACAATGACACATACAGTTTGCTAGAGCGCACTTCAGAGATGGCAGCGTCCATCCATGCCATGTTCATGGACACGTGTAACGTGTTTGCAAACGGCAAGCGCGCCGCGCCTATGAAACGGCTTACGGGGCTGATAGGCCAAATTGTGGACCGGTACGGCAAGTGCAGGCACGTGAGGCTGGCGCAGGGGCGCGACCAGTATGTTAAGCCGTGTCCGCCATACGCCGTGTACATCGACGCCACTATGGCCACGGAGCACCGGGTGCGTACCTTTGATAACGAGCACCGTGAGGCCCGCAAGCACCTCAACATCCTTAGGCACATGTACGCTAAAGCAGGTGCGCCGGCCGACCTGAACACATTCATGTCACAGTATACGCGGCGTGGCCCAGAAACCATGATTAGGAACGGTAGGTTCTACAGCCCGCACCTGGACACCTTTATAGCAAAACTCAGGGTGGAGGTGACAAACGGCACGTTTCGGGATCCCGGGCCCGAGCCGCACGTGTACGAACAGCCCAATGATTTTGTCGAGTCCACTGTGTTCTCCACACACACCTTCAAAGGGTCAGATTACGACCACAGCAAACTAGAAATACATAACAGCCTGGACAACACCACCCGGGACACCCCCCCTTCATGTTCATGTTGAGCGACGACACCATGTGCCTGGTGCAGAACTGTGGCACCAACATGGCCACGTGCGCCCGTGTGTGTGCAGAGTGGCGGGCAACACACCGCAACGTGGCCGCAACCGACAACCCCGCGGACACCGTGGCCATGCAGGCCCAGCCGGATTACATGTGGAGTAACAGACAGCTGCTGCAGATGGACACGCGCGGCGTGTTCCAGGGTACCTTCTCTACCGGGGTGGCTGTAGTCTCAGATATAGCGGGAAACCAATATCTGGCTCTCCTGGAGGTGTGATATGCCCCCTCCCCCAGTGAGATGTCGCGGAAGCCGCACTCGAGGGCACGGTACCGCACCAACACGATCGTATAGGCTATCACGGTCATTGGAACCTTTATCTCGCCGGGCGACCGGGGCCTTGTAGCTACCGTTAGTCAGCGCCGAGGCCGTGTATTTACAACATTGCTAGGAAAAAAATGGAGAAGGCCTTAGCAGACATAGTGGCGGGCCGCTTCGTACCGCAGCCCTGGATGGAGTCGCACGCCAATGAGCTCCTCAACGCTATAGTGGTGTCACCCTACGGCGAGGAGCAGCTACAGGACTGGTGCGTACGTTTCAACACCACACCGGACCTGGCGCTTGCCGAGATTGATGTGCCCCTGGATGTACCTGATCACTTAGTGGTGCAGGCCGTGCGCCTGGGCTGTCGTGCATCTAACCTGTTTGACATGATTAGGGAGCGTCCGGGCGCTTTCGACACGTGTATTTGCGAGAATAGCATAGACAGCGTTCAATGGTACTGTAGACGAGCAGGGATATAACATCCTGTGGCACCTGGCCACCAGGCAGATGCTGGCTACTCTTGAGACGGTGCATGGGATAGACTGGTACGCTCTGGACCCAGACGACCTCACCCTTATGGATGCCACTCTGCTGGCCGACGGACGCCCTTCCACTGTTGTGCCTTTTTTCCTCAGGTATGTAGACATGTATGCGGTGGTGCCCGGCCTGGGCATCACCACGGTGGAGCAGGCGGCGCGCCGCTGGCCGGACCAAGCCCTGGTATACCTGGCGAGCACAGCCGTCGCCATGTCCGTAGATATGTTTGGCCACATGCTGGAGAGGAAAGACGTGCCGTTGGCCGTGGTTACATGGGTGGGACGGTTCAACCTTCTCAGAGATGTGTACAAGGATCTCTCACTGATGCACGTAATGGCCACACACTGGGACCCTACTTACACGACAATCTTTGATGCTGTCGACCTGCATACGCTCAACACGGTCAATAGCGGCCGGGGTACATACATGGTTAATGTGGTAGCCTCGGGCCAGGTGCCCGTCTTTGTGTTTAAGCGCTATGTGCCAAAGACGTACTGGGAGGTTGTGGATGCGCATGGCCAAAGTCTACTAGTGACACTCATGTACAACCTAATTCAGGCCAGCAGCCTCTATGAAATAGACACCATGACCAACCTGGTCAACGTACTGAATGTCATTTGCCGAGAAGCCTTCGACCTGGTGGAGCAAGAGGCCAGTGGGGTGTACGTGGTGGATGCCGTCACAGGCCTGTTGACGTTTTTGTCCTTCAGAGTCAACACACACGCCTTACCCATGCCTCCTGTGCACCCGGATCCCAACGAAGACGCTGTCGCGTTGGCCGCCCACTTTGAAGAGGTAGACATGCCCGGGGTGTCCACAATCCTGAGCAACTTGGAACAACAGCTTATTGGCAGAGTGGACCAGATCCCTCTTACCTTGCGCAGCCAGCACAGGCTAACCTACCATGCCTTCCTGTCTTCAGTAGCACGATTGCAAAATGCAATGGTAGAATGCCTCAACACACTGGGTGCAGCTGGTGTCGCTATGGACTTTAAGTACCTACATAATGTGAGCCCCATACTGGCAGATACCTTCAGGGACACACTGGCAAAAGAGGTCACTCGGCAGCACAGGGCCCGGGTGTCTCGGTTTGCCATCAGATACCCCGAGTATAGGAGTAGACTGATGTTACGCAGTTGTCAGGCAGGGAACAAGGCGGAGGACTCGGATGCAGAGTCGTTTCTTTCTCTGATTTATTCCAGCACACACTGATCAAAAGTACAACTCAAAACGCCTCTTGCGAGGGGAACACGTGGCAAAAAGTTCAAACAAAAGCGTCGCACTGGGGCGAGACAAAAAGGCTATGGGGATCAAGGCACTAACAAAAAGCGTCGCTCTGTGGCGAGACAAAAAGGCTATGGGGATCAAGGCACTAACAAAAAGCGTCGCTCTGTGGCGAGACAAAAAGGAGGAATCTTACTGAGAGCTCGGACGTCAAAGAATCGCTGGTGGTCGGGACGAGGCAAGACACACTGGCACAAGACAAGGGGAAGACGCGGACTAAATACACACAAAAGGGCTGGGAGGCAGGTGCTGACAATTAGCGCCAATCACGCCGGTGCCACAATCGGGATCGGGGAAGACAAGACAACCAAACACCGAGGAAGGAAACACGAACTGAAACGGAAGGGATGACAAAATAAAACAGGAAGTAAAGTCACGACACCGACGAGACAGAAAACCGGAAAAATAAACGCAACCGCATGACAGCAGTGTCCTTAAAAAGGTTTAGACATAATGTGTTACAGCAACGTCATGTCACAATATATACCCAAATGCATGCAATGCCCAACTGATATCAACATATGGATGGATGCCGATGGGTGTTGAATAAATCTTTATTGTCATAGCCACATGTACATTACATTGCCATTAATCGGTTTATATGCAACAGGTGGCTGTCCTCCGGGACACGGTCCTGAGTTGCAAACGCCGTACAGTGTGCTCATCGTGAGACAGCTAAGAGTCTGAGAACAGGTCCTCTGTGTCCGTCTCGTACACCACTCCGCGTGGCATTGGCCCCCGTCTCCGGCGTCTCGAGGGCCGTCGGGCTTCCAGCCAGTCATCGCAGCACTGTGAACACGTGCACTCTTTTAAGGGCTTCCCGGTGTAATGGCACATGAGCGGGATGATAGCCACTGGCCTGGTGGGTCTCCTGACCCAGGAATCACTTGCTGTAGCCATGGCTACATATGCTGTCTCGCAGCCATACGCTTAGATTCAGATTTTTTTGCACACTTCAAAAACATGTACTCTCAGTTCGACATCACCGTTCTAACACCCCGGGTTGCAACCAAGGATGTGATAGAGGTTGGTGAAGACATCCATCTGAAGTATAGAGGATACAAAGACTGTAGCAAGATCGAGCTGGGCCGGTGTACAGCTGTCGACGCATATATGTTGGACTTTTCAATCTTTCTGCCCGAGGTAAAGCTGGCCGACAAGAGCAAGATCGGGCTGGTAGTCACGGCTACCCACCCAACGCCCCCGGCCGATGTAACGGTGCACAGGCCCGTTTACATCAATGGCAACAAGGTGTGGTTCAAGGGCACCCAGCCTATACGGCCAGGCAACTGCGACAGCACAAACATGCAGCTCGCCTACAGGATCGACGAGGCCGTCAACGCCGGGCTCACCCTGGCTCCCTCCGCCTCCAGCTACGTAACCGTGATACACAGCAAACGGTACGACATGGACCACTATCTGCAGACCCACAGGCCTGTGGTAGTAGCGCCCTAAGCGTCGCCAGTCTACTTTGCCTCTATGATGGTGCGCAGCTGGTCCGCCGACACATGCGGTGTGCCGGCCACTAGATTCACATCAGAAACTGAGTCCGGATACAGTTTGAGGGGTGTGGCCCGCACAAACCTCCACCCCTCGGTGCACAGGGCGCACAGCGCCACGCCGCGCAGACCGGGCGTTACGCCCAGCAGGGGCCCTATTGTCCTAGTGCTGCCTGTGGCATACAGAGTGCCATTGGCACACAGCAGGTGCAGCAGGGGCTTGGGCTCCCACAGCATGACCGGTGCGGTGGTTCGTGAGGGTATGAACACCACGCCACTGCATGTGTTCTGCTCGTTCGACCACATGCCGTGAAAGCTGGCCATCGTGTATATGGGTACGGCAGCGACCGATAGTTGGCATGCGCCGTTAAAGCACAGGGTCTGCAGCTTGAGCTGCAGCACCTTAGTGCGATCAAAATGAGACGTACGTCCATTGAGCCACATGTAGCTGTCGACTATGACACAGTCCGACACTTCAAATCTGTTGTCGTCTAGTAGTTCTCCAAACAGCACCGTGGTGCCCTCAGCGCCGTTGGTAAGGCCAGTCACCACAAACGCACAGCCCACGTTGGTGTTGTGAATGTGCGCCACCTCTTTGCTGATAACCAGCGTGCAGGTGGCACCCCAACGCTTCATGGCTACATTGTAGGTGCTGAAGAGTGTGCCGACATTGTGGAGGCTCAAGCGCATGAGGGGTGCCTGAGCCATGAGTACCGGTGCGTTCCACGCGCATGTGTCCGACGGTAGCCAACCTGCGCCCAGCACCTTGGGTTGGACCGTAGGCCTGTGGCCAAAAGCAGCAAACACAGTCTCAACAGACTTTGCGTCAGTTATTCCAGGCGGATGCTGCAGACGAGCCATGGTTAGGGCACGCCACGGACACAGGTTGACGTTGCCCTTGAGGGCGTACCAGCACATGACAAAGCACAGTAGGTTCACATCACTGCAATACAATTTGACTTTGGTTTTGGGTATCATAGAGACGATAGCGCTTACAAACTCGGGTGTCACCTTGGTCTCTAGGACCAGGTCGGCCGTATTGCGGTCAGTCACTACGGTAAACTTTCCGAACATGGTGTCTGACGGGGCTTCGGTTCTTCGGACGCGGGCCGTTCAAATCTTTCTTTTGCAGAGTGCGAAAAAATGACCGACCAGGATTACCGTTCCGAGTTCGACATCTATGCACGTACCGCCGTTTTCCACGAGCAGCCCAGGACGGGCGCCGAGTCAGTAGCACACATGGCAGCCTTCCACGCAGCCTTTGATGAAATGGTGCTGGCGCTGCCCGATGAGAGTCTTATCAACAAAAACGAGGCCATCCGGGCCATAGACGCAGCCTTCACGCATGTCAGGTACAAGAATATGCTGTGCGCATTATGGGGCTATTACGTCACCAAGGGAGGGCGGTTCGACGCGGCCGCCCTCGGTGACATAGAGCTCCCGCCTGGCTACACGAAGCTGGATGTGCTTCGTTACGCTAGGGCCTTCATCGATTTAGACTGATGTCCAACCAGCCCATGATCTTCTCCAGGCTACGGCTGCGCATCACCACCTTAAGGGAAGCGGCCATCACCAGCTTAAAGTGGCACTCACTTGTAAAGACAATCTTGTGCTGCGTGCCTGCAGCATCGTGGTCATCAGATATCCTCGGGTGTTGTAGTCGGACCGGTCCCAAAACACCACGCGTCCGGACGAGGGCCGCGTGGAGCTCCAGTAAACACCCAGGTGCGCTATCGTGTCTTGCACGGCCTCGAGCATGTCGCTGACGCGGTTCCTGGCGTACCTGCCATGACGCGCGCCACGGCGCAAGCGACGCTGTACGAGCCGGCGTCCGGCCGTGAGCTCGGTTACGGCCTGCACGGGATCCTGAAAGACTGTGCCGCCTCTGAAGCAATAGCGGTTTCCCACCACATGAATGTGCATACTGTACAGGGCGTCCCCATCGAGGGTGTGCACGCTAAATACACCCCCATCCATGTGGCCGCAATACTCTCCCACGAGCGCACTCTTTATGGGTCGCGACCTCAAGATGCCTAGGATCCTTTCCCGGTCGGCCAGTCCCCACCAGCGACGGCCCATCCTGTTCACAAGCATGTGCCACGTATCCATTAGAATGCAGTGATCGCCCACTGTGAGGACAGCCACCGTGGGATAGATCAGTGATTTGCCAGTCATGGCGACCAGGTACATAATGAGGGTGTGCAGGTTGGTGTGTTGAAAGTTGCCATCGGCCGTAGTAAAGGCCTGGGATGTGTACAGCACCCTGTACAGCACACCGCTATCCGATGCCACGTCTAGTATGTAGCCGTGATCCTGGCACATGAGGTCGTGCACCATGATACAGCCCTGGCCAACCCCACCAAAGACGGCCGGGGGATCCTTAGTGGGCACAGTAACATCAAGAAGCCCCTTATGTGTGACAACTAGGGACATGGGGGAAAAGGCGTAGCCTGGCCCCGGTGGGCACGGTAGACACACGGACGACATGTCACACACCCCCAGGATGTCCTGCACGCAGTCCAGGGGTGTCCTGTGCATGTCTTTGTCGTTGCAGTAGTGGCCACCGGTGTATAGCACGGGGTGCTCCATCCAGTTACCGGAACTGTCGCCCACTGATACAGAGAACACAATGCCCCGGCCGGTGCAATGGGTGGATGGGGGGGACACCACCGCTCGGCCCACTTGGGAGTGCAGGCCGTATGGCCACTGGCCCCACCAATATCGCTCCATGCATTCTACAAACTGGCACCATGTGGCATTCAAACCCATCCAAGACATAACTGCTATGATGGTCATGAAACTAGGGCAGAGTGGGCCATTCAAAAAGACAAATTTGTTTTTCCTGACTTTACAGCATCCAAACACACAGCAACCATGGATAGCTGCGATTGCAAACAATGTAAGAAATACTCCGGGGTGTTGAACTGTGTGTGTACCACCTCAGAAGAGCACACCCGTTGTGCCACCCACAAGATCATGTGGAGCGAGGATTATGTAACCAAGCGCCTCATGGACCCATCTTCTAAACAACAGCCGACGGCTTGCGAAGAGCCTGTAGCGGAGCCACACAGGATGCGTCCCAGAAACCCACGAGAGCGGGTTAAACACAATTACAATGAGAGAGCGCGTCGCGACCGCATCAAGAGGTCTGTGACCGAGCTGGCCATGCTCGTGAAAAGATACGGCTATCACGTGCACAGGACGGACACAGAGACTGTCTTGAGTATGGCTATACAATGTATCGGTGAGATATTGAATGGGCGCAGTCAATAAAATATGTACACCGTTGTCTCTTACTGAAATACATTGTTTATCACGTGAGCCTATGGGGCCTGCACAGGATGGACACTGTTATGATATGGGTGAGGCTGGATGTGGTTACGATGTTTACACTGTGTGACATGGTGTATTGCTATTAAAATGGATGTCTTTAGCTGGCTAGAGTTGGCCAAATGCATGTACAATACACTATTGCACAAGGAGGTTGTCGGACGTAGTTCCCGCGGGGAGGAGGAGTGCCATCGGGCTATAGAAGCCATCACAGGCAAAAGATTTGCAAAAAGCAGATGCATTAAAAACCCGGTAACGGGTCACTACTTGGAACTCGACTGCTACAACGGGGCGCTCAAACTGGCCGTAGAGTACAACGGCCGACAGCACTACAGCCACGTGCGGACCCGACAAGCACAAGTTTGTAGAGCAGAGGTACAGAGACGAGCTCAAGACGCGACTGTGTAAGGAGCAGGGCATAAAACTAAGTGTAGTGTAATTGAGCGGCTGGTCATGGAGCACATCAAGTCCGTTCTCCCCCCCACCATTGACCCTTTCCAGTTTGCGTACCGTGCCAAGCGGTCCTCTGAGGATGCCATCTGCTCTGCCCTCCACTCGGCCCTCACCCATCTGGAGAGAAAGGACTCATATGTGAGGTTGCTGTTTGTGGACTTCAGCTCTGCCTTCAACACCATTGTGCCGCAGCGACTCATCTGCAAACTCGACGAGCTGGGCCTCAGTACCTCCCTCTGCAACTGGATACTGGACTTCCTCTGTCAGAGGCCTCAGGTGGTGCGTGTTGGCGACAAAATCTCCGCCAGCATCACGCTGAGCACGGGGGCCCCCCAGGGCTGCGTGCTCAGTCCATTACTCTTCACCCTGCTGACGCAGGACTGCACTGCGACCTACAGCGACAACCGCATAGTGAAGTTTGCTGACGACACGACTCTGGTGGGTCTCATCACAAAGGGCGACGAGACTCGGTACAGGTCGGAGGTTGACCTTCTGACCACGTGGTGCAGGGACAACAACCTACTGCTGAACGTTAATAAGACCAAGGAAATCATTGTTGACTTCCGGAAGGGTCACACAACACACCTGCCGCTGATCATCGACGGTGCTGTGGTGGAGAGGGTGAGCTGCACCAAGTTCCTGGGGGTGCACATCAGTGCGGACCTCTCCTGGTCCGAAAACACCTCGTCACTGGCAAAGAAAGCTCAGCGCCGCCTGTACTTTCTGCGGAAGCTCAGGCGTGCATGTGCTCCTCAGGCAGTCCTGTCTACATTTTACCGTGGCACTATTGAGAGCGTCATCACCAGTTGCATCGCTGTCTGGGGTGGTAACTGCACTGAACAGAACTTGAAGGCCCTGCAGCGCATAGTGAATACGGCTGGTAAGATTATTGGTGCTTCGCTCCCCTCCCTGAAGGACATTTACACCTCCCATCTCGCCCGCAAGGCAACCTCGATTGCCAGAGATGTGAGTCACCCGGCTCACTCTTTGTTTGACCTTCTGCCCTCTGGGAAGAGGTACAGGAGCCTGCGCTCCCGCACCACCAGACTTGCCAACAGCTTCTTTCCCCAAGCTGTTAGGGCCCTGAACTCGCTACCCCCTTCTGCGTAGCGTGTGGCACTGTTGCGCTATTTTCGGGAATGTCTGCTGTACGCGCACTTGCTCCTTTTTTTTCTGCTCCTCTTATTTATTTATTTATTGTTGTGTTATTTATTCATTATTTATTCAGCACGCTTTTGTTATACTTGTTACTTGTTTGTCTGTTGTGAGCCATGTCTTGTCACCGTGGGATAGGGGGGAACGAAATTTCGGTTTCTTTGTGTGTCTTTGGCATGTGGAGAAATTGACAATAAAGCTGACTTTGACTTTGACTTTGACTTTGACTACACGGTAGCAGTGGGTGACATAGAGAGCTACCTCAGGAGACATGTTTAAGAATTTCGTTGTAGACTTTATACTGGTGCACTGTTGCCAGATGGACAAGAGCTTTGCCCTGTCCATGTACAAATCCAATGCCTGGACATTCAAAAGCGCCTTCACCCACTCCAAGGTGGACCCGGTCTACAACTACGAGTGGTACGAGAAACTGGGCGACACCATCATCGCCAGCGTCATGACCCAGTACTACCTTGAGAGGTTCCCCAAGCTGGCACGTGAGCCACCTGTAACTATCGCGCGCATCGTGTCCCACCTAGCCATCACGTATCAATCCGGTACCACCATGAGCACTGTGGCGCACAAGATGGGCTTCCTCAAGTGGATCGTAACTCACACGGGCACGGGCCCGCTCACATATCAGGAGCAGCGTCGTTTGCTTGAAGACACGTTTGAGGCTGTGGTGGGTGCCATTTCGGTGGCCATGGACAGTGTTACGGGCATCAAGTGTTCAGGCCATATAGCCTGCTACCGATTTCTCAAGTATGCGTATGGCTTGGTGCCCATGAGACTGGACGGTCTCATTGACAACAAGAGCATGCTCAAGGAGCTGGTGGACATGCACCGTGACAAGCTGGGCCCCTTTGCCTTTACGTACAGCAACAACACCATGACCCTCACGGTGGGTACCAAGTACAGCCACTCAGAGGTTAACACAAAGGGCGTGTCCAAGAGGGACCTGGAGAAGATTGTGGCTGGCAAGGTGCTGACCCAGTTGGCCGAGGATGGCTTTGTGCACCGGTCTGTCAGGCCCTAGACGACCATGGTCCAGTCGTAAGGCATGCCCAGCTCCTTGCACATCTCCACTGCCCCACGGTCTAGGGGCAGCACATCCCCATTAGAATACACACCGATCACTATAAGCCTATGAGCAAGCAGCGTCTTGTCTGGGTGCGGGTTTACCATGGTGCACAGACCCGTGGCTGGATCGTAAGTGACTCCGGGCATGCCAGGCACATTGGGTGCGATATCCTGGGCCTGCATCCTCACTGCGGGCCTCACGACCCGAGGCATCAGAGTGTTATTGAGAATGTGCAGTTTGGTCTGATTATGGTTGCCCTTAAGACGCTGCACCAGCGTGTCCTTATTGCCCGATACGGTGAGGTTGCGGGCCCTGCACATCTCCTTAAGTCTCACCACAGGTAGTTTGCCTAAGTCCTCCTCCATGTTACACACCCATGCAATCCCACATTCAACGCCCTCAATCAAAACCTGTGGTGTTACTATGGATGTTCATAATAACATCGTAAACCGGTTCGAAAAAATGGAGGTGGATATATGCGGCCACTTGTTCCCGTGGAACATTCTCAGCATAGCATACGAGACTGCCCGAGTGAGGCCCAGGGCCACAGTGCGCACCGCTCTGGATATCGCCCTGCGCAGCTCTTTTTACACGGCCAAGACCCAGGGTGAGTACATGCAGTACAGTGGCCGGGGGTCTTGCGAAAAGGTGGCGTACTGTCGGACAGTGCGCGCCCGCAAAGATCAGCTGGCCCTGGAACAACGCATTTACATCGTGGCCAAAACGTATCTGGCACAGCACAACCGCACCGGCGTGAGGGTGACATGTGCCCAGTACGGTGAGCTGCTGCGCAAAGCGGCGGCCAGGGTCGGTCAGTGTTCCAGATATGTCACAGACGCCCAGGCGCTTTCGTATTACGCCAGAGCCGCAACAGTCTTTGAACGCGATGAGCTGGCCCTGCCTGTTAGAAAAAATTGTATATATATGTTATCATGCGTTCTCTAATGAGTACTTATTCACAATATTAGTGTTCAGTATGCTTGCTGCTTTGCCTTGCTTATTCTTATCTTGTACAACAGAACAGAAGGATTACGGCTGGGTCAGGGGCGAGATGACGGTTGTGTCAAACAAGATGCTGCTGACAGCTCAGCGTCCACCAGAACAGATCGTGAAAACAACACGTCAAACAATGCGTCATGAACCTTCTGATCTTCCTTAAAGAACGTCACTTTCTCTTTTTATCTCTCGGAATATCGCTTAAACTGTTTTGCTGATATAGCCATATCTGCACGCAACACTTTGTGCGTTACTTTTTGTTTCTTTTCTTACGAGACGAAGCCACAATCTCTTCCCCCCCCCCCCCCCCCCTTAAGGGCTAATCGTCTCACACTGTGGGTAGGGCATTCCAAATAAAAAGAGCGAGGAGTGTAAAACATATTTTAGTGTAGTCGGATTGCTGTAAGTCTGAATGCACTCCTCGTGAGAAAAGACTCAATATTCTGTGTTAGATAAATTGTATATATATGTTATCATACGTTCCCTAATGAGTACTTATTAATAAAGTTATTGCGCAGAATGCTTGCTGTTTCTTCTTGCAGACATCACCCAGTCCACAACAAGTCAAACGATGCTGTCTGGAGCTTCCTGACCTTCTACACATCTGGGAATCCAAGAAAGTTGTTGATGTCTGCACATGTCATTTTGTCTATGCACTCTTTTCACATGACTACTTTGTTTCCCATAACATTTTATCCTTGCACACTTTTCGTTTCTCATGGGATCCTGTCTGCGACTTCTAGTTTCACATAGAATCTCGTTTCTTCTCTCATGAGACAAAGCCCACGCTTTCCCTCCACCTATCAGGGGCTAGTCTCACATTGTAGGTAGGGCATTCCTGAATAAAAAGAGAGGAGTGTAAACAAGACCTTTAGTGTAGTTGGATTGATGTAAGTCTGAATGCACTCCTCGCGAGAAAAGACTCAACATTCTGCCTCACTGGTTTTGTCTGCTGATCCTTTTGCTGATTCTGAACCTAACAGATTTTTGGGGGCTCGTCCGGGATCTCAAAAGACCTATTTCGGGGTTCCGGCCGACTTTTCGACGCAGGACAAGTCCTTGGCCAAGGCATATAGATAGAGAAACCCTTTTCACGGGGCTGTCTCGATCAGTCGGTTGGACGCCGGAGTGGTTGACGAGATCATCCGAGGAGAAGGCCCAGCAGACTGTGAGTACGAATCTTGATTCTGTTGAAAGTAATGAAAGTGCAGTGACAAGAGGTCACTTAAAACCTTGACAATTCTAGACCCTATCAAGTGCAATTAGAAACAGTTAAATTCCGCTGGGATGATGGAGTCCCCTGACTGATGAGTCAGTTAAATTCCATGGGAGAGCGGACCCATCTGTTTTCTAAAGAAGTACAGGTAATTTGGAGCAGTTAAATTCCGCTGAGGTGTCGTGGGGCCTCCTAGTTAACCTTCCTAATGTGTTAGCTTTCTGCTGCCATCTAGGGTGTTTTTTTTTTTTTTTAACTCTTGTTTAGCTGGTTTGGCTTCTTTATCCATGAAAAGATAGGTTTTATATCTACTTTGAGAAAAAGGCAAAAATAAGTTTTTTCTTACACAATAGGAAGGTTAAAGAGTTTAGATTTTGTAAAGATCCACGGGAGGGCGGACTCCCCTGCTTGCCTGTGAGACGATAAGGATGCGCATTGTGTGTGTGTGTGTGTGTGTATGGTTTGACTGAGAGTGATCTCATTTGAGCTCTCCTTTATGTAAACAGTGGTTTTGTGTAAAAGCAGAGGAAAGGAGACTTACCACTCATTGAATATTTTACCACTGTCCGGTGAATAAAGTTGGCTTTAGGACACTGTAGGTGCCATTCGAATTGCCAACTCCAAAATTTAGAGAAATAAACCATGGGAAAATCAAATAGCAAACAAAAGCCGCTACCCCGACATGAATTGAAATGCAAGGGGTCGGCACCGACAATATAAAATATCTTGACAAATGCATATTTTGGACAGAGGGGATTGCATTATGTGACGTGGCGGTGGCGAGGCTCTCCGCACTTCAGTTGCTCCCCCCACCCTTGTTATCAGCTGGGAAGATTGTCATGTCTATGTTGTGGGCCCGTGTGTTCGTTTCTGTGTATGTTTGTCTTTGTGTAGCAGTTCGTTATAAAGGATGGAATTGCGTTAAATTGGTGCACGAAAGCGGTGTGCTAGACAATGGTTTATCAGATTTGCATTGTTAAATGTAAAAATTAGAAATGATAGAATAATCTGAGGGTTGTGGTCAGAAACTCGTCCAACGAGGAGAGTGCCCAGCCCTCATAAAAATGTGAGAGTAGGAGAGAACATACATTGTAGTATTGGATAAAATTAAATTATTGATTCGTTATGACATAAGACTATACAAGGACACATGTAAGGACAAGTCAAAGATTTGGATCACTTAGAGTGAAAAACAACATTGCAAGGGGGGCACTTTTTATCAAAAGAACACCAAGTATTAAGTAGTGGGCATTCGTGATTGGGATTGAATTAAGGATAAAATTAGGTCAATGATTAGAAATCAATGGTGCTCTACACAAAAAGGCTTAAATTTTAATGGGGAAATATTTGGAGTACTGACCCCCTCTCTGCACGTTGTTGGTCTACATAGGTCATGGGCCTAGTTTATTTGGTTTTGATTGTGGTTTGGGTTTATTTTGTTTATTGTTAAGGTGTTCCTTGTTATTCTCTTATCCCCTGCATTGCAAATGTCTTCTTGATGCAGATAGGTTAACAGGCTGGGACTTTAGTGAGGAGATAATTTGTCGATTGATGGGGGTTAGTAATTGTCCAAATTCTAGTCACATGTTTTGAGGGACCACAGCAACAACATTATATTTAATTTCCAGGCCATTATTTAGTATGATATGACGGTGTCTAGCTAAGTAGACTGTTCTATCAAAAAATGTGAGAGTGAAGGAGGAGGTTTGATTTGTAATCTGACATTTGGGTCCCATTTTGAAGAGCATAGATTGTTTTTGTTTGTTTATTTTTTAAGATATGTTTAACAGTTTATCTCGGTGCAGTAAGGATATAGAAATTTTGCAAGACTTAAAATTAAAAATTAAAAAGCAAAATTACATTCTCATTTTCCCAGATGTGAGGGAAATTGAAAGATAAGGAAGACGAAGAAAAGATAAAAAAGAACTTGCTGTTGCACAGACAGGAAGATGATGACACAGTGTCAGCGCGAGCTCGCTTAAGAACCGCAGCTGAGAATGTGATGAGTGAAGATGAGAAAAATGATCAAATTACAAAGGCAGATGTTGTGGCACGGCAAAGCGAACCATCCTTTCCGTCTTTGTACCCCAAATTAAACAACTCATTGCTTCCTATAATTTGAGAGGTGATGAAGTACAACAGGTTTTCATGGCATCCTTAACCAAACATTGGGCAAGCGTTAAAGGCACCTGGAGTCCTTTTGATCTCCAGGGCCGTCCATTGGAATATAACGGGGTGCCATTACAAATACAAATTGACCAACTATTGCAGGATAAAAATAAAATTTCAACGTAGAGCAAGTTACACAGACATTGGCCGGACTAAACAAAAACAAGATAAGTTGTTTGAAGACTTTAGACACAGACCAGAAAGAGTGTTCAACTGATGTCTATGATCAACAACTCAAAAATGCTCTACATGCAAATTTGCGACCAGTATTATGACGACAACGAATAAATTCGACAATTTTTTTCCCTATAAAATGGTGCCGTTTGGGTTTGAAGTACATAGTCGCTTCAAAGGAGGAAAAGCATGATTTAAGATACGCGATTGATCAATGAGAAGGCTATCCCTTGTGCCAGGGGTGTCAAACTCATTTGTTCGCGGGCCGCGGTTTAGTCATGGCTTCTTTTGGAGGCCCGGTATGACTGTCATACCCGAGTAGATGTGTGAGCGCCTCATATTGTGCGAGCTGCAGAACAAGCTGACGAGTACCTCGCTTTCAAATCAGACAAGTAAAAACGGGTCTAATATTTGAAATGTAACATATTACTAAAAGTGAAGATAATTTGCAATTCGAGTAATGGCACATGAATATGAAGCACAATTTGACACCTGTGCTTTATACGAAAGTAAAGTTGGATTGGAATTTGATGAAACGGATATTGACATCCACATATTCCATTAGAGTTTAAATTGCTTGCAATGCAATTGCGAATTAGTTAACACCTGTGTGGTTGATTGAGTGAGTGAGTGAGTGAGTGAGTGAGTGAGTGAGTGAGTGAGTGAGTGAGTGAGTGAGTGAGTGAGTGAGTGAGTGACTTTTCTGTCGCCTGCACGTCATCTTTCCTGCATGGCTACGTTGCTGTCTCAGCCGCACCTGACCGTTGAAAGATGCGAGACACTCAATCCTCCCACTCTCATTCCCCTTCCTGACGACGGCGAATTCCATGATTGTGTCGATGCTGCCCAACAAATTGCAAAGGCTCGGCCTGATTTGGAAGATACGCCTCTGCCAGATGGTCATGTGGTTTTTGTTGATGGGTCTTCTAAGAAAAATGAATCTGGTGTGACCAGATGTCGTGTAACATGGGGGTAGAGATGGTCCAAATGGTAGAATATGGATTGTTCACAGGAATAAATTGGCAGAGCTGAAATTCCAAATTTGTCCAAAAGATGGCGCCAGACCAAAACGGGAGACCAATAGAGGGGCCGGAATAAGCTAAACCGGTTAAAATGGATATAAAAAAGGAACACGGTGTCAGAGTGTGAGTCACGCATGGAAGCACAAATGTGATTTTTATTTTTATTTCTTTGCTTGGCTAAAAATGTATTCTGTAACCGCTTTAAGCAATATTATTTGTCAATTCAATCAAGAGACCCGTCACTGAGAATAGTGGCGTGACATAAATTGTTTGGAGAAGCACAAATGTGATTTTTATTTTTATTTCTTTGCTTGGCTAAAAATGTATTCTGTAACCGCTTTAAGCAATATTATTTGTCAATTCGATCAAGAGACCCGTCACTGAGAATAGTGGCGTGACATAAATTGTTTGGAGAAGCACAAATGTGATTTTTATTTTTATTTCTTTGCTTGGCTAAAAATGTATTCTGTAACCGCTTTAAGCAATATTATTTGTCAATTCGATCAAGAAACCCGTCACTATGAGAATAGTGGCGTGACATAAATTGTTTAAGAAAGTAGGTCAAGGGTGAAAAGGGGAAGTGAAAGGTTTTACCCCTAGCTGTGCATTTGGTGGAAAGTACTGCGTGGTCAGGGCGGAAACAGCGGCTGAAGGCCACAGATAACAAAGCGTGGGGAGGCTGGCCAGTTCCCTCTATGGGCGTGGGAAAACTGGCCAGTTCCCTCTATAGGCGTGAGAAAGCTGGCCAGTCCCTTCTATAGGCGTGGGAAAACTGGGCAGTCTTACCCTATAGGGAAAGTACCGGAGAAAAGAAAGGGGAGGGGGGGGGGGACGGAGAGGTCTATAAAAGGTCCTGCAGGAGCAGCTTCAGGGCTTTTCCCCCCAAAAGAGCTCTCATACGTGAAGAGGCCCGGAGGAGTTTCAAGATTTTTTCCAAAGTCCCAAAGATCTTTGTGTGAGACGCAGGATCACTGGACTGAAATTAACTTGGATTTACTCCTAAAAATTGGACTGGACAACTTTAAACGAGAAATTGGTGAGGATGACCGTTTTTATGTATTTTAGCGAGAGGGGGGAATAGTCATCGGGCCGCCGGCTTCCTCGTGGCCAGCCTGTTTCTCTAATTTGGATTTTAGAAGCAAGATCGAACTGATCACTCGACTTTGCTTCCACCAAAAATAGCAAACTGGTATTTACCTCTTCCCTTTTTTATGAACTGTGTTTTGCAATCGAATTGTTCTGGGATTGAATGATTTTATTAACACGGGTATCAGTGAGTGAAGTTGTTCAGTTTCTGGAGTAATTGAGATTTGTAATTCTATTCCATGTTTCTTCAATAGATGTGTTTTGTATATTACTTACTTCGTTGTGCGCGGATTTGTACTGAATATGCAACCGAAGGCTCAGGCCCGCTTCCCCTTTTAGACGGGCCGCGTAAAAAGGAACTCCGAACAAGTTAGAGACTTAAATAACTTCCGTAGTTATTTGAGCCACGAGTGAATTTCGATCCGTTCGAAAGTTGTTTCATTTGAATAAATTAAAGGAAGTGTTTAAATCAGATTATTGGTTTGTGTAGAACGGAAAGTTATTTAACTATTTGAAAGGCTCAGGCCCGCTTCCCCTTTTTGACGGGTCGCGGAAAAAGTAACTCCGAGGAAGTTGGAGAATTAAATAACTTTCGTAAATATTTAAAGGAGGAGTGGATTTCGTTAAAAGTGAATTGTTGGAAATTTACTTCTTCTAAATAAAATAACGACGACGGTTAAAATAAATCATTGGAGTTGGAGGAGAATAAAAGTATTTCGATTGTCCGTCGGGCGCGGCCCAGTTCCTAAAATTGTCGGGCCGCGTCAAAAGTTGAACGGGACACGATCAAAAAATAGACTTGCCTTCCAAATTAATTATTGGGCAAATCTAAACAGAACACGACATTTTTATCCGGTTTAGAATAAGTTGTTTTTTTTTTTTTTAAAGCAATTAAGAGGGGTGAAGAACTCCGACGGTTAAGAGCTAGATCCGCGTATACGAAGTTAGAATTAATCATATAGGGTGCATTAATTTTCTTCTTAAATGCTATTATTGTCACACTTTTATTAATTCGATTCTCTTTCGAATAAAAAAGTTGGTCGGCTCGCTGCATGAGCGACCAAGTGGAACGGACCCATATTAACATTTACTTTGGCAAAACTAGTGCTTGGGTGCGCTATACAAACGAATCCCTGAGGTCTTAACAAAGACATCTAAAAAATATCCGTAACGAATAAGAACTTCAAACATTAGCGGGGAGCCATCAATACGATGCGGTCACTTCGAAGTCCTGCCTCGAATTGAGTTACTCGGCACGCGCTTCGGGTGACTTGAGAGGGATTGGCGTCGTACAGAAATTAGATTGATTCCGGAGGAGTTAATTTAACTCGGGTGGTTAGATTACGGACAAATCTCCGAACCCGGCTAAAACAAACCCGTTACTGGGAAGCCGGGGGCACCTTAATCCGAGAGGTGCGTTTGACATTTTGGCGCCCAACGAGTAGGAGGGGGGTTGTGAGTAAAAGTCCATCCATCCATTTTCTGAACCGCTTAGTCCCCACGGGGGTCGCGGGCGTGCTGGAGCCTATCCCAGCCGTCATCGGGCAGTAGGTGGGGGACACCCTGAACTGGTTGCCAGCCAATCGCAGGGCACACAGAGACAGACAACCAATCGCACTCACACTCACACGTAGGGACAATTTGGAGTCTTCAATCGGCCTACCAAGCATGTTTTTGGAATGTGGGAGGAAACCGGAGTGCCCGGAGAAAACCCACGCGGGCCCGGGGAGAACATGCAAACTCCACACAGGGAGGGCCGGAGGTGGAATCGAACCCGCACCCTCCTAGCTGTGAGGCGGACGTGCTACCCAGTGCGCCACCGAGCCGCCTGTGAGTAAAAGTTTAGAAAAAAATAAAAATGAGACAATAGAAGAACATTTGTTTTTTTTGTTTTGCTCACAGCTCCAAAACGAACCTGTGTGGAGTTTTTCAGTTTTTTCTTCCCAGAAACTGTCTTAATTCCGCTCACTGATACAAATAAATGTCAGAACGGCCTTGAGTGACATAAGTACAGTCTCTTTAAGGAATAGAGTTTCCTAGAAAAGAACCTTGATAGCACGGGAGGATTAGAACTGTATTGTGTCATGGTAAACGGTGACCGTGACCCCTCAGCACATTACTTTAAGCATGAGTAAGGAGGAGATCCTTCACAGCTTGTACTTGTATGGGGTGCTGAAAGTAATGTTTGTAGTGTACGCAGAGTATGCGGCAGAACTTGCAAGAGAAAGAGGGGCCGGTACATGGGCAGGGATATTGGGTATAAATACAGAAGATGAACCAGTCGATGAGGAGCCTGCAAATGTTTTAGATTTCATGCCAAAACCAAGGCCAAAGAGAAGGCAACCAATTTGGAGACCGACTGAAGAGAGGCCTTTTTATTTTGAAAGATAAAAAGAGAAGACTTGTCTCCCCTCTTCCTTTTCCTTTTTCTTGCTCAATTTAACTTTATAATAAACCTTCATTTCTCCCTTACAAATTTTTGTTCCCGGACACCTGTGTGGATTACAAATTTTCTTGTTTCCGGACACTTGTGTGGATTACAAATTTTTTTGTTCCCGGACACCTGTGTGGATTACAAGATTTTTGTTCCCGGACACCTGTGTGGATTACAATTTTTTTTGTTCCCGGACACCTGTGTGGATTACAATTTTTTTGTTCCCGGACACCTGTGTGGATTACAATTTTTTTGTTCCCGGACACCTGTGTGGATTACAATTTTTTTTTTTTTTTTTTTGTTCCCGGACACCTGTGTGGATTACAAATTTTCTTGTTTCCGGACACTCGTGTGGATTACAATTTTTTTTTGTTCCCGGACACCTGTGTGGATTACAAAATTTTTGTTCCCGGACACCTGTGTGGATTACAAGGATTTTTGTTCCCGGACGCATCAGAGGATTACAGATTTTTGTCCGCTGAACTCACAAAAGGATTTTTCTTCTTTCCGCCCTTTTCTCTTTTTTTTCCTGCTGTTGAAGACTACACTTCTAAGGCTTGTATGGTTCATGATTCTTAACTGTTGGCGACCCTCTGTGACTTACAGGTTCCCAAGAATTGAAAGGCTGAGTGGCTTCGGGCTGATGATTAGTCGTCATTTCCTGTTCGCTACAATAACGTTTGAATTAGAATTTGCAATTGAATGTACCCTTGTTAGAATTTCCTGTCAGTAGAAAACCTGGTGGGGAAAAAAGAAAAAGAGAAAGAAGTGCATCCCGCCGTTGAGAGCATCAATAAGCGAGGCAAAAGTTCTCATATTGGTGTTCTGAGTAGAGGCGACGCAAAGGGCGCCGCTGAGTAACTAAGAGCTGAATCGACCCTGTTCCGAATGCGCACGGAAAGGCTTCGAAAGGAGACAGCTCGACCCTACAACTAGAGAAACTGCTATTCATTGAAAAGATGGCTAGCGGTGGAAGGAGATCGGATCCCGAACCTGGAAATCCTATGAAAGGAACCGGAAAGGAGGGGTCTAATCCAGACTCTCCAAGACGACATGACCAGCATGTGTAATATTGTATGGAGGAGGCATAGAGAAGTGGCCTCAGAAATGGACTGAGTACATAGTGGGATCAAACCCGTCGATAGAGGCGGGATGCCTCTCGACGCGGATGAAAGAAGCCATCGAAAGGGATGGAAGATTTTTTGCCGAGCAACCAGGAGAAGATTGACTATGGATGAAGAGAAGCCCTATGAATGGACTCTTTACACCGATGGGTCAAAAAAGGAAGGAGAGCAGAATGCCCACTGGGGTTTTATTCTGAAGCAAAATGGAGTGGAGCGTTGCCGCCGTACAGGAAAGACACCCGGCAGCGCGCAAGCAGGAGAGGCCACGGCAGTGCTGGAAGGACTGTTAGAAGCGGAAAAAAATCACGCTGGACGCGTAAGACTTATAACTGACAGTCATTATTGCGCGCAAGCTCTCAAATTCGATCTAGCCATTTGGGAAGAGAATGGCTTTGAGGGCGCGAAAGGAAAACTAGTGGCCCACTATGAAGTGTGGAAAAAGATAGCCGAGTTACGGCTAAATTTGAGTCCGGATGTGGTTCACCAGAAATCTCATGTGAAAGAAGGAGCTTATTGGAGAGGTAATAACGAAGTTGATCGATACGTCCAGAAAAGAAGAATAAAAGTTGTAGGAGCAGAAAAATGGGACAAGACCCCTCGCGGAAAAGTGGTCCCAGATGAGAGCGTGAGGCAAGTCGTGTCGGCAGTGCATGAAGCACTACGCCACGCGGGTCCACTGCCTACGCGAAAAAATGATGCTGGAACTCTGGGTCCCTGACCGGACGATTCGTGCGGTCCTGCGGGATTGTAATCCGTGCAACAAATACAACGCAGGGCGAAGAGGACGACGCACGGATGGATTGAAGATTAGGAGTACTGTGCCGTGGGGCTCGGTTTGTATGGACGTAGCTGGCCCCATGGGAATAAGTGGCGCAAAGGGTGAGAAATACCTTGTTGTGCTGGTTGACTCGATGTCAGGACACGTCGGGCTGAAAGCAGTGAGAAAAGCCAATGCAAACAGTGTGATCAAGACACTAGAAGATGGGTGCATGTGGCTAGGAATCCCAAAAGAGTTGAGAACAGACAATGGAACACATTTCAAAAACGCCCAGGTGGACGAATGGTGTCGTAGGTGGGGAATAGTCAGAGTCTATTCGCCTCCTTATACACCACAAGCAAATGGGGTGGCAGAAAGTACTATTGGTCTGGTCAAAACCTGGTTGGGAAAAAATGCAAACGGAAAAGAGTGGAGTACTAAATTGCTTGATTTGGTTGCAGACCTGAACGGGAGGAGCAGAAGCAGCCGGCCCTCCCCGTCCGAAGAACTGAACCAACGACTCTTTGTGTCACAAGAAGTGGGCAGAACCCAAGACGGCTGTCCCAGAATAAAGAGAAGTGTCGGATCAGCGTTGGACAGAAGGTGTGGATCAAGTCGAGGGACCTGAACAGCAACACGGCAGTGAAGGCCAAGTACGACTGCTCGGACATAGTTAGTGGAGTTTTGGATAGAAACACAGTACGACTAAAGAAGAAAGGTATCCAAGGAGTTGAACAGCTGAAGCCGTTATCGGCTGACCCGAGTCAAGCCAAGAAGTAATTTAAATAACATATGGCAACGGACCACGGAACAATCCCAGCCTTCGTGCGCATGGCCGCACACAAAGGTGCGGTCATCGTAAGAAGAACACCAAATGGGATCCAGACCGGAAGGGCCCTAAATCTGGTGAGATTGGCCAAGCGGGGTTGCACACCCGGTGGACCAGAACATTTTCACTGGACATGGGTCAACGAAGCTTGTGTCATTTGTTTGACACCCAACCTGTTGCCTACTATGTGGTCGGGAGTAGGCTTCATGATGCCACCTGTACTGACCACCGAAGTAAGAGAGCTGGAATTTGCCCAGAGAAATGAGGACAAGCTTCCAGTCAAAGTATTAGATGCCATGGTATGCCACCAGTGTCGAATTACCATCTTGGCACGAATGGTGTTTTTTTCACAGTGGGAGATCGGACCAACTACGGATGTACGGGCTCGACAAATTAACTCGTGCACGTATGTGTGGGACGGCGATGAGCTGAAATATTGCCTCATGTGTTTAGATCGCATGGCAAGAGGAAAATTATTGAAAGTCGGAGAAGCAGAGGGATGGCAAATCACCAGGGCAATGACCCCCCTGGCGACCCTCTATCCAGTGTTGGGAGGAGCATCTTGGCCGGCATATGATAATAATCAGGCCATGAAGAACCTTTATCTGGCCTTGGGCCATTGTTGGCCTTGGCCAAGGCCAGTCGGCCGGCCTGCCCCCGACAGTTATACAGAAAAGGCCGACGAAATGGCCTTGTTTGCTCGTGAGTCGGTTCTTTCCGCAGGAGGAACCGCAGTCCTTGGGGACCTGCTTGAGGGACCTTGGAGGCCCATGACTTGGGCTCGGGCTGTAGCCCAGTTGTTGGCGTGCAAGGACGCACCATTGGTCAAAGTGGAGGCAGCCCCTGCGGAAACAAGCCCGACCGTGAGCAACATGTACTGCTATCGAAGTGTTTTGGACACGAGTAACAAAGACTTCCAGTATGTGACCAAAAAGGGAATATACTGTTTTGCCCCTGGGAATAAAGTCGGATCAGTCCTTATAGTGAATGAGGGTGAAGCAGCACTGGTAGGGATTACAGTGAAAATGGCCATCATTCCTTACGAAGGAATATATTCACTGGGAATCAAATTGGAGGCCAAAAGGCTTAGCCAATTTGTAGCCATAAGAAACACCGGGTCCCAGATACGGGATATTCTTAGGGAACAAATACAAACGAGAAAGGAGCACGGCACAGTAGCGGAGATAGAACCTCAAGAAAAGACCAAGGAGACAGATGACCTTGACCGGTCGGAAGCAAGAGAATGGGATAAAGGTCCCAGCCAGGAGTTGGCACAGGGATGTCCAGCTGGAGGAAGCATGTTCCAATCGGTGGTGACGTAGGAAAATTCAACCACTTCTCTCCCGCCAGAAGCAGGAGTCCAAGTGGAAAGTCAAACCACTTCTCTCCTGGCAGAAGTAGGAGTCCAAGTGGAAATTCAAACAACTTCTCTCCCGCCAGAACCAGAAGTCCAAGTGGAAAGTCAACCCACTTCACTCCTGCCAGAAGCAAAAGTCCAGGAGGGAAACTTATCATGTCCAAAAGCGGAGGGCGGTGGCGTAAGTGACCAACCCAGGAGGATTCTACAAGACTGGACCCCTTTTGATTGGACGAAGTTGTATCCGGCAAATTGCCCTACTCCTGGCTGCGACGGAAGCGGTAGCGCCCGACCAGGGGCAACACACCACCGCTCATTTAGAGCTTGCCCGGTGTATGTGGGGAGCCTCGAGGTGTGTCCCACGCCTGGATGTGATGGAAAAGGGAACACCAGATGGGGTCTGGAGCGTCACCGCACCCTTAAGACATGTCCAGTGCTGGCAGAAATGAAGCGCAAAGCCTCCGAAACCAGGAAACAAGCCGGTAGCCAAGAGAACAACATGTCGAATGATGCGGTAGACCCCAGGCCCGAGGAACCAGGTCCGTCTGCATCCGATAGGCCGCTGGGAACGTTGGCTCGAACGGCCTCCTATTATGCAGTGTGGTCCACAAAAACAGAACCTCAAAAGAAAAAGAGGGGTCGGGCCGCAGTAGAGGAATTGACTAGGCTGTGGAGCCAGCCAGATTCCCAGGGGGAGAACGACTGAAAAAAAAGAGAATAATGTGTACATACATGTATATAAAAATGAGTGTGCATATAACGGTGTGTGTATACATGTGTATATAGAAGTCCTATAACAATGTATTGTTAATGGACTGTACATAACTAATAACAGAAAGAAAACCAGACGGAGACCGCCGGAGGAAGGGCCCAGCCGAAGAGGGGAACGGTTTCTTTGGCGCAAGGGAGGAGCTTGGGAAGGAGGAGGGGCTGGAAGACCTCCTATAAAGCCAGGAGAGAAGAGCCAGATCTTCATTCAGGCCTGAGGAGTGACCCACCATGAACTACCCGCGCGGAGCCAAGAGAAGGAGAACAATGACTCTGGAGAGTGGGGGGTCACCAATGACCCTCCCAGGCTACACGGATGATCCCGCTGGTGGCGACCTAGCGGGACCGGCGGTTGGGCGAAGCCCCGGGACCGGGGCTTCCACAGACAACGAGGGGAAGAACTGGAGGAATCCGTTTTTCATGGAAGAAGAGCAAGATATTTATGTAAATCAGGAATGGATAGCTCTGGAGCCAATCTACGCGAACGCAGTTCCCGTGAAAAAGGATCCAGAGCGGAACTTTGAAAGTCGAGGAGCAACTTTATTTGCAGACAGCGGGTATGAGATTCCCAGCACTTCGCCTTTCTGCAACGAACCACCGAATCTACCCGACAACCCTCCAATGGATTGGAGTACAATTGAATGGAGACCATCTATTTTCCCTCAGCCGGCGATATCATGGAAGAAGAATCTGGTGACGGATTGGCTGACAGCTATAATGCTTTCAGTCATTTTGACAGGCATCCTACTCAGCTTCACACTTTGGAAGAGCGCGGCCCGCTATGACCCGATGGAGATGATCAATATCGAGTACGATGGAACGAAGCTCTTCAATCAAACCTGTTGGGCAGTGGACTTTGGAAGCGTCACCGTGAAATGGAATACATCCATAGCACCAGACATCGCTACCAGACAATATTGGACATCGGTGCTGCGACGACGAGAGAAGATGATCGCCTTGCCACTGGAACCAGGAGCAATTCCGCGCGCAGGAGACGAGGAGGAAAGACGGTATAAGACAAAAAGGGAAATAGTGAGTGAAGTAACTCACTTTCCCGATAATTTGGGTATCGTGAATTGGACAGGGCAAATAATGAGTAACATCAGTGCTTGTGATATGAGGTATTTCAAAGCGCCAGAAAACTTTGCTAACCTAACGATAAGTTTGATTTGCAAGAACAAACGTGAAGAGAAAATTGTTAAAAGAAATTGGATTTTGAAAGTGGGCGAGGAGCATGCGGAATGGTATAGCAATGCCTCGTGTGTCCCGTTGCCCGAATCAAAAGGAGGGTATTGGGAGAAAAGTGGAAAAAGGCCGGATGAATTTTCATTCCCGGCCCCAATGAAGAACTCCACGTGCCGTGGCACTTATCCCGGATGGGAGCCGTGCTGGAGTTGTTTAGAGTTGGTTTGCGAAAAAACTCAGGATTATTCAAGTAAGCGTCGCCTTAACCGGATGCCGAGAAGCCTGCCCGACAGCCAGAAGTCAGTATTTTGGGACTGTCAGGGAGTTTTTAGTAGGTTAAATGCGTGTTACTTTAACGTGGGACAATTTTGTGAAAATAATTATCATGTGATAATGTGGGCATATAAATTTCAAAAGATTAAGTCCCCTGTTGCGGTGTCAACAAGGGGAGGGAGGAAGTTCAACCCAAATAAGGAACCAGTAGATTTTGAATTTTGGCTAAATAGTTCATTTCCATGGTTATGGCAGGTAGAAAAATGGGTTGCTGTGCCCAGCAGTTACCAAGGCAGACACCGGTTATACCCGTCAGCAAGGCACTTATGGGTTCAACGGTTACCCACTCCTGCCGATTTGTTGACGGTAACTCCGGGAGAATTTGACAAAATTGACCAATGCGTAGTGGGGAAAATTTATGCTGGATTGCATGGGAGGGATTGGACAGTTGGGAAGTCACCAAGATGTGACCTGGATGAGATCAAGCGATCCGTCTTGGGCACCAGGTGGGTTCACAACTGTGCCAGTCTCTTAGTAAACAAAACAGTGAAAGGAATTTTACAGGCATGGTCTGAAATAGACGTTCGGGACCCCGCCAAGACATGGTGGGGATTTAACGGGTATGAGATGAAGCAATGGGTTATACCCTGTTTAAACGTAACAACAAATTACTGGGTTCAATACCAATTTATGTCAACGGTATATTCAAAAGAGACTGATATCAAGCCCACAGGAATTTACTCCCCATATATTTATGTGAATCCCCGGCCCTGGTCGATGACTTGTAACACTGAGAAAACAAAATGTTTAATTACCTTAGCTCGTGAACAATGTGTTACACTGCCTAATTGGAAAGAATATTGTTTAGATAAATATCAAGATGAAGGATACAGGAGTGTAGAAGGGGCTTTATGGGAGTACGTCTCGCCACAAAACAGGTGGAGGCGTCAGCCCGCTAGAGACCGGGCGCCTTGTACTACCTGGGTACAAAATGAAGGATTGCTAAATCTAGGCGAGCCAGTGTCTATTGGATTGGCCCCAATAGAATTTTCAATAATGGAACATGTTTCTCCCCTTCAGAGCATTGGATAAAATGTGGCCATGGAGAAAACATTCATGATTGCACTTGGTATGAGAAGATAGGGGCGGCGCTTCAGTCAGCAACAAGTGCCGCGGTTGAGGCTTTTGGTGATGTGATCAGCGGTGCATTGGAGGTGGTACTGGGGCCAATCTGGGCGTGGGTGCTAGTAGGGTTTGCGTTGATAGGAATAGCAACAACTTTGTGCATTGCCATAAAAGGTAGTATTAAGAGGCTTTTGTTTTACCCCCGCGAGAGAGAGGCGTCTCTAGTTAGGCAAATGACGGCCCACAAGAGGGGTGGTCGGAACGTCTTATTAAAAGGAGAAGTCGGGCGGCCGTCGGGCATTTGAGCCTGACAGCTCAGAGACTGGAACTGCAAGAGACAAAAGAGAGAGAAAAAAAAAAAGAACTAATCATGGCAACAAACAGCTCAAGCGGGTTTTTAAATCCAAGAGGGAGGCCAGGAGCGATGAGAGTGAGTAACGAAGTTCAATATTGGGTTTTATTCAGTATCTGGACAGCCTACTGCTGTTCTGGGTCTTGGGATTTGCAACAACTCACTCGCCCCGTGATTTTGGTCATATCAATATTCAAGGTTTTGATTTTGAGATTTTTATACACAAGACACACGATGGGTTTGGGTCTTTTTGTAGTCTACATGCATGGCCGAATGTATGTTGACCCTGATACCCCCAGAGGTATCGCCGAAATTGTATTGCTTATTTTGTGGAGTGTTTTGGAAGTGGTGTCAATTTTTGTTTATTATGTTGTTTTCGGGCTTGTCATATTAGAAGCAATATTAGTGATAGGAATGGCCATGTATGTTATAAAGATGGTAGTCAGACTTGACCAGCATGCCCGCACCTCTGTCGCGTGGAGATGGCGTACGGCCAAACTCGTACTCTGGTGCATGGTATGGGGGTCATTGTCTGTGTTACTTTGGACCGAAGTGGTGGACCAATTGGCAATGATAACCTGGTTTTTTACATACTCTGTTTTTTTTCCCCTCCCGCCCCGAGAGGCGGGAGGGCAGCCGCCGAGAAGCCCCTCTATTGTATACCGAGGGGCTGGCAGAGGGGTGATTGTTTGATGTGTAACATGAAAAATGTTAAAATTTGTGCTTCCATGTGTTACAGACTGTACACCGTATTACGGATGCACCTAAATGCATCCTATGCGGGATGAGCCACATGAAATTGGCCTGGGTGATCGGGAGATCTTATGTGGGAAACTGTTGTTATCAGGCCGGCTTTAGTTTGGCTTGGCTGGTCCCTGACGGTCTGTATGTAAAAGAGGGAGAGCAGTCCAGCTTGGACCATCTCGGATGGGAAGGATGTGCGGATTTGATGACCACTGCGACTCTGCTCGAGACAACTACAGGGCCCCTGATGGCACGTACGGTTCTCATGCATGGAGCAGGAGTAACCCACGGCACTATCTGGCCTTTGATTCACATGACCTGGCGTCAACAGAACGGCACCCGATGCGTCATTTCACATTGGCAATGTGGGCGCTGTCTGACAGTGAGCGCTCCTCATCGCTTTCTCCCGGCTGACTTTTACACGCACCCAAACGCAGGATATGGATTACACCGACCTATGGGGATGCCCAGCGAGGCCCCTGTGGGGCTTGTCCGGCCTGCGCGTCGGGGAGGAGGACGGTGTGTTGGACATTGGACCCTGGATGGGTCTTACGTCCGGTGCAGAGAGCCATGCGAGGGTTGCATGGGGCGTCGGGATCCAGACGGCAGCCGTACGTATGGAGGGCCTGGCTACAATGATGATCCTCCCCTCGACTCGCCCACCAGCCCCGTACGGCTGATAAGCCCGCTGGATGTGGATGCAGCTCCTTCTGAGTCTGAGGACGACGATGAGGCTCGAGACGGAGGACGCGGGAGTGAGGCTGAAAATGAGGAGGCAGATGTCGAGAGTGTGGCCACGGGGCGTTCAACACCGGAGCTGAGAGCCCTCGCCGTGGAGAACCACGCTGAGGACGACAACGCTGCTAGTCGGTTGTCGCGCCTGATCAACGCCTTCGCAGAGATCGCCCGACAGGGAGACATGGCAGCGGCCTGCCCTACTTCAACGACCGCTGAGGTTGTGAATATCTCAGACGAAGACGACGACATGGCTGTGTAGCTCTTGGGGATCAGGGATAATTTATACCTGTTTTCAATCCAAGGGGAGGGTGTCGTGTAACATGGGGGTAGAGATGGTCCAAATGGTAGAATATGGATTGTTCACAGGAATAAATTGGCAGAGCTGAAATTCCAAATTTGTCCAAAAGATGGCGCCAGACCAAAACGGGAGACCAATAGAGGGGCCGGAATAAGCTAAACCGGTTAAAATGGATATAAAAAAGGAACACGGTGTCAGAGTGTGAGTCACGCATGGAAGCACAAATGTGATTTTTATTTTTATTTCTTTGCTTGGCTAAAAATGTATTCTGTAACCGCTTTAAGCAATATTATTTGTCAATTCGATCAAGAGACCCGTCACTGAGAATAGTGGCGTGACATAAATTGTTTGGAGAAGCACAAATGTGATTTTTATTTTTATTTCTTTGCTTGGCTAAAAATGTATTCTGTAACCGCTTTAAGCAATATTATTTGTCAATTTGATCAAGAGACCCGTCACTGAGAATAGTGGCGTGACATAAATTGTTTGGAGAAGCACAAATGTGATTTTTATTTTTATTTCTTTGCTTGGCTAAAAATGTATTCTGTAACCGCTTTAAGCAATATTATTTGTCAATTCGATCAAGAGACCCGTCACTGAGAATAGTGGCGTGACATAAATTGTTTGGAGAAGCACAAATGTGATTTTTATTTTTATTTCTTTGCTTGGCTAAAAATGTATTCTGTAACCGCTTTAAGCAATATTATTTGTCAATTCGATCAAGAAACCCGTCACTATGAGAATAGTGGCGTGACATAAATTGTTTAAGAAAGTAGGTCAAGGGTGAAAAGGGGAAGTGAAAGGTTTTACCACTAGCTGTGCATTTGGTGGAAAGTACTGCGTGGTCAGGGCGGAAACAGCGGCTGAAGGCCACAGATAACAAAGCGTGGGGAGGCTGGCCAGTTCCCTCTATGGGCGTGGGAAAACTGGCCAGTTCCCTCTATAGGCGTGAGAAAGCTGGCCAGTCCCTTCTATAGGCGTGGGAAAACTGGGCAGTCTTACTCTATAGGGAAAGTACCGGAGAAAAGAAAGGGGAGGGGGGGGACGGAGAGGTCTATAAAAGGTCCTGCAGGAGCAGCTTCAGGGCTTTTCCCCCCAAAAGAGCTCTCATACGTGAAGAGGCCCGGAGGAGTTTCAAGATTTTTTCCAAAGTCCCAAAGATCTTTGTGTGAGACGCAGGATCACTGGACTGAAATTAACTTGGATTTACTCCTAAAAATTGGACTGGACAACTTTAAACGAGAAATTGGTGAAGATGACCGTTTTTATGTATTTTAGCGAGAGGGGGGAATAGTCATCGGGCCGCCGGCTTCCTCGTGGCCAGCCTGTTTCTCTAATTTGGATTTTAGAAGCAAGATCGAACTGATCACTCGACTTTGCTTCCACCAAAAATAGCACGCAACTGGTATTTACCTCTTCCCTTTTTTATGAACTGTGTTTTGCAATCGAATTGTTCTGGGATTGAATGATTTTATTAACACGGGTATCAGTGAGTGAAGTTGTTCAGTTTCTGGAGTAATTGAGATTTGTAATTCTATTCCATGTTTCTTCAATAAATGTGTTTTGTATATTACTTACTTCGTTGTGCGCGGATTTGTACTGAATATGCAACCGAAGGCTCAGGCCCGCTTCCCCTTTTAGACGGGCCGCGTAAAAAGGAACTCCGAACAAGTTAGAGACTTAAATAACTTCCGTAGTTATTTGAGCCACGAGTGAATTTCGATCCGTTCGAAAGTTGTTTCGTTTGAATAAATTAAAGGAAGTGTTTAAATCAGATTATTGGTTTGTGTAGAACGGAAAGTTATTTAACTATTTGAAAGGCTCAGGCCCGCTTCCCCTTTTTGACGGGTCGCGGAAAAAGTAACTCCGAGGAAGTTGGAGAATTAAATAACTTTCGTAAATATTTAAAGGAGGAGTGGATTTCGTTAAAAGTGAATTGTTGGAAATTTACTTCTTCTAAATAAAATAACGACGACGGTTAAAATAAATCATTGGAGTTGGAGGAGAATAAAAGTATTTCGATTGTCCGTCGGGCGCGGCCCAGTTCCTAAAATTGTCGGGCCGCGTCAAAAGTTGAACGGGACACGATCAAAAAATAGACTTGCCTTCCAAATTAATTATTGGGCAAATCTAAACAGAGCACGACATTTTTATCCGGTTTAGAATAAGTTTTTTTTTTTTTTTTTTAAAGCAATTAAGAGGGGTGAAGAACTCCGACGGTTAAGAGCTAGATCCGCGTATACGAAGTTAGAATTAATCAGAATTTTCTTCCTAAATGCTATTATTGTCACACTTTTATTAATTCGATTCTCTTTCGAATAAAAAAGTTGGTCGGCTCGCTGCATGAGCGACCAAGTGGAACGGACCCATATTAACATTTACTTCGGCAAAACTAGTGCTTGGGTGCGCTATACAAACGAATCCCTGAGGTCTTAACAAAGACATCTAAAAAATATCCGTAACGAATAAGAACTTCAAACATTAGCGGGGAGCCATCAATACGATGCGGTCACTTCGAAGTCCTGCCTCGAATTGAGTTACTTCGAAGCACCAAGTACCTGGGCGTCCACATCTCTGACCGGATCTCCTGGTCAGAGAACATCACCACCATCGTCAAGAAGGCTCAGCAGCGGTTACACTTCCTGAGAGTCCTCAGGAGGTACAACCTCAACACCGACCTGTTGCTGACCTTCTACCGATCTTCCATCGAGAGTCTACTGACCTACTGCATCGTAGTATGGTTCGGCAGCTCCACCGCCGCTGACAGGGAGAAGCTGCAGAGAGTGGTGAAGGCAGCCCAGAGGATCATCGGCCGCCCTCTCCCCTCCCTTACGGACATCTACACTACCCGCTGCCTCAGCAGGGCTAAGGCCATCTCAGCGGACAGCTCCCACCCTGGCTCCGCCCTGTTTGACCTGTTGCCCTCTGGAAGACGCTACAGGCAAATGAAGACCAGGACAAACAGACTCAGAAACAGTTTCTTTCCCCAAGCCATAGCCGCCCTCAACTCCAGCCGACACTGATGACACTTTCCTCCTGCACTATTACTGCACTTTGTCCGCACTACTGTTTCTGATTATTTCATCTACTTTTCTACTAGTCGATTACTTGACTGTTACTTGTGTCTACCTCATGCACTGGATGGAGGTCTCCAATTTCATTGTACTATGTAGAATGACAATAAAGGTTTTCTGATTCTGATTCTGATACTCGGCACGAGCTTCGGGTGACTTGAGAGGGATTGGCGTTGTACAGAAATTAGATTGATTCCGGAGGAGTTAATTTAACTCGGGTGGTTAGATTACGGACGAATCTCCGAACCCGGCTAAAACAAACCCGTTACTGGGAAGCCGGGGGCACCTTAATCCAAGAGGTGCGTTTGACACTGGGTATGCCATTGTTACTGCCGACATGGTTTTGGAGGCTGCTAAACTGCCATCCAATATGTCTGCACAGGCCGCTGAGCTCATTGCTTTGACTGGGGCCAGCAAATTGTTTGTAAACAAATCCGTCACTATCTGGGCTGATAGTCATGTATGCTTTTGCTACAGTGCACGTGTTTGCTCAGCAGTGGATCAACCGTGGCATGATAACTTCTGCAGGGAAGCCCGTCACCCATTCCACATTACTGACTCAACTTTTGGACGCTGTCCAGCTACCTTTAAAGGTGGCGGTTTGCAAGTGTGCTGCTCACACTGCGAGCTCTGATCCTGTTTCTCTCGGTAATGCTTTTGCTGACAAATCCGCGAAGGCCGCTGCAGAAGGCCTGCTCCATGTCCTCTCGTCTCTCACGGCTCATGATTCGATGTCACACATCCCCCCTGATGTGTTGCTTGACATGCAGTCTCAGAGCCCCTCCCAGGAACGGCTCTCTTGGGAAAAACGGGGTGCAACTAAAAACACTGTTGGTCTTTTTGTGTGACCTTTGGGCAAACCTGTCTTGCCTCATAACTTGTTCAAATGGGCTGCTATTTCGAGTCATGGGGTCACCCATGTCTCGACGGGGGGTAAGGTGAAACAAGTTGAGGCTATTTATACAACATACGGCTTTGCAGCTTTTTCACAACAATTTTGCAGAGCGTGTTTGATCTGTGCTAAACATAACCCACAAGGCAATTTAAGACCTCAGAGAGGGAAATTCCCGACTCCGTTGTATCCGTTTCAGACAATACATATGGATTATATCCAATTACATAAATGTGAAGGGAAAGAATATTGTTTGGTCATAATAGACGCATTTTCTAAATGGGTAGAAACATTTCCTACCGAACATGCTGATGCACTCACGGTGGCAAAGGCCTTATGCAAAGACATCATTCCAAGATACGGTATTCCAGAAAAAAAAATTACAGCGACAATGGTCCACATTTTGTAAATCAGATAGTGCATAACATTGGGAGAATGTTCCACATAAATCTAAAGAACCATTGTTCCTATCGTTCACAATCAGTTGTTGAGAGATCTAACGCGACTATAAAAACAGATTAAAGAAATGTATGGGAGAAACCAAACGACCATGGACTCAGTGCTTAGACCTGGTCAAAATGTACATAAATATTACAAGTACAACAGGGCTAACTCCCTATGAAACTATGTTTGGAAGACCTTACAGGCTTCCTCAGTTCAAGAACACATGGGAGATCCCCGAGAAGGCCGCGTTAGCTGATTACATGAGAAAAATTTTGGAACGTCAAAAGAATCTAACCAATAACACTGATGGTGAACCCATTTCTCCGCAGGAAGACCCCAAAGTGGTACCGGGAGACTGGGTCTTGATCAAGAGTATCAAGAGGAAGAATTGGCATTCACCCAAGTGGGAAGGTCCTTTTTTGGTACTACTCACGACACCTAATGCTTTGAAATTAGCCGAACTCAACACGTGGATTCATTTATCTCATTGTAAAAAGGTGATCTCTGCAGACCCAACCTAAGTACGGAAGGTGAGCAAAGTCTGGTAATAGTGCCTGATCCTGGTGCCAAGATCCAGGGTTGACACGAAAGCTAGCAGAAGCCAATTTCCAAGACACCAATCCGAAGCTCAGGGTGTTGACTCTGAGGAGATCCAAAATATGAGCATTAGAGAGTCATTTGGTGAGTGCTTTAATCGGGCTGTAGCCTGCGCAAAGTCTACCATGTGCTTTTGGTTGCTTTTGCTGGTTTGTGTTACCATTATATTTTTTTCGGGGGTTATTTTATTTGTATGGATAGAGTACCATGAGCCTCGAACATTCTTCTCTCAGGCAGCTACCAAAGCTAATTCTAATTGATATGGCTCATGGGGGAAAAAATTGCTAGACATAAGCGCGACACTAAATCCCCTTTTGATCAGGTTGTTTGTATTCCAGGAACCGTCTGCGTTCCAACTTGCGTACCATGGCTTTTGTCTTGGACTTACAATAAGTCATTAATGTTTACTGTGGCTCCTAATACATCTTCTTCTATTATTTTACCTATGAAGAGTTTGAAAGGTTTCGAAATGGTCACCCCACTCTCTGGTTCCAGTGAAAAGGCTGTGTTCTTTGCTAAACGAGTGACTTTGAAAAATGAGGGCAAAAGCCTCCTTTTGTCTCTTACACTCACTGATGGTCAAATTCTTCCTCCAAATGCCACCTTGTTTAACACTTCTTGTTGGGGTTTTCAACTGTGGGCTTGGTCCTCTGGAATTGATCCTCACTTTCCTATTGCTATTTGCATTAATAAAACAATGTCGGTCGCAGACCGTCCCGTTACAAATAATTACACCCTGTCAGCAGGAGCAAAAATCACAAGTATGCTCCTCACTGATGTAGACAGCTATTTTGTAGCCTCCACAGGGATAAGCGGTCAAACCAACAACTGGCTTCTTATGGCTGAGCAGGCCGCGAAGATGGCTAACACCAGTTGCATTGCATGCATGGGTCCAAGACCTCTTTTCAAAATCATACCTGCAAATATAGTTCCTAAGTGTGCTGTTGCTTTAATGTTAAGCCTATCCATTTCACCCACTCATGATTGTTTTGAATCTGATAAGGTTTACCCTGTTGCCTCTATGACAAAGTATAAACCCCTTTTTTTCGTTCTATGTAGCTAAGGGTAATTTTACTTGCATTAGATTACCTGGTACCGGTGAGAAGCTCGGCGCTCTACCTACTTCATGGTGTGGGTCCATGACCAATGTCGCTGCCCCTTTTTTGCCCATTGCTCGTAGTGATATTTGGTTTTGGTGTAATAGTAAAAAACTTTATGATAGGTTGCCTTTCAACAGCTCCGGAATTTGCGCTTTGGTAACCCTATTGCTACCTGTTCATTTGATACCGATGTCCTCTTATGATCTAACATCTTTTGCTAAGTCCGTGGTTCCCGTATTCTGGCCGAGAACGAAACGAAACGCCGAATGGCGGGGCGCGGCTAATCCAACTTACATTGACGCCATTGGTGTTCCTAGAGGAGTACCGGATGAGTATAAGCTGGTGAATCAGATAGCAGCTGGTTTTGAATCCGCCCTGTGTTGGTGGTGTACTATTAACAAAAATGTTGACAGGATTAACTACGTCCATTACAACGTGCAGAGGCTTGGAAACTGGTCTGAGGCGGGTTTCAAGGCGGTCCACTCCCAACTGGCCGCTACTTCCCTCATGGCTTTCCAGAATCGAATGGCCCTTGACATGCTACTCTCAAAGGAGGACGGTGTCTGCGCCATGTTCGGTGAGCAATGTTGCACGTTTATTCCGAATAATACTGCAGCCGGCGGAAGCCTGTCCCAGGCCCTTGAGGGCCTGCGGACCTTGAACGGAAAGATGAAGGGGCACAGTGGGGTGAACACAGAGGTTTGGACCGACGGGTTGGACGTGTTCGGAAAGTACCGCACCCTGGTTTCCTCTGCCCTGGTCTCCATTGCCGTTTTCTCTGCCATTTTGACCTTGTGGGGATGTTGTTGCATCCCTTGTCTCCGATCCCTAATTAACAGACTAATTACAACTGCTATCTCTCCACCAGCTGAGACTTTCCCGTTGCTCCAAAGGGATGACCTTTCGATCGACGCGGGTTCCTTCTCTAGTGACGACCCGGTCGGCGACTCTATTGTGGTAAACCTGTCCGGTTTGTTTCTTGACCCTAGCTTTGCCGATTATGACTCAGTTTCCTCCTGAGTGTAAGTTAGTTCTTGCGAAATGTGATCCCTTGGCTGAAAATCTTTTTGAAGTGGCCATATGGGTGATGAGTTGTTCTCCGGGAACTTATGATAAAACAGGGGGGAATTGTTAGATAAATTGTATATATATGTTATCATACGTTCCCTAATGAGTACTTATTAATAAAGTTATTGCGCAGAATGCTTGCTGTTTCTTCTTGCAGACATCACCCAGTCCACAACAAGTCAAACGATGCTGTCTGGAGCTTCCTGACCTTCTACACATCTGGGAAACCAAGAAAGTTGTTGATGTCTGCACATGTCATTTTGTCTATGCACTCTTTTCACATGACTACTTTGTTTCCCATAACATTTTATCCTTGCACACTTTTCGTTTCTCATGGGATCTGTTAGATAAATTGTATATATATGTTATCATGAGTTCCCTAATGAGTACTTATTAATAAAGTTATTGCGCAGAATGCTTGCTGTTTCTTCTTGCAGACATCCCCCAGTCCACAGCAAGTCAAACGATGCTGTCTGGAGCTTCCTGACTTTCTACACATCTGGGAATCCAAGAAAGTTGTTGATGTCTGCACATGTCATTTTGTCTATGCACTCTTTTCTCATGACTACTTTGTTTCCCATAACATTCACTTTTCGGTTCTCATGGGATCCTGTCCGCGACTTCTAGTTTCACATAGAATCTCGTTTCTTCACTCTTGAGACTAGCCCACGCTTTCCCCCCCACCTATCAGGGGCTAGTCTCACATTGTAGGTAGGGCATTCCTTAATAAAAAGAGAGGAGTGTAACCAAGACCTTTAGTGTATTTTGGATTGCTGTAAGTCTGGATGCACTCCTCGCGAGAAAAGATCAACATTCTGTCTCACTGGTTTTGTCTGCTGATCCTTTTGCTGAATCTGAACCTAACAGGATCCTGTCTGCGACTTCGAGTTTCACATAGAATCTCGTTTCTTCTCTCATGAGACAAAGCCCACGCTTTCCCCCCACCTATCAGGGGCTAGTCTCACATTGTAGGTAGGGCATTCCTGAATAAAAAGAGAGGAGTGTAAACAAGACCTTTAGTGTAGTTGGATTGATGTAAGTCTGAATGCACTCCTCGCGAGAAAAGACTCAACATTCTGCCTCACTGGTTTTGTCTGCTGATCCTTTTGCTGATTCTGAACCTAACATTCTGCCTCACTGGTTTTGTCTGCTGATCCTTTTGCTGATTTTGAACCTAACACTGCCCCTGGACACCGTACCCCATGTCACCCGGCACAGGGTCGAGGCCATGCTGTCAGGCATCCCACCGGCTGCACATGTAACTAGGGTCCCGGCCGAAGTGGCCCGATGCCCCGAGGAGGTGGGCCGCTATCTGTTCAAGAGTCGCGTTAGAGACTTGTCTGCTGCAAGGGCCGTACACAATGCGGATATGCTACTGAATCAGATGCTGGCCTACGCCGCTAGGCTGTGCGGCCAGACTCCCGCCGCCGCCGCTGAGGCACATTCCAGGCTGAGATCTGTGGAAAGACATGGAGAGGCTGCAGCCATATCCCAGGACCTCAGAGTCATGGCTCTGCAACAGAAATTACCCGAAGGCATCGAACCTCCTGTTATGCCCTTTCATCTGAGCGACCCTAACACTTACCTAGCAACTGTAGATTCTCTGAACGTGGACAAAGTGCAACGTAGGAGCGGGGACACACTAAGCTGCACGGACACAGTAGAGCCATTCATGTACGCAGGCCACTTATGGACCAACATATTGGACGCGGCAACGCACTGGGTGTGCAACCGCATGGACCCCCAGGTAACACCGGCTGTGTACACCACGCTCCGGGCGTCCATGTCCACGGCCCAGGTGTACAGCAGTGTGTTCAACCGGAGCTTCGAGGCGCGACTGGAGACACGCTTGCATTCGGCTGTGCTCGTCAAATACCAAAGGCCTTCGGAGGATGCACTCCTTAGGGCGCTGTCCCGCTAGGGTTAGGGTTAGGGTTAGGGTTAGGATTGCGCTAGGAGCCCCCCTTCCTGTTGGAAGCAGGGGCAAAAGCACGGTCCATCCATCCGGCACACCTCCCAGCTCCCAGCCCAGGGTTCTGATGAGCAAAGCGGCGGCGTCGGCCATAGTGGACCGTGGTCCAACCTTGCTCCATGGCTGGAATTCGCCTTTGTTATATATATAATAAATTTGTTTTTATCAAAAAAAATTGTTTTTAATATGGTTGTTTTTATTGAAATAGTTTTTAATAAAATTTCTTTTGTTAGATTTTGTTTGGCCAATATATAATGTAAGTGTGCCTTGACAACGTTTCGGCCGCTAGGGCCTTCCTCAGGTCTGGCACACAAACAAACAAAAAAAATGAAATTGATGCTGATATCCACTGTTTGTAATTGCTGCTGAGTTGTTTTCTCTTTGCTCTCTCTCCACGCACTGAGCGTCTGTTGCGCCGCGCGTCCTATTATAGTCTCTGTTTAGTTAGAGTTTCTATTTTCAAATTTTAGTTTTTGTTTCTGACTTTTTCTTTTTTGGAAATAAAATTGGTTTTAGCCTCATTGAATGTTTTCCAATTACGATTTGATATTATGAATTATGATTTTGAATATTTTATTGTTTTGTTTTTTGTTTTGTTTTTTTTAATTTTTGTTTTTTAATTTTTTGTTTCTCATTTTTCTTACTGCAGGTAAGTAGATTATTCAGGTAGGTATTTACGTATATATTTTGTGATTTATAATTTTGAATTTTTTATTGTTTTGTTTTTGTTTTGTTTTTTAATTTTTGTTTCTCATTTTTCGTACTGCAGGTAAGTGGTTAGTTGAGGTAGGTATTTACGTATATATTTTTTTTGATTTTTGTCTTTTCTAATTTTTTAGGTGGGCATGGTCCGGGGACCAGAGGCGTGGTACCAATTTGAGGTAAGTATCCAAGGTAGGTATCTAAGGTAAGTGAGTCCGAATTGATTTTAATAAATTTGTCCTAATTATGTTAATTGAGCCTGCTGTTCGGAATTTCTGTTCCTAGTAGGACATAAAAAGGGAATTGGATTGAGGTAAGGATTAGGGTTAGGGTTAGGGTTAGGGTTGGGGTTAGGGTTAGGGTTAGGGTTGGGGTTAGGGTTAGGGTTAGGGTTAGGGTTAGGATTGGGGGTAGGGTTGGGTGTTAGGACATGGAGTACGCCTAGGTCCCCCTTGGGTGGGGCTTAGAACGAAGATTAGGGTTAGGGTTAGGGTTGGGTTAGGGTTAGGGTTTGGGTTAGGGTTAGGGTTAGGGTTTGGGTTAGGGTTTGGGTTTGGGTTAGGGTTTAGGGTTAGGGTTAGGGTTAGGATTGCGGTAGGAGCCCCCCTTCCTGTTGGAAGCAGGGGCAAAAGCACGGTCCATCCATCCGGCACACCTCCCAGCTCCCAGCCCAGGGTTCTGATGAGCAAAGCGGCGGCGTCGGCCATAGTGGACCGTGGTCCAACCTTGCTCCATGGCTGGAATTCGCCTTTGTTATATATATAATAAATTTGTTTTTATCAAAAAAATTGTTTTTAATATGGTTGTTTTTAATATGGTTGTTTTTATTGAAATAGTTTTTTCATAAAATTTATTTTGTTAGATTTTGTTTGGCCAATATATAATGTAAGTGTGCCTTGACAACGTTTCGGCCGCTAGGGCCTTCCTCAGGTCTGGCACACAAACAAACAAAAATGAAATTGATGCTGATATCCATTGTTTGCAATTGCTGCTGAGTTGTTTTCTCTTTGCTCTCTCTCCACGCACTGAGCGTCTGTTGCGCCGCGCGTCCTTTTATAGTCTCTGTTTGGTTAGAGTTTCTATTTTCAAATTTTAGTTTTTGTTTCTGACTTTTTCTTTTTTGGAAATAAAATTGGTTTTAGCCTCATTGAATGTTTTCCAATTACGATTTGATATTATGAATTATGATTTTGAATATTTTATTGTTTTGTTTTTTGTTTTGTTTTGTTTTTTTTAATTTTCGTTTTTTTAATTTTTTGTTTCTCATTTTTCTTACTGCAGGTAAGTAGATTATTCAGGTAGGTATTTACGTATATATTTTGTGAGTTATAATTTTGAATTTTTTATTTTTTTGTTTTTGTTTTGTTTTTTAATTTTTGTTTCTCATTTTTCTTACTGCAGGTAAGTGGTTAGTTGAGGTAGGTATTTACGTATATATTTTTTTGATTTTTGTCTTTTCTAATTTTTTAGGTGGGCATGGTCCGGGGACCAGAGGCGTGGTACCAATTTGAGGTAAGTATCCAAGGTAGGTATCTAAGGTAAGTGAGTCCGAATTGATTTTAATAAATTTGTCCTAATTATGTTAATTGAGCCTGCTGTTTGGAATTTCTGTTCCTAGTAGGACATAAAAAGGGAATTGGATTGAGGTAAGGATTAGGGTTAGGGTTAGGGTTGGGGTTAGGGTTAGGGTTAGGGTTGGGGTTAGGGTTAGGGTTAGGGTTAGGATTGGGGGTAGGGTTGGGTGTTAGGACATGGAGTACGCCTAGGTCCCCCTTGGGTGGGGCTTAGAACGAAGATTATATCGAGGCCGAATGTCAGGGAGTTCTTCGACCTCCCATTCAGTTGAATCATCGGATTCAGTTGACTCATCGGAGAAGGACCCGAGTTCAGGTTCCCCCAATGGGTCAATGATGGGGTCCAGATTGGGGTTCGGGTTCAGCACTCCGACCTCATATGAAGTCGGACCTCGACCGTCAACCCAACGTGCAGTAGGGCTACGCGAATGCGATGGCATACAGAAGACCGATTTTCGGTTCTTCCCACCCTCTCGAGCCACCGTCCTCTGGGCCTGGACTGGCATGGAAGATGCCAAGGGCACCGAAACTGAACTCGGTGTCGGTGAAGTCTGGGCCAGGACTGGCGTCAACAGAGCCACGGGCACCGGAACTCGACTTGATGCCGGCGACGACTGGGTCCGAATTGGCGTCAATAGAGTCATGGGCTCCGTCATTGGAGTCACGGGCTCCAGATCCGGACGTGGTGTTGGAGGGGAAGTGGGGCTAGGTGAATCAGGAGGTAGATCCACCATGCTTGCCCTGATCTGCCCCGCTACATAGTCCAAAGTATCCTGCGAGAGCCGCGGAAAATTCCGTCTGGCCCACCTCGTCGCCACCGCAAAGGCAGCGTCCCATTCCGGCGTAATGAGTACCAGCAGGTCATCCAATAATTGGGTAAGGCAGGTCAGGTAATGGTCGGTGAGGATTTGGCATGTTGTGTGACCCCAATTCAGAGCATTGCCCATGATCAGGTCCAACGCATCCCCGGTAGGGAACGCTGACCTGACCATGGTCAACAACACCTCCACCATCCTTGCAATCATTTGCAGTTGCGGGGCTCCTCCCTCAGGGTTCACATTCCGCAGATGGTGGGTCACCTTAATGATGCTGTGCAACTTCCGGACTAGGAGGCCAAAATGAGCATCAGCTTGTCGCCACCCATTGGCCGGAGCCTTACTTTGGGTGGAATGCACATCAGAGGGCCGTCTACCACCTTGGCGTACCACCGTAGCATATGAGCGAACCCTGAAGCCGGAGTGGCTGGGGGGCACCGGAGGAGGCACTGGCTGGTTAGGATTGCGGTAGGAGCCCCCCTTCCTGTTGGAAGCAGGGGCAAAAGCACGGTCCATCCATCCGGCACACCTCCCAGCTCCCAGCCCAGGGTTCTGATGAGCAAAGCGGCGGCGTCGGCCATAGTGGACCGTGGTCCAACCTTGCTCCATGGCTGGAATTCACCTTTGTTATATATATAATAAATTTGTTTTTATCAAAAAAAATGTTTTTAATATGGTTGTTTTTATTGAAATAGTTTTTAATAAAATTTCTTTTGTTAGATTTTGTTTGGCCAATATATAATGTAAGTGTGCCTTGACAACGTTTCGGCCGCTAGGGTTAGGGTTAGGGTTAAAGAGTTCCTCCCCCAAAGGAGAGGAACAAGTCAAGTTTATTTGTATAGCCCTAAATCACAAACAGTCTCAAAGGGCTTCACATAGGCACGGTCCTACCATCCTGGCCCGCACCCCACAACCAGCTCCAGAGCATCCTGCCCGTTGCGGCCGCGCCCGCCATGCTGGCCAGGACTACTTAGGGCTTAATAAAGATCGTTTTTGACCTTTAACACGTGTTTGTGCTTATTGTATGTTTGTTTTTGATTGCTCTTTACCTATCCGGTCGCCTTTGTTATATAATTAATAAGTGAGTCTCGATTTGGCATGTAAGATTGACAGCTGCGCTTGCGTTCAACTAAATATTCGTACCTCGCACCTAATTCATCGACTCCCCTATCTGGGTGGAGCGAGAGCATCTTGCTCTGTGCGGCATCCATGCGCTCTCCTATCTGGGTAGAGCGTGGGTAAATTACTATTTGTTTCCAAATGGTTTTGTACCGGCGTCATTTTGCGCTGAATTTTGTTCATCTGTGTGGCCATCGACAACGTTTCGGCACTTTTGTGCCTTCTTCAGGTCTGGCACACAGGAATTGCATCTAAATTTAGTTTAGTTTCATCACATGGGGAGCTGCTTCCTCCTCCACGGCCGCATCGAGACTTGACCAGCATGACCAGCATGGCTGGCGCAGCCACGACGGACAGGGTGCTCTGGGGCTGGATGTGGGACGTGGGCGTGGATGGTAGGACCGTGCCTTTGCTCCTCTCCTTCGGGGGAGGAACTCCCTTCTTAACCCTAACCCTAACCAGGATAGGTAAAGAGCAATCAAAAAACAAACATACAATAAGCACAAACACGTGTTCAAGGTCAAAAACGATCTTTATTAAGCCCTAATTAGTCCTGGCCAGCATGGCGGGCGCGGCCGCAACGGGCAGGATGCTCTGGAGCTGGTTGTGGGGTGCGGGCCAGGATGGTAGGACCGTGCCTTTGTTCCTCTCCTTCGGGGGAGGAACTCTTTACCGAATCCTAACTCGCCTGTGCCACCTCCAGTGCGCCCCCCCCCCCACGTTTCCGGTTTCCATCGAGCTCCTGTTACGTCTGTGTGCTGTCCCCTAAACTGGTCATATCCCAGCCCTAATCCTAACCTATCCCCCATCCTAACCTAACCCCTAACCCTAACCCTAATCCTAACCCTAACCCTAACCTGATAAGACCAAAACGTCAACCTGCAAGTTAAAATTTGAAAATAAACAAGTCAAAATTTGAACGTAAACACAAATTTGAACAATAATTGCAAATAAGCGCTATTTGAGACCAAAAGGCAGTTAAAAGTAAATACTTACCTCAAATAAAACCACAATACTCACCCAAAACAAAAAAATGTGCATACCTATCAAATTTGAATGTAAACAATTGCAAATAAGCATTATTTGGGACAAAAAAAAAGCAAAAAAAGCTGTTAAAAGTAAATACTTACCCAAAACAAAAATATACTTACCTAATCCGGAGATCACAAATCCACGCCCAATCGGTGCCTGCAAGAAAACAAGTTACTATGCTAAAGAAACAAGCGCAAATCGCTGGCTCCGCCCACTTGGAGGAGTGTATATAAGCACCGTTCGGAGCAGGAGCTCTCAGTCTCGATGTGGCCGTGGAGGAGGAAGCAGCTCCCCATGTGATGAAACTAAACTAAATTTAGATGCAATTCCTGTGTGCCAGACCTGAAAAAAGCACAAAAGATGCCGAAACCTTGTCGATGGCCACACAGATGAACAAAATTCAGCGCAAAATGACGCCGGTACAAAACCAATTGGAAACAAATAGTAATTTACCCACGCTCTACCCAGATAGGAGAGCGCATGGATGCCGCACAGAGCAAGATGCTCTCGCTCCACCCAGATAGGGGAGTCGATGAATTAGGTGCGAGGTACGAATATTTAGTTGAACGCAAGCGCAGCTGTCAATCTTACATGCCAAATCGAGACTCACTTATTAATTATATAACAAAGGCGACCGGATAGGTAAAGAGCAATCAAAAACAAACATACAATAAGCACAAACACGTGTTCAAGGTCAAAAACGATCTTTATTAAGCCCTAATTAGTACTGGCCAGCATGGCGGGCGCGGCCGGAATGGGCACGATGCTCTGGAGCTGGTTGTGGGGTGCGGGCCAGGATGGTAGGACCGTGCCTTTGTTCCTCTCCTTCGGGGGAGGAACTCTTTACCTAATCCTAACTCGCCTGTGCCACGTCCAGTGCGCCCCCCCCCCCACATTTCCGGTTTCCATCGAGCCTCTGTTACGTCCGTGTGCTGTCCCCTAAACTGGTCATATCCCAGCCCTAATACTAACCTATCCCCCATCCTAACCTAGCCCCTAACCCTAACCCTAACCCTAACCCTAATCCTAACCCTAACCCTAACCCTAACCCTAACCCGATAAGAGAAAAACGTCAACCTGCAAGTTAAAATTTGAAAATAAACAACTCAAAATTTGAACGTAAACACAAATTTGAACAATAATTGCAAATAAGCACTATTTGAGACCAAAAGGCAGTTAAAAGTAAATAATTACCTCAAATAAAACCACAATACTCACCCAAAACAAAAAAAATGTGCATACCTATCAAATTTGAATGTAAACAATTGCAAATAAGCATTATTTGGGACAAAAAAAGCAAAAAAAGCAGTTAAAAGTAAATACTTACCCAAAACAAAAATATACTTACCTAATCCGGAGATCACAAATCCACGCCCAATCGGTGCCTGCAAGAAAACAAGCTACTATGCTAAAGAAACAAGCGCAAATCGCTGGCTCCGCCCACTTGGAGGAGTGTATATAAGCACCGTTCGGAGCAGGAGCTCTCAGTCTCGATGCGGCCGTGGAGGAGGAAGCAGCTCCCCATGTGATGAAACTAAACTAAATTTAGATGCAATTCCTGTGTGCCAGACCTGAAGAAGGCACAAAAGATGCCGAAACGTTGTCGATGGCCACACAGATGAACAAAATTTAGCGCAAAATGACGCCGGTACAAAACCAATTGGAAACAAATGGTAATTTACCCACGCTCTACCCAGATAGGAGAGCGCATGGATAACGCACAGAGCAAGATGCTCTCGCTCCACCCAGATAGGGGAGTCGATGAATTAGGTGCGAGGTACGAATATTTAGTTGAACGCAAGCGCAGCTGTCAATCTTACATGCCAAATCGAGACTCACTTATTAATTATATAACAAAGGCGACCGGATAGGTAAAGAGCAATCAAAAACAAACATACAATAAGCACAAACACGTGTTCAAGGTCAAAAACGATCTTTATTAAGCCCTAATTAGTCCTGGCCAGCATGGCGGGCGCGGCCGCAACGGGCAGGATGCTCTGGAGCTGGTTGTGGGGTGCGGGCCAGGATGGTAGGACCGTGCCTTTGTTCCTCTCCTTCGGGGGAGGAACTCTTTACCTAATCCTAACCCTAACCCTAACCCTAACCCTAACCCTAACCCCAACCCCAACCCTAACCCTAACCCTAATCCAAATCCCTCCCTGACTCCCATTATGAAAAAAAGTTCAACCTGCAAGTCAAAAAATGGAACTTAAGAAGTCAAAAATTTGAACACAAACACAAAACTGAATATAAACTAAAAAGTGGTTGAAAGTAAAAATTTACACTATCAAAAAAACAATACTTACCTGGATAACCTGAAACAGAAAAACACACAGTTATACTTACCTATGCCGAGTTCACATATTCACACCCAATCGGTACCTGCAAGAAAAGAGCAAAAACAACAAGTTAATAAGCTAAAATGAGTAGATGGAAAATTTTCCGGAACGAAACGCAAATTGCTGACATGAAACACATATAAGGTCCGCTCGGAGCAGGAAATTCAGTCTCGATGCGGCCATGAAGGAGGAAACAGTACCACATGCAACAAAACTAAATTTAGCTGCAATTCCCGTGTGCCAGACCTGAGGAAGGCACAAAAGATGCCGAAACGTTGTCGATGGCCACACGGAGGAAATAAAAGGGAGCGCAAACTAGCGCCGATAGGAAAACAATTAGTCAAAGTCAAAGTCAAAGTCAGCTTTATTGTCAATTTCTCCACATGCCAAAGACACACAAAGAAACCGAAATTTCGTTCCCCCCTATCCCACGGTGACAAGATATGGCTCACAACAGACAAACAAGTAAACAAGTATAACAAAAGCGTGCTGAATAAATAATGAATAAATAACTGTCACGGATCAGAGACAGGACAACCAAGTGCACACGATCCTTTATTGAAAAGGGGGAAAAGGGGAAGTGGAACACTGGACTTGCGGTCTGGCGTGGCTGAGCAGCAGAGCACAGCGCGTAGTTGTAGTCGGAGGCAGGCAGGTTGTCAAGATAGGCGGCGATCAGGCGTGGTCGGTCAGTTTACGGAAACAGTTGGCAACAGAGATCGTTCAGGGGACCAAAAGGCAGTGGTGTCAAGGGCAGGGTAAGGAGACGAACTGACAACCACTGGCAGAATGCATAGAGGTTAAGTAGTGGACCTAACGAGCTGTAGCAGGTGCTGGCAATTCCTTGATTGGGGCTTGGCTGGGAGTCCGGTGACGCAGGGACGTGACAATAACACAACAATAAATAAATAAATAAGAGGAGCAGAACAAAAAGGAGCAAGTGCGCGTACAGCAGACATTCCCGAAAATAGCGCAACAGTGCCGCACGCTACGCAGAAGGGGGTAGCGAGTTCAGGGCCCTAACAGCCTGGAGAAAGAAGCTGTTGGCGAGTCTGGTGGTGCGGGAGCGCAGGCTCCTGTACCTCTTCCCAGAGGGCAGAAGGTCAAACAAAGAGTGAGCCGGGTGACTCACATCTCTGGCAATCGAGGTTGCCTTGCGGGCGAGATGGGAGGTGTAAATGTCCTTCAGGGAGGGGAGTGAAGCACCAATAATCTTACCAGCCGTATTCACTATGCGCTGCAGGGCCTTCAAGTTCTGTTCAGTGCAGTTACCACCCCAGACAGCGATGCAACTGGTGAGGATGCTCTCAATGGTGCCACGGTAGAATGTAGACAGGACTGCCTGAGGAGTACATGCACGCCTGAGCTTCCGCAGGAAGTACAGGCGGCGCTGAGCTTTCTTTGCCAGTGACGAGGTGTTTGCGGACCAGGAGAGGTCCTCACTGATGTGCACCCCCAGGAACTTGGTGCAGCTCACCCTCTCCACCACAGCACCATCGATGATCAGCGGCAGGTGTGTTGTGTGACCCTTCCGGAAGTCAACAATGATTTCCTTGGTCTTATTGACGTTCAGCGGGAGGTTGTTGTCCCTGCACCACGTGGTCAGAAGGTCAACTTCCGACCTGTACCGAGTCTCGTCGCCCTTCGTGATGAGACCCAGCAGAGTCGTGTCGTCAGCAAACTTCACTATGCGGTTGTCGCTGTAGGTCGCAGTGCAGTCATGCGTCAGCAGGGTGAAGAGCAATGGACTGAGCACGTAGCCCTGGGGGGCCCCCGTGCTCAGCGTGATGCTGGCGGAGATTTTGTCGCCAACACGCACCGCCTGAGGCCTCTGACAGAGGAAGTCCAGTATCCAGTTGCAGAGGGAGGTACTGAGGCCCAGCTCGTCGAGTTTGCAGATGAGTCGCTGCGGCACAATGGTGTTGAAGGCAGAGCTGAAGTCCACAAACAGCAACCTCACATATGAGTCCTTTCTCTCCAGGTGGGTGAGGGCCGAGTGGAGGGCAGAGCAGATGGCATCCTCAGAGGACCGCTTGGCACGGTACGCAAACTGGAAAGGGTCAATGGTGGGGGGGAGAACGGACTTGATGTGCTCCATGACCAGCCGCTGAAAGCACTTCATGATGATGGGCGTCAGTGCCACAGGGCGGTAGTCATTGAAGCAGGACGGTGCAGGTTTCTTCGGCACAGGAACGATGGTGGCAGCCTTGAAACACGAGGGAACGATGGCCTGCTGCAGGGAAACGTTAAAGATGTCCGTGAAGACACCCGACAGCTCCCCAGCGCAGTCCTTCAGCGCTCGCAAAATTAAATAAAAATTAAATAAAATTTAATTAAAAATTAATTAAATTAAATTAAATTTAATAAAATAAAAAATTAGACGCAAAATTATAATTTACCCACGCTTTACCCAGATAGGAGAGCGCATGGATGCCGCACAGAGCAAGATGCTCTCGCTCTACCCAGATAGGGGAGTCGATGAATTAAGTGCGAGGTACGACTAATTTGACCGCAAATGCAGCTGTCAATCTATCATGCCAAGTCGAGACTCATTTATTACATATATAACAAAGGCGACCGGATAGGCAAAGCGCAAACACAAAAACAAACAACAAATACAAAGCAAATACATGTTTATTAAGCCCAACTTGGCCTGACCAGCATGGCTGGCGCAGCCACGACGGACAGGGTGCTCTGGGGCTGGATGTGGGACGTGGGCGTGGATGGTAGGACCGTGCCTTTGCTCCTCTCCTTCGGGGGAGGAACTCCCTTCTTAATCCTAACTGGCCTGTGCCACCTCCACTGCCACCCCACGTTTCCAGTTTCCATTGAGCTCCTGCTGCGTCTGTGCGCTGTCCCCTAAACCGATCCTACCCTAACCCTAACCTAACCCCAAACCCTAACCCTAACCCCAACCCTAACCCTAATCCAAATCCCTCCCTGACTCCCATTATGAAAAAAAATTCAACCTGCAAGTCAAAAAATGGAAATTAAGAAGTCAAAAATTTGAACACAAACAGAAAATTGAATATAAACTAAAAAGTGGTTGAAAGTAAAAATTTACACTATCAAAAGAAACAATACTTACCTGGATAACCTGAAACAGAAAAACACACAGTTATACTTACCTATGCCGAGTTCACATATTCACACCCAATCGGTACCTGCAAGAAAAGAGCAAAAACAACAAGTTAATAAGCTAAAATGAGTAGATGGAAAATTATCCGGAACGAAACGCAAATTGCTGGAGGAACTCCCTTCTTAATCCTAACTGGCCTGTGCCACCTCCACTGCCACCCCACGTTTCCAGTTTCCATTGAGCTCCTGCTGCGTCTGTGCGCTGTCCCCTAAACCGATCCTACCCTAACCCTAACCTAACCCCTAACCCTAACCCTAACCCTAACCCCAACCCTAACCCTAATCCAAATCCCTCCCTGACTCCCATTATGAAAAAAAATTCAACCTGCAAGTCAAAAAATGGAAATTAAGAAGTCAAAAATTTGCACACAAACACAAAATTGAATATAAACTGTCATGCTGTCATGTGTCGTCCGGATTACTTCCTGTTTTATTGTGTGATTTTCCTCTCGTTCCAGTCGGTGTGTCCTTCCCCTGTGCGTCCGGTCACGTGAACCCCTGATTCCAAGTGTGTGCACCTGCGTCAATGACCAACTGTCTTCACCTGTGTTCCCCTCCTGTGTCCATATAACCCGCGTCTTTCCCAGTATCCAGTGCCAGTGCGTCTTGCCTTGTAAGAACACTAGCGATCACGAAACCCTCGAGTTCCACGTAGAAGCCTTGTTTGAGCGACTTTGATCCCCGATGTTAACTTGGTTACATCACTATCTTGTTTTTGTATTTCCCTCGGTTCGAGGCGCTTTGATTTCCCCTTTTTCTCCCTCGGTTCGAGGCGCCTTAGTTTTCCCTTTTGAGGCGTTTTTTGTTCGACTATCAGTGGAGACAATAAAAGCCTTTTTGGACATTGAAATCTCTGCATTCCAGTCCTCTCCCTGCTCTGCACCTGACATTGCGCACTGGCCAGACATGGACTCGGCAGAGACAGCGCAGCTGGTCGCCCAAGTACGCTCCCAGACTTCGCAACTGGGCCAACAGCAGAAGCAGGTAGACGCTCTGAGTGTTGGGGTTCAGGAACTGGTGAAGAACCAGGAAGGCTTCAGAGAGGCGGTGGCCGCCCAGGTGGATTCGCTGAGTCGTCAGATGCAAGACGTCCTCGCTCTGCTGACCACGGGGCGAGCTGTGACGCCCTGTTCCACAGCGGCGCCCCCTGTGGACCACCCGGCGCCCGCGCCTATGGCGAGGGGGATCAGACTGGCTTCCCCGGAACGATATGCAGGTGAACCCGGGCTGAGTCGAGCCTTTATAACGAATTGTGAGATGCAGTTCGAGCGAGCTCCCGGCGACTTCCCAACGGAACGCTCCCGGGTGGCATACACGATCTCCTATTTGACGGGAAGAGCCCGGACGTGGGCGACCGCAGAATGGGCCAGGAATTCCGCTACCTGTCACTCGTTTTCCGGATTCATCGAGGCCCTGCGCATGGTGTTCGATCCAGTTCCCACGGACCGAGAGAAGGCACGAGAGCTGTCCCATATCACCCAGGGTCGAGAGACGGTCAGCGACTACGCGATCCGCTTCCGCACTCTGGCCGCGGAAAGCGGATGGAACTCGACGGCTCTGTACGATGCTTTTCTCCGGGGTCTTTCCGGGACCATCCAGGACCAACTCATTCCCCTTGATCTTCCTGTGGAACTCGACGCTCTCATTGCGTTGGCCGTCCGAACTGACAACTGACTACAGGAGTGGAGGAAGCAGCGGGCAAGCCGGGGTGCGATCGTTATTCCTTCCGCATCATTGGGCGGGCGGTCATCCCACGAGACGCACCACCAAAGATCGATCCCGGCAGGGCCACTCGCGGGGAGGGAACCCATGCAGCTCGGCAGGGCCAAATTGAGCGAAGAGGAAAGACAGCGTCGACGCCAGGAGGGCAGATGCTACTACTGCGGGGCGCTTGGTCATCTCTTCCTCTCCTGCCCGGAGCGGAGTGCGCTGAGGGTAAGCACCTTCTCCGTGGTCCGGCAGAAGAATAGGGTTCTACCCGTCGGGACGCTAACCTGCCAAGGCAAGGAAATCGAGCTCGGGGTGTTGATTGACTCAGGGGCCGACGAGAATCTGATTGACTGGGCTTTTGCTCGCAGCATAGGTGTAAAGACCGAACCCTTGAACACGACCATAAAGGCTAAGGCACTTAACGGACAAGCCCTTTTTGACGTATCCTATATAACCGAACCCCTCTCATTGTCGTTTGGCACTCATCATGAACTAGTAAGACTGCATGTAGCCACCTCCCCCCTGAATCCGCTTATCCTATCTTAACTTTGCCGTTTCAGATATGCGGGTATTACACCGCGGAAATGACGTCAATAGGCTGAACTCTCGCCAAAATTCAAATCTGTGGGCGCAATGGCCTAGAGCGAGACAACGGATACAAACACGACGATTATCAACAGAAATATCTTTATTTTCTGCTTGCAAGTGGACCGTCTAGAGCGTACACGGTAAGTACAACTCATTGTGTTTAAAAAGATTTACGTTTGTGAATGTTGGTTGAGGCTAAATGTTAATGTTTAATTTCATTCCTTTAGGTTCCACGGTGTTTGTTGGCTGTATGTTTTCCACTGCAAGAAGAGGCTCGTATCATTGACCAGCAGGAGCTACAATGGTGAGTACCCCTTTCGTCGTCCATTTATGTGAAACACTTCCTATTTCATGTCTAACAGTACTCGATTTAACAAATAACCATAAATAAATACAGTGTGGGCAGTCAAGTTAACATATGTGATTATCCTGCCTAATATGTTTATCACAAATATGTCACTAATCACTAAAATGTTTATTTGTTTATCACAACACCTTTGGACCTTCAGCAATCGATTATTTCCCTTCATCTACGTAGAGACAGAACGATGGTGTCTTAAACATCTCATTCATTTCACCAAATAACTTCACGCAGGTGGATAACGGCCGTCTCGGTCACGCTATGTTGTGTGATGCAGTTTTGAAGAACTAAATGCATTTATTCAATGAATAAGTCAAGCTAGATCTATGTTTATGATGTTGTAAGTTACGGTACCGATTGAAGTTGAGTCCGAAGCCAGTGGAAAACAGCACTGCGTTTGTGCGCTCCAGGTACAAATGTTGTGATCTCTGACTGACGACCGGGCGAGACTCGAGTAAGAGATGTCCAAACGAGCTCCGGCAGGGCGGGCCAAGGCGGAGTGAACGGGCGCCCTTCAGGCCGCCAATGACGAGCTGAGAGCCAAACTGATGGACGTCCAGTTAGAACTTCAGCAGGAGAAGAACAAGGTGAAAACCTCAACAGACAGACACTGCCTGCCTCCCTGCCTGCGTGCCTGCCTGCCTGCCTGCCTGCCTGCCTGCCTGCCTGCCTGCCTGCCTGCCTGCCTGCCTGCCTGCCTGCCTCCCTGCCTGCCTCCCTGCCTGCCTCCCTGCCTGCCTGCCTGCCTCCCTCCCTCCCTCCCAGTTTTCCCGATGTAGATTTGACATGCGTGTGCCATGACTGTGTCAGCCTACATCAACAAATGCACCGAGGACGTCAGCACCACTAAGAATATCATCACCCGGGGCAACCAACGACCCTGGATGACTGAGGAGGTACGTCAAACGCTACGAGCGCGGAACTCTGCCTTCAAGTCTGGCGACAAGGAGACACTGAGGACAGCGAGAGCCAACTTGAACCGTGCCATCAGGGTAGCGAAGCGAGACCGCAGTCGAAAAATTCAGGATTGTTTCCACGATGCCAACAACAACAGGAGTATGTGGCAAGGCATACGGGCGATTACAGACTACAAATCACCCCCGCACCAACCCCCCCCCCCCTAACCCCCCCCGGTGGGTGAAGTTGATGCTGACTTTCTAAATGGTCTAAATAACTTCTTTGGGAGGTTCGAGGCACTAAACGGCACTCCAGCAGTTAAAACTGTCCCCCATCAGGAAGAGGAGGTACTCTGCCTTGACTCCGCCGATGTGTAAGACCCTGAGGAGAGTCAACCCCCGTAAGGCCCCTGGCCCCGACAACATTCCTGGGCGTGTGTTCAGGGAATGTGCAAGTCAGCTGGCTGGGGTCATCACAGACATTTTTAACACCTCGCTGGGCCAAGCCACAGTGCCAGCGTGCTTTAAGACTGCCTCCATCATTCCGGTGCCGAAGAAACTTCAAATCACCTCATTTAATGACCTGTTGCACTGACTCCGGTCATGATGAAGTGCTTCGAAAGGCTGCTTAAAGGTCACATCGTTTCCAGACTCCCCCCATTATTTGACCCGTTCCAGTTTGCCGACCGGCAAAACCGCTCCACTCAGGACGCCATCTCCTCCGTTCTTCACCTGAGCCTGGCTCACCTGGAGGAGAAGAACACCCATGTGCGGATGCTGTTCCTGGACTTCAGCTCAGCGTTTAACACCATCATCCCACAGCATCTGGTAGGAAAATTGGAACACCTGGGCTTCAACACCCCCCTTCGCAACTGGGCTGCTAGACTTCCTCACCAACAGTCCTCAGTCAGTCCGGGTCGGACAGAACACCTCTGATGTCATCACCCTCAGCACAGGCTCCCCTCAGGGCTGCGTCCTGAGCCCCCTGCTGTTCACCCTGATGACACACGACTGCGTCCCCAGGTTCACCACCAATCACATCGTGAAGTTCGCAGACGGCACAACGCTGGTGGGGCTCATCAGAGAAAACAACGACCTGGACTACAGAGAGGAGGTGGAGCAGCTGGTGGGCTGGTGCAGAGACAACAGCCTGATCCTGAATGTGGAGAAGATGAAGGAGATCATCGTCGACTTCAGGAAAAAACAGCCTCACCACGCTCCACTGATCATCAACAGCTCAGCTGTGGAGGTGGTCAGCAACACCAAATTCCTGGGGGTCCACATCACAGAAGACCTCACCTGCACTATGAACACTACGGCACTGGTCAAGAGGGCACAGAAGCGCTTGTACTTCCTGCGGAGGATGAGGAGAGCCCACCTGCCCCCACCCATCATGAGGACGTTCTACAGGAGCACCATAGAGAGCATTCTGACAAGCTGTCTCTCTGTGTGGTGTGGAGGCTGCACCGCCTCCGATTGGAAGAACGTGAGGAGAGTGGTGAGGACAGCAGAGAGGATCATAGGGGTTCCTCTTCCCTCCATTGAGGACATTTCATCTCAGCGCTGCATGTCCCGTGCCCGTAACATCATCCATGACCCATCACACCCCCACCATGGACTGTTCTCCCTGCTGCCCTCTGGGAAGAGGTTTCGCAGCATCCGCTGCAGGTCCACCAGGTTCTGCAACAACTTTTTCCCTGCTGTCATCAGACTGTTGAACACTAGAACTGTTGAGCTCTAAACTGAACTCTGCATCACACATTCACAGAACTGTACTTTATGACACTACGGACCTCTATCTTGCACTATCTCGCACTACCAACTTTACTGAACTTGTGTAAACCCTTTAAATAGAAGTTTAATACATGGTTTAGCATTCCTCTGCACACTCTTGAATACTGTTATGCCTACTTGCACTATTGCATAATTATCACTGCTGCACTTTATACTTATATATATATATATATATATATATATATATATATATATATATATATATATATATATATATATATATATATATAGTATATGTATATATATAGTATATGTATATATATTGTCATGTAACATGGGGGTTAATGGTAAAGGTGGTGCAAATGGTAAAATATGGATTGTTCACAGGAATAAATTGGCAGAGCTGAAATTCCAAATTTGTCCAAAAGATGGCGCCAGACCAAAACATGAGACCAAAAAGGGGCCACAATAAGCTAAATTAGTTAAAATAGAAATAAAACAGGAACACGGTGTCGGATTGTGAGTCACGCATGGAAGCACAAATGTGATTTTTACTTTTTGATTTCTTTGCTTGGCTAAAAATGTATTCTGTAACAGCTTAAAGCAATATTGTTAGTCAATTTGATCAAGAGGCCCACCACTATGAGAATAGTGGCGTGACATAAATTGTTTGGAGAAGCACAAATGTGATTTTTACTTTTTGATTTCTTTGCTTGGCTAAAAATGTATTCTGTAACAGCTTAAAGCAATATTGTTAGTCAATTTGGTCAAGAGGCCCGCCACTATGAGAATAGTGGCGTGACATAAATTGTTTAAAGAAATAGATCAAAGGTTTGGATTTTTTTCAGTGCGGCATAATGTTGTTCAGTGCGGGATGGTGTTGTTCAGTGCAGGATGGTGTTGTTCAGTGCGGCATGGTGTTTTTCAGTGCGGGATGGTGTCTTTCAGTGCGGCATGGTGTCGTTCAGTGCGGCATGGTGTCGTTCAGTGCGGCATGGTGTCGTTCAGTGCGGCATGGTGTCGTTCAGTGCGGCATGGTGTTGTTCAGTGCGGCATGGTGTTGTTCATTGCGGGATGGTGTTGTTCAGTGCGGCATGGTGTTGTTCAGTGCGGCATGGTGTTGTTCAGTGCGGTATCGTGTTGTTCAGTGCGGTATCATGTTGTTCAGTGCGGTATCGTGTTGTTCAGTGCAGTAACGTTGTGTTGTCCGTATTGTGTTGTGTTGTTAGTAATGTGTTGTGTTGTTAGTAATGTGTTGTGTTGTTTGTATTGTGTTGTGTTGTTCGTATTGTGTTGTGTTGTTCGTATTGTGTTGTGTTGTTCATATTGTGTTGTTCGTATTGTGTTGAGTTGTTCGTATTGTGTTGAGTTGTTCGTATTGTGTTGTGTTGTTCGTATTGTGTTGCCTTTAACACTTAGCCTCTAACACTTAGCCTCTAACACTTAGCCTCTAGCACCTAGAAGGTAAATAAATAGGAAGGAAGGACTCACCGGTGACGTCTTTGCCCACGTCCAAGCGTTGTACTTTGTATTTTCATCCTTCTGACATTGGAAAACATATAGCCAACAAACACCGTGGAACCTAAACGAATGAAAGAAAACTATCATTTGGCCACAACCAACATTCACAGATACAACACAATGTGACGTGCGGTGGTAGAGGTTAAAGGTTGAGTGAAGGGCCCTCGTTTTAAACAACTTTTTTGAAAAGGATTGGGAACAAGTAAGACGTATTTAATTTATTTAATGGGAAGTAGTAAGAGCTATTGAATTTAATCTATGTATTATATTCTATTGTATTGTACTCTGTTGTATTCTTTTGGATTGTATTCACACTAACCCCACTAAAACTTCAGCCCACAAAAACTCGCCTCTGGCGCCTAGCCTCTGGCACTTAGCCTCTAACACTTACCCTTTAACATTTAGCCTTTAACACTTAGCCTAGAAGGTGAATAAATAGGGTTAAAGGTTGAGTGAAGGGCCCTCGTTTTAAACTACTTTAATACTAACTTAATATTTAATATTACTTAAAACTTAATATTAAACACTTAGCTTGTTATTATCTTCAAGGTAATCAGATTTGTTTATTATTCTAATGGCCTTTTCAAAACTATTCTGGATTACTACTTTGGATCTATTCTACATTACTTGGCAACAACATACTCTGTAACAGATTAGGCAGTATAATCACATATGTTAACTTGAGAGTGCCCACACTCAATCTATTTATCGTGATGTGTTAAATCAATTACTGTTAGACATTATTTGTCTGATAATCTACCAAATCTTTGAATTGAAGAATTTGTGATTTTTATTAATAGCTTGCTATTATGTTCAGGGTAATCAGACTTGTATATAATTCTAATGGCCTTCTTTTGAAAACTATTCTGAATTACAACTTTGGATCTTATATTACTTTGCAACAATATACTCGGTGACAGATTAGGCAGTATAATCACATATGTTAACTTCAGTGCCCACACTGTATTTATTTATGGTTATTTGTTAAATCAAGTACTGTTAGACATGAAATAGGAAGTGTTTAAGATAAATGTTATGGCTACTCACAATTGTAGCTCGCTCCTGGTCAATGATACGAGCCTCTTCTTGCAGTGGAAAACTTACAGCCAACAAACACCGTGGAACCTAAAGGAAGGAAATTAAACATTAACATTTAGCCTCAACCAACATTCACAGATGTAACGCAACGCAAACTACACAAACGTAAATCTTTTTAAACCTAATGAGTTGTACTTACCGTGTACGCTCTAGACGGTCCACTTGCAAGCAGAAAATAAAGATATTTCTGTTGATAGTCGTCGTGTTTGTATCCGTTGTCTCGCTCAAGGCCATTGCGCCCACAGATTTGAATTTTGGCGACAGTTCAGCCTATTGACGTCATTTCCGCGGTGTAATACCCGCATATCTGAAACGGCAAAGTTAAGAGTAGAGTTAAATAAAGTTTTTAATCAACGCAATCATTTACAACCGTTGACCAGTCGAAATAATCGTCGAAATTCGACGTTCCCCCCCAAACGCCACACTCACTCGCTTTTCAGGGCAACAAAAGTGTTAAGGATCGGACAGTACAGCCAAGTGCGTAACGATGGACTTTATTTGAAGGGGATGATGGGAACAGCTGGCGATCGGGCTGGAGAGGACAACGGTTCTGCGAGGGTTTCGAGTAGTCAAGTGAGTCAATTCTCTCTGGGATTGATGAGCGAAGCAGCATCAAGGGACAGACTGGCACTCGGTTCTGCGCTTGCGGCGCTGATATAGCGCTGTCCATGAACCCGTGGCAGGTGACGGTGATTCCACTGACAGGGGGGGCGTGGTCCCGTCGCAGGTGGCACCAGCACGTGACAGAACCCCCCCCACAAGGGACGGCTCCCGACGTCCCCAGGAACCGAAAACAACAAAACAACAACAAAAAACAAACAAAAAAAAACAAAAAAAAGGAAGGCAATACCCCGGGCGGCCAGGTGGAGGGGTCAGCACACCGCTGAAACGTCCGACACCTCGCCAGACGCAGGCTCGACGGGCGCGGGGGCAGAAGACCCCGGTACCGGTGGGCAAGACCTCCCCGGACCCTCACCCCTGGTCCCCTCGTCCCTCCACGGGCGCCCGCGCCGAGGACCCGGTTGGTCCGGATGACAGCGATGGAACTCCGTGATGAGCGAACGGTCGAGTATCCAGCGGCTCGGAACCCAGGAGCGGTGCGCGTCGTCATAACCCTCCCAGTCCACGAGATATTGTAGGCCCCGACCACGCCGCCGCGATCGGAGCAGGGAGCGGACAGCGTAAGCCGGGCCCCCATCGACGAGCAGGGGCGGCGGCGGCGGAACGGGCGCCGGCGCCAACGCGCTCTCATGGATGGGCCGCACACGGGACACGTGGAACGTGGGATGAACCTTCATGGAGTCTGGAAGGAGCAGACGGACTGCGGCCGGGCCAATCACCTTCTGGATAGGGAACGGTCCAACAAAGCGGGGCGCCAGTTTGCGGGATCCCGCTCGCAGCGGCAAATCCCGCGTCGAGAGCCACACACGCTGCCCCACTCTGTACTCCGGAGCCGGCGTCCGGTGCTTGTTCGCCTGGCGGGCGTAGCCTGAAACAGAGCGGAGAAGAGTGACCCGGCCCCTCGCCCAGGCACGATGACAACGGCGGACACAAGCCTGGGCCGACGGGCACGCCGCACCACGCTCCTGGTGGGCGAACAAGGGTGGCTGGTACCCGAAGACGCAGTGGAAAGGCGAAAGTCCCGTGGCCGAGCTGGGAAGGGAATTGTGAGCATACTCTACCCAGGGAAGCTGTTGAACCCACCCGCGCTGGTCCCCGGCGGCCATGCATCGGAGAGCCCTAGCCAGTTCCTGGTTCAGGCGCTCCGCTTGACCGTTGGACTGAGGGTGAAACCCCGAGGAGAGGCTGGGCGTGGCGCCGAGGAGTCGGCAGAACTCCATCCAGAAGGTGGACGCGAATTGAGGTCCTCGGTCTGACACGATGTCTTGTGGAAGACCGTGGTGACGAAACACCTCCCGCACCATGATGGACGCCGTCTGCTTCGCAGATGGGAGCTTAGGCAGAGGGATGAAATGCGTCATCTTGCTAAAACGGTCTACCACCGTGAGGACCACCGTGTTTCCCTCTGAGGGGGGGAGGCCTGTGACAAAGTCAATTGACAGGTGAGACCAGGGACGCTGGGGAACCGGCAAGGGTTGAAGCAGCCCGGCCGGAGGACGAGTAAACGTCTTGTAGCGGTTACAGATTGAGCAGGCCCTGACGTAATCGCTGGTGTCCACTTGCCAGGTGGGCCACCAGAAACGCTGTGCCACCACGTACCTCGTGCGTGCAGCGCCGGGATGACAGGCCAGGCGTGAGTCGTGCGCCCATTGCAGCACGGCCGATCGCAGGCCTTCAGGGACGAACAGGCGACCCTCCGAGCTCGGGAGGATAGTGGGAGGCGGACCCTGTCCCTCCTCCCCACCAGGAAACAAACGCGACAGGGCGTCCGCCTTCGCGTTACGGGAACCCGGTCTGTAGGAAAGAGAGAACTCAAACCGGTCAAAGAACAGAGCCCACCGTGCTTGTCTCGCGTTCAGTCTCTTGGCCGATCTCAGATACTCCAAGTTGCGGTGGTCGGTCCAGACAATGAACGGAGTGGTGGCGCCCTCCAGCCAATGTCGCCACTCCTCCAAAGCCAACTTGACGGCGAGGAGCTCCCGATTACCGATGTCATAGTTCCTTTCTGAGGCTGACAAACGGCGAGAAAAGAAGGCGCACGGATGGAGACGATCGTCTTGGCGGCTACGTTGAGACAACACCGCCCCGACACCCACGTCCGAGGCGTCCACTTCGACCACGAACTGTCTGTCGGGATAGGGAACTCTGAGGATGGGAGCGGATGTGAACCTCCTCTTAAGCTCCTGAAATGCCTGTTCCGCCCGTTCTGTCCATTTGTATGGGGAGGCGGGGCTGGTAAGGGCGGTGAGTGGCGCGGCCACCGTGCTGTATCCACGGATAAAACGTCGATAAAAGTTCGCGAAACCTAAGAATTGTTGCAGCCGCTTGCGTGTCTCGGGAACAGGCCATGATGTGACCGCCTCCACCTTCCCAGGGTCCATTTCGATGGATCCCTCACGCACCACGTAGCCGAGGAATTTGACAGAGGGGGCGTGGAACTCGCACTTCTCTGCCTTCACGTAGAGCGAATTTTCTAGGAGGCGTCGCAGCACCGCCCGAACATGCTTGATGTGCTCAGGAAGCGAGCGGGAGAAGATGAGGATGTCGTCCAAATAAACGAACACAAATTTGTCCAGCATGTCTCGTAACACGTCGTTTATCAGTGCCTGGAAAACTGCTGGGGCGTTGGTGAGCCCAAACGGAACCACCAAGTACTCGTAGTGTCCGCTCGGGGTGTTGAAAGCCGTCTTCCACTCGTCTCCCTCCCGGATGCGGATCAGGTGGTAGGCGTTGCGGAGATCCAGCTTGGTGAAGATGGTGGCACCCTGAAGGCTCTCAAAGGCGGAAGAAAGAAGAGGCAGAGGGCATCGGTTCTTTACGGTGATTGCGTTTATTCCCCGGTAGTCGATACACGGGCGGAGCGTGCCCTCCTTCTTCTTCACGAAGAAAAACCCCGCTCCCGCAGGTGAAGAGGACGGCCGTATGATGCCGGCTGCCAGGGACTCCCGGATGTACTCCTCCATAGCCCGGCGCTCAGGAGCGGACAGGGAGTAGACGCGTCCCTTGGGAGGGAAGGTGCCGGGCAACAGGTCGATGGCGCAATCGTAGGACCGGTGTGGAGGAAGAGAAGCGGCCCTGGCTTTACTAAAAACCTCCTTGAGTTCGTGATAAACTGCTGGGACATTGGAGATGTCGGGACTGTACCTGGGCGGGGCTCTGCCGAGTGGGCTGGTGGCCGCCTTCAGGCACACTCGATGGCAGCGTTCGCTCCACTGCCGTACAAACCCCACCTCCCAGTCCAGCACCGGGTTGTGCTGCCGCAACCAAGGGTGCCCCAGGATGAGCTGCTGTCCTGGGAGGGAAAGAAGAAAAAACTGGATGGTCTCGTGGTGATTGCCGGAGAGCAGTACCTTAACCGGTTCTGTCACGAAAGCCACCTCGCCAATCAGGCGGATCCCCCCGACGCCGCGTGAGCTCCGGCCTTTTAGCGGGCACCCCACCACCCGATGGCCCCCCTCCCCACAGTAAAAACACAAGCCCAGCGAGAGGCGTCGACGGTGCTCCTCCGAGGAGACCCGAGCCCCTCCCAGATCCATGGGCTCGGCGGGTGGAGTGGTGGGCGGGTCCCCAGCAGACGGAGGAATGTGGCCACGCGGATTCCGCGGGGACCTCCTCTCCCGATCGCGCCGCCGCGTCCGGATCCGCCGGTCTACTCGGGCCGCCAAGTCCATCGCGCCCCTCAGGGTTCGCGGGCGATCGTAAGACACCAGTTCGTCCTTCATATAATCCGCGAGGCCGTTTAGGAACGTGCTAACGAGCGCTGGCGCATTCCATCCGCTGCTGCCGGCCAACGTCTGGAATTTAAGGGCGTACTCCGCGACCGATCGGCTACCCTGACGCAGCGTCGCCAGTTCCTCGCCTCGGCGGCGGATCCCAGGTCGAACAGGAAGAGCAATTCCTCTGCGAAGGCGTCGAAGGAATCGCATGCCGGGGCCATCCGTTCATACTCTGCCAAACCCCATAGCCGCGCCTCGCCCGTGAGGTGGGTTAGAACGAAACCGACCTTGGCTGATTCTGACGCAAACATGACGGGCTGGAGGCTGAACATTATGCGACAGTTGGTCACAAACGCCCTCACGTGCTTGGGATCGCCGTTGAACTTTTCGATGTTGCCGAGGCGGGGCTCCGGGACGTCCACGAGCCTCCTGGCCTCGGCAGACGGGCGGTGCGGGGGTGCCGTGACAGCCGGGGACGCAGCCACCGACAGTCTCTGGAGGGCTTGGGCCATCTCCTGCTGCTGCAGCTGTTGTTGCTGACCAACCTCGATCAGGTTCCGGATGTCGGCGGACAGGCTGCTGATGGCGGTCTCGGCTTGCTCCAGTCGGCCCAATGCCGTCTCGTCGTTCGCTGACTGCATCGTGTTGGCCAGTCTGTACTGTTAAGGATCGGACAGTACAGCCAAGTGCGTAACGACGGACTTTATTTGAAGGGGATGATGGGAACAGCTGGCGCTGGAGCGGCGATCGGGCTGGAGAGGACAACGGTTCTCCGAGGGTTTCAAGTAGTCAAGTGAGTCAATTCTCTCTGGGATTGATGAGCGAAGCAGCATCAAGGGACAGACTGGCACACGGTTCTGCGCTTGCGGCGCTGATATAGCGCTGTCCATGAACCCGTGGCAGGTGATGGTGATTCCACTGACAGGGGGGGCGTGGTCCCGTCGCAGGTGGCACCAGCACGTGACAGAAAAGTACTTATTTTTAAAAACGATGAGTTGTACTTACCGTGTACGCTCTGGACGGTCCAGTTGCAAGCAGAAAATAAAAATATTTCTCTCGTTAGTCGTATGTTACCATCCGCTGTGTCTTTGTCAACATCGCCATTTTCCTACTTCCTGTTGCGAGCCACGCCCACGGATTTAAATTCTGGCGGAAGAGCCCGCCCATTGGCGTCGTTTTCGTGTATAGCAAATCCGATTGGTTGGGAAGGGGGCGCGGTTATGCAGCCAAGGGGTCCTGTGATCGGTGGGATGTAAAGTAGGCGTCGACGTCACGTCCGCGTCACGTGACCACGACGTGGCAGACGTCATATAGCAACCGCCGTTTTGTTTAGTAGACTTACAGTTGTTATGCATTGACATAATGGCGCACACTCCAAATGGATTTGAATAAATTAAATAATTCTTCTGCCCACTCCCTTTTAAACAAGTTAACGCTCCCCGCGGATTTGAATTCCGGCGGAAGTTTCGCCCATCGACGTCACGTCTGTCACGTGACCACAACGTGGCAGATGTCATATAGCAACCGCTGTTTTGTTTAGTAGATTTACAGTTGTTATGCATTGGCATAATGGTGTGCACTCAAAATAGATTTAAATAAATTAAATATTTCTTCTGCCCACTCCCTTTTAAACAAGTTAACTCTGCCCACGGATTCTAATTTCGGAGGAAGGTCCGTCCATTGATGTCTTGTCTGCGTCACTTGACCACGACGTAGCGACGTCATATAGTAACCGCTGTTTTGATCAGTAGACTTAGTTATTATGCGTTGACATAATGGCGCACTGGTTAGCATGTCCACCTCTTAAGCATGATGTTGCGGGTTCGACGCCTGATCAATGGAGTGAGCTGAAGTGCATGGCGCTGAAGATTTGAATCTTTGAAATGCCCTGAGGTCTGACATATCAGGCAGAATGGTTTGCCATCACGTTCAACAAAAAATAGAAACTTTCCCACTCTGATAAAAACGTCATGTGTTCATCTACATATTTCCGTTTTGCTGTGCATCTTTTCCCTGCCATTTCGAGAGCCCAATTGACACTAATAGTTTACTGGAATGTGTTTGCCCATCCTACTTTGTGGAATTTCACCACATGCGCTTTAGACCAAAATACCAAATTGAACTCAAGTGAAGCCAACACGCACAACCGCCCCCCCCCCCACACACACACACACACAAATGTTGATATGAACATAAAAGGGCCGCATGAATCCAAGCAAAGAGCCGCATGCGGTTCAGGAATTGCGGCTTGGCCAAACCTGTACTATACAACTTTATTTGTATAAAATTTTCACAACAGCTGTCACACAAACAAAGCGGGAAAAAACGAAGACGTGCGTGTTCCGCCCACGCTGGATTTATTTGCACCTTTGAAAAGACACTGTATTGCCGCAGATGTGGCAAAGATTACTTTTGGGCATCTGAGACGGAAGGATGTCCAAAGCATCACGTCACCTGCTCTGGTCGGCATGGTGGTGGGACGTTGAGGTCAACCGCTTTGGGGTTGGCTGAATCTTTGGTCGCAGGATGCCACACACTTGAAGACAGAAGCAGAAAAGCAGAGCTAAATGCAAAATGTACTCACCGGTGACTCCAATTTTTCCCCCCCCTGAAGAAATGGATGGACGGGTGGCCCCGGCTGGCCGGTGAGACTCTTGTTATTCTGACCCTTTTTAGTGCGCGTTTGGGGCAACAACCGTTTTTTGTGGCGCTCTCTTCTGGTTCAAGAGTGCCCTGCATGTGAATTTGCCTTTCCTGCCTTCTGATTGGATGAGCGCCGGTGTGACGCGGTGCCTCTGTCACCGTGGCGGGGGGTATACGTCGGCATCGGAGCGTCTGCCAACGTCTGAGACCGGCTGGCAGTGTAGTATCGGAGGTGTCGAGTGCGGTGCCGCTGGAGCTCACTCACCAGCTGGTGTTAGGGCCACAGAATGAAGGCCAAGGAGAAGAATAGAAAGAGAACCAGAAACTTCTCCTCCAATTGTTTGATTTGTCTCTTCTGAGCTTCGATGAATTCTTTCAGCTCTTTGTTCCTCTAGGACGGACAAATGGAAAGTGGCCTTCAAAAGCCAGTAAGCGTGCAAGTAAGTGCCGGGCTGGCTTTGGGCCCTTACCTGTTGCGCGCTGTGCAGCAGATCCATTCTCTCTTGGAGGATGCAAGCGTCGCGCTCCCTCAACTCGCACATCAGGGCTCGCTTCCATTGGTCCACGGCGCTCCTAAGCTCTTCTCTCTGATCCGCTGTCAGCACGTCATTCACGCCAGCGTGGCTGGCTTTTTCGCCGTCCGTGGCAGGGCAGTCCCGCTGCGGTAGCGCCTTGTACAACATGGTCTCCAGCTCCAGGATCCTCTGGGCCGCAATCCTCGTCCATCAGTGGTCCGGCGGGAGATTTGAGGGCGGCTTACCTTATGAGCCTGGTCCATGGAACGCTTCCTGAAGTCCAACTCTTCATCCAGGTAGCCCTTCTGCTTACAGAACATATCCTAGCACAGCTCAAAGTCAGAATTGTTGGGGCACATTGCCGGAGTTCCCCTTGGCTGATGTCGCGTGTCTGTCTACCTTCTCACTTTCAATGTCCAACATCTACTGTTGAAGTGCTGACTTGGTCACTTTGATGTATTCTAACCACTGAGGAAAGGCTGCTGTCACATAAGCAGAATGCGAGAGCGTGCGTGGACGTGCGCGTTACCTTCTCGGCTAGGGTGAGAAGGGTCCTGGCGTGAATCACGACCACCTGCTCCTCGTTGGTGAGATTCTGCAAGAGCCCAAAGGCACAGCGTCAACAAGCTTCTTTCAGCGCAAAGCCTTCCAAAAGTCACATTTGAGCCGCCGAGTCTCGTTGAGTGCGAACATAAGGAGTTCGACATACACTTACGGCGTTATCGCCCAGGATGTCCAGCTTCTTCATCAGATCACTGATGACGATGTCCGGGGGAAAGGCGCAAGGAGCAATGTAAGGTGTTCTGGGACCTCGGGTTAAGGTTAGGGTTGCGAGGGACGCCTTACGTACGCTCACGCCCTCGGCCTCGCAGTAGATCTGCAAAGGGCTGAGGCCGTCTGGGAAACGGACTTGCAGAAACTTCAAGACGGGGGAGCGCCACTCCCTCTCCTGAAAGGCAGAGGCATGCATCCGTCCGTCCGTCCGTCTGTCACATCTCTGGCCTCAACACGCTTGTGCGAGTCTTCCCACCTCCAGCTCCAGGATGCGGAACTCAAGCAGTTCGTTTTGGTCTCGGATATCCTGGATGTGCTCTTTCAGACGCGCTTCTTCCGCCTCCATCCGCCTGACCTGAAAAGACAGTCAGACCTCATCTGCGGGGCTTCCCGACGGGTGTGACGCCAAGCGACTCCGCCCAGCGCCTTTCTTTCCGTCACCTTTTCGGCCAACTGCTGATTGCTCTGACGCAGCAGCTGCTTCTCCTCCACCCACTTGACATTCTAGAAGAGACAAACGCGTGGACAGCTTTGGAATGTTGTGTCATTTTCATCCACAAATTCTTTGGTTGACTGGAAAATGACATTTGCTTTTCTCCGCATTTTCCCAGCCACGTTCAGGGGGGGGGGGGGGGGGTTGGTCCAGTAATGCCAGACGAATGAGTGACTGAAGAATGTAGCTATTTTGTCTGAGAAAAAGGTGTGCTCATTGATGAGCTTACCTGTCCTTGTTGCTTCAGCGCTGACTCCAGATCTGCTACTCTGCTTTGATAGTGACCCATTTCTACCATCAGCTTTTCTCTGGCCTGAAAGGAGGAGGAGGGAGGCTCCTCCTCCTCCTTTCAGACCAGAGAACACCCGAGGCTGGGTGAGAACGGGGAGGCTGCGACCCGGCCGGGGGTTGCGGGAAGGGGCGCCACCTTGATCTCCTTCTCGGCGTCGTAGTCCCCTCCGCTGGTCTGGGCGAGCAGAGCGTAGGCTCGTTGCAGCGCTTGATATTCTTGCGTCAGCTGGCAGTAGCGAAGCTCCGCCTCCTCATGCACACACCAATGCAACACAGCACTAGTACCAGAATCAGTCAGACCGGCGACAAAGCACCCGCGACGCAAAGACGAGTCCGATTCCAGGCTGAAGAGGAATGTTTGGCGCCAATACGCTGGCAGAAATGGCGGGCTACCTCTTCGGGTTCCGTGTCGGGGGTTCTGTCGGTGTGAAAAGACAAGGACGATCCGTCCGAGTCCACCAACACGTCTTCGTCGTAGCCGTAAAATGTTTCGATGACCTGCGGGCGCGGAAGCAAACATCTCTCTGAACAAACTGAAGCGACACCTCACGATGAATCGACGAGAGGAACGATAGCGAGAAAAAGGCCATTTCATCTTGCGCAACACCAAGCAGCCGCAAACAAACAGACTCACCTTGCAGGACCTCACGCTTTGTTCCTCCTCAGAGATTCTCGACGTCGGTATCGTAGCAGCAAATCTCTCTCCTGTCGACACAAATAATCCGCCTTTGAGATTCTTTGGATGCAAAGGGAACGAACGGCTCCGGCGCAGAAACAAACGCGACTCACAATGACATTTCTGACATGAGCTCCTGTCTCCAGAGCCTGAAAAACACGTCACCGGCGATGATTGGAGGGACGCTCGTCTTTTCCAAAAGTGACAACTACAGGGTGTGTCAGGGTTTTCCAGATTATCTTTATCGTATGATTATGTTGCTTTGACTTTGACTGCAACCTGTAATAAATAATATTATTTATCCCTTATTTATCCCTATCATAAGGGATAGCAACTTCCTACACAAAGTTGTAAAACACCCCTTGCTATGTTTTGACTAGAGGTCAAGGGCTTTCTCCATTCAATCCACGCTTACACCCACCCTGTTTCTCTTAATAAAAATGCTCGTGCAGGAGCCGAGAGTCAGACTTCATTCGTACAACGGATGGACTCTCCACCTGCAGGTGTCCAAAAGAACTTACTTGTCTCCCATGTGGTTCTTCCAAAATAAGTTGGAGCGAGCGCAACTCTAACAGGGTGCATTTTGCCGCTAGCTGCCTACGGACAATGACGTCGCGCTCGCAGCTAATGGTTGACGGGCTGAGCAGCCGGGCGAGTCCGTCGTTTTTAGCGCACAGCGAGTGGCAAAGGCGCTGACAAAACGGGAGCTTTGAGCTGCTGAAAACGGCAAAACAAGTCTAAAGCGTGTTCAAACGCGTGCGCACAATGCTCCTGCTTGAAAGGTCGGAATTTAAGGGGCCAATTTTTTGGATGGTGGCCGCCGGCCAAGCTTTGGACGGAAAAGGTTTCCTGGCGACAGCGAGCGAGCGCGGCGCTGCCGTACGTGCACCGAGTCGCCTGCCTGAAGACCTTGGACAAGTCGTCGATGATGTGCCGCTGCTCCACAACTTGAAGGAACTCCATTTCACCGTCCTGCTGGCCGCAACCGCGGTCCAGGTCATTGAGCGAACTAGGCCTTCTCTGTGGAACACAAATGCAGTGGACTCTGTTGGCACGCCGCCGTTGTCCACGTCGACTTACCAAGCTTGCCATCTCCTCGTTCTCCTGGGTGACAAAGCACACTTTGTTTTCAAGGCGACACAGCACCAGCGAGAGTTCTTCATTCTTCCTGCTCAGGCGTTTGTTTTTGTACAGGAGTGGCAGAAACTGGCTTTCTGTTTCTCTCAGTCGCTTTAGCTGCAAGCATGAAGTGCGGGATGTGAAAGACGCACAACACGCGGGCCAGAACGTATCCATTCCTTTTGCATCGGTTTGAACGGAATCGTGGCATTGGCTCCCAATAAAAGACATCTACCAGGCAACCGACTCGCCGCGCCGCTCAACTAATAAGCAAGCGCAATGGGTGCCTCGCTGGATGGCGCGCATCAAAGGTAGCGCAAACCTTCAAGCGTGCCGTCAATAAATTACCAGTTCATCGCGCTCTTCAGAAAGCAGGGCGTTTCGATCCTCCAGTTTCCTGATGACTGCGCTGAGCTCAGCGATTTTCAAATGAAACCGTCGCGTGTCCCGATCCTCCTGAGACTCAAAACGCCCCGCAACACACACACACACACACACAACCACTCGTTCAAAGTTCAAAACTGTTTTTGTGCTACCTTCCTCCAGCAACGAACTAAGTCATGCGTACTGCAAGTGTGTGATGAGGTGGCTTACGCTATGAAGAGGATTGCTAGTAGCGGCGTTGACCCCACTTCCAGGGTAGTTTAGGCCCGCCCTTTGGGAATCCCTCAGGGCAGCGATCTGCTGCTCGGCAGCCTGAGTCTGCAGCTGAAGGCGGTGGACGTGGCCGGCCCCAGGGCTTTATCCAAAACACTAACCGCTCTGTCTTTCAGCTTGATCTCATCCATCTGGATGTACAAACGGGGAGCGTTCAGGCAGGCGGGCAAACTCATTTGCCAGAATTGTGACAAAAACAAAGAGAGCAACCGGCCAATTTTTTTCTTGAATCGACTAGAACACCTTTGCTGTGACAAAAGCGAAGGGAGCAACCGGACATTTTCTTCTTGTGAAATAGAATAGAATGCCTTAGGTGTCATTGCACTGCAGGTATACGACGAAATTGGGAACATAGCCATGCACCGCGCATCTGATCAGTCCTACCAGTCAGCGGATCTCCCTCTCGCAGTCTCTCTTGGTTCGGCTCAGCTCCTCCCGATGCTGGTGATGAGCCGATCGGAGCTCGTCCGCTCGGGACTGCCAGGCCTGCTGGGCCGCTGCCAGGGTTTCTTCCGCGCTCCTGGCGGAGGCGACACCGCTCGGTCTCCCAACACCGCCGCGTCTCCTCCACCTCCGCCAGCAAAGCGCCCCCGCTCCTCACCTGAGCAGACATTGCGCCACACCGGGCCGTTGAGACCGCAACGGAGCGCCGCGACGCTTACTGGGGACAAGCTACACAATACGGTAGCGGCCGCATCGGAGCCCGACGTGGCGTGCGGATAGTCAGACACGGATTGAGCGGATCACCTTGTCCATGGAGTCGTCCCTCAGGCTGAGGACCAAGGCATTCAGTCGCTGGATCTCTCCATCTTTGATTTTGATCACTCTCATCAGCTCCATTTCATACTGCCGCAGTAATGTCTCCCTGGTAACGGCTAACTCTTTCTGCTTCTCCTCATGGAGTTTGCTTTTGAGTTCCGTCATGGCGGCTGTTAGAGATTTGCTCACTCCAACTTATTTTGCAAGAACCACACGGGAGACAAGGCAAGTTCTTTTAGACACCTGCAGGTGGAGAGATCACTCGCTACAGGAATGAAATCTAAAAGTCTCCTCCCTGCAAGGGCATATTTATTAGGAAGAACAGAGTGGGGGTGAGAGTGGACAGGTTTGGTGAACCCCCGGCCTCTGATAAGATCAGACCAGGGGGTGTTTTACACTGTTGTGGGAAACAGAACAACTTAGATTGCTTCCCCTGCAGCTGGTCAATCAAGCAGAGGAAGCAACCACTTCATCTTACTCTGCATTGTGAGGGCAAGACAAGATTGATTTAATCATTATAGTCTACATTCCAACATAATCCTACGATAAAGATAACCTGGAAAACCCTAACATCTCCCTCCTGTTTTATCATATGATTATGTCACCCCAAACAACAAAGACAAGTAAGAAAAAAACATATATATATGTATAATGAAGAAAGAAGAACAGCAAAAATAAAAACAACAAACAATGATAGCAACACTTTCCAGTGAAGATGAGGCATTACCTCAATACCCCAGATCAACTTATTGTGTAAGCGAAAAACCTGCTGGCCAGATGTCATTAGCAGGAAAATTCTTACACGGCCCCGTTGCCACAGGCGACCAGAATGCTATCAATAAAAAAGAAAAAGAAAAACACAGAAACAGTACATCATTGTATCCATCACTTGCGAAGCATATTTGATGGTCAAATCAACAAGTTTCCGTAAAACATGCTCAACAGAACAGCATCTACGCAATCCACGTCTCATTATCATTATCACATCTGCCACGCCTAAGAAGTTGTATATGTGCTCGTGTTTTCGTCAGCTGATGATGTTCTAGTCTGTAGGTGTGTTCTGTCACACACACTGGCGCACACACTCGTGTCCAGTTGGCAGGCTGCATCGGACAACTCTGGTGACCACAAAACCACGATCCATTCTGAACAGGCACGTGCACTCATAGGATGCAGGTGAGGCAGTGCTTCTGAAACTCTGGATGAAGTAGGTCCCGTCCGATGGTGCAGCCATGTCGGTAGTAGAGCCCTTACACCTTGAAAACGGCTCTCTCATCCTGGTGATGTCCAAAGCTCCCATCCAGTTTCCTCCTGGAGAGCAGTCGTCGTTAATGCAGACGTGGCTCTTGTTACCTTGGATGTAACATGTGTAATTGACTCCAGCTGGTCTCTCCGTGTAGGCCACTTGTGGTATTGTTCATCCTCTAACAGTCACATTGAGATTTGCCCACAAGTGTTCATCATAGGCACCGTCTGCAAGTCCAGAGTGGGATGGGTCGGCATCACTGATTGTGACTGCTCGGCGTTGATATCCAACTCCTCCCATGGATGCCATACGTTTCGCTTCAGTGACATTCATTGCTCTGGCCTCCAAGCGAACTTGCGTGGAGGAAGGGGGGAGTTTCGAACACACATAGCATCCCTCCTGTGTGTGAGCTCTCACAGTGAACCTGACATACCGGTACCAAGTGTTGGTTTCGTATGGGTTTCTGGGGTCCCATGACCAGTCTTCAAAGTTCTCATCATGTGACCATCGTTTACCACGGGCAACATTGTCATTTGGTCTGTTCAGATGAGTCAATAGACCATAGCACGCTCCAACCACAACGCAGCAGAGGATCCATCTGGCATATGGAGCCCCGTTGCTACTAGGATGGCAGAGACACCGGGACATCCCCTCGCCTAGCGGAGTGGGGATCGATGAATTCTTCACCAACATTGAGACGCCTCACCCTAAACGATGGGGCCCCTTTGTAGTCAGCCTTCCCCACCACTCCGAATTAGGGGTCCAGCACTCTCTGCAACTTGCAGTGGCTGAGGTGAATCCAGCTGGGCCGTTGAGAAATTTTTACCGCCGTGGGAGTAGCAAGAAAAACTTGGAACGGTCCCTCCCACCGCGGGCTGGCCCAGTTCTTTCTTTTGATGACCTTGATGTAGACCCAGTCTCCTGGATTGATGGGGTTGTCGACCTGTGAGGAGGAAAGATCAGGCGGCAGTAAATTTGTCTTTGACACAGTTTGAGCGTCCTGATCATATAATCTGCCAAGGACTGCTCTTCATCTGTTGTTTGCAACTCTCGTAGTTCTTATCGTTCTTATGTTCCTGTTAGCCTGCAATTGTCCAATTCAAAAATGTTTTCTTTTAACTGTCTTTCTTTTGAATCTCTAAATCTCTCGTGTTGCTAACCTATCTACACCAGAATAAAAAAAATTACCACAGTATAACACCAAATGTATTCGAAAATTCATTGTCATAAAGTGTTGTATTATTACTATCTTCCACTATCTGTCCTACTCACTCCCTCCTTTTGAGGCTTGGCAACGCCCATGCCTCACACCTTGACAAACTTTTTGGGAGAATGCGTTCTTTACTACATATGATTCCATCATCATTTAATTTGACTTTCTGTCCAAAACGCTTCTCAATTTCCCAGTTCACACATCTTCTACATGTGTTACTGGTTCTCCAGTTTTTTTTTTTCTGTAGTTAATTATCAATCCAAAAGCTACGTGTTTCTTTCTAACATTCAACCTGCTCAAAATCACTCTTTCATCAAAGTCGCTCTACTAATTTTCCATAGTAGTCGCCAACAACTTCAACCATTCAACCTGTAATTTCTTTTCATTCAGGCTATCATTCATCAATGTTCATTTGCATCTCACACACAGTCTCCAAAAAGGAGTCTTTCTATCACATTGGTCCCAATTCATCCAAGCTCACCACACAACATTCATATATCATTTTCAACTCAGGTTTCCTGGTAGAACAATCCACCAATTCAAAAAAAACTTAACTAAAACAAATAATTGGCAAATTAATCTGAATTTTTTCTTTGTTTTTAAATTTGAAGAACTCAATCTCTCAGATTTAGCTTGCATTTAGAATTTTGTATAATCTTATAACACAACCAATCAATTATTCCTATTAAATGTAGCATTGCAAAATCTTAAATTCACAATTTAGCTTCTTCCAATTCCTGAAAGCATGTTCTGTCATTTTTTTTTTCTTCGAATTTCTCATGTGGGCTCGACACTTAACATGCACTAGTGTGGATTAGTTTCTGCTTGCAAAGAGATTTCTCTCTTTTTCCTCTCATTTTTATCTTTCGAAATCATTTCTGTTCTGCGGTGCAAATTGGATAGACCACAGTCTAGCAAATTTTTTTATACTAAAACTTTAGCCAATGTTCATCATTTTAACATATACACACACACATGCACAGCTCTCGCACGCAAAAGGTAGTTCCCAGCACCAATGATTCGTCACAGGCTGGCCATTTCCTGTGGTCGATCATGAGCTGGTCCCTCCCATGCACACGAGGACAGCACATTCTAATTTTATTTATTTATTTTCTAGAAGCAAGTTGCATTTCTTTACCACTTGAACTCTCAACTTCCTTTCTACTCCATACTTTTTCTTCCACTTCGGCATATATTGCATACAATTAAGAAATCTACTCGCCATGTACTTCTCATCTCCGTCAAGAGGTAAAGATTTACCGTTTTTATTTCCCATCTTAATTCTAGTAGTTTTAGGTTTTACAATTTCTTTTTCTCAAAAATATTATTATTATTATTATTATTATTATTACTTATTTATTTCTTTGAGGATCCTCAATGCAGGTTTAAATTGACCTTTCAACAAATTACTAGCCTGTTTTATTGCCATGGATCAACGCTAGAACTGCTTCTTAGTCAATTTATCCTACCAGTCACACACTCAATCACACAAACTCCAGCGCTTTTTTAGGCCTATCCAGGGATGGGTGTAAAACCCTCCCAAACAGCTTTGGAAAAACGGACAAAAGAAAAAATCTACGCCCTTCTTCAATTAAGAAAAAGAAGCTCTGTTTTTCTTAGCCCGTTTCTTCCACTGGGACTTGAACCCAAGCTGTTCTTTGGCTTGGAAAAACATACAAAGAAAAATCTACGCCCTTCTTTGATTAACAAAAAAGAAGCTCCGTGTTTCTTAGCACGTTCCTTCCACTGGGACTTTAACCCAAGCCAGATCCCTCAGCTCGGAAAAACAGACCAAGAAGAGTCTACACACTTCTTCGATGAACGAAAAAGAAGCTCTGCCTTTCTTAGCCTGTTTCTTCCACTGGGACTTGAACCCAAGCTGGCTCCCGTGCACCTCTACGTGTTACGCATTTAACAACACAACACAACTTTAGGCCTTTAACTTACTTGTCCCCTGGTTCGTTGCACTGCCGGGTCCCGTCAATCCACCTCTGTCAGACGAAGGCAGACCTAAGATGCTGGCCCAGCGAAGAATTTCCTTCCCAGGTCTTTCTTTACCAGGTCCGGCTAATGGACGCTGGCCCATCGACGGTGTACAGCGCGTCGTCCTCCGATGATGGGTATGAGGGTCCCGGGTTTCGGCACCAAAATGTTAGAGATTTGCTCACTCCAACTTATTTTGCAAGAACCACACGGGAGACAAGGCAAGTTTTTTTAGACACCTGCAGGTGGAGAGATCACTCGCTACAGGAATGAAATCTAAAAGTCTCCTCCCTGCAAGGGCATATTTATTAGGAAGAACAGAGTGGGGGTGAGAGTGGACAGGTTTGGTGAACCCCCGGCCTCTGATAAGATCAGAGCAGGGGGTGTTTTACACTGTTGTGGGAAACAGAACAACTTTGATTGCTTCCCCTGCAGCTGGTCAATCAAGCAGAGGAAGCAACCACTTCATCTTACTCTGCATTGTGAGGGCAAGACAAGATTGATTTAATCATTATAGTCTACATTCCAACATAATCCTACGATAAAGATAACCTGGAAAACCCTAACAGCGGCGGTGGCACGGTGGTGCTCCGCCCGCAGGTCCTGACTTCTCTCTCTCTCCAGACAGCTGACCTGACATGACTTAGACTTAGACAAACTTTATTGTCATCTTGTCTGCACATGGTGCATACAAAACGAAATTTCGTTGCATACGTCTTACAACAAAGTAGTGATATTGCAGTTGAATAGAAGTAACATATCCTATGAAAATATATTGTCAAACGCACCTCTTTCAATAAGATGCCCCCGGCTTCCCGGTAACGGGTTTGTCTTAGCCGGGTTCGGAGATTCGTCCGTAATCTAACCACCCGAGTTAAATTAACTCCACCGGAATCAATCTAATTTCTGTACGACGCCAATCCCTCTCAAGTCACCCGAAGCTCGAGCCGAGTAACTCAATTCGAGGCAAGACTTCGAAGTGACCGCATCGTATTGATGGCTCCCCGCTAATGTTTGAAGTTCTTATTATGTTACGGATATTTTTAGATGTCTTTGTTAAGACCTCAGGGATTCGTTTGTATAGCGCACCCAAGCACTAGTTTTGCCGAAGTAAATGTTGATATGGGTCCGTTCCACTTGGTCGCTCATGCAGCGAGCCGACCAACTTGTTTATTCGAAAGAGAATCGAATTAATAAAAGTGTGACAATAATAGCATTTAAGAAGAAAATTAATGCACTTTATATTATTAATTCTAACTTCTTATATGTAAATCTAGCACTTAACTGTCGGAGTGCTTCACCCCACTTGATTGCTTTAAAAAGAGTAACAACTTTCTTAAAACGAATAAAAATGTCTTACTCTATTTAGATTTGCCCAGTAATTAAGTTGGAAGGCAAGTCTATTTTTCGATCGTGTCCTGTTTAACTTTTGACGCGGCCCGACAAATTTAGGAACTGGGCCGCGCCCGACCGACAATCGAAATACTTTTATCCTTCACCAATTCTAATAATCTATTTTAACTATTGTCGTTATTTTATTTAGAGGAAGTAAATTTTCAAACGAATTCACTTTTAACGAAATTCACTCTTCCCTTAAATATCTACGAAAGTTATTTAATTCTCTAACATGTTCGGAGTTACGTTTTACGCGGCCCGTCAAAAGGGGGAACGGGCCTGCGCCCTTCAAATAATTAAATTACTTTCAACAGAGGCGCAAAGGCGCTGACAAAACGGGAGCTTTGAGCTGCTGAAAACGGCAAAACAAGTCTAAAGCGTGTTCAAACGCGTGCGCACAATGCTCCTGCTTGAAAGGTCGGAATTTAAGGGGCCAATTTTTTGGATGGCGGCCGCCGGCCAAGCTTTGGACGGAAAAGGTTTCCTGGCGACAGCGAGCGAGCGCGGCGCAGCCGTACGTGCACCGAGTCGCCTGCCTGAAGACCTTGGACAAATCGTCGATGATGTGCCGCTGCTCCACAACTTGAAGGAACTCCATTTCACCGTCCTGCTGGCCGCAACCGCGGTCCAGGTCATTGAGCGAACTAGGCCTTCTCTGTGAAACACAAATGCAGTGGACTCTGTTGACACGCCGCCGTTGTTCACGTCGACTTACCAAGCTTGCCATCTCCTCGTTCTCCTGGGTGACAAAGCGCACTTTGTTTTCAAGGCGACACAGCACCAGCGAGAGTTCTTCATTCTTCCTGCTCAGGCGTTTGTTTTTGTACAGGAGTGGCAGAAACTGGCTTTCTGTTTCTCTCAGTCGCTTTAGCTGCAAGCATGAAGTGCAGGATGTGAAAGACGCACAACACGCGGGCCAGAACGTATCCATTCCTTTTGCATCGGTTTGAACGGAATCGTGGCATTGGCTCCCAATAAAAGACCAGGCAAGCGACTCGCCGCGCCGCTCAACTAATAAGCAAGCGCAATGGGTGCCTCGCTGGATGGCGCGCATCAAACGTAGCGCAAACCTTCAAGCGTGCCGTCAATAAATTACCAGTTCATCGCGCTCTTCAGAAAGCAGGGCGTTTCGATCCTCCAGTTTCCTGATGACTGCGCTGAGCTCAGCGATTTTCAGATGAAACCGTCGCGTGTCCCGATCCTCCTGAGACTGAAAACGCCCCGCAACACACACACACAACCACTCGTTCAAAGTTCAAAACTGTTTTTGTGCTACCTTCCCCCAGCAACGAACTAAGTCATGCGTACTGCAAGTGTGTGATGAGGTGGCTTACGCTATGAAGAGGATTGCTAGTAGCGGCGTTGACCCCACTTCCAGGGTAGTTTAGGCCCGCCCTTTGGGAATCCCTCAGGGCAGCGATCTGCTGCTCGGCAGCCTGAGTCTGCAGCTGAAGGCGGTGGACGTGGCCGGCCCCAGGGCTTTATCCAAAACACTAACCGCTCTGTCTTTCAGCTTGATCTCATCCATCTGGATGTACAAACGGGGAGCGTTCAGGCAGGCGGGCAAACTCATTTGCCAGAATTGTGACAAAAACAAAGAGAGCAACCGGCCAATTTTTTTCTTGAATCGACTAGAACACCTTTGCTGTGACAAAAGTGAAGCGAGCAACCGGACATTTTCTTCTTGTGAAATAGAATAGAATGCCTTAGGTGTCATTGCACTGCAGGTATACGACGAAATTGGGAACATAGCCACGCACCGCGCATCTGATCAGTCCTACCAGTCAGCGGATCTCCCTCTCGCAGTCTCTCATGGTTCGGCTCAGCTCCTCCCGATGCTGGTGATGAGCCGATCGGAGCTCGTCCGCTCGGGACTGCCAGGCCTGCTGGGCCGCTGCCAGGGTTTCTTCCGCGCTCCTGGTGGAGGCGACACCGCTCGGTCTCCCAACACCGCCGCGTCTCCTCCACCTCCGCCAGCAAAGCGCCCCCGCTCCTCACCTGAGCAGACATTGCGCCACACCGGGCCGTTGAGACCGCAACGGAGCGCCGCTTACTTGGGACAAGCTACACAATACGGTAACGGCCGCATCGGAGCCCGACGTGGCGTGCGGATAGTCAGACACGGATTGAGCGGATCACCTTGTCCATGGAGTCGTCCCTCAGGCTGAGGACCAAGGCATTCAGTCGCTGGATCTCTCCATCTTTGATTTTGATCACTCTCATCAGCTCCATTTCATACTGCCGCAGTAATGTCTCCCTGGTAACGGCTAACTCTTTCTGCTTCTCCTCATGGAGTTTTCTTTTGAGTTCCGTCATAGCGGCGGTGGCACGGTGGTGCTCCGCCCGCAGGTCCTGACTTCTCTCTCTCTCCAGACAGCTGACCTGACATGACTTAGACTTAGACAAACTTTATTGTCATCTTGTCTGCACACGGTGCATACAAAACGAAATTTCGTTGCATACGTCTTACAACAAAGTAGTGATATTGCAGTTGAATAGAAGTAACATATCCTATGAAAATATATTGTCAAACGCATCTCTTTCAATAAGGTGCCCCCGGCTTCCCGGTAACGGGTTTGTCTTAGCCGGGTTCGGAGATTCGTCGGTAATCTAACCACCAGAGTTAAATTAACTCCACCGGAATCAATCTAATTTCTGTACGACGCCAATCCCTCTCAAGTCACCCGAAGCTCGAGCCGAGTAACTCAATTCGAGGCAAGACTTCGAAGTGACCGCATCGTATTGATGGCTCCCCGCTAATGTTTGAAGTTCTTATGATGTTACGGATATTTTTAGATGTCTTTGTTAAGGCCTCAGGGATTCGTTTTTATAGCGCACCCAAGCACTAGTTTTGCCGAAGTAAATGTTGATATGGATCCGTTCCACTTGGTCGCTCATGCAGCGAGCCGACCAACTTGTTTATTCGAAAGAGAATCGAATTAATAAAAGTGTGACAATAATAGCATTTAAGAAGAAAATTAATGCACTTTATATTATTAATTCTAACTTCTTATATGTAAATCTAGCACTTAACTGTCGGAGTGCTTCACCCCACTTGATTGCTTTAAAAAGAGTAACAACTTTCTTAAAACGAATAAAAATGTCTTACTCTATTTAGATTTGCCCAGTAATTAAGTTGGAAGGCAAGTCTATTTTTCGATCGTGTCCTGTTTAACTTTTGACGCGGCCCGACAAATTTAGGAACTGGGCCGCGCCCGACCGACAATCGAAATACTTTTATCCTTCACCAATTCGAATAATCTATTTTAACCATCGTCGTTATTTTATTTAGAGGAAGTAAATTTTCAAACGAATTCACTTTTAACGAAATTCACTCTTCCCTTAATTATCTACGAAAGTTATTTAATTCTCTAACATGTTCGGAGTTACGTTTTACGCGGCCCGTCAAAAGGGGGAACGGGCCTGCGCCCTTCAAATAATTAAATTACTTTCAGTTCTACACCAAACTAATAATCCAATTTAAACACTTCCGTTAATTTATTCAGACGAAGCAAACTTTCAAACGAATTGAAATTCACTCATGTCTCAAATAACTACGAAAGTTATTCAATTCTCTACAATTGTCTGATGTTACTTTTATTTATTACGGTCCTATGTTATACCATAATAACCCCCCGCACATTAATCAAATCGTCAAATCAACCCCAAACCATCGATTGCACATTCAGTACAAATCAGAGCACAACCAAGTAAATAATATACGAAACACATTTATTGAAGAAACATGAAATAGAATTACAAATCTCAATTACTCCAGAAACCGAACAATTTCACTCACTGATACCCGTGTTATTAAAATCATTCAATCCCAGAACAATTCGATTGCAAAACACAGTTCATGAAAGAGGGAAAAGGTAGATACCAGCTGCGTGCTATTTTTGGTGGAAGCAAAGTCGAGTGATCAATTCGATCTTACTTCTAAAATCCAAATTAGAGAAACAGGCTGGCCTCGAGGGGGCCGGTGGCCCGATGACTATTCCCCACTCTCGCTAAAATACATAAAATTCGTTTTCCCTCACATAGTTTCTCCTGTAAAAATGTCCAGTCCAATTTTTTTGAGTAAATCCAAGTTAATTTCGGACCAGCGATCCTGCGTCTCACACAAAGATCCCGGGACTCTGGAAAAATCTTGAAGCTCCTTCGGGCTTCTTCACGTATTCTTTGGGGGAAAAAGCCTCTTAGCTGCTCCTGCAGGACTTTTTATAGGCTTGTCTGGTACCTATATCCTCTCTATAGGGTAAGACCGCCTAGTTTCCCACGCCTTATAGATTTTGGTCAGTTTTCCCACGCTGTATAGGGTTTGGACAATGTTCCCACGCTCGTACACCTGCTGTCCTTCAGCAGATGTTTCCGCCTTGACCATGCATTACTTTCCACCAATGTACAGCTAGCCCCTGGTAAAGCCTTTCACTTCCCCTTTTCTTCACTTCCTGTTTCATGAAAATAACTTTTTAAAGTTACGCTTCAATTAACTCTGAAATAAAAATCCAAACCTTTGATCTATTTCTTTAAACAATTTATGTCACGCTACTATTCTCATAGTGGCGGGCCTCTTGACCAAATTGACTAACAATATTGCTTTAAGCTGTTACAGAATACATTTTTAGCCAAGCAAAGAAATCAAAAAGTAAAAATCACATTTGTGCTTCTCCAAACAATTTATGTCACGCCACTATTCTCATAGTGGCGGGCCTCTTGATCAAATTGACTAACAATATTGGTTTAAGCTGTTACAGAATACATTTTTAGCCAAGCAAAGAAATCAAAAAGTAAAAATCACATTTGTGCTTCCATGCGTGACTCACAATCCGACACCGTGTTCCTGTTTTATTTCTATTTTAACTAGTTTAGCTTATTGTGGCCCCTTTTTGGTCTCATGTTTTGGTCTTGCGCCATCTTTTGGACAAATTTGGAATTTCAGCTCTGCCAATTTATTCCTGTGAACAATCCATATTTTACCATTTGCACCACCTTTACCCCCCATGTTACATGACAATATATATACATATACTATATATATATAAATATATATAAATAAGTACAAAGTGCAGCAGTGATAATTATGCAATAGTGCAAGTAGGCATAACAGTATTCAAGAGTGTGCAGAGGAATGCTAAACCATGTATTAAACTTCTATTTAAAGGGTTTATACGAGTTCAGTAAAGTTGGTAGTGCGAGATAGTGCAAGATAGAGGTCCGTAGTGTCATAAAGTACAGTTCTTTGAATGTGTGATGCAGAGTTCAGTTTAGAGCTCAACAGTTCTAGTGTTCAACAGTCTGATGACAGCAGGGAAAAAGTTGTTGCAGAACTTGGTCGACCTGCAGCGGATGCTGCGAAACCTCTTCCCAGAGGGCAGCAGGGAGAACAGTCCATGGTGGGGGTGTGGTGGGTCATGGATGATGTTACGGGCACGGGACATGTAGCGCTGAGATGAAATGTCCTGAATGGAGGGAAGAGGAACCCCAATGATCCTCTCTGCTGTCCTCACCACTCTCCTCACGTTCTTCCAATCGGAGGCGGTGCAGCCTCCACACCACACAGAGAGACAGCTTGTCAGAATGCTCTCTATGGTGCTCCTGTAGAACGTCCTCATGATGGGTGGGGGCAGGTGGGCTCTCCTCATCCTCCGCAGGAAGTACAAGCGCTTCTGTGCCCTCTTGACCAGTGCCGTAGTGTTCATAGTCCAGGTGAGGTCTTCTGTGATGTGGACCCCCAGGAATTTGGTGCTGCTGACCACCTCCACAGCTGAGCTGTTGATGATCAGTGGAGCGTGATGAGGCTGTTTTTTCCTGATGATTTGTAGTCTGTAATCGCCCGTATGCCTTGCCACATACTCCTGTTGTTGTTGGCATCGTGGAAACGATCCTGAATTTTTCGACTGCGGTCTCGCTTCGCTACCCTGATGGCACGGTTCAAGTTGGCTCTCGCTGTCCTCAGTGTCTCCTTGTCGCCAGACTTGAAGGCAGAGTTCCGCGCTCGTAGCGTTTGACGTACCTCCTCAGTCATCCAGGGTCGTTGGTTGCCCCGGGTGATGATATTCTTAGTGGTGCTGACGTCCTCGGTGCATTTGTTGATGTAGTCTGACACAGTCATGGCGCTCGTAGCGTTTGACGTACCTCCTCAGTCATCCAGGGTCGTTGGTTGCCCCGGTTGATGATATTCTTAGTGGTGCTGACGTCCTCGCTGCATTTGTTGATGTAGGCTGACACAGTCATGGCACACGCATGTCAAATCTACATCGGGAAAACTGGGAGGGAGGGAGGGAGGGAGGGAGGGAGGGAGGCAGGCAGGCAGGCAGGCAGGCAGGCAGGCAGGCAGGCAGGCAGGCAGGCAGGCAGGCAGGCAGGCAGGCAGGGAGGCAGGCAGTGTCTGTCTGTTGAGGTTTTCACCTTGTTCTTCTCCTGCTGAAGTTCTAACTGGACGTCCATCAGTTTGGCTCTCAGCTCGTCATTGGCGGCCTGAAGGGCACCCGTTCACTCCGCCTTGGCCCGCCCTGCCGGAGCTCGTTTGGACATCTCTTACTCGAGTCTCGCCCGGTCGTCAGTCAGAGATCACAACATTTGTACCTGGAGAGCACAAACGCAGTGCTGTTTTCCACTGGCTTCGGACTCAACTTCAATCGGTACCGTAACTTACAACATCATAAACATGGATCTAGCTTGACTTATTCATTGAATAAATGCATTTAGTTCTTCAAAACTGCATCACGCAACATAGCGTGACAGAGACGGCCGTTATCCACCTGCGTGAAGTTATTTGGTGAAATGAATGAGATGTTTAAGACACCATCGTTCTGTCTCTATGTAGATGAAGGGAAATAATCGATTGCTGAAGGTCCAAAGGTGTTGTGATAAACAAATAAACATTTTAGTGATTAGTGGCATATTTGTGATAAACATATTAGGCAGGATAATCACATATGTTAACTTGACTGCCCACACTGTATTTATTTATGGTTATTTGTTAAATCGAGTACTGTTAGACGTGAAATAGGAAGTGTTTCACATAAATGGACGACGAAAGGGGTACTCACCATTGTAGCTCCTGCTGGTCAATGATATGAGCCTCTTCTTGCAGTGGAAAACATACAGCCAACAAACACCGTGGAACCTAAAGGAATGAAATTAAACATTAACATTTAGCCTCAACCAACATTCACAAACGTAAATCTTTTTGAACACAATGAGTTGTACTTACCGTGTACGCTCTAGAAGGTCCACTTGCAAGCAGAAAATAAAGATATTTCTGTTGATAATCGTCGTGTTTGTATCCGTTGTCTCGCTCAAGGCCATTGCGCCCACAGATTTGAATTTTGGCGAGAGTTCAGCCTATTGACGTAATTTCCGGGGTGTAATACCCGCATATCTGAAACGGCAAAGTTAAGAGTAGAGTTAAAGTTTTTAATCAACTCAATAATTTACAACCGTTGACCAGTCGAAATAATCGTCGAAATTTGGCGTCTGTGGCTGGAAGCAGACGCCGAGTTCGACGTTCCTCCCAAACGCCACACTCCCTCGCTTTTCAGGGCTACACAAAAAAAAACATATTTTTCAAAACAACGAATTGTAATTACTTTGTACGCTCTAGACGGTCAAGTTGCAAGCTGAAAACAAAAATATTTGTCTTGTTAGTCGTCGTGTTACTAACCGCTGTGTCTTGTTTGCCAGCATTGCCGCTTTCCTACTTCCTGTTGCAAGTCACGCCCACGGATTATAATTTTGCCGTGAGTTCCGCCTATTGACATCATGTCCGCGTCACATGACTGCGACATAATATTATCTAAAACTGTGCGGTATTGTGTTGTTTTGTGCGGTATTGTGTTATTCTGTGCGGTGTGGTGTTGTTCTGTGCGGCGTCGTGTTGTTCAGTGCGGCGTCGTGTTGTTCAGTACGGCATGGTGTAGTTCAGTGCGGCATGGTGTTGTTCAGTGCGGCATGGTGTTGTTCAGTGCGGCATGGTGTTGTTCAGTGCGGCATGGTGTTGTTAAGTGCGGCATGGTGTTGTTCAGTGCGGCATGGTGTAGTTCAGTGCGGCATGGTGTTGTTCAGTGCGGCATGGTGCTGTTCAGTGCGGCATGGTGTTGTTCAGTGCGGCATGGTGTTGTTAAGTGCGGCATGGTGTAGTTCAGTGCGGCATGGTGTTGTTCAGTGCGGGATGGTGTTGTTCAGTGTGGCATGGTGTTGTTCAGTGCGGCATGGTGTTGTTCAGTGCGGCATGGTGTTGTTTAGTGCGGCATGGTGGTGTTCAGTGCGGCATGGTGTTGTTCAGTGCGGCATGGTGTTGTTCAGTGCGACATGGTGTTGTTCAGTGCGGCATGGTGTTGTTCAGTGCGGGATGGTGTTGTTCAGTGCGACATGGTGTTGTTCAGTGCGGGATGGTGTTGTTCAGTGCGGCATGGTGTTGTTCAGTGCGGCATGGTGTTGTTCAGTGCGGCATGGTGTTGTTCAGTGCGGCATGGTGTTGTTCAGTGCAGGATGGTGTTGTTCAGTGTGGCATGGTGTTGTTCAGTGCAGCATGGTGTTGTTCAGTGCGGCATGGTGTTGTTCAGTGCGGCATGGTGTTGTTCAGTGCGGCATGGTGTTGTTCAGTGTGGCATAATGTTGTTCAGTGCGGCATGGTGTTGTTCAGTGCAGGATGGTGTTGGTCAGTGCGGGATGGTGTTGTTCAGTGCAGGATGGTGTTGTTCAGTGCGGCATGGTGTTGTTCAAAGCGGCATGGTGTTGTTCAGTGCGGCATAATGTTGCTCAGTGCGGCATAATGTTGTTCAGTGCGGCATGGTGTTGTTCAGTGCGGCATGGTGTTGTTCAGTGCGGCATAATGATGTTCAGTGCGGCATAATGTTGTTCAGTGCGGCATAATGTTGTTCAGTGCGGCATGGTGTTGTTCAGTGCGGCATGGTGTTGTTCAGTGCGGGATGGTGTTGTGCAGTGCGGCATGGTGTTGTTCAGTGTGGCATGGCGTTGTTCAGTGCGGCATGGTGTTGTTCAGTGCGGGATGGTGTTGTTCAGTGCGGGATGGTGTTGTTCAGTGCGGCATGGTGTTGTTCAGTGCGGCATGGTGTTGTTCAGTGCGGCATGGTGTTGTTCAAAGCGGCATGGTGTTGTTCAGTGCGGGATGGTGTTGTTCAGTGCAGCATAATGTTGCTCAGTGCGGCATAATGTTGTTCAGTGCGGCATGGTGTTGTTCAGTGCGGCATGGTGTTGTTCAGTGCGGCATAATAATGTTCAGTGCGGCATAATGTTGTTCAGTGCGGCATAATGTTGTTCAGTGCGGCATGGTGTCGTTCAGTGCAGCATGGTGCGTTCAGTGCGGCATGGTGTTGTTCAGTGCGGCATGGTGTTGTTCAGTGCGGCATGGTGTTGTTCAGTGCGGCATGGTGTCGTTCAGTGCGGCATGGTGTCGTTCAGTGCGGCATGGTGTCGTTCAGTGCAGCATGGTGCGTTCAGTGCGGCGTGGTGTTGTTCAGTGCGGCATGGTGTTGTTCAGTGCGGCATGGTGTTGTTCAGTGCAGCATGGTGTTGTTCAGTGCGGCATGGTGTTTTTCAGTGCAGCATGGTGTTGTTCAGTGCGGCATGGTGTTGTTCAGTGTGGCATGGTGTTGTTCAGTGCGGCATGGTGTTGTTCAGTGTGGCATAATGTTGTTCAGTGCGGCATGGTGTTCAGTGCAGGATGGTGTTGTTCAGTGCGGGATGGTGTTGTTCAGTGCAGGATGGTGTTGTTCAGTGCGGCATGGTGTTGTTCAAAGCGGCATGGTATTGTTCAGTGCGGCATGGTGTTGTTCAGTGCGGCATAATGTTGTTCAGTGCGGCATGGTGTTGTTCAGTGCGGCATAATGTTGTTCAGTGCGGCATGGTGTTGTTCTGTGCGGCATGGTGTTGTTCAGTGCGGGATGGTGTTGTGCAGTGCGGCATGGTGTTGTTCAGTGTGGCATGGCGTTGTTCAGTGTGGCATGGTGTTGTTCAGTGCGGGATGGTGTTGTTCAGTGCGGCATGGTGTTGTTCAGTGCGGCATGGTGTTGTTCAGTGCGGCATGGTGTTGTTCAGTGTGGCATGGTGTTGTTCAGTGAGGCATAATGTTGTTCAGTGCAGCATGGTGTTTTTCAATGCGGCATGGTGTTGTTCAGTGCGGCATGGTGTTGTTCAGTGCGGCATGGTGTTGTTCAGTGGGGCATGGTGTTGTTCAGTGCGTCATAGTGTTGTTTAGTGCGGGATGGTGTTGTTCAGTGCGGCATGGTGTTGTTCAGTGCGGCATAATGTTGTTCAGTGCGGCATGGTGTTGTTCAGTGCGGGATGGTGTTGTTCAGTGCAGGATGGTGTTGTTCAGTGCGGCATAATGTTGTTCAGTGCGGCATGGTGTTGTTCAGTACGGCATGGTGTTGTTCAGTGCGGCATAATGTTGTTCAGTGCGGCATAATGTTGTTCAGTGCGGCATGGTGTTGTTCATTGCGGCATGGTGTTGTTCAGTGCGGCATGGTGTTGTTCAGTGCGGCATGGTGTTGTTCAGTGCGGCATGGTGTTGTTCAGTGCGGCATGGTGTTGTTCAGTGCGGCATGGTGTTGTTCAGTGCGGCATGGTGTTGTTTAGTGCGGCATGGTGTTGTTCAGTGCGGGATGGTGTTGTTTAGTGCGGGATCGTGTTGTTCAGTGTGGCATGGTGTTGTTCAGTGCGGCATGGTGTTGTTCAGTGTGGCATGGTGTTGTTCAGTGCGGCATAATGTTGTTCAGTGCGGCATAATGTTGTTCAGTGCGGCATGGTGTTGTTCAGTGCGGGATGGTTTTGTTCAGTGCAGGATGGTGTTGTTCAGTGCGGCATGGTGTTGTTCAATGCGGCATGGTGTCGTTTAGTGTGGCATGGTGTTTTTCAGTGAGGCATAATGTTGTTCAGTGCGGCATGGTGTTGTTCAGTGCGGCATGGTGTTGTTCAGTGCGGCATAATGTTGTTCAGTGCGGCATAATGTTGTTCAGTGCGGGATGGTGTTGTTCAGTGCAGGATGGTGTTGTTCAGTGCGGCATGGTGTTGTTCAGTGCGGGATGGTGTCTTTCAGTGCGGCACGGTGTCGTTCAGTGCGGCATGGTGTCGTTCAGTGCGGCATGGTGTCGTTCAGTGCAGCATGGTGTCGTTCAGTGCGGCATGGTGTTGTTCAGTGCGGCATGGTGTTGTTCATTGCGGGATTATGTTGTTCAGTGCGGCATGGTGTTGTTCAGTGCGGCATGGTGTTGTTCAGTGCGGTATCGTGTTGTTCAGTGCGGTATCATGTTGTTCAGTGCGGTATCGTGTTGTTTAGTGCTGTATCGTTGTGTTGTCCGTATTGTGTTGTGTTGTTAGTAATGTGTTGTGTTGTTCGTATTGTGTTGTGTTGTTCGTATTGTGTTGTGTTGTTCATAATGTGTTGTTCATATTGTGTTGAGTTGTTCGTATTGTGTTGTGTTGTTCGTATTGTGTTGCCTTTAACACTTAGCCTCTAACACTTAGCCTCTAACACTTAGCCTCTAGCACCTAGAAGGTAAATAAATAGGAAGGAAGGACTCACCGGTGACGTCTTTGCCCACGTCCAAGCGTTGTACTTTGTATTTTCATCCTTCTGACATTGGAAAACATATAGCCAACAAACACCGTGGAACCTAAACGAATGAAAGAAAACTATCATTTGGCCACAACCAACATTCACAGATACAACACAATGTGACGTGCGGTGGTAGAGGTTAAAGGTTGAGTGAAGGGCCCTCGTTTTAAACAACTTTTTTGAAAAGGATTGGGAACAAGTAAGACGTATTTAATTTATTTAATGGGAAGTAGTAAGAGCTATTGAATTTAATCTATGTATTATATTCTATTGTATTGTATTCTGTTGTATTCTTTTGGATTGTATTCACACTAACCCCACTAAAACTTCAGCCCACAAAAACTCGCCTCTGGCGCCTAGCCTCTGGCACTTAGCCTCTAACACTTACCCTTTAACATTTAGCCTTTAACACTTAGCCTAGAAGGTGAATAAATAGGGTTAAAGGTTGAGTGAAGGGCCCTCGTTTTAAACTACTTTTTTGAAAAGGAGTGGGAACAAGTAAGACGTATTTAATTTATTTAATGGGAAGTAGTAAGACTACATTTATTTAATCTACTTTTCTTCCCAGGCAAAATTTGATGTGCTGCAATTCCAAATTTCCAAAGTGAATGAAGGAATGAAATCCTTTAAATTATGATTTTGTATAAATACTAGGCATAAACACAAAATCTACGGCACAAAATGGGCAGACTGGTTACAAGACAGACTTCTTTAATTTATTCAATGGGAAGAAGACTTATTTAGTTTAATTGATCTATTTTTGTTCCCTGGCAAAATTCGATTTGCTGTAATGCCAAATCTTGAATTGAGACCTGATAGGAAGTATTAAACGCTTAGTTAAATCGATACAAGTTGGTAATAAGAGCGAGTAATGTTGGTTGGACCGATGAATGAAGGTTGAAAGCAATTTAAATTATGACTTTGTATAAATACTAGATATTAACAGAACATCTACTGCGCAAAATGGGCAGAGTTTACTTGTTTGAGAAGGAGTGGCTTATTCAAAACTAAGATTTATTTAATCTGTTTGTTCCCAGGCAAAATTGGATGTGATGCAATTCCAAATTTCACCACATGATGGTGCCCAATTTTGACTTCATAGGACATATTAAACACTTAGCTTGTTATTATGTTCAAGGTAATCAGATTTGTTTATTATTCTAATGGCCTTTTCAAAACTATTCTGGATTACTACTTTGGATCTATTCGACATTACTCGGCAACAACATACTCTGTAACAGATTAGGCAGTATAATCGCATATGTTAACTTGAGAGTGCCCACACTCAATCTACTTATCGTGATGTGTTAAATCAATTACTGTTAGACATTATTTGTCTGATAATCTACCAAATCTTTGAATTGAAGAATTTGTGATTTAATTAATAGCTTGCTATTATGTTCAGGGTAATCAGACTTGTATATAATTCTAATGGCCTTCTTTTGAAAACTATTCTGAATTACAACTTTGGATCTTATATTACTTTGCAACAATATACTCGGTGACAGATTAGGCAGTATAATCACATATGTTAACTTCAGTGCCCACACTGTATTTATTTATGGTTATTTGTTAAATCAAGTACTGTTAGACATGAAATAGGAAGTGTTTAAGATAAATGTTATGGCTACTCACAATTGTAGCTCGCTCCTGGTCAATGATACGAGCCTGTTCTTGCAGTGGAAAACTTGCAGCCAACAAACACCGTGGAACCTAAAGGAATGAAATTAAACATTAACACTTTGCCTCGACCAATATTCACACGTACAACGCAACGCGGCTACACTTCTGCTAGGGTTAGCGCCTCAGCTACACGTTGCTATTACCGTGAACGCTAGCTACATCGACAACTTTAGTCAAACTACACAAACGTAAATCTCCTTAAACACAATGAGTGTTACTTACCGTGTACGCTGTAGACGGTCCAGTTGCAAGCAGAAAATAAAGATATTTCTGTTGATAATCGTCGTTGCTCAGTGGCTCACGGCCATCGCGCCAACAGATTTGAATTTTGGCGGAAGTTCCGCCAATTACGTCATATCCGCGGCACATGACTGCGACGTAATACCCGCTTATCTGAAACGGCAGTTAAAAGTAGAGTTACATCAAGTTTTCTTGGAACCTAAACGAATGAAAGAAAACTATCATTTGGCCACAACCAACATTCACAGATACAACACAATGTGACGTGCAGGGTTGAGGTTAAAGGTTGAGTGAAGGGCCCTCGTTTTAAACTACTTTTTTGAAAAGGAGTGGGAACAAGTAAGACGTATTTAATTTATTTAATGGGAAGTAGTAAGACTTATTAAATTTATTTAATCTACTTTTCTTCCCAGGCAAAATTTGATGTGCTGCAATTCCAAATTTCCAAAGTGAATGAAAGAATGAAGTCCTTTAAATTATGATTTTGTATAAATACTAGGCATAAACACAGAATGTACGGCACAAAATGGGCAGACTTTACTTGTTTGAAAAGGACTGGTTACAAGACATACTTTTTTAATTTATTTAATGGGAAGAAGACTTATTTAGTTTAATTGATCTATTTTTGTTCCCTGGCAAAATTCGATTTGCTGCAATTCCAAATTTCCAAAGTGAATGAAGGAAAGAAGTCGTTTAAATTATGATTCTGTATAAATACTAGGCATAGACACAAAATCTACGGCACAAAATGGGCAAACTTTACTTGTTTGAAGAGGACTGGTTACAAGACAAACTTTTCTGATTTATTTAATGGGAAGAAGACTTATTTAGTTTATTTCATCTATTTTTGTTCCCTGGCAAAATTGGATTTGCTGAAATTGTATTTTGCCAAACCTTGACTTGAGACCTGATAGGAAGTATTAACAATATACTCGGTGACGGATTAGGCAGTATAATCACATATGTTAACTTCAGTGCCCACACTGTATTTATTTATGGTTATTTGTTAAATCAAGTACTGTTAAACATGAAATAGGAAGTGTTTAACATAAATGTTATGGCTACTCACCATTGTAGCTCGCTCCTGGTCAATGATACTTGTAGCTCGCTCCTGGTCAATGATACGAGCCTCTTCTTGCAGTGGAAAACTTACAGCCAACAAACACCGTGGAACCTAAAGGAAGGAAATTAAACATTAACATTTAGCCTCAACCAACATTCACAGATGTAACGCAACGCAAACTACACAAACGTAAATCTTTTTAAACCTAATGAGTTGTACTTACCGTGTACGCTCTAGACGGTCCACTTGCAAGCAGAAAATAAAGATATTTCTGTTGATAGTCGTCGTGTTTGTATCCGTTGTCTCGCTCAAGGCCATTGCGCCCACAGATTTGAATTTTGGCGACAGTTCAGCCTATTGACGTCATTTCCGCGGTGTAATACCCGCATATCTGAAACGGCAAAGTTAAGAGTAGAGTTAAATAAAGTTTTTAATCAACGCAATCATTTACAACCGTTGACCAGTCGAAATAATCGTCGAAATTCGACGTTCCCCCCAAACGCCACACTCACTCGCTTTTCAGGGCAACAAAAGTACTTATTTTTAAAAACGATGAGTTGTACTTACCGTGTACGCTCTGGACGGTCCAGTTGCAAGCAGAAAATAAAAATATTTCTCTCGTTAGTCGTATGTTACCATCCGCTGTGTCTTTGTCAACATCGCCATTTTCCTACTTCCTGTTGCGAGCCACGCCCACGGATTTAAATTCTGGCGGAAGAGCCCGCCCATTGGCGTCGTTTTCGTGTATAGCAAATCCGATTGGTTGGGAAGGGGGCGCGGTTATGCAGCCAAGGGGTCCTGTGATCGGTGGGATGTAAAGTAGGCGTCGACGTCACGTCAGCGTCACGTGACCACGACGTGGCAGACGTCATATAGCAACCGCTGTTTTGTTTAGTAGACTTACAGTTGTTATGCATTGACATAATGGCGCACACTCCAAATGGATTTGAATAAATTAAATAATTCTTCTGCCCACTCCCTTTTAAACAAGTTAACTCTCCCCGCGGATTTGAATTCCGGCGGAAGTTTCGCCCATCGACGTCACGTCTGTCACGTGACCACAACGTGGCAGATGTCATATAGCAACCGCTGTTTTGTTTAGTAGATTTACAGTTGTTATGCATTGGCATAATGGTGTGCACTCAAAATAGATTTAAATAAATTAAATATTTCTTCTGCCCACTCCCTTTTAAACAAGTTAACTCTGCCCACGGATTCTAATTTCGGAGGAAGGTCCGTCCATTGATGTCTTGTCTGCGTCACTTGACCACGACGTAGCGACGTCATATAGTAACCGCTGTTTTGATCAGTAGACTTAGTTATTATGCGTTGACATAATGGCGCACTGGTTAGCATGTCCACCTCTTAAGCATGATGTTGCGGGTTCGACGCCTGATCAATGTTAGCCATGGAGTGAGCTGAAGTGCATGGCGCTGAAGATTTGAATCTTTGAAATGCGCTGAGGTCTGACATATCAGGCAGAATGGTTTGCCATCACGTTCAACAAAAAATAGAAACTTTCCCACTCTGATAAAAACGTCCTGTGTTCATCTACATATTTCCGTTTTGCTGTGCATCTTTTCCCTGCCATTTCGAGAGCCCAATTGACACTAATAGTTTACTGGAATGTGTTTGCCCATCCTACTTTGTGGAATTTCACCACATGCGCTTTTGACCAAAATACCAAATTGAACTCAAGTGAAGCCAACACGCACAACACCCCATCCCCCCCCCCACACACACACACACAAATGTTGATATGAACATAAAAGGGCCGCATGAATCCAAGCAAAGGAATTGCGGCTTGGCCAAACCTGTACTATACAACTTTATTTGTATAAAATTTTCACAACAGCTGTCACACAAACAAAGCGGGAAAAAACGAAGACGTGCGTGTTCCGCCCACGCTGGATTTATTTGCACCTTTGAAAAGACACCGTATTGCCGCAGATGTGGCAAAGAGTACTTTTGGGCATCTGAGACGGAAGGATGTCCAAAGCATCACGTCACCTGCTCTGGTCGGCATGGTGGTGGGAAGTTGAGGTCAACCGCTTTGGGGTTGGCTGAATCTTTGGTCGCAGGATGCCACACACTTGAAGACAGAAGCAGAAAAGCAGAGCTAAATGCAAAATGTACTCACCGGTGACTCCAATTTTTTCCCCCCCTGAAGAAATGGATGGACGGGTGGCCCCGGCTGGCCGGTGGGACTCTTGTTATTCTGACCCTTTTTAGTGCGCGTTTGGGGAAACAACCGTTTTTTGTGGCGCTCTCTTCTGGTTCAAGAGTGCCCTGCATGCGAATTTGCCTTTCCTGCCTTCTGATTGGATGAGCGCCGGTGTGACGCGGTGCCTCTGTCACCGTGGCGGGGGGTATACGTCGGCATCGGAGCGTCTGCCAACGTCTGAGACCGGCTGGCAGTGTATCGGAGGTGTCGAGTGCGGTGCCGCTGGAGCTCACTCACCAGCTGGTGTTAGGGCCACAGAATGAAGGCCAAGGAGAAGAATAGAAAGAGAAACAGAAACTTCTCCTCCAATTGTTTGATTTGTCTCTTCTGAGCTTCGATGAATTCTTTCAGCTCTTTGTTCCTCTAGGACGGACAAATGGAAAGTGGCCTTCAAAAGCCAGTAAGCGTGCAAGTAAGTGCCGGGCTGGCTTTGGGCCCTTACCTGTTGCGCGCTGTGCAGCAGATCCATTCTCTCTTGGAGGATGCAAGCGTCGCGCTCCATCAACTCGCACATCAGGGCTCGCTTCCATTGGTCCACGGCGCTCCTAAGCTCTTCTCTCTGATCCGCCGTCAGCACGTCATTCACGCCAGCGTGGCTGGCTTTTTCGCCGTCCGTGGCGGGGCAGTCCCGCTGCGGTAGCGCCTCGTACAACATGGCCTCCAGCTCCAGGATCCTCTGGGCCGCAATCCTCGTCCATCAGTGGTCCGGCGGGAGATTTGAGGGCGGCTTACCTTATGAGCCTGGTCCATGGAACGCTTCCTGAAGTCCAACTCTTCATCCAGGTAGCCCTTCTGCTTACAGAACATATCCTAGCACAGCTCAAAGTCAGAATTGTTGGGGCACATTGCCGGAGTTCCCCTTGGCTGATGTCGCGTGTCTGTCTACCTTCTTACTTTCAATGTCCAACATCTACTGTTGAAGTGCTGACTTGGTCACTTTGATGTATTCTAACCACTGAGGAAAGGCTGCTGTCACATAAGCAGAATGCGAGAGCGTGCGTGGACGTGCGCGTTACCTTCTCGGCTAGGGTGAGAAGGATCCTGGCGTGAATCACGACCACCTGCTCCTCGTTGGTGAGATTCTGCAAGAGCCCAAAGGCACAGCGTCAACAAGCTTCTTTCAGCGCAAAGCCTTCCAAAAGTCACATTTGAGCCGCCGAGTCTCGTGGAGTGCGAACATAAGGAGTTCGACATACACTTACGGCGTTATCGCCCAGGATGTCCAGCTTCTTCATCAGATCACTGATGCGATGTCCGGGGGAAAGGCGCAAGGAGAAATGTAAGGTGTTCTGGGACCTCGGGTTGAGGTTAGGGTTGCGAGGGACGTGTTACGTACGCTCACGCCCTCGGCCTCGCAGTAGATCTGCAAAGGGCTGAGGCCGTCTGGGAAACGGACTTACAGAAACTTCAAGACGGGGGAGCGCCACTCCCTCTCCTGAAAGGCAGAGGCATGCATCCGTCCGTCCGTCCGTCCGTCTGTCACATCTCTGGCCTCAACACGCTTGTGCGAGTCTTCCCACCTCCAGCTCCAGGATGCGGAACTCAAGCAGTTCGTTTTGGTCTCGGATATCCTGGATGTGCTCTTTCAGACGCGCTTCTTCCGCCTCCATCCGCCTGACCTGAAAAGACAGTCAGACCTCATCTGCGGGGCTTCCCGACGGGTGTGACGCCAAGCGACTCCGCCCAGCGCCTTTCTTTCCGTCACCTTTTCGGCCAACTGCTGATTGCTCTGACGCAGCAGCTGCTTCTCCACTTGACATTCTAGAAGAGACAAACGCGTGGACAGCTTTGGAATGTTGTGTCATTTTCATCCACAAATTCTTTGGTTGACTGGAAAATGACATTTGCTTTTCTCCGCATTTTCCCAGCCACGTTCAGGGGGGGGGGGGGTTGGTCCAGTAATGCCAGACGAATGAGTGACTGAAGAATGTAGCTATTTTGTCTGAGAAAAAGGTGTGCTCATTGATGAGCTTACCTGTCCTTGTTGCTTCAGCGCTGACTCCAGATCTGCTACTCTGCTTTGATAGTGACCCATTTCTACCATCAGCTTTTCTCTGGTCTGAAAGGAGGAGGAGGAGGGAGGCTCCTCCTCCTCCTTTCAGACCAGAGAACACCCGAGGCTGGGTGAGAACGGGGAGGCTGCGACCCGGCCGGGGGTTGCGGGAAGGGGCGCCACCTTGATCTCCTTCTCGGCGTCGTAGTCCCCTCCGCTGGTCTGGGCGAGCAGAGCGTAGGCTCGTTGCAGCGCTTGATATTCTTGCGTCAGCTGGCGGTAGCGAAGCTCCGCCTCCTCATGCACACACCAATGCAACACAGCACTAGTACCAGAATCAGTCAGACCGGCGACAAAGCACCCGCGACGCAAAGACGAGTCCGATTCCAGGCTGAAGAGGAATGTTTGGCGCCAATACGCTGGCAGAAATGGCGGGCTACCTCTTCGGGTTCCGTGTCGGGGGTTCTGTCGGTGTGAAAAGACAAGGACGATCCGTCCGAGTCCACCAACACGTCTTCGTCGTAGCCGTAAAATGTTTCGATGACCTGCGGGCGCGGAAGCAAACATCTCTCTGAACAAACTGAAGCGACACCTCACGATGAATCGACGAGAGGAACGATAGCGAGAAAAAGGCCATTTCATCTTGCGCAACACCAAGCAGCCGCAAACAAACAGACTCACCTTGCAGGACCTCACGCTTTGTTCCTCCTCAGAGATTCTCGACGTCGGTATCGTAGCAGCAAATCTCTCTCCTGTCGACACAAATAATCCGCCTTTGAGATTCTTTGGATGCAAAGGGAACGAACGGCTCCGGCGCAGAAACAAACGCGACTCACAATGACATTTCTGACATGAGCTCCTGTCTCCAGAGCCTGAAAAACACGTCACCGGCGATGATTGGAGGGACGCTCGTCTTTTCCAAAAGTGACAACTACAGGGTGTGTCAGGGTTTTCCAGATTATCTTTATCGTATGATTATGTTGCTTTGACTTTGACTGCAACCTGTAATAAATAATATTATTTATCACTTATTTATCCCTATCATAAGGGATAGCAACTTCCTACACAAAGTTGTAAAACACCCCTTGCTATGTTTTGACTAGAGGTCAAGGGCTTTCTCCATTCAATCCACGCTTACACCCACCCTGTTTCTCTTAATAAAAATGCTCGTGCAGGAGCCGAGAGTCAGACTTCATTCGTACAACGGATGGACTCTCCACCTGCAGGTGTCCAAAAGAACTTACTTGTCTCCCATGTGGTTCTTCCAAAATAAGTTGGAGCGAGCGCAACTCTAACAGGGTGCATTTTGCCGCTAGCTGCCTACGGACAATGACGTCGCGCTCGCAGCTAATGGTTGACGGGCTGAGCAGCCGGGCGAGTCCGTCGTTTTCAGCGCACAGCGAGTGGCAAAGGCGCTGACAAAACGGGAGCTTTGAGCTGCTGAAAACGGCAAAACAAGTCTAAAGCGTGTTCAAACGCGTGCGCACAATGCTCCTGCTTGAAAGGTCGGAATTTAAGGGGCCAATTTTTTGGATGGTGGCCGCCGGCCAAGCTTTGGACGGAAAAGGTTTCCTGGCGACAGCGAGCGAGCGCGGCGCTGCCGTACGTGCACCGAGTCGCCTGCCTGAAGACCTTGGACAAGTCGTCGATGATGTGCCGCTGCTCCACAACTTGAAGGAACTCCATTTCACCGTCCTGCTGGCCGCAACCGCGGTCCAGGTCATTGAGCGAACTAGGCCTTCTCTGTGGAACACAAATGCAGTGGACTCTGTTGGCACGCCGCCGTTGTCCACGTCGACTTACCAAGCTTGCCATCTCCTCGTTCTCCTGGGTGACAAAGCGCACTTTGTTTTCAAGGCGACACAGCACCAGCGAGAGTTCTTCATTCTTCCTGCTCAGGCGTTTGTTTTTGTACAGGAGTGGCAGAAACTGGCTTTCTGTTTCTCTCAGTCGCTTTAGCTGCAAGCATGAAGTGCGGGATGTGAAAGACGCACAACACGCGGGCCAGAACGTATCCATTCCTTTTGCATCGGTTTGAACGGAATTGTGGCATTGGCTCCCAATAAAAGACATCTACCAGGCAACCGACTCGCCGCGCCGCTCAACTAATAAGCAAGCGCAATGGGTGCCTCGCTGGATGGCGCGCATCAAAGGTAGCGCAAACCTTCAAGCGTGCCGTCAATAAATTACCAGTTCATCGCGCTCTTCAGAAAGCAGGGCGTTTCGATCCTCCAGTTTCCTGATGACTGCGCTGAGCTCAGCGATTTTCAGATGAAACCGTCGCGTGTCCCGATCCTCCTGAGACTCAAAACGCCCCGCAACACACACACACAACCACTCGTTCAAAGTTCAAAACTGTTTTTGTGCTACCTTCCTCCAGCAACGAACTAAGTCATGCGTACTGCAAGTGTGTGATGAGGTGGCTTACGCTATGAAGAGGATTGCTAGTAGCGGCGTTGACCCCACTTCCAGGGTAGTTTAGGCCCGCCCTTTGGGAATCCCTCAGGGCAGCGATCTGCTGCTCGGCAGCCTGAGTCTGCAGCTGAAGGCGGTGGACGTGGCCGGCCCCAGGGCTTTATCCAAAACACTAACCGCTCTGTCTTTCAGCTTGATCTCATCCATCTGGATGTACAAACGGGGAGCGTTCAGGCAGGCGGGCAAACTCATTTGCCAGAATTGTGACAAAAACAAAGAGAGCAACCGGCCAATTTTTTTCTTGAATCGACTAGAACACCTTTGCTGTGACAAAAGCGAAGCGAGCAACCGGACATTTTCTTCTTGTGAAATAGAATAGAATGCCTTAGGTGTCATTGCACTGCAGGTATACGACGAAATTGGGAACATAGCCATGCACCGCGCATCTGATCAGTCCTACCAGTCAGCGGATCTCCCTCTCGCAGTCTCTCTTGGTTCGGCTCAGCTCCTCCCGATGCTGGTGATGAGCCGATCGGAGCTCGTCCGCTCGGGACTGCCAGGCCTGCTGGGCCGCTGCCACGGTTTGTGACAATAATAGCATTTAAGAAGAAAATTAATGCACTTTATATTATTAATTCTAACTTCTTATATGTAAATCTAGCACTTAACTGTCGGAGTGCTTCACCCCACTTGATTGCTTTAAAAAGATTAACAACTTTCTTAAAACGAATAAAAATGTCTTACTCTATTTAGATTTGCCCAGTAATTAATTTGGAAGGCAAGTCTATTTTTCGATCGTCTCCTGTTTAACTTTTGACGCGGCCCGACAAATTTAGGAACTGGGGCGCGCCCGACCGACAATCGAAATACTTTTATCCTTCACCAATTCTGAAAATCTATTTTAACCATCGTCGTTATTTTATTTAGAGGAAGTAAATTTTCAAACGAATTCACTTTTAACGAAATTCACTCTTCCCTTAAATATCTACGAAAGTTATTTAATTCTCTAACATGTTCGGAGTTACGTTTTACGCGGCCCGTCAAAAGGGGGAACGGGCCTGCGCCCTTCAAATAATTAAATTACTTTCAGTTCTACACCAAACTAATAATCCAATTTAAACACTTCCGTTAATTTATTCAGACGAAGCAAACTTTAAAACGAATTGAAATTCACTCGTGTCTCAAATAACTACGAAAGTTATTCAATTCTCTACAATTGTCTGATGTTACTTTTATTTATTACGGTCCTATGTTATACCATAATAACCCCCCGCACATTAATCAAATCGTCAAATCAACCCCAAACCATCGATTGCACATTCAGTACAAATCAGAGCACAACCAAGTAGATGAATATACACAACACATTTATTGAAGAAACATGAAATAGAATTACAAATCTTAATCACTCCAGAAACCGAACAATTTCACCCACTGATACCCGTGTTAATAAAATCATTCAATCCCAGAACAATTCGATTGCAAAACACAGTTCATGAAAGAGGGAAAAGGTAGATACCAGCTGCGTGCTATTTTTGGTGGAAGCAAAGTCGAGTGATCAATTCGATCTTACTTCTAAAATCCAAATTAGAGAAACAGGCTGGCCTCGAGGGGGCCGGCGGCCCGATGACTATTCCCCACTCTCGCTAAAATACATAAAAGTCGTTTTCACTCGCATAGTTTCTCCTGTAAAGTTGTCCAGTCCAATTTTTTGGAGTAAATCCAAGTTAATTTCGGACCAGCGATCCTGCGTCTCACACAAAGATCCCGGGACTCTGGAAAAAATCTTGAAGCTCCTTCGGGCTTCTTCACGTATTCTTTGGGGGAAAAAGCCTCTTAGCTGCTCCTGCAGGACTTTTTATAGGCTTGTCTGGTACCTATATCCTCTCTATAGGGTAAGACCGCCTAGTTTCCCACGCCTTATAGATTTTGGTCAGTTTTCCCACGCTGTATAGGGTTTGGACAATATTCCCACGCTCGTACACCTGCTGTCCTTCAGCAGATGTTTCCGCCTTGACCATGCATTACTTTCCACCAATGTACAGCTAGCCCCTGGTAAAGCCTTTCACTTCCCCTTTTCTTCACTTCCTGTTTCATGAAAATAACTTTTTAAAGTGACGCTTCAATTAACTCTGAAATAAAAATCCAAACCTTTGATCTATTTCTTTAAACAATTTATGTCACGCCACTATGAGAATAGTGGCGGGCCTCTTGACCAAATTGACTAACAATATTGCTTTAAGCTGTTACAGAATAAATTTTTAGCCAAGCAAAGAAATCAAAAAGTAAAAATCACATTTGTGCTTCTCCAAACATTTTATGTCACGCCACTATTCTCATAGTGGCGGGCCTCTTGATCAAATTGACTAACAATATTGCTTTAAGTTGTTACAGAATACACTTTTAGCCAAGCAAAGAAATCAAAAAGTAAAAATCACATTTGTGCTTCCATGCGTGACTCACAATCCGACACCTTGTTCCTGTTTTATTTCTATTTTAACTAGTTTAGCTTATTGTGGCCCCTTTTTGGTCTCATGTTTTGGTCTGGCGCCATCTTTTGGACAAATTTGGAATTTCAGCTCTGCCAATTTATTCCTGTGAACAATCCATATTTTACCATTTGCACCACCTTTACCCCCATGTTACATGACAATATATATACATATACTATATATATATATATATATATATATATATATATATATATATATATATATATATGCAGAGGAATGCTAAACCATGTATTAAACTTCTATTTAAAGGGTTTATACAAGTTCAGTAAAGTTGGTAGTGCGAGATAGTGCAAGATAGAGGTCCGTAGTGTCATAAAGTACAGTTCTGTGAATGTTCAGTTTAGAGCTCAACAGTTCTAGTGTTCAACAGTCTGATGACAGCAGGGAAAAAGTTGTTGCAGAACCTGGTGGACCTGCAGCGGATGCTGCGAAACCTCTTCCCAGAGGGCAGCAGGGAGAACAGTCCATGGTGGAGGTGTGATGGGTCATGGATGATGTTACGGGCACGGGACATGCAGCGCTGAGATGAAATGTCCTGAATGGAGGGAAGAGGAACCCCTATGATCCTCTCTGCTGTCCTCACCACTCTCCTCACATTCTTCCAATCGGAGGCGGTGCAGCCTCCACACCACACAGAGAGACAGCTTGTCAGAATGCTCTCTATGGTGCTCCTGTAGAACGTCCTCATGATGGGTGGGGGCAGGTGGGCTCTCCTCATCCTCCGCAGGAAGTACAAGCGCTTCTGTGCCCTCTTGACCAGTGCCGTAGTGTTCATAGTCCAGGTGAGGTCTTCTGTGATGTGGACCCCCAGGAATTTGGTGCTGCTGACCACCTCCACAGCTGAGCTGTTGATGATCAGTGGAGCGTGGTGAGGCTGTTTTTTCCTGATGATTTGTAGTCTGTAATCGCCCGTATGCCTTGCCACATACTCCTGTTGTTGTTGGCATCGTGGAAACGATCCTGAATTTTTCGACTGCGGTCTCGCTTCGCTACCCTGATGGCACGGTTCAAGTTGGCTCTCGCTGTCCTCAGTGTCTCCTTGTTGCCAGACTTGAAGGCAGAGTTCCGCGCTCGTAGCGTTTGACGTACCTCCTCAGTCATCCAGGGTCGTTGGTTGCCCCGGGTGATGATATTCTTAGTGGTGCTGACGTCCTCGGTGCATTTGTTGATGTAGGCTGACACAGTCATGGCGCTCGTAGCGTTTGACGTACCTCCTCAGTCATCCAGGGTCGTTGGTTGCCCCGGGTGATGATATTCTTAGTGGTGCTGACGTCCTCGCTGCATTTGTTGATGTAGGCTGACACAGTCATGGCACACGCATGTCAAATCTACATCGGGAAAACTGGGAGGGAGGGAGGGAGGGAGGGAGCCAGGCAGGCAGGCAGGGAGGCAGGCAGGGAGGCAGGCAGGCAGGCAGGCAGGCAGGCAGGCAGGGAGGCAGGCAGTGTCTGTCTGTTGAGGTTTTCACCTTGTTCTTCTCCTGCTGAAGTTCTAACTGGACGTCCATCAGTTTGGCTCTCAGCTCGTCATTGGCGGCCTGAAGGGCGCCCGTTCACTCCGCCTTGGCCCGCCCTGCCGGAGCTCGTTTGGACATCTCTTACTCGAGTCTCGCCCGGTCGTCAGTCAGAGATCACAACATTTGTACCTGGAGAGCACAAACGCAGCGCTGTTTTCCACTGGCTTCGGACTCAACTTCAATCGGTACCGTAACTTACAACATCATAAACATAGATCTAGCTTGACTTATTCATTGAATAAATGCATTTAGTTCTTCAAAACTGCATCACGCAACATAGCGTGACCGAGACGGCCGTTATCCACCTGCGTGAAGTTATTTGGTGAAATGAATGAGATGTTTACGACACCATCGTTCTGTCTCTATGTAGATGAAGGGAAATAATCGATTGCTGAAGGTCCAAAGGTGTTGTGATAAACAAATAAACATTTTAGTGATTAGTGACATATTTGTGATAAACATATTAGGCAGGATAATCACATATGTTAACTTGACTGCCCACACTGTATTTATTTATGGTTATTTGTTAAATCGAGTACTGTTAGACGTGAAATAGGAAGTGTTTCACATAAATGGACGACGAAAGGGGTGCTCACCATTGTAGCTCCTGCTGGTCAATGATACGAGCCTCTTCTTGCAGTGGAAAACATACAGCCAACAAACACCGTGGAACCTAAAGGAATGAAATTAAACATTAACATTTAGCCTAAACCAACATTCACAAACGTAAATCTTTTTAAACACAATGAGTTGTACTTACCGTGTACGCTCTAGACGGTCCACTTGCAAGTAGAAAATAAAGATATTTCTGTTGATAATCGTCATGTTTGTATCCGTTGTCTCGCTCAAGGCCATTGCACCCACAGATTTGAATTTTTGCGAGAGTTCAGCCTATTGACGTCATTTCCGCGGTGTAATACCCGCATATCTGAAACGGCAAAGTTAAGAGTAGAGTTAAATAAAGTTTTTAATCAACGCAATAATTTACAACCGTTGACCAGTCGAAATAATCGTCAAAATTTGGCGTCTGTGGCTGGAAGCAGACGCCGAGTTCGACGTTCCTCCCAAACGCCACACTCCCTCGCTTTTCAGGGCTACACAAAAAAAACATATTTTCCAAAACAATGTGTTGTTATTACCTTGTCCGCTCTAGACGGTCAAGTTGCAAGCTGAAAAAAAAAATATTTGTCTTGTTAGTTGTCGTGTTACTAACCGCTGTGTCTTGTTTGCCAGCATTGCCGCTTTCCTACTTCCTGTTGCAAGTCACGCCCACGGATTATAATTTTGCCGTGAGTTCCGCCTATTGACGTCATGTCCTCGTCACATGACTGCGACATAATATAATCTAAAACTGTTTGTGCGGTATTGTGTTGTTCTGTGCGGTATTGTGTTATTCTGTGCGGCGTCGTGTTGTTCTGTGCGGCGTTGTGTTGTTCAGTACGGCGTCGTGTTGTTCAGTGCGGCATGGTGTAGTTCAGTGCGGCATGGTGTTGTTCAGTGCGGCATGGTGTTGTTCAGTGCGGCATGGTGTAGTTCAGTGCGGCATGGTGTTGTTCAGTGCGGCATGGTGTTGTTCAGTGCGGCATGGTGCTGTTCAGTGCGGCATTGTGTCGTTCAGTGCGGCATGTTGTTGTTCAGTGCGGCATGGTGTTGTTTAGTGCGGCATGGTGTTGTTCAGTGCGGCATGGTGTTTTTCAGTGTGGCATGGTATTGTTCAGTACGGCATGGTGTTGTTCAGTGCGGGATGGTGTTGTTCAGTGCGGGATGGTGTTGTTCAGTGCGGCATGGTGTTGTTCAGTGCGGGATGGTGTTGTTCAGTGCGGCATGGCTCAAATGTGACTTTTGGAAGGCTTTGCGCTGAAAGAAGCTTGTTGACGCTGTGCCTTTGGGCTCTTGCAGAATCTCACCAACGAGGAGCAGGTGGTCGTGATTCACGCCAGGACCCTTCTCACCCTAGCCGAGAAGGTAACGCGCACGTCCACGCACGCTCTCGCATTCTGCTTATGTGACAGCAGCCTTTCCTCAGTGGTTAGAATACATCAAAGTGACCAAGTCAGCACTTCAACAGTAGATGTTGGACATTGAAAGTAAGAAGGTAGACAGACACGCGACATCAGCCAAGGGGAACTCCGGCAATGTGCCCCAACAATTCTGAGTTTGAGCTGTGCTAGGATATGTTCTGTAAGCAGAAGGGCTACCTGGATGAAGAGTTGGACTTCAGGAAGCGTTCCATGGACCAGGCTCATAAGGTAAGCCGCCCTCAAATCTCCCGCCGGACCACTGATGGACGAGGATTGCGGCCCAGAGGATCCTGGAGCTGGAGGCCATGTTGTACGAGGCGCTACCGCAGCGGGACTGCCCCGCCACGGACGGCGAAAAAGCCAGCCACGCTGGCGTGAATGACGTGCTGACGGCGGATCAGAGAGAAGAGCTTAGGAGCGCCGTGGACCAAGGGAAGCGAGCCCTGATGTGCGAGTTGATGGAGCGCGACGCTTGCATCCTCCAAGAGAGAATGGGTCTGCTGCACAGCGCGCAACAGGTAAGGGCCCAAAGCCAGCCCGGCACTTACTTGCACGCTTACTGGCTTTTGAAGGCCACTTTCCATTTGTCCGTCCTAGAGGAACAAAGAGCTGAAAGAATTCATCGAAGCTCAGAAGAGACAAATCAAACAATTGGAGAAGTTTCTGTTTCTCTTTCTATTCTTCTCCTTGGCCTTCATTCTGTGGCCCTAACACCAGCTGGTGAGTGAGCTCCAGCGGCACCGCACTCGACACCTCCGATACACTGCCAGCCGGTCTCAGACGTTGGCAGACGCTCCGATGCCGACGTATACCCCCCGCCACGGTGACAGAGGCACCGCGTCACACCGGCGCTCATCCAATCAGAAGGCAGGAAAGGCAAATTCGCATGCAGGGCACTCTTGAACCAGAAGAGAGCGCCACAAAAAACGGTTGTTGCCCCAAACGCGCACTAAAAAGGATCAGAATAACAAGAGTCCCACCGGCCAGCCGGGGCCACCCGTCCATCCATTTCTTCAGGGGGGGAAAAAATTGGAGTCACCGGTGAGTACATTTTGCATTTAGCTCTGCTTTTCTGCTTCTGTCTTCAAGTGTGTGGCATCCTGCGACCAAAGATTCAGCCAACCCCAAAGCGGTTGACCTCAACGTCCCACCACCATGCCGACCAGAGCAGGTGACGTGATGCTTTGGACATCCTTCCGTCTCAGATGCCCAAAAGTACTCTTTGCCACATCTGCGGCAATACGGTGTCTTTTCAAAGGTGCAAATAAATCCAGCGTGGGCGGAACACGCACGTCTTCGTTTTTTCCCGCTTTGTTTGTGTGACAGCTGTTGTGAAAATTTTATACAAATAAAGTTGTATAGTACAGGTTTGGCCAAGCCGCAATTCCTGAACCGCTTGGATTCATGCGGCCCTTTTATGTTCATATCAACATTTGTGTGTGTGGGGGGGGGGGCGGTTGTGCGTGTTGGCTTCACTTGAGTTCAATTTGGTATTTTGGTCTAAAGCGCATGTGGTGAAATTCCACAAAGTAGGATGGGCAAACACATTCCAGTAAACTATTAGTGTCAATTGGGCTCTCGAAATGGCAGGGAAAAGATGCACAGCAAAACGGAAATATGTAGATGAACACAGGACGTTTTTATCAGAGTGGGAAAGTTTCTATTTTTTGTTGAACATGATGGCAAACCATTCTGCCTGATATGTCAGACCTCAGCGCATTTCAAAGATTCAAATCTTCAGCGCCATGCACTTCAGCTCACTTTATTGATCAGGCGTCGAACCCGCAACATCATGCTTAAGAGGTGGACATGCTAACCAGTGTGCCATTATGTCAACGCATAATAACTAAGTCTACTGATCAAAACAGCGGTTACTATATGACGTCGCTACGTCGTGGTCAAGTGACGCAGACAAGACATCAATGGACGGACCTTCCTCCGAAATTAGAATCCGTAGGCAGAGTTAACTTGTTTAAAAGGGAGTGGGCAGAAGAAATATTTAATTTATTTAAATCTATTTTGAGTACACACCATTATGCCAATGCATAACAACTGTAAATCTACTAAACAAAACAGCGGTTGCTATATGACATCTGCCACGTTGTGGTCACGTGACAGACGTGACGTCGATGGGCGAAACTTCCGCCGGAATTCAAATCCGCGGGGAGAGTTAACTTGTTTAAAAGGGAGTGGGCAGAAGAATTATTTAATTTATTCAAATCCATTTTGAGTGTGCGCCATAATGTCAATGCATAACAACTGTAAGTCTACTAAACAAAACAGCGGTTACTATATGACGCCTGCCACGTCGTGGTCACGTGACGCGGACGTGACGTCGACGCCTACTTTACATCCCACCGATCACAGGACCCCTTGGCTGCATAACCGCGCCCCCTTCCCAACCAATCGGATTTGCTATACGCGAAAACGACGCCAATGGGCGGGCTCTTCCGCCAGAATTTAAATCCGTGGGCGTGGCTCGCAACAGGAAGTAGGAAAATGGCGATGTTGACAAAGACACAGCGGATGGTAACATACGACTAACGAGAGAAATATTTTTATTTTCTGCTTGCAACTGGACCGTCCAGAGCGTACACGGTAAGTACAACTCATCGTTTTTAAAAATAAGTACTTTTGTTGCCCTGAAAAGCGAGTGAGTGTGGCGTTTGGGGGGAACGTCGAATTTCGACGATTATTTCGACTGGTCAACGGTTGTAAATGATTGCGTTGATTAAAAACTTTATTTAACTCTACTCTTAACTTTGCCGTTTCAGATATGCGGGTATTGCACCGCGGAAATGACGTCAATAGGCTGAACTGTCGCCAAAATTCAAATCTGTGGGCGCAATGGCCTTGAGCGAGACAACGGATACAAACACGACGACTATCAACAGAAATATCTTTATTTTCTGCTTGCAAGTGGACCGTCTAGAGCGTACACGGTAAGTACAACTCATTAGGTTTAAAAAGATTTACGTTTGTGTAGTTTGCGTTGCGTTACATCTGTGAATGTTGGTTGAGGCTAAATAATGTTTAATTTCCTTCCTTTAGGTTCCACGGTGTTTGTTGGCTGTAAGTTTTCCACTGCAAGAAGAGGCTCGTATCATTGACCAGGAGCGAGCTACAAGTATCATTGACCAGGAGCGAGCTACAATGGTGAGTAGCCATAACATTTATGTTAAACACTTCCTATTTCATGTCTAACAGTACTTGATTTAACAAATAACCATAAATAAATACAGTGTGGGCACTGAAGTTAACATATGTGATTATACTGCCTAATCCGTCACCGAGTATATTGTTGCAAAGTAATATAAGATCCAAAGTTGTAATTCATAATAGTTTTCAAAAGAAGGCCATTAGAATTATATACAAGTCTGATTACCCTGAACATAATAACAAGCTATTAATTAAATAACAAATTCTTCAATTCAAAGATTTGGTAGATTATCAGACAAATAATGTCTAACAGTAATTGATTTAACACATCACGATAAGTAGATTGAGTGTGGGCACTCTCAAGTTAACATATGTGATTATACTGCCTAATCTGTTACAGAGTATGTTGTTGCCAAGTAATGTAGAATAGATCCAAAGTAGTAATCCAGAATAGTTTTGAAAAGGCCATTAGAATAATAAACAAATCCGATTACCTTGAACATAGTAACAAGCTAAGTGTTTAATATGTCCTATGAAGTCAAAATTGGGCACCATCATGTGGTGAAATTTGGAATTGCATCACATCCAATTTTGCTTGGGAACAAACAGATTAAATAAATCTTAGTTTTGAATAAGCCACTCCTTCTCAAACAAGTAAACTCTGCCCATTTTGCGCAGTAGATGTTCTGTTAATATCTAGTATTTATACAAAGTCATAATTTAAATTGCTTTCAACCTTCATTCATCGGTTCAACCAACATTACTCGCTCTTATTACCAATTTGTATTGATTTGACTAAGCGTTTAATACTTCCTATCAGGTCTCAAGTCAAGATTTGGCAAATCCAATTTTGCCAGGGAACAAAAATAGATGAAATAAACTAAATAAGTCTTCTTCCCATTAAATAAATCAGAAAAGTTTGTCTTGTAACCAGTCCTCTTCAAACAAGTAAAGTCTGCCCATTTTGTGCCGTAGATTTTGTGTCTATGCCTAGTATTTATACAAAATCATAATTTAAACGACTTCTTTCCTTCATTCACTTTGGAAATTTGGAATTGCAGCAAATCGAATTTTGCCAGGGAACAAAAATAGATCAATTAAACTAAATAAGTCTTCTTCCCATTAAATAAATTAAAAAAGTATGTCTTGTAACCAGTCCTTTTCAAACAAGTAAAGTCTGCCCATTTTGTGCCGTAGATTTTGTGTTTATGCCTAGTATTTATACAAAATCATAATTTAAAGGATTTCATTCCTTCATTCACTTTGGAAATTTGGAATTGCAGCACATCAAATTTTGCCTGGGAAGAAAAGTAGATTAAATAAATGTAATAAGTCTTACTACTTCCCATTAAATAAATTAAATATGTCTTACTTGTTCCCACTCCTTTTCAAAAAGTAGTTTAAAACGAGGGCCCTTCACTCAACCTTTAACCTCAACCCCGCACATCACATTGTGTTGTATCTGTGAATGTTGGTTGTGGCCAAATGATAGTTTTCTTTCATTCGTTTAGGTTCCACGGTGTTTGTCGGCTATGTGTTTTCCACTGTCAGAAGGATGAAAATACAAAGTACAGCGCTTGGACATGGGCGAAGACGTCACCGGTGAGTCCTTCCTTCCTATTTATTTACCTTCTAGGTGCTAGAGGCTAAGTGTTAGAGGGTAAGTGTTAGAGGCTAAGTGTTAGAGGCTAAGTGTTAAAGGCAACACAATACGAACAACACAACACAATACGAACAACTCAACACAATACGAACAACACAATACGAACAACACAATACGAACAACACAACACAATACGAACAACACAACACAATACGAACAACACAATACGAACAACACAACGATACTGCACTGAACAACACGATACCGCACTGAACAACACGATACCTCACTGAACAACACCATGCCGCACTGAACAACACCATGCCGCACTGAACAACACCATGCCGCACTGAACAACACCATGCCGCACTGAACACCATGCCACACTGAACAACACCATCCCACACTGAACAACACCATGCCGCACTGAACAACACCATGCCGCAACAGGAGGAGGACAGGAGACTAGACAATTAGATATTAATTTTTGATTTAAAATAAAAAAGGGAAATTTTAATTGAGGAGAAAATTTTGCGTAGGGAGGGTTCTTTTTACAATTTAATATTGTATGTTTTATGTGTGTGTTGTGGGATGACAGTTTGTCTGTAATGCTGTATGAATGTCAAGTCTGTACTTGGGATGGGGTTTGTGTATTGTGAATGGTTAACATGATTCAAGGTTGGGGTGATGTGATCACAGCAGAGGATAACATTCCTCTCACCTGAAAAATATAGAGATACTACAGATTTGAAAAAGCAAGATTGATCAGGGCTCATTTTGGACTAAATATGGGTTTAGGATGACTCTGGGGCACCATTGACAACAAAAGACTTCAATGGAGAAGGCCCATTTCAAGATTGTGACCAGACGTGACTATACCAGCATTGACAGTCAAGACTCTGAGCCAAGACAGTGTATGACAACAACTCTGGACTTGCCTGACAGTGTGACGAAATGTATGTGACGGAATTTGTGATGACTTGCTTTGTTTTGATGTTTTACCTAATTGTATTGCAGCCTCTAACAGCAACCCAGGGAGCAGATTGTGCTTTATTTGTTAAACTTGCTTTACTTTGCAGGTTGTCAACTGCAGTCTTGGAGAATTTTGTGTCATGTCTGTGAACATGCATTAACAACTAACCCCTTACTTTTCATAAGGAGTTTGTAAATGTGATCGGTTTCATGACAGGCTCAGCAGGCTCCAATTTTCCATTTCATGTGTTTGACATGCGCCCGTGTGTGGATTATTATTTTTATCATTATGAATTTTATTTGTTGGTTTTATGGATGTTTATTGTACGGAGAGCTGCATGCACAGCTACAGGTGGGTGGTGGCTTTTGTTCATACAGCCATGTGAGATGCTGCCAGTCGAGTTTCAGGGACTGAGAATTGGTGATTCCAGGCTAGGATGGCATCTGGAGGTACACCGAAGTCCAGCTGGCGATGGGTATGTCACCATGGACATTGTTATTTTTACTTTATAACCATTGTGACACATTTTTTAGAATGTGTCAAAAGGGGGAGGTAGAAAAAAAAACAAAAAAACAAAAAAAAACAAAGGGGGGAATTGTGAGATTTTAAGTCTTTTCAGATTTGATGTTTTTTAAGTCTTCAACATGCTGGACGGAGGAGAAGAAGCAGCTCGGCAGAAATGAAGTGAATGGGAGACAACATCATGAGATGGAGCCAAAGCCTGGTAACAAGTGTGAAGAGTTTCAAAATAGCTTATAATAAACTGTAGACCTTCACAAGATAGGATCAAATAGGTGGGAGAGTATTAAATGTAAAAAATTAGAACAAGAACATACAGACTCCATACAAATTGGGAACAGGTGGATTATGAACGTTAAAGTTTGAATAACACATTATTCACGTGATTCATTTGCAGGATAAACAATGGAAGGGATTGATAAACTGAACAAATTTAAGATGATTGCGGAAGTATTACGTCGGAAACAAATAGATTCGACAAGTTTTTTCCCTATAAAATGGTGCCGTTTGGGTTTGAAGTACATAGTCGCTTCAAAGGAGGAAAAGCATGATTTAAGATACGTGATTGATCAATGAGAAGGCTATCCCTTGTACCAGAGGGGTCAAACTCATTTATTCACGGGCCGCAGTGTAGTCATAGCTTCTTTCAGAGGACCGGTATGACTGTCATACCCAAATAAATGTGTGAGCACCTCATATTATATAGAGTAAAAGCTACAAAACAAACTGACAAGTAACTCGCTTTCAAATCAGACAAAAACTGGTCTAATATTTAAAAATAAAATATTATTAAAAGTGAAGACAATTTGCAATTCAAGTAATGACACATGAATAAAAAGCACAATTTGTCTTCGCGGGCCGCATAAAATCATGTGGCGGGCTGCATCTGGCCCCCAGGCCTTGAGTTTGACACCTGTGCCCTATACAAAGGTAAAATAGGATGAGAATTTGATAAAACAGATATGGACATCATCATATTCCATTAGAGTTTAAATTGCTTGCAATACAATTACAAATTAGTTAACACCTGTGTTGATTGATTGATTGATTGATTGATTGATTGATTGATTGATTGATTGATTGATTGATTGATTGATTGATTGATTGATTGATTGGTTGGTTGGTTGAGTGATTCATTGAGTGATTCATTGAGTGACTGACTGAAGGGCTGAGTGACCGAATTGGCAATCGTTCGATGTCTGTCTGTCCATATGTATGTACTATATATGTATGTATGTATGTATTTCGTTATTTGTTTTGCGTATGTATTTCGTTATTTGTTTATGTATTTCTCGTTCGCATTTTCTTTCTTATCTTCCACTTCTTTCGGCTGCTCCTGTTAGGGGCCGCGAATGCAGAGCGATCGTTTCCATATCTTTCTGTGCCACCAACCATCTGCATGTCCTATCTTTGTCTCTGCCACACTCTCCATTATTTTGGCCAGTAGATTTCCAAGCCTCGCTTCTAACATTCTTTCCGATAACTTCATGCTTTGCTTAATCAACATAACAACACCTCTGTATGTCACGTGCTGGTGCCACCTGCGACGGGACCACGCCCCCCCTGTCAGTGGAATCACCGTCACCTGCCACGGGTTCATGGACAGCGCTATATCAGCGCCGCAAGCGCAGAACCGAGTGCCAGTCTGTCCCTTGATGATGCTTCGCTCATCAGTCCCGGAGAAACTTGACTCGCGTGACTATTCGAAACCCCCGCAGAACCGTTTGTCCTCTCCAGCCCGATCGCCGCTCCAGCGCCGGCTGTTCCCATCATCCCCTTCCAATAAAGTCCGTCGTCACGCACTTGGCTGTACTGTCCGATCCTTAACAGTACAGACTGGCCAACGCTATGCAGTCAGCGAACGACGAGACGGCATTGAGCCGACTGGAGCGAGCCGAGACCGCCATCAGCAGCCTGTCCGCCGACATCCGGAACCTGATCGAGGTTGGTCAGCAACAACAGCTGCAGTAGCAGGAGATGGCCCAAGCCCTCCAGAGACTGTCGGTGGCTGCGTCCCCGGCTGTCACGGCACCCCAGCACCGCCCGTCTGCCGAGGCCAGGAGGCTCGCGGACGTCCCGGAGCCCCGCCTCGGCAACATCGAAAAGTTCAACGGCGATCCCAAGTACGTGAGGGCGTTTGTGACCAACTGTCGCATAATGTTCAGCCTCCAGCCCGTCACGTTTGCGTCAGAATCAGCCAAGGTCGGGTTCGTCCTAACCCACCTCACGGGCGAGGCGCGGCTATGGGGTTTGGCAGAGTATGAAAGGATGGCCCCGGCATGCGATTCCTTCGACGCCTTCGCAGAGGAATTGCTCTGCCTGTTCGACCTGGGATCCGCCGCCAAAGACGCCGCCGAGGAACTGGCGACGCTGCGTCAAGGTAGCCGATCGGTCGCGGAGTACGCCCTTAAGTTCCAGACGTTGGCCGGCAGCAGCGGATGGAACGCGCCAGCGCTCGTTAGCACATTCCTAAACGGCCTCGCCGAGTATATGAAAGACGAACTGGTGTCTTACGATCGCCCGCGAACCCTGAAGGGCGCGATGGACTTGGCGGCCCGAGTAGACCGGCGGATCCGGACGCGGCGGCGCGATCGGGAGAGGAGGTCCCCGCGGAATCCGCGTGGCCACATTCCTCCGTCTGCTGGGGACCCGTCAACCACACCACCCGCCGAGCCCATGGATCTGGGAGGGGCTCGGGTTCCCTCGGAGGAGCACCGTCGACGCCTCTCGCTGGGCTTGTGTTTTTACTGTGGGGAGGGGGGCCATCGGGTGGCGGGGTGCCCGTTAAAAGGCCGGAGCTCACGCGGCGTCGGGGGGATCCGCGTGAGCTCGACCAGCACCGGCTCTCCCAGTCCCAGCACGCTCACGCTACAGGCACGTGTCCAGCTTGCGGCGGGCGACCAGAACGTGGCGGCCTTGGTGGATTCCGGCGCGGAGGGGAACATCATGGACATTAGCCTGGCGCGTCAGTGGGGTGTCGGCTTCCTCCCGCTGAGCCCGTCCATTCCCGCGCGTACCATTGATGGCCGTCTGATTGGCGAGGTGGCTTTCGTGACGGAACCGGTTAAGGTAATGCTCTCCGGCATTCACCACGAGACCATCCAGTTTTTTCTTCTTTCCCTCCCAGGACAGCAGCTCATCCTGGGGCACCCTTGGTTGCGGCAGCACAACCCGGTGCTGGACTGGGAGGTGGGGGTGGTACGGCAGTGGAGCGAACGCTGCCATCGAGTGTGCCTGAAGGCGGCCACCAGCCCACTCGGCAGAGCCCCGCCCAGGTACAGTCCCGACATCTCCAATGTCCCAGCAGTTTATCACGAACTCAAGGAGGTTTTTAGTAAAGCCAGGGCCGCTTCTCTTCCTCCACACCGGTCCTATGATTGCGCCATCGACCTGTTGCCCGGCACCTTCCCTCCCAAGGGACGCATCTACTCCCTGTCCGCTCCTGAGCGCCGGGCTATGGAGGAATACATCCGGGATTCCCTGGCAGCCGGTATCATACGGCCGTCCTCTTCACCTGCGGGAGCGGGGTTTTTCTTCGTGAAGAAGAAGGAGGGCACGCTACGCCCGTGTATCGACTACCGGGGAATAAACGAGATCACCGTAAAGAACCGATGCCCTCTGCCTCTTCTTTCTTCCGCCTTTGAGAGCCTTCAGGGTGCCACCATCTTCACAAAGCTGGATCTTCGCAACGCCTACCACCTGATCCGCATCCGGGAGAGAGACGAGTGGAAGACGGCTTTCAACACCCCGAGCGGACACTACGAGTACTTGGTGGTTCCGTTTGGGCTCACCAACGCCCCAGCAGTTTTCCAGTCCCTGATGAACGACGTGTTACGAGACATGCTGGACAAATTTGTGTTCGTTTATTTGGACGACATCCTCATCTTCTCCCGCTCGCTTCCTGAGCACATCAAGCATGTTCGGGCGGTGCTGCGACGCCTCCTAGAGAATTCGCTCTACGTAAAGGCAGAGAAGTGCGAGTTCCACGCCTCCTCTGTCAAATTCCTCGGCTACGTGGTGCGTGAGGGATCCATCGAAATGGACCCTGGGAAGGTGGAGGCGGTCACGTCATGGCCTGTTCCCGAGACACGCAAGCGGCTGCAACAATTCTTAGGTTTCGCAAACTTTTATCGACGTTTTATCCGTGGATACAGCACGGTGGCCGCGCCACTCACCGCCCTTACCAGCCCCGCCTCCCCATACAAATGGACAGAACGGGCGGAACAGGCATTTCAGGAGCTTAAGAGGAGGTTCACATCCGCTCCCATCCTCAGAGTTCCCGATCCCGACAGACAGTTCGTGGTCGAAGTGGACGCCTCGGACGTGGGTGTCGGGGCGGTGTTGTCTCAACGTAGCCGCCAAGATGATCGTCTCCATCCGTGCGCCTTCTTTTCTCGCCGTTTGTCAGCCTCAGAAAGGAACTATGACATCGGTAATCGGGAGCTCCTCGCCGTCAAGTTGGCTTTGGAGGAGTGGCGACATTGGCTGGAGGGTGCCACCACTCCGTTCATTGTCTGGACCGACCACCGCAACTTGGAGTATCTGAGATCGGCCAAGAGACTGAACGTGAGACAAGCACGGTGGGCTCTGTTCTTTGACCGGTTTGAGTTCTCTCTTTCCTACAGACCGGGTTCCCGTAACGCGAAGGCGGACGCCCTGTCGCGTTTGTTTCCTGGTGGGGAGGAGGGACAGGGTCTGCCTCCCACTATCCTCCCGAGCTCGGTTCGGGTGGCGGCTCTCACATGGGAGATCGAACGCCAAGTGGAAGCCGCATCACGCAATCAACCCGGCCCCAGCAACTGCCCGGAGGGTCGCCTGTTCGTCCCTGAAGGCCTGCGATCGGCCGTGCTGCAATGGGCGCACGACTCACGCCTGGCCTGTCATCGCGGCGCTGCACGCACGAGGTACGTGGTGGCACAGCGTTTGTGGTGGCCCACCTGGCAAGTGGACACCAGCGATTACATCAGAGCCTGCTCAATCTGTAACCGCTACAAGACGTCTACTCATCCTCCGGCCGGGCTGCTTCAACCCTTGCCGGTTCCCCAGCGTCCCTGGTCTCACCTGTCAATTGACCTTGTCACAGGCCTCCCCCCCTCAGAGGGAAACACGGTGGTCCTCACGGTGGTAGACCGTTTTAGCAAGATGACGCATTTCATCCCTCTGCCTAAGCTCCCATCTGCGAAGCATACGGCGTCCATCATGGTGCGGGAGGTGTTTCGTCACCACGGTCTTCCACAAGATATCGTGTCAGACCGAGGACCTCAATTTGCGTCCACCTTCTGGATGGAGTTCTGCCGACTCCTCGGCGCCACGGCCAGCCTCTCCTCGGGGTTTCACCCTCAGTCCAACGGTCAAGCGGAGCGCCTGAACCAGGAACTGGCCAGGGCTCTCCGATGCATGGCCGCCGGGGACCAGCGCGGGTGGGTTCAACAGCTTCCCTGGGTAGAGTATGCTCACAATTCCCTTCCCAGCTCGGCCACGGGATTTTCGCCTTTCCACTGCGTCTTCGGGTACCAGCCACCCTTGTTCGCCCACCAGGAGCGTGGTGCGGCGTGCCCGTCGGCCCAGGCTTGTGTCCGCCGTTGTCATCGTGCCTGGGCGAGGGGCCGGGTCACTCTTCTCCGCTCTGTTTCAAGCTACGCCCGCCAGGCGAACAGGCACCGGACGCCGGCTCCGGAGTACAGAGTGGGGCAGCGTGTGTGGCTCTCGACGCGGGATTTGCCGCTGCGAGCGGGATCCCGCAAACTGGCGCCCCGCTTTGTTGGACCGTTCCCGATCCAGAAGGTGATTGGCCCGGCCGCAGTCCGTCTGCTCCTTCCAAACTCCATGAAGGTTCATCCCACGTTCCACGTGTCCCGTGTGCGGCCCATCCATGAGAGCGCGTTGGCGCCGGCGCCCGTTCCGGCGCCCCAGCTCGTCGATGGGGGCCCGGCTTACGCTGTCCGCTCCCTGCTCCGATTGCGGCGGCGTGGTCGGGGCCTACAATATCTCGTGGACTGGGAGGGTTATGACGCGCACCGCTCCTGGGTTCCGAGCCGCTGGATACTCGACCGTTCGCTCATCACGGAGTTCCATCGCTGTCATCCGGACCAACCGGGTCCTCGGCGCGGGCGCCCGAGGAGGGACGAGGGGACCAGGGGTGAGGGTCCGGGGGGGTCTTGCCCACCGGTACCGGGGTCTTCTGCCCCCGCGCCCGTCAAGCCTGCGTCTGGCGAGGTGTCGGAAGTTTCAGCAGTGTGCTGACCCCTCCACCTGGCCGCCCGGGGTATTGCCTTCCTTTTTTTTTTTTGTTGTTTTGTTGTTTTCGGTTCCTGGGAACGTCGGGAGCCGTCCCTTGTGGGGGGGGTTCTGTCACGTGCTGGTGCCACCTGCGACGGGACCACGCCCCCCCTGTCAGTGGAATCACCGTCACCTGCCACGGGTTCATGGACAGCGCTATATCAGCGCCGCAAGCGCAGAACCGAGTGCCAGTCTGTCCCTTGATGCTGCTTCGCTCATCAGTCCCGGAGAAACTTGACTCGCTTGACTATTCGAAACCCCCGCAGAACCGTTTGTCCTCTCCAGCCCGATCGCCGCTCCAGCGCCGGCTGTTCCCATCATCCCCTTCCAATAAAGTCCGTCGTCACGCACTTGGCTGTACTGTCCGATCCTTAACACTTGAAGTCACATCTCAATGTAATTTGGCTAATATTGGGGTAATGTGATCAAATTTTCTTGACCGTGAGAGCAGCCTCGCAGCGGCATTTTGCACTAACTGTAGACTTTTGATACTGGACTTAGGAAGACCAGAGAATAATACACTATAGTAGTCCAGGCGCGACGTGACGAACGCATGTACAATAGTTTCCGCATCCCTGGTCGAGAGAATCGGACGAATCTTAGCGATATTACGAAGGTGAAAAAACGCAATCCTGGTTATATTCTTAATGTGTTTTTGAAAGGAGAGCGTTTGGTCAAATATTACCCCGAGATTAGTTACAGTATCACTCTGAGTGATAGTACGGTTATCTATAGTTATAGTGGTTTCCTTAAATAAGTGTTGATAACGAGTAGGACCAATTATCAACATCTCAGTTTTATCTGGGTTAAGACGAAGGAAATTGAGAGACATCCATTGCTTGATCTCCGCAAGGCACGCCTCGAGATTACAACAGTCCCGCGAATCTGTCATCGATAACGGCATATATAACTGGGTGTCGTCCGCGTAGCATTGAAAACTAATATTATATTTACGTATTATGTCCCCAAGCGGAATCATATAAATATTAAATAAGATCGGTCCGAGTACCGATCCCTGTGGGACACCACACGTAACATTATAGAGCTTAGAGGACGTATTGCCATGGACCACACGGTGCGTCCTGTCTGATAGATAGGAATTGAACCAGCTGAGTGCTGACCCTGAGATACCAACACAACTTTTAAGACGCCCTAATAAAATATCGAAGTCTACAGTGTCAAAGGCAGCACTAAGATCGAGTAGTAACAATACAGACAACGTATTTAAATCCATAGCTATGAGGAGATCATTAGTCACTTTAGCAAGTGCTGTCTCTGTGGAATGATTAGCTCTAAAACCAGACTGAAAAGCGTCATATCGATTATTAGCGATCATGTACTCAATAAGCTGCTGCGCTACTACTTTTTCAAGAAGTTTTGCTATGAATGGGAGGTTTGAAACTGGCCTATAGTTACTGAGACAGTCCGGTGCCGGTGACCAGTGAAGCTTTGGCGGGGAATTACCTCCCTCTGGCGGACACGGTGAAAAATTACACCACCTCTCGCACTCAGCGCATATGTGCACTGATAACACCAAACTGCAGTTGGCAAGCAGCAAAACGCGGAATAGATTCTAATCCTGCTCTGTCTTCTCTGTTTGTGCGTCATTTTTTGTGAGCGCTGTCTGCTCAATGTCGTCTGTTTGAGATTGTCTGCGCGTGCAGAGACGTGTGGGATCCCATGTGTGTGTGAGTGTTCCCATGGGTGTGTGTGTGTGAGCGTGTGTGTGTGCGCGTGTGCGTGGTCGAGAGTACGAGTGTGTGGGTGTGCTCCTGAGTGCGCACGTGTGGGTGTGTGTTTGTAGAAGCAGCAAAAGCTAAAAGGATAGTGAGTTTCTCGGTGCTCTGGGGCACGTGCCCGCCTGCGGTACCCGCTCGGGGAGGGGAATCTGGCTTCGGGGGCGGGGCAGGGAGTGGCCAACCTGTACCTGCCCACCGTGTTTTAAGGCTAGGCACTCCCCGTGTGGGCGATGTTGGGGCGGGGCGCGGGGCCGGAGTTGTGCCCATTTTGGGGCCTACCTTGCTGGTAGCGAGAAAATGTGACAGAATGATGGAGGACGGCATGCTGAAGGAGCAAAAGAATGCATGACCAACAGTGGAGGTCCTGCGGTAACTGCAACCCAGGAGAATTAATGTGCCACAGCTGTCTAACAGCAGAAACAAGAAGCATGGGAATGCTACCTAATACGACACTAATATAGATGTGCATGTATGTATCTCAAGCAAGAGTGTGGCCCCCTCGTAAATAATGAGGGACCCTACTAGGGTCAGCTGGCGCCCCCTAGACCCTCTGGGAGCAATGAGAAATTGGAGTTGAAGAAAAGCCCAACTTGTTAATTTAAATTAAAGACAGAATGATAAAATTGAAAACCAATTATTGATATTGCTCTCTGTGGCTCTCCTCAATACTTCTGATTTTCTGTTTACATAAAAAACCTGAGACGGCGGATACATCCGTTTCTCCAGGGGGACAAAGAGACACAGACTGAACTTCCAAGTTGTCTGGAGAAGAGTTTCGTGGAGCGTCACATTCAAATTCTTAAGGCCAGTGTGATTTTGTCCACAAACTCTTGCATTTCACTCTAACCTGGGAACAGGGATTGCATAGCAGACTGACTACAGACTGATCATCGTAAACTTGTGAACAATCGCTTTTCAAACAAGGTGTCATCTCCAACATAAGTTGAGTGCGGGTACAGAAATAGCGTGGGCGGAGTACACCGGATCAAATATCAATTGAGACAGCCGGTCTTAAGGGGCAGAATTCCGATATGTCAGCCATCCTTGAGAAGCTGCCCACCATTCAAGACGGAGCACACCCTTGGATATCCAAATTGGAGGAGTGCATGGTGGGAACCCAGTTCGCGGTAGGAGACATTAAGAGGCTTCTGGCTAACGTGGTAGGAGTTCATACCATGAAAGACATTTTGGGAAAAGCAGGGTTACATCGCTTTGCTACAACATCAGCAAATGACACTGACCGGTTTGCAGCATTCCGAGGCCAGATGTGGGGAGCACTGAAGGCAGCGTACCCGACCAATGCAAACCCTGATAATATTGTGCTCGAACCCCTGGGACTGACAGAGAACGCACACTCATACGTGGCAAGAGCATATCAGACTTGGAGACACATCACAGGAAATGATCCAGATACAACCCAAATGGAAAAATCTATCTTGCGGGATAAGATCCAAAAGGGCCTGCCCGTGCAAGTGAGGAGCAAACTGGCTGAAGTGGTGGGACTGGGAAGCATGGCGACTAATGTCTACACTGATCACATCGCTCATCAAGTTGATTGGTTCCGCAAGAAGGAGATGGCTCAAAAGGAGCAGGACCAAGAAGTGGTGAGGAGGCTGAACCAAGTGCAGCTCGTGGACAATAAAAAGGAAAAGAAGCAGACAGTCGTGGTGCAAGCTCCACCGCAACAAATCATACTACAGCCCACGTCCCCGCATGGCCTAACTCCGCAGGCAGCCATGGCGGTGCCCTTCAGCCCAGCCCCTCAAAGGGGAAACAGACCGGCCCATCTCTGGGGAGCCACGGCCCGTGGAGACAAAGGACGGGCAGGAAGGCCTAATCTCCCGGGGGGCCTACAACAGAGATCTAATGCGTGCTATAATTGCGGACGAGCAGGCCACATGCCTCGCCAGTGTGATAGGCCCTATAACAACTCCTCTGGAGGTGGCTTCAGAGGGGGAATCAAACCACGAGGCCAAAGGCCTCAGGGCCCGGTAAACCCTTTGGGGGACCAGAGCTTGGATTTTAGGGGTGCCCAGAGTGCCCTAAGGGGGGATGTCAGCTGGTAGTGTCAAGTCCGGAACAGGAGCCAACAATAACAGTGAAAGTAAATGATCAGCCTTTGACAGCTATGGTTGACAGCAGAGCGGCTTTCACTTGTATCCGGCCCGAAGACGCTACACATCTCCCCATGTTCGGTCATTTTATGCGGACAATAGGGTAAAGTAAAGCTCTGCTGGCAAGACCACACAATAAAAATTCCAGTCCTGGTGTCAAACCGTACACCTATTGCCCTCCTCGGCAGAGATGCCCTGTGTGGATTGAACTGTACCATAAAGTGTTCTCCCGCTGGATGTGAGGTTGAAATACCATACAAAACGTGCCACGAGGTGATGACGCAGTCAAGGTCCGGGAAGTCAACGCCCACTGTATTTTGGGTGGGAGATGTCAGCGACAACCTGTTGGAGCCATACAAGAAGTGGGAAAAGTTTATCCGCTCCAATAGACCAGGAGCAAGGACCCTAGAGTACCCATTCCACTGCACGCTACAATATCACAAAGACCTAACGCAGGCACAGGCAGAAGAGTGGTTGTGTCAGCAACCTCAAGAAGTGCAATTGAACGGCACTTGCATTATCCTGGGACCACAGGGAGTGGCCATGAAAATCCAGAGAAACGGATTCATTGACAAGGAATTTAAAGTCAAGAATAGCATCCCACATGTGACTTTGTTGATAGCAGAAAATTGGGAGCAGCAACATGTAGGAGAAATGATGGCGGAGGCGGAAACACTCAAGTTTTCCCCGCTGGGAGGAAACAATGCTCTGTGAGTGTTGATAAACGTTTCATGAAAATCATGGTTTCAGCGCATGGACATGGACAGCCCCAAACGGTGCAGCTGTCGCACGACTCCATCCTCAGTATGACGACAGATCAACTCAAAGAGGACATGCTACAACAGGTCCCTGACTACCTGTGGTCTCGCCATAGTACGGATATTGGACTTGTAAAATCAGCACAACTGGTAAAAGTGGATCTTCGGCCAGGCTGCAGACCTCCATGGAAAACACAGTACCCCCTGAAGGAGGAAGCAGTGCGGGGGATTGAAACACAGATCGAAGGATTGCTCGTGGCAAATGTGTTAAGGATAACGCAGACCCCTCTTAGTAATACGCCAATACTGCCCTTGAAAAAGCCTGACAACACCCATCGGCTAGTACATGACCTTCAAGCCGTGAACGAAGTGGTGATTGACAATGTAGCCGATGTGCCAGATCCGCACACCCTGCTGGCACAGATTCCGCCGGGTGCGGAATGCTTCTCTGTGGTGGACCTTTGTGGCGCCTTTTTCAGTGTCCCACTCAGTAGCGAATCACAAGGACTGTTCGGGTTCATGTTCAAAGGACAGTTTTATCAGTATCAGAGACTTCCTATGGGTTACAAACATAGCCCTCATGTGTTTAACAAAGTGTTGAAAGATGATCTCGAAGGGCTCGAAAGACAGGTGCAGAGCGCTGTTATTCAATATGTGGACGACATTATTGTCTGTGCAGCGGATGTCGAGACGTGTCACAAAGACTCGATCAAACTGTTGCAAATTTTGGCAGAAAATGGTCATAAAGTGTCTCAAAAGAAATTACAATACTGTCAAAAACAGGTTGACTATTTGGGCCAGAAAATATCGTATGGACAGACGTATCTCAGATGGCCATTTGGAGGCAATACGAACGGCTCCGAAACCCAGAACTGTTCGGCAAATGTTAACCTTTCTGGGAATTGCGGGATATTCGGCCTCTTGGGTCGAAGAATACGCCAAATTGGCAGGGCCGCTAAGAGCTATGATCAAAGACACAGGCAATAATGATCTCCACGCCACGCTGGATTGGACACAGGATGGCCATGTGGCGTTTGAAACAGTCAAAGCAAGGTTGCAAGAGGCTCCGGCATTGGCTTTACCAGATTGCTCCAAAAAGTTTGTGTTATTCACGTCAAGCTCGGCGGGGGGTAGGTTTGCATGTGCAATTCTTTGTCAGCCTACAGGCACGGGGTCTGGACCCCAACCTGTGGCCTATTATTCGACATCCTACTCCGAGGTGGAGATGGGCCTGCCGCCATGCTATAGAGCTGTGGTTGGAGTCTATTTGATGTATGACAAAGCCTCTGCTATCACCATGGGCTATCCTGTGACAATTCTTACTCACCATAGTCTTCGGACTCTGTTGAACCATGGCAAGTACACCTTGACAGAGCCCCAGCTCCGGGACTATTACAGGCTTTTGGAGCAAGAGGATGTCACTCTAGCAACGTGTACTACTGTAAAACCAGCTGAGTTTTTGCCAACTTCAGAGGATGGGGACCCCCACGATTGTTTGCATGAGTCGGAAAAATTCTCTAGACTGCGGTCTGATTTGCAAGCCATCCCCCTAAGGGAGGCGGATCTCGAACTTTGGACAGACGGCTCTTGTTATCGAGTCGGGGAAAATTTATGCGCTTGCTATGCGGTCGTGCAAGCGCAGGGACCTGAGTTTGTAACGATCAAAGCCGAAGTGGTGCCACAACCGGCCTCGGCCCAACTTGCTGAACTGGTGGGGTTAACAGAAGCGTGCTTGCTCGCAGAAGGGGAAAGAGTGACAATCTATACAGATTCGGCATATGCGCATAGTGTGTGCCACCTGTTTGATGCTGTGTGGAGGAATCGGGGGTTCAAGAAGACTGACGGTTCCCCCATCCAGCATCATGCGCAGATAATGAAGCTGCTGGTGGCCATGATGAAACCTAGAGAAATAGCCATTGCAAAATGTGCTGCCCACAAGTCCGATGCGTCCAGAGTCACGCAGGGAAATAGAATGGTGGACGAGGCAGCCAGGGCTGTCACGAAAGGCAGCCAGAAGGGGAAAGTTTTGTTAGTTACGCATGAGGTCGACCTCGAAGACAGGGTCACACTCAGAGATGTAATCTTAATGCAAGCAGCCCTTAACCCGATGGAGCAAAGGGGGGCGAGTCAAGACCCTACTGGACTGTGGAGAAATCACGAGGGTCTGGTAGTGGCGCCGCCAGATTTGCTGGGACTGTTAATCCAGGAGACACATGGGTTGGCCCATGTGTCAAGGGGGGAGGTAAAGAGAAAAATAACCGCAGAATACGGGTTTTGGGCGCCATATTTGCTCGAACAAATCGACCAGGTAATTGGAAAGTGTGCAATTTGTTTGAAAAACAATGTGAGAAGAGGGGTAGCCACCCCCACGGGTTACATCCCGACTCCTAATGGCCCCATGAGAGAACTAGTGGTGGATTTTGTCGACATGATACAACCTGTCGAAGGGAAAAGATACATGTTGGTGGTCATAGACCGGTTCTCAAGATGGCCGGAGGCCTGTCCAACTAAACGGAAAGATGCTCAGTCTGTGGCCAAGTTTCTGTGCCGCGAAGTTATCAGCAGATGGGGTCTGCCGGATAGGATTTCTTCAGATAACGGGAGAGAGTTTGTGGATAAAACGGTCAAAATCATAATGCAAAAATTGGGAATTAAACAGCGGCTCGGAGCAGTGTATCATCCACAAAGCCAAGGCATTTGTGAAAAAATGAACGGCGTCATAAAAAATCGAATTTCCAAAATTTGTCAACATACAGGCTTGAATTGGATAGATGCCTTACCACTGGCACTGATGGTTTGCCGGTCGAGTGAACTCCGCGATTTGCATTTGACCCCACATGAATTGGTAACTGGTAGACGCATGCCTTCACCGTTTTTGCGTACCAGTGGGAAAGGTCCAAGCCTGTCAATTTTGGAGGATGAAATGAAAGCCTATGTCAAACATTTAACCACGCTACATAGGAATATTTCCACCTATGTTGTTGACAGGCAGAAACAAGAAGAAGCACAAGAGAGACTCGAAGCAAATACTAAAGACACAGTTCAGCCAGGAGACAAGGTGTATGTGAAAGTGTTCCGCCGCAAGTGGTACAACGAAAGAGGGCAGGGGCCATTTGAAGTTGTCCGCTGTACCGGAACAGCGGTGCAAGTAAAAGGGTCGCCAACTTGGTACCATCTGACACACTGCGTCAAGGTGCCCAAAGATGAACCCCAAAGAGGGAGTCGCGGCTGCGAGAACTCCGAACAACTGCCAGAACAAGAGTCGCCCAGGGGCCCAGATCGGGATGAAGACGGGCAAGGTCGAGCTGTGGTGGATAACGTGTCTGCTGTATCTGTTCCTGAGGACATCGGGGGCGACACAGCCGACGACCGAGGAAGCCAACAGTTCGACAATGTCAATCTTGACGACGCGCCCTCCCCAGATGCAGGTGACTCTCCTCACCACAGCGACACCGAGCCAACTACCACCGGAGATGGTGTCCCCAATGGACAAGGTCACCCTACAGGACCAAGCGACGGACGCCCAGTCCGCCACAGAGTCCGGCCGGAGCATTACATTGAGCAATGTTGAGGGAGTGTTGGGAAGGGCTGTCCTACTGCCATGTAATTGCGCAAGCACAGGAGGGTCCCTGTGCAGACACGCCGCCAAATGGGAAGACAACACCGGTAACATCCTTGCCCTGGCCCAGCGAACACATGTGGACAATGTACTGTTACTAAATACATATAGGCGATTTGAGGTGTTAGGAGATTGCGCTCTATTTCTGACAAAAATTGGCATGACTGATTTTGGAAACTATACATGTACCTGCTTCAAAATGGGAGTGGGAAAAGCAGAACGCATGGGCGACCAAACGACGGTAGACAGTGTTACTTTCGTGACATTGACGGAGAAAAAAGAAATTGATGACGAACAACCAGACAGCCCAGTCACGGAGTATGTTAAGACGGAGAAGGCAGTCACAATCAAAATTAACATTGTATCCATGACAACGATTGGCGACAACATTGAAACACAGTCGACCGCGTCGGGGACGCTCATGACAACGGTGGAGGCGGTAAAGCCGATGCCTGATGTTCCAGGAACCGTCCACGAAGCGTTTGCGGACTCGGACTGGTCCCCGGCGGAGGTGCGAACCAATTTGCATGCTATGGCAAGACAGGAAGCTGCTTGGAAGGCTTATGGGTTCGATGCTTTGGCATTACTGGGGGTTGACGAATGGGCAGGAAGAAACATGTGGTATCAACTGATGGTGCATTCGATCAAGTCGTTCAAGGCAGTGAGTGGGCCGTACTTGGTAAGGGTAAAATCACCAAGTACACTGAAAGCTGTTTTTCAGACTGTTCCGGTGCCGGTATCCGACGATTGCCAACTTAGGCTACTGCTTTGGTTGGTGTACGAACAGTCGTGGTAAGCACCTGAAACTGACGCTCAGGTCAGGAAGATTTTTAAGCCCACAGGGGTGTGCGCGTGGATAAGTGAACTTCCCTACTTGAATATGCTCGCCGTGCATGAGGACATTCAAGTTGCGGTGCCAGAATCCATAGATGTGCCATCTATAAAGGTGCCCGCCTGTTTTTGCTCTGTGACTCACGGTGGTCCGGGGGTGCCTATGGGGGTGGCAGATTGCGACTATTACTCTATGCAATTCCCAGGTGAAGCATGGGGGGAAAGGGGAGCCATCCATTCGGTGACCTTTCCTCTACCCGACTCCTACAACGCGATTACGGTGATGGTGGAGAATCGCACGGTGCCTGGAAACACAACCATAGGTAACCTTAGAGACATCTGGTGGGTATGTGGGACTAAAGCTTATTTGTTTTTGCCTTATGGATGGTTGGGCTGCTGCTATTCTGCTACCCTGAAGCTCCCGTTTGAGGTGATGACAATAAAGAGGGGCCACAAGCCAGAGGGGGAGACTTATCAGGCGGTCCCAAGCAGGGCCAAGAGGGAGATGGCAGAGTTTCACACTACGGACGCGTACCATTGGAGAATTAGCTTGGGAGAAAAATGGGGCCTTGGGATCTTTCCCTGGTATGGGGTGACATTTTTGGCAGATCACATTGATAATATTACGTATACCCTCCAGGGATTTGCGAATGAGACGATCAAGGGCTTCCGACAGTTGTCACTTACCCAAAAGAGCCATCGGTTAACCCTGCTTAAACATGACATGGCTTTGGATTATATCTTGGCGAGGCAAGGGGGGTTGTGCATAGCCCTAAACTTGACAGATGACACTTGCTACACTTTGATCCCAGATAACACCGACAACATTACCAGTATCATCGACTTGCTTAAAGTCATTCAAAATTCGTTTGGCTTGTCTGGGGGCTCTGGTTGGTCAGCAATCAGCTGGATACAGGATAGACTGGGACCTGTGGGGACGATAGTGGCGCAGGTGTTGGGGCGCTCGGGATATCACTATGTGTGATGCTTTGTTTTTGCACTGTGATAATGACTTGCGCAAAGGCCATGATATTACGGTGGATAGGCGTGGTAATGCCAAGGGACCAAACCCAGATGCCGCTGCTCCCGATCGACTGTAAGACTGATCTGACTTACTCTGATGAAATGATAGTAAATGACAGGTACTCGGATTAAACATAACAAAATGATAAGGGGAGTGCATGGGAGAGGAGAATTAACTTCAGAAAAATACTAAAAATAGAGCTATACATGAAAATGAAAAAAACAAAGATAGGGGATGAAGGAGTGGGAACATCGGCGTAGCACCAATTCCTTGGGTTTTCATTTTCCTTTTTGTGTGATGTGTTGCATGATTCCAGTGGAAGGTGGTCCACCGTATGTTGTTGCCCAGCCCGTGACCGGTTTACCATCTTTTTTGTGTCAAAGTTGCATGTGTTTTGCGTTTAGTGCCATTGTCATCACTCGATACTGGCGGTAGTTCTTATTCGTTCCAGAGCCTCTGAATGCTGACCGGGGCCGTGCAAGGGACTCTATGGACAGTGACCTGGACATAAGGACTTTGTATGGACAGCAGGCCCTGGGCAGTGATACCCAGCACGTCCTATCGCTGAAGATTCGGGGAATGGACTCTGCCTCGGCACGCACTTACACATGAAGAAGGGGGGCGACGTTTTGGAGGCTTGATTTAATAGCATGTTTTGATACCTCATTACTATATATCTCATTGTTTATTCCAATATTATTTACCTCATTTTGTTACCTGCTGGCATGTTGATCATGTGACGGTACAATTTCACTGTTTGGTGATAGGTGGACATGTCATTCCATTTCCATACTGTTTGGTGAGCTCGTACTGTTTTGTGGATTGTAATGTGCCAGGGCTCCTTACACCTGGGTGACACCAGGTGAGGGGAACCACTGGGGATGGTAGAAAGGGCCTTCCTCTTTTTCCTTGTCATTAGACTGGCGAGGTTTTTTCTTGAGGAAGCGCCGGCAGCTTTTTGGGGCTTCTAACGGGCCACGCCAAATTTGTTACTTCGTATTTTGTCACCGTTGTAGGGGTATTACCTAAGGGGGGTGGTATCGTCATTTGTATAATGTGGACTTCAATTTTCTTTACTTGTGGTTCCTGAGAGGCCTCAGATTGTTGTCAGGGAGCACTTGGCAAACTAAATAGTTTGAGCTTTCCTAGTTAAAATAACCTTACGTAGCATGCCTTGAGCGTGATTTAGGCTGAGGATTTTTGGGCCAAATTGTAGACGTGAGCATATATAAAATTTGGTTGGGGGAAGATGTTTGGACCTTTACCGATGTCATCTTTTGTTGGACCGTTTCCGGCCGGGACTATTACTTTGTCCCGGAAGGGGGTAATGAAGTGTAATTTGGAATTCCCTCTATTTCTGTAGGTGGCCTTAGAATGTCCACCTGGCGTCAGTGATATGATTTTATTCTATATTTGCTGGTCAGGGAGAATTCAGTTTCAGCAATAATAAGGTAAAGTGGCTGTTGTCGTCCATCACCAACAGCGCTGGTCAAGATCTCCTTTTTAGGACTGAAGTAAACTAGTAGATTGAAAACCGCAGCTGGTACACAAAGCCATGACATCACCTCCTTGCCAGGTATAAAAGATACAGGCCTGACAGGGGTTGGGGGGCTTTTTACATCCATGCCTTGGGGCCACTCAACTTTTTGGAAAGACTTCATTCTGACGTCGGTTGAATAAACTCTTTTCCCAATCAGCCGTGTGTCCCTGAAGTGTTCATTTGTCTGGAGCCAGCCACCGACCACCGAGTGTTTTTTGGAGACCAGCGAAGCAACAAAAACCATATACCACACGCACACTCGCATTGCTCCGCGTCCGATGACACTTTAAGCGGCCAAACGGCGGGTGTAACTATAACTCTCTTGAGGTCGGCTCATTTGACATTTTTTAACGGTTCGTGGAGGCGACCGGCACCACCGGGAAGCCGTGCGCACAAGCGATGTGGCCGAATAATGCTCCAGCAGGCCCGGGTGATTACTATTAGGCTCCCCGGCCGGCGTTATGGAGCTCTGCTGGTCCTCCGCGGGACTTGGAGCAGCCGGCGCGCTCACGCGCACCGCCCAGCACCACCGGGAGGCCATGCGCACGAGCCAAGTGGCCGAAAATAGCTCCAGCCGAGCGGCTCGGCACTGTATAAGCACCGCGGAAGAGATCGCGGAGGCTTTTTCGACTTCCGGCGGCCGGCGCACTCACGCGCGCCGCCCAGGACCACCGGGAGGCCGTGCACACGCGCCGGGTTGCCGAAAATAGCTCCAGCCGAGCGGATCGGCACTTTATGAGCACCGCGGATGGGATCGCGGAGCCTCATTCGACTTCCGGCGGCCGGCGCACTCACGCACGCCGCCCGGGACCACCGGGATGGCGTGCGCATGCGCCAAGTGGCCGAAAATAGATCCAGCAGAGCGGATCGGCACTTTATAAGCACCGTGGATCAGATCACGGAGCCTTATTCGACTTCCGGCGGCCGGTGCACTCACGCACGCCGCCCGGCACCACCGGGAGGCGGTGTGCACGCGCCAGGTGGCCGAAAATAGCTCCAGCCGAGCGGATCGGCACTTTATAAGCACCGCGGATGAGATCGCGGAGCCTCATTCGACTTCCGGCGGTCGGTGCACTCACGCACGCCAAGTTGCGCCTGAGAGACGGTAAAGGCAGCGTTGTGGATATGTTCCTGATGGAGGCGCTCTATGTGCCATAATCTTCTTTTCTGTTAAATCGGCTACAGCGCAAGGAGCGACAGTCATCTTCAAGGAGGGACAGAATCAGCTCATCTATAAAAATGGTACGGGTTCTGATATTCATATGAATTTGTTTGCTACGACCAAAACAGTTCAGCATATCTTATTTTCTATCCAGAGACAGAGAAAGTAACCAAAGATAGACTGGTGAAGTTTGTTACAAAAAGTTTTATTGAATGTGACACTCAGATGACCTGTATGAACATTTTGAGTCTAGAAAGAGGGTGGAGACCCCACAACCAAAACCGGATGAGACACAACATATCCCACCTGATGTAAAAATAGTGTTTTGTGATTCAAACTTAAAATGTGATGGTGAGAGCAGCCAGAGTGGTCGTTATCCAAAGCGAGAGGAGAGCCCCTCTATATTATTCAGATTGTGATTATGAGGTCAAATGTGATGAAGCATTCACAAGTATTGATTATTGTTATCGTGTGACTTGTGATGCCCTACGAACCCCAAAGAAGCTTTGAGCTCTTTTAAATCAAAGCAGTGGGCCACAGCTATGAAAGAGGAAATTGAGTCTCTAATAGAGAACGATACTTTTACTTTGACGAGCAGGTTACAGTCAAGTGGCAGGATTAGACTATAAGCAGTGGGCCAAAGCTATGAAAGAGGAAATGGACTCTCTAATAGAGAACGATACTTTGACGACTTTACCAGATATGTAGCAAAAGGTTGTGGTCAAGTGGCAGGATTAGACTATAATGAAACCTTCTCACCAACTGCTGATATGACTTCTGTTCCTATTTTGATGCAGCTCGCAGTACAGTACAATTTAGTGCTACATTTGATGAATGTTAAAACAGAAGTTCTCCATGCTCTACAGACTGTGTGATTTACATGGAGCAGCCTGAAGTGTTTGAGGTTAAATCTAAAACAGGAGAGAAACTAGTGCGTAAGATCAATAAGACACTGTATGGTTTGAAACAGTCAAGATGAAACTGAAATAGGATGTTACACAATTTCCTTATTGAAAATGGTTTTGTTCAAAATATTGCTGACTATTGTTTTTACTGTAAAAATGTTGGAAATGACAGAATCCTGGTGATTATTTGGGTTGACGATTTTCTTGCAGTGAGTAATGTTGTGAAGTTTTGTTGTTGGTAAATTATCCCAATACTTGTCTGAACTTAAAGAACAGCACTGGGTGGCAGCTAAACATGTTCTGAGATGTTTGAAATGCACTCTGGACCAGGAGTTGTGCTATAAAAAGCAAAATGTAAACTTGAAGCTTGTTGCCTATAGTGATGCAGACTGGGCAGCTGACCAGAATGACCGGCGCAGTGTTACTGGTTACTGCTTTAGTTTGTCTGAGGCTGGGGCTATTGTTTCCTTGAAATCTCAGAAACAGCCCACAGTCGCCTTATCTACCTGTGAGGCCGAATACATGGCTCTGTCTGCAACAACTCAAGAAAGCTTATATCTGGTTAACCTATTGAAAGGAATGGACAATACTTTGAACTTTATACCTGTGACTGTTTTTGAGGACAATCAGGGTGCTATTGCTCTCTCCAAAAACCCTGTGTATCGACAGCGATGCAAACATAATGACATCAGATACCATTTTGTTCGCTCTGTTATTTCAGAAGGCACAATTCTTTTTCTCTATTGCCCTACGGGTGATATAGTGGCCGATGTTTTTACTAAGTCTGTTGATAAAGTCAGGATGGAGAAATTTGTATGTTTTCTATTTGGTAACTGAACTATGGACTATGGATATGTCATGTCCCTAATTGACCCTGTGATCCAGTGAGTGTGGGTGTGGTTACACACCTGTGTGCAATCCATAAATGGCAGGAGCTCATTCACAAAGGTGATCACATGCAGGCCAAACCAAATTCATGTCTATGCCTTATATTTGTCCTCCGTATTTATCCGTCTGCACCGGCTCTTACCGCGATGGCTGGGCCAAAAATAGTTCATGTATTATATGCTTATAAAAAGCATTTAGATTTTTGATGCTCCAGACAGTTATTTCTTTTTTTGGAGGGGGGGGGGGGTGTCAATATGGCTCTTTGAACATTTTGGTTTGCCGACCCCTGATCAAGGCGGTCAAAGACACGCTCCAGACAGACAGGTCCGCCAGGAAGTTAACCCAGAATGAAGCCAAACAGTACCACATCCATCAAGGTTTTGTGGTTTAATGCAGAATGTGCACAATATTAGAGCAAATCTTTAAAGAAAATGACTGGAGAACAGCGGCAGCAAGACGCACCAGCGTTCGCTCACATCCGGTTTGCTCCAATATATTTACTGTTACAGTCAAACCTCGGTTTTGGAATGTCCCGGTTCTCGAACAAATCAGAATTCAAACGAAAAATTCGAGATTTCTTTGCTTCGGTTGTCAAACAAAATTCGGCGGTCGACCCTCGCGAGATGAGCTGAAAGGACCCGAGAAAATCGGACTGCACGGCCCGGATGCAGACGGACTCCGCTCGTTATTGTATTTTCGTTACTTTGAGGATTGTATTAAACTCCAATCATGCCTCTAAAGAAAGCAAGTGGGAGCAGTAAAGCCATCCTGAAACACAAAGATGCTCTTAAAGCAATGCGACAGATAGTGCCCGGCGCACTGCGGTTGCCTGATCAGACCAAATTAAGCTCCCTGCACCCTGAGGTCGACTTAAATTTTGGTTTGTACATAAGGACTTTAAGAATATTTGTCTTATTTTCTTCTTGAATAATGCAGTGTTGCCGTCGGCGGCGTCCTAAGGTTGCGCGTTTGGTGGTGCGCTGCAGTTGCGTGATCGGACAAAATAGTCCAACTTAAAACATGCTTAGGTGGTGTTTTGTTTTAGTCTTGGAACGGATTAAATCTTTTTCCACTATTTGTAATGGTAAAAATAGATTCGGAATTTGACCAATTCACTTCTCGAACCGCCTTCTGGAACGGATTGTGCTGCGCTGAGACAGCGCTGCGCCGAGTCGGCGCTGCGCTGACCAACTCGGCGCGGTGCCCTGTCGGCGGGGCGCGCGGGCCGTTTTGGCGCAGCGCGCGCACCCTCTCGGCACAGGGCCCTCTTGGCACTGCGTCTTCTCGGTGCCGGGAGGGTGCGCGCGCGTGCTGCGCCGAGGCGGCGCAGTGCCGAGTTGGCGCTGCGCCGAGAAGGCGGAGAGGATGCCGCAAGGGCGCCCCGAGGGTGCTGCAAAGCCTGGAGGGCGCCCCAAATGGGCGACACCCTCATGGTGCAGCACCCTCATTGCGCGTAGTCCTCTCGGCGGAGCGCCAACTCGGCACGGCGCCTTGTCGGCGGAGTGCGCAGGCCCTTGTGGCACAGCGCGCGCGCCCTCTAGGCGCGGGGCCCTCCTAGCACTAGGTCCTCTCGGCGCCGAGAGGGCGCGCACGCGTGCTGCGCCGAGACGGTGCTGCGCCGAGTTGGCGCTGCGCAGAGACGGAGATGGTGCCACGAGGGTGCTGCAAAGGGTGCCGTGAGTGCACCGCGAAGGCGCCCCAAACGGGCAGCGCCCTCATGGCGCAGCACCCTCATGGCGGGTAGTCCTCTCACCGCAGCGGCAACTCGGCGCGGCGCCCTGTTGGCGGAGCGTGTGGGCCCTTTGGCGCATCATCCTCTCGGCGGAGCACGCGAGCTCTCTCGGCGCAGTGCCCACTTGGCGAGGCTCCCTCTCGGCGCTGTGCCAAGAGCGCTACGCCGAGTGGGCAATGAGCCGGGAGGGCACATGGGCTGCACCGAGAGGATAATGTGCCGGGTCTCGCCGCGGCGTCCTCTTGGCGCGGTGTGACGCAGTGCCTTTTTGTCGCAGCGCTGCAAGCGCCGCGCTAGCAGCTCGTGCTCCCTCTCGCCGCAGTGCTGAGAGGGCCCTGCGTTCAGAGGGTGCACGCGCTGCGAGCGCTGACCTGCAAGCGCTGCGCCGAAACGGCACTGCGCGGCGCCGAGAGGGCACAGCAGCTAGAGGGCCCGAGCGGTGCGCCGAGGGGGTTCGCGTCGAGAGGTCGCCATGCTGCACCGAGAATGAGCCGCACCGTGGCGATGGGCCTTGGGGCGAGAGACACCGCACCTAGAGACCGCGCGCCGTGAGGGCGCCACGCTGAGAGGACGCTGCATCCAGAGGGCCCTCGACCAAGAGGGTGCTGGACCGAGAGGGTGCGCGTGCTGTTAGCGCTGCGCCTAGAGGGCGGGCCCAGGGTGCGCCAAGATGGCGAACGCGTGCTGCAGCAGGAGTGCACTGCGTCGACAGCACAGGCACGCTGTGCCGAGTGGGCACTGTGCTGACAGGTCAAGCGTGCTGCGCAGAGTATGCGCTGCACCCAGAGAACGCGCGTGCGCTGCGCCGGGAGGGCACGGTGTTTAAAGGGCGCCGTGCCGCACCAGGAAGGCGCCACGCTGCTCCGACAGGGCACCGTGTCACGCCGCGCCGAGAAGGCGCCGTGTTGCGTCAAGGGTGCGCCGCTCTGGTTGGACACTGCGCTGAGAGGACGCCGCACCGAGAGGGTGCCGCACCGACAGGGTGCGAACTGCGCAGAGAATACACGAGCGTTGCACGCGCTCCGCGCGCTGCGCCGGCAGAGTGGGCCGAGGGTGTGACGCGCCGAGAGGGCGTTGCGCTGAGAGGGCACCGTGCAGAGAGAGCGCTGTGTCGCGCCGAGAGAAAGCTGTGTCACGCCGAGAGATTGACGTGAGGATGCCGAAAGGTTGCTGCGCCGAGAGGGCACCCTGCTGCGCCGCGCCGAGAGAGAACCGCGCCAATAGGGCGCCGCGCCATGGTGGAAGGGTGTGGCAGGGCGCCACGAGGTTGCCGTGGATAGAGGGCACCGCCACGAGAAGGCGCCTCGTCGAGAGAGCGCACGGCAAGAGAGTGCCGCACCGAGAGGGTGCCGCGCTGCGTCGAGGAGGCGCGCGCGCTGCATGCGCTGTGCGAGATACGCGCGCTGTGCACACTGCGCTGTGATGGCGGGACGAGGGTGCATTGCGGCGAGAGGGAGCTGTGCGGCAAGAGCGCTGCGCCGAGAGGGTGTTGCGCAAAGAGGACGCTGCGTCAAGAGAGCGCTGCGACGAGAGGGATCCCGCGCTGTGAGCGCTGCTGCGAGAAGCCGCGCCAAGTGTGCGCCGAGAGGACACGCACGCACTGCGCCGAGAGTCCGCTGCGCCGAGAGGGTGCGTGCGCTGCACCGAGAGGGTGCTACAGCGAGTGGGCGCCGTGCCCCGCCAAGAGGTACCTGGGATGACAGGGCGCCCCCCTGTGCCGAAAGGGTGCTGCACCGCAGCGTTTGGGCGCTGTGAGGGCACTGCGAGGGCGCCCTCTCGCGGCACATGCAGTCGCCTTCTTGGCGCGGCGCCCTCCCGCCGTGACCTCTCTCGGTGCGGCGCCTTCTCGCAGCGGCTCCCTCTATCCGCGGCGTCCTCGTGGCGCCGTGCCGCACGCTTTCGCTATGGTTCGGCACCCTATCGACGCGGCTCTCTGTCGATGTGCCGATGCCTTTCGGCATCCTCGTGTCACTCTCTTGGCACGACACAGCTTTCTCTCGGCGCAACGCGGCACTCTCTCGGCACGTTGCCTTCTCAGCGCAGCGCCCTCTCGGTGCGTTACACCCTCGGTCCACTCTGCCGGCGCAGCACGCGAAATGCGCGCAGGGCTCGTGTCTTCTCTGCACAGTTCGCACACTGTCGGTGCGGCGCCTTCTCGGTGCGGTGTCCTCTCAGCGTGTCGTCCACTCAGAGCTGCGCTCTCTTGACGCAACATAGCGCCTTCTCGGCACGGCGAGACGCGGCGTCCTGTCATCGCAGCGTGGCGCCTTCTTGATGCAGCACGGCGCCCTCTAGACACTCGCAACGCAGCGCGCACACGTTCAATGAGCGCGGCGCGCACTCTGCGCAGCGCGGTTGACCTGTCAGTGCAGCGCCCTCTCGGCGCAGCGTGCCTGTGCTGTCGACGCAGTGCACTCCTGGTGCAGCACGCGTGCGCCGTCTTGGCGCACCCTGGGCCCGCCTTCTAGGCGCAGCGCTAACAGCACGCGCACCCTCTCGGTCCAGCACCCTCTTGGTGCAGGGCCCTCTGGGTGCAGCGTCCTCTCAGCATGGCGCCCTCACGGCGCGTGGCCTCTAGGTGCGGTGCCTTCTCGCCGTGTGGCCCGTTTTGCCGCGGCACAGCTCCCTCTTGATGCAACACAGCGACCACTCGGCGCGCGCCCTCTCGGCGCACTGCCGAGAGGGCCCTGCGCCGAGAGGGCCTTGCGCCGAGAAGGCGCGCGTGCAGTGTCGAGGGGTTGCATCAAGAGGGTGCCGCACCAATAGGCAGCAGCGCGAGTGGGCGCTGCTCTCGCCTCGCGGCATCCTCTCGGAACAGTGCCCTTCCGCACAGCGCACGCGCGCGCCCTCTCGACACGTTGCCCTCTCGGTGCAGCGCCCTGTCATCGCAGCGCGGTGCAGTGCAGTGCAGCGCAGTGCAGCGCGTTACAGCACCATAGCGCGGTGCAGCGCGGTGCAGCGCGGTGCAGCGCGAAGCACTTCATCATGATCGGAGTCAGTGCAACAGGCCGGTAATCATTAAATGAGGTGATTTGAGGTTTCTTCGGCACCGGAATGATGGAGGCAGTCTTAAAGCACGCTGGCACTGTGGCTTGGCCCAGCGAGGTGTTAAAAATGTCTGTGATGACCCCAGCCAGCTGACTTGCACATTCCCTGAACACATGCCCAGGAATGTTGTCGGGGCAAGGGGCCTTACGGGGGTTGACGCTCCTCAGGGTCTTTGTTGGATTAATTTTAAGTGAAGCCTTGGCCTGCCAGACCTGGAGGCCTCGCCTTTACGAGTTTATCTTTCCTTTTATCTAGGTTCTTCCTTTTATGTGATAGGGATGTCTTTTGATCCCTGTCAGCCATTTGTATCCTTCCTGTCCTTATGTTGTCTGTGTGTTTTTGTTCCCGTAAGAGGCCTCCACTAACAATAAGCAGGGCTTATTTGCATAGGTGCCATGTTCTTTGTTTGATTCACAGGAACTTCATTTCTTTTCATTTAGCTGTAGGTTTGGTTCATAGATTGCAGACCTGTTTTTCTTTGTTAAGGGTTATATACAGTTAGAAGTAGTTGCATAAAAGTTATCCCATATTTACTCAATGTTTGTTTAAAGAACTGCATACCAGTTACCTCACGTTTGCTTAAGGTGTGTTGAGGTGTTTAGGACAAGTTACTTATTGTTATTGTGTGTTAATTTACCAAGTAGATAAAGTTAGCAAAGGTTTAGTTGCATTTGTTCGGCAGCAAAGCGGCAATCAACGTGCTTCAAGGTATTTGATCACAGTCGAGGACGAGTCAACCAACTGTGAGAGAAGACGGCTGGTTGAGGAAAGGGAACGACCTCTGCGGGGTGTCATGTAACATGGGGGTAGAGATGGTGCAAATGGTAGAATATGGATTGTTCACAGGAAGAAATTGGCAGAGCTGAAATTCCAAATTTGTCCAAAAGATGGCGCCAGACCAAAACGGGAGACCAATAGAGGTGCCAGAATAAGCTAAACCGGTTAAAATGGATATAAAAAAGGAACACGGTGTCAGACTGTGAGTCACGCATGGAAGCACAAATGTGATTTTTATTGTTATTTCTTTGCTTGGCTAAAAATGTATTCTGTAACCGCTTTAAGCAATATTATTTGTCAATTCGATCAAGAAACCCGTCACTATGAGAATAATGGCGTGACATAAGTTGTTTGGGGAAGAACAAATGTGATTTTTATTTTTATTTCTTTGCTTGGCTAAAAATGTATTCTGTAACCGCTTTAAGCAATATTATTTGTCAATTCGATCAAGAAACCCGTCACTATGAGAATAGTGGCGTGACATAAATTAGGTCAAGGGTGAAAAGGGGAAGTGAAAGGTTTTACCACTAGCTGTGCATTTGGTGGAAAGTACTGCGTGGTCAGGACGGAAACAGCTGCTGAAGGCCACAGATAACAAAGCGTGGGGAGGCTGGCCAGTTCCCTCTATGGGCGTGGGAAAACTGGCCAGTTCCCTCTATAGGCGTGAGAAAGCTGGCCAGTCCCTTCTATAGGCGTGGGAAAACTGGGCAGTCTTACCCTATAGGGAAAGTACCGGAGAAAAGAAAGGGGAGGGGGGGCACGGAGAGGTCTATAAAAGGTCCTGCAGGAGCAGCTTCAGGGCTTTTCCCCCCAAAAGAGCTCTCATACGTGAAGAGGCCCGGAGGAGTTTCAAGATTTTTTTTCCAAAGTCCCAAAGATCTTTGTGTGAGACGCAGGATCACTGGACTGAAATTAACTTGGATTTACTCCTAAAAATTGGACTGGACAACTTTAAACGAGAAATTGGTGAGGATGACCGTTTTTATGTATTTTAGCGAGAGGGGGGAATAGTCATCGGGCCGCCGGCGTCCTCGTGGCCAGCCTGTTTCTCTAATTTGGATTTTAGAAGCAAGATCGAACTGATCACTCGACTTTGCTTCCACCAAAAATAGCACGCAGCTGGTATTTACCTCTTCCCTTTTTTATGAACTGTGTTTTGCAATCGAATTGTTCTGGGATTGAATGATTTTATTAACACGGGTATCAGTGAGTGAAATTGTTCAGTTTCTGGAGTAATTGAGATTTGTAATTCTATTCCATGTTTCTACAATAAATGTGTTTTGTATATTACTTACTTCGTTGTGCGCGGATTTGTACTGAATATGCAACCGAAGGCTCAGGCCCGCTTCCCCTTTTAGACGGGCCGCGTAAAAAGGAACTCCGAACAAGTTAGAGACTTAAATAACTTCCGTAGTTATCTGAGCCACGAGTGAATTTCGATCCGTTCGAAAGTTGTTTCGTCTGAATAAATTAAAGGAAGTGTTTAAATCAGATTATTGGTTTTGTGTAGAACGGAAAGTTATTTAACTATTTGAAAGGCTCAGGCCCGCTTCCCCTTTTTGACGGGTCGCGGAAAAAGTAACTCCGAGGAAGTTGGAGAATTAAATAACTTTCGTAAATATTTAAGGGAGGAGTGGATTTCGTTAAAAGTGAATTGTTGGAAATTTACTTCTTCTAAATAAAATAACGACGACGGTTAAAATAAATCATTGGAGTTGGAGGAGAATAAAAGTATTTCGATTGTCCGTCGGGCGCAGCCCAGTTCCTAAAATTGTCGGGCCGCGTCAAAAGTTAAACGGGACACGATCAAAAAATAGACTTGCCTTCCAAATTAATTATTGGGCAAATCTAAACAGAGCACGACATTTTTATCCGGTTTAGGATAGTTGTTATTCTTTTTAAAGCAATTAAGAGGGGTGAAGAACTCCGACGGTTAAGTGCTAGATTTGCGTATACGAAGTTAGAATTAATCATATAAAGTGCATTAATTTTCTTCTTAAATGCTATTATTGTCACACTTTTATTAATTCGATTCTCTTTCGAATAAAAAAGTTGGTCGGCTCGCTGCATGAGCGACCAAGTGGAACGGACCCATATCAACATTTACTTCGGCAAAACTAGTGCTTGGGTGCGCTATACAAACGAATCCCTGAGGTCTTAACAAAGACATCTAAAAAATATCCGTAACGAATAAGAACTTCAAACATTAGCGGGGAGCCATCAATACGATGCGGTCACTCCTCGGCGCCACGGCCAGCCTCTCCTCGGGGTTTCACCCTCAGTCCAACGGTCAAGCGGAGCGCCTGAACCAGGAACTGGCCAGGGCTCTCCGATGCATGGCCGCCGGGGACCAGCGCGGGTGGGTTCAACAGCTTCCCTGGGTAGAGTATGCTCACAATTCCCTTCCCAGCTCGGCCACGGGATTTTCGCCTTTCCACTGCGTCTTCGGGTACCAGCCACCCTTGTTCGCCCACCAGGAGCGTGGTGCGGCGTGCCCGTCGGCCCAGGCTTGTGTCCGCCGTTGTCATCGTGCCTGGGCGAGGGGCCGGGTCACTCTTCTCCGCTCTGTTTCAGGCTACGCCCGCCAGGCGAACAGGCACCGGACGCCGGCTCCGGAGTACAGAGTGGGGCAGCGTGTGTGGCTCTCGACGCGGGATTTGCCGCTGCGAGCGGGATCCCGCAAACTGGCGCCCCGCTTTGTTGGACCGTTCCCGATCCAGAAGGTGATTGGCCCGGCCGCAGTCCGTCTGCTCCTTCCAAACTCCATGAAGGTTCATCCCACGTTCCACGTGTCCCGTGTGCGGCCCATCCATGAGAGCGCGTTGGCGCCGGCGCCCGTTCCGGCGCCCCAGCTCGTCGATGGGGGCCCGGCTTACGCTGTCCGCTCCCTGCTCCGATTGCGGCGGCGTGGTCGGGGCCTACAATATCTCGTGGACTGGGAGGGTTATGACGCGCACCGCTCCTGGGTTCCGAGCCGCTGGATACTCGACCGTTCGCTCATCACGGAGTTCCATCGCTGTCATCCGGACCAACCGGGTCCTCGGCGCGGGCGCCCGAGGAGGGACGAGGGGACCAGGGGTGAGGGTCCGGGGGGGTCTTGCCCACCGGTACCGGGGTCTTCTGCCCCCGCGCCCGTCAAGCCTGCGTCTGGCGAGGTGTCGGAAGTTTCAGCAGTGTGCTGACCCCTCCACCTGGCCGCCCGGGGTATTGCCTTCCTTTTTTTTTTTTGTTGTTTTGTTGTTTTCGGTTCCTGGGAACGTCGGGAGCCGTCCCTTGTGGGGGGGGTTCTGTCACGTGCTGGTGCCACCTGCGACGGGACCACGCCCCCCCTGTCAGTGGAATCACCGTCACCTGCCACGGGTTCATGGACAGCGCTATATCAGCGCCGCAAGCGCAGAACCGAGTGCCAGTCTGTCCCTTGATGCTGCTTCGCTCATCAGTCCCGGAGAAACTTGACTCGCTTGACTATTCGAAACCCCCGCAGAACCGTTTGTCCTCTCCAGCCCGATCGCCGCTCCAGCGCCGGCTGTTCCCATCATCCCCTTCCAATAAAGTCCGTCGTCACGCACTTGGCTGTACTGTCCGATCCTTAACACTTGAAGTCACATCTCAATGTAATTTGGCTAATATTGGGGTAATGTGATCAAATTTTCTTGACCGTGAGAGCAGCCTCGCAGCGGCATTTTGCACTAACTGTAGACTTTTGATACTGGACTTAGGAAGACCAGAGAATAATACACTATAGTAGTCCAGGCGCGACGTGACGAACGCATGTACAATAGTTTCCGCATCCCTGGTCGAGAGAATCGGACGAATCTTAGCGATATTACGAAGGTGAAAAAACGCAATCCTGGTTATATTCTTAATGTGTTTTTGAAAGGAGAGCGTTTGGTCAAATATTACCCCGAGATTAGTTACAGTATCACTCTGAGTGATAGTACGGTTATCTATAGTTATAGTGGTTTCCTTAAATAAGTGTTGATAACGAGTAGGACCAATTATCAACATCTCAGTTTTATCTGGGTTAAGACGAAGGAAATTGAGAGACATCCATTGCTTGATCTCCGCAAGGCACGCCTCGAGATTACAACAGTCCCGCGAATCTGTCATCGATAACGGCATATATAACTGGGTGTCGTCCGCGTAGCATTGAAAACTAATATTATATTTACGTATTATGTCCCCAAGCGGAATCATATAAATATTAAATAAGATCGGTCCGAGTACCGATCCCTGTGGGACACCACACGTAACATTATAGAGCTTAGAGGACGTATTGCCATGGACCACACGGTGCGTCCTGTCTGATAGATAGGAATTGAACCAGCTGAGTGCTGACCCTGAGATACCAACACAACTTTTAAGACGCCCTAATAAAATATCGAAGTCTACAGTGTCAAAGGCAGCACTAAGATCGAGTAGTAACAATACAGACAACGTATTTAAATCCATAGCTATGAGGAGATCATTAGTCACTTTAGCAAGTGCTGTCTCTGTGGAATGATTAGCTCTAAAACCAGACTGAAAAGCGTCATATCGATTATTAGCGATCATGTACTCAATAAGCTGCTGCGCTACTACTTTTTCAAGAAGTTTTGCTATGAATGGGAGGTTTGAAACTGGCCTATAGTTACTGAGACAGTCCGGTGCCGGTGACCAGTGAAGCTTTGGCGGGGAATTACCTCCCTCTGGCGGACACGGTGAAAAATTACACCACCTCTCGCACTCAGCGCATATGTGCACTGATAACACCAAACTGCAGTTGGCAAGCAGCAAAACGCGGAATAGATTCTAATCCTGCTCTGTCTTCTCTGTTTGTGCGTCATTTTTTGTGAGCGCTGTCTGCTCAATGTCGTCTGTTTGAGATTGTCTGCGCGTGCAGAGACGTGTGGGATCCCATGTGTGTGTGAGTGTTCCCATGGGTGTGTGTGTGTGAGCGTGTGTGTGTGCGCGTGTGCGTGGTCGAGAGTACGAGTGTGTGGGTGTGCTCCTGAGTGCGCACGTGTGGGTGTGTGTTTGTAGAAGCAGCAAAAGCTAAAAGGATAGTGAGTTTCTCGGTGCTCTGGGGCACGTGCCCGCCTGCGGTACCCGCTCGGGGAGGGGAATCTGGCTTCGGGGGCGGGGCAGGGAGTGGCCAACCTGTACCTGCCCACCGTGTTTTAAGGCTAGGCACTCCCCGTGTGGGCGATGTTGGGGCGGGGCGCGGGGCCGGAGTTGTGCCCATTTTGGGGCCTACCTTGCTGGTAGCGAGAAAATGTGACAGAATGATGGAGGACGGCATGCTGAAGGAGCAAAAGAATGCATGACCAACAGTGGAGGTCCTGCGGTAACTGCAACCCAGGAGAATTAATGTGCCACAGCTGTCTAACAGCAGAAACAAGAAGCATGGGAATGCTACCTAATACGACACTAATATAGATGTGCATGTATGTATCTCAAGCAAGAGTGTGGCCCCCTCGTAAATAATGAGGGACCCTACTAGGGTCAGCTGGCGCCCCCTAGACCCTCTGGGAGCAATGAGAAATTGGAGTTGAAGAAAAGCCCAACTTGTTAATTTAAATTAAAGACAGAATGATAAAATTGAAAACCAATTATTGATATTGCTCTCTGTGGCTCTCCTCAATACTTCTGATTTTCTGTTTACATAAAAAACCTGAGACGGCGGATACATCCGTTTCTCCAGGGGGACAAAGAGACACAGACTGAACTTCCAAGTTGTCTGGAGAAGAGTTTCGTGGAGCGTCACATTCAAATTCTTAAGGCCAGTGTGATTTTGTCCACAAACTCTTGCATTTCACTCTAACCTGGGAACAGGGATTGCATAGCAGACTGACTACAGACTGATCATCGTAAACTTGTGAACAATCGCTTTTCAAACAAGGTGTCATCTCCAACATAAGTTGAGTGCGGGTACAGAAATAGCGTGGGCGGAGTACACCGGATCAAATATCAATTGAGACAGCCGGTCTTAAGGGGCAGAATTCCGATATGTCAGCCATCCTTGAGAAGCTGCCCACCATTCAAGACGGAGCACACCCTTGGATATCCAAATTGGAGGAGTGCATGGTGGGAACCCAGTTCGCGGTAGGAGACATTAAGAGGCTTCTGGCTAACGTGGTAGGAGTTCATACCATGAAAGACATTTTGGGAAAAGCAGGGTTACATCGCTTTGCTACAACATCAGCAAATGACACTGACCGGTTTGCAGCATTCCGAGGCCAGATGTGGGGAGCACTGAAGGCAGCGTACCCGACCAATGCAAACCCTGATAATATTGTGCTCGAACCCCTGGGACTGACAGAGAACGCACACTCATACGTGGCAAGAGCATATCAGACTTGGAGACACATCACAGGAAATGATCCAGATACAACCCAAATGGAAAAATCTATCTTGCGGGATAAGATCCAAAAGGGCCTGCCCGTGCAAGTGAGGAGCAAACTGGCTGAAGTGGTGGGACTGGGAAGCATGGCGACTAATGTCTACACTGATCACATCGCTCATCAAGTTGATTGGTTCCGCAAGAAGGAGATGGCTCAAAAGGAGCAGGACCAAGAAGTGGTGAGGAGGCTGAACCAAGTGCAGCTCGTGGACAATAAAAAGGAAAAGAAGCAGACAGTCGTGGTGCAAGCTCCACCGCAACAAATCATACTACAGCCCACGTCCCCGCATGGCCTAACTCCGCAGGCAGCCATGGCGGTGCCCTTCAGCCCAGCCCCTCAAAGGGGAAACAGACCGGCCCATCTCTGGGGAGCCACGGCCCGTGGAGACAAAGGACGGGCAGGAAGGCCTAATCTCCCGGGGGGCCTACAACAGAGATCTAATGCGTGCTATAATTGCGGACGAGCAGGCCACATGCCTCGCCAGTGTGATAGGCCCTATAACAACTCCTCTGGAGGTGGCTTCAGAGGGGGAATCAAACCACGAGGCCAAAGGCCTCAGGGCCCGGTAAACCCTTTGGGGGACCAGAGCTTGGATTTTAGGGGTGCCCAGAGTGCCCTAAGGGGGGATGTCAGCTGGTAGTGTCAAGTCCGGAACAGGAGCCAACAATAACAGTGAAAGTAAATGATCAGCCTTTGACAGCTATGGTTGACAGCAGAGCGGCTTTCACTTGTATCCGGCCCGAAGACGCTACACATCTCCCCATGTTCGGTCATTTTATGCGGACAATAGGGTAAAGTAAAGCTCTGCTGGCAAGACCACACAATAAAAATTCCAGTCCTGGTGTCAAACCGTACACCTATTGCCCTCCTCGGCAGAGATGCCCTGTGTGGATTGAACTGTACCATAAAGTGTTCTCCCGCTGGATGTGAGGTTGAAATACCATACAAAACGTGCCACGAGGTGATGACGCAGTCAAGGTCCGGGAAGTCAACGCCCACTGTATTTTGGGTGGGAGATGTCAGCGACAACCTGTTGGAGCCATACAAGAAGTGGGAAAAGTTTATCCGCTCCAATAGACCAGGAGCAAGGACCCTAGAGTACCCATTCCACTGCACGCTACAATATCACAAAGACCTAACGCAGGCACAGGCAGAAGAGTGGTTGTGTCAGCAACCTCAAGAAGTGCAATTGAACGGCACTTGCATTATCCTGGGACCACAGGGAGTGGCCATGAAAATCCAGAGAAACGGATTCATTGACAAGGAATTTAAAGTCAAGAATAGCATCCCACATGTGACTTTGTTGATAGCAGAAAATTGGGAGCAGCAACATGTAGGAGAAATGATGGCGGAGGCGGAAACACTCAAGTTTTCCCCGCTGGGAGGAAACAATGCTCTGTGAGTGTTGATAAACGTTTCATGAAAATCATGGTTTCAGCGCATGGACATGGACAGCCCCAAACGGTGCAGCTGTCGCACGACTCCATCCTCAGTATGACGACAGATCAACTCAAAGAGGACATGCTACAACAGGTCCCTGACTACCTGTGGTCTCGCCATAGTACGGATATTGGACTTGTAAAATCAGCACAACTGGTAAAAGTGGATCTTCGGCCAGGCTGCAGACCTCCATGGAAAACACAGTACCCCCTGAAGGAGGAAGCAGTGCGGGGGATTGAAACACAGATCGAAGGATTGCTCGTGGCAAATGTGTTAAGGATAACGCAGACCCCTCTTAGTAATACGCCAATACTGCCCTTGAAAAAGCCTGACAACACCCATCGGCTAGTACATGACCTTCAAGCCGTGAACGAAGTGGTGATTGACAATGTAGCCGATGTGCCAGATCCGCACACCCTGCTGGCACAGATTCCGCCGGGTGCGGAATGCTTCTCTGTGGTGGACCTTTGTGGCGCCTTTTTCAGTGTCCCACTCAGTAGCGAATCACAAGGACTGTTCGGGTTCATGTTCAAAGGACAGTTTTATCAGTATCAGAGACTTCCTATGGGTTACAAACATAGCCCTCATGTGTTTAACAAAGTGTTGAAAGATGATCTCGAAGGGCTCGAAAGACAGGTGCAGAGCGCTGTTATTCAATATGTGGACGACATTATTGTCTGTGCAGCGGATGTCGAGACGTGTCACAAAGACTCGATCAAACTGTTGCAAATTTTGGCAGAAAATGGTCATAAAGTGTCTCAAAAGAAATTACAATACTGTCAAAAACAGGTTGACTATTTGGGCCAGAAAATATCGTATGGACAGACGTATCTCAGATGGCCATTTGGAGGCAATACGAACGGCTCCGAAACCCAGAACTGTTCGGCAAATGTTAACCTTTCTGGGAATTGCGGGATATTCGGCCTCTTGGGTCGAAGAATACGCCAAATTGGCAGGGCCGCTAAGAGCTATGATCAAAGACACAGGCAATAATGATCTCCACGCCACGCTGGATTGGACACAGGATGGCCATGTGGCGTTTGAAACAGTCAAAGCAAGGTTGCAAGAGGCTCCGGCATTGGCTTTACCAGATTGCTCCAAAAAGTTTGTGTTATTCACGTCAAGCTCGGCGGGGGGTAGGTTTGCATGTGCAATTCTTTGTCAGCCTACAGGCACGGGGTCTGGACCCCAACCTGTGGCCTATTATTCGACATCCTACTCCGAGGTGGAGATGGGCCTGCCGCCATGCTATAGAGCTGTGGTTGGAGTCTATTTGATGTATGACAAAGCCTCTGCTATCACCATGGGCTATCCTGTGACAATTCTTACTCACCATAGTCTTCGGACTCTGTTGAACCATGGCAAGTACACCTTGACAGAGCCCCAGCTCCGGGACTATTACAGGCTTTTGGAGCAAGAGGATGTCACTCTAGCAACGTGTACTACTGTAAAACCAGCTGAGTTTTTGCCAACTTCAGAGGATGGGGACCCCCACGATTGTTTGCATGAGTCGGAAAAATTCTCTAGACTGCGGTCTGATTTGCAAGCCATCCCCCTAAGGGAGGCGGATCTCGAACTTTGGACAGACGGCTCTTGTTATCGAGTCGGGGAAAATTTATGCGCTTGCTATGCGGTCGTGCAAGCGCAGGGACCTGAGTTTGTAACGATCAAAGCCGAAGTGGTGCCACAACCGGCCTCGGCCCAACTTGCTGAACTGGTGGGGTTAACAGAAGCGTGCTTGCTCGCAGAAGGGGAAAGAGTGACAATCTATACAGATTCGGCATATGCGCATAGTGTGTGCCACCTGTTTGATGCTGTGTGGAGGAATCGGGGGTTCAAGAAGACTGACGGTTCCCCCATCCAGCATCATGCGCAGATAATGAAGCTGCTGGTGGCCATGATGAAACCTAGAGAAATAGCCATTGCAAAATGTGCTGCCCACAAGTCCGATGCGTCCAGAGTCACGCAGGGAAATAGAATGGTGGACGAGGCAGCCAGGGCTGTCACGAAAGGCAGCCAGAAGGGGAAAGTTTTGTTAGTTACGCATGAGGTCGACCTCGAAGACAGGGTCACACTCAGAGATGTAATCTTAATGCAAGCAGCCCTTAACCCGATGGAGCAAAGGGGGGCGAGTCAAGACCCTACTGGACTGTGGAGAAATCACGAGGGTCTGGTAGTGGCGCCGCCAGATTTGCTGGGACTGTTAATCCAGGAGACACATGGGTTGGCCCATGTGTCAAGGGGGGAGGTAAAGAGAAAAATAACCGCAGAATACGGGTTTTGGGCGCCATATTTGCTCGAACAAATCGACCAGGTAATTGGAAAGTGTGCAATTTGTTTGAAAAACAATGTGAGAAGAGGGGTAGCCACCCCCACGGGTTACATCCCGACTCCTAATGGCCCCATGAGAGAACTAGTGGTGGATTTTGTCGACATGATACAACCTGTCGAAGGGAAAAGATACATGTTGGTGGTCATAGACCGGTTCTCAAGATGGCCGGAGGCCTGTCCAACTAAACGGAAAGATGCTCAGTCTGTGGCCAAGTTTCTGTGCCGCGAAGTTATCAGCAGATGGGGTCTGCCGGATAGGATTTCTTCAGATAACGGGAGAGAGTTTGTGGATAAAACGGTCAAAATCATAATGCAAAAATTGGGAATTAAACAGCGGCTCGGAGCAGTGTATCATCCACAAAGCCAAGGCATTTGTGAAAAAATGAACGGCGTCATAAAAAATCGAATTTCCAAAATTTGTCAACATACAGGCTTGAATTGGATAGATGCCTTACCACTGGCACTGATGGTTTGCCGGTCGAGTGAACTCCGCGATTTGCATTTGACCCCACATGAATTGGTAACTGGTAGACGCATGCCTTCACCGTTTTTGCGTACCAGTGGGAAAGGTCCAAGCCTGTCAATTTTGGAGGATGAAATGAAAGCCTATGTCAAACATTTAACCACGCTACATAGGAATATTTCCACCTATGTTGTTGACAGGCAGAAACAAGAAGAAGCACAAGAGAGACTCGAAGCAAATACTAAAGACACAGTTCAGCCAGGAGACAAGGTGTATGTGAAAGTGTTCCGCCGCAAGTGGTACAACGAAAGAGGGCAGGGGCCATTTGAAGTTGTCCGCTGTACCGGAACAGCGGTGCAAGTAAAAGGGTCGCCAACTTGGTACCATCTGACACACTGCGTCAAGGTGCCCAAAGATGAACCCCAAAGAGGGAGTCGCGGCTGCGAGAACTCCGAACAACTGCCAGAACAAGAGTCGCCCAGGGGCCCAGATCGGGATGAAGACGGGCAAGGTCGAGCTGTGGTGGATAACGTGTCTGCTGTATCTGTTCCTGAGGACATCGGGGGCGACACAGCCGACGACCGAGGAAGCCAACAGTTCGACAATGTCAATCTTGACGACGCGCCCTCCCCAGATGCAGGTGACTCTCCTCACCACAGCGACACCGAGCCAACTACCACCGGAGATGGTGTCCCCAATGGACAAGGTCACCCTACAGGACCAAGCGACGGACGCCCAGTCCGCCACAGAGTCCGGCCGGAGCATTACATTGAGCAATGTTGAGGGAGTGTTGGGAAGGGCTGTCCTACTGCCATGTAATTGCGCAAGCACAGGAGGGTCCCTGTGCAGACACGCCGCCAAATGGGAAGACAACACCGGTAACATCCTTGCCCTGGCCCAGCGAACACATGTGGACAATGTACTGTTACTAAATACATATAGGCGATTTGAGGTGTTAGGAGATTGCGCTCTATTTCTGACAAAAATTGGCATGACTGATTTTGGAAACTATACATGTACCTGCTTCAAAATGGGAGTGGGAAAAGCAGAACGCATGGGCGACCAAACGACGGTAGACAGTGTTACTTTCGTGACATTGACGGAGAAAAAAGAAATTGATGACGAACAACCAGACAGCCCAGTCACGGAGTATGTTAAGACGGAGAAGGCAGTCACAATCAAAATTAACATTGTATCCATGACAACGATTGGCGACAACATTGAAACACAGTCGACCGCGTCGGGGACGCTCATGACAACGGTGGAGGCGGTAAAGCCGATGCCTGATGTTCCAGGAACCGTCCACGAAGCGTTTGCGGACTCGGACTGGTCCCCGGCGGAGGTGCGAACCAATTTGCATGCTATGGCAAGACAGGAAGCTGCTTGGAAGGCTTATGGGTTCGATGCTTTGGCATTACTGGGGGTTGACGAATGGGCAGGAAGAAACATGTGGTATCAACTGATGGTGCATTCGATCAAGTCGTTCAAGGCAGTGAGTGGGCCGTACTTGGTAAGGGTAAAATCACCAAGTACACTGAAAGCTGTTTTTCAGACTGTTCCGGTGCCGGTATCCGACGATTGCCAACTTAGGCTACTGCTTTGGTTGGTGTACGAACAGTCGTGGTAAGCACCTGAAACTGACGCTCAGGTCAGGAAGATTTTTAAGCCCACAGGGGTGTGCGCGTGGATAAGTGAACTTCCCTACTTGAATATGCTCGCCGTGCATGAGGACATTCAAGTTGCGGTGCCAGAATCCATAGATGTGCCATCTATAAAGGTGCCCGCCTGTTTTTGCTCTGTGACTCACGGTGGTCCGGGGGTGCCTATGGGGGTGGCAGATTGCGACTATTACTCTATGCAATTCCCAGGTGAAGCATGGGGGGAAAGGGGAGCCATCCATTCGGTGACCTTTCCTCTACCCGACTCCTACAACGCGATTACGGTGATGGTGGAGAATCGCACGGTGCCTGGAAACACAACCATAGGTAACCTTAGAGACATCTGGTGGGTATGTGGGACTAAAGCTTATTTGTTTTTGCCTTATGGATGGTTGGGCTGCTGCTATTCTGCTACCCTGAAGCTCCCGTTTGAGGTGATGACAATAAAGAGGGGCCACAAGCCAGAGGGGGAGACTTATCAGGCGGTCCCAAGCAGGGCCAAGAGGGAGATGGCAGAGTTTCACACTACGGACGCGTACCATTGGAGAATTAGCTTGGGAGAAAAATGGGGCCTTGGGATCTTTCCCTGGTATGGGGTGACATTTTTGGCAGATCACATTGATAATATTACGTATACCCTCCAGGGATTTGCGAATGAGACGATCAAGGGCTTCCGACAGTTGTCACTTACCCAAAAGAGCCATCGGTTAACCCTGCTTAAACATGACATGGCTTTGGATTATATCTTGGCGAGGCAAGGGGGGTTGTGCATAGCCCTAAACTTGACAGATGACACTTGCTACACTTTGATCCCAGATAACACCGACAACATTACCAGTATCATCGACTTGCTTAAAGTCATTCAAAATTCGTTTGGCTTGTCTGGGGGCTCTGGTTGGTCAGCAATCAGCTGGATACAGGATAGACTGGGACCTGTGGGGACGATAGTGGCGCAGGTGTTGGGGCGCTCGGGATATCACTATGTGTGATGCTTTGTTTTTGCACTGTGATAATGACTTGCGCAAAGGCCATGATATTACGGTGGATAGGCGTGGTAATGCCAAGGGACCAAACCCAGATGCCGCTGCTCCCGATCGACTGTAAGACTGATCTGACTTACTCTGATGAAATGATAGTAAATGACAGGTACTCGGATTAAACATAACAAAATGATAAGGGGAGTGCATGGGAGAGGAGAATTAACTTCAGAAAAATACTAAAAATAGAGCTATACATGAAAATGAAAAAAACAAAGATAGGGGATGAAGGAGTGGGAACATCGGCGTAGCACCAATTCCTTGGGTTTTCATTTTCCTTTTTGTGTGATGTGTTGCATGATTCCAGTGGAAGGTGGTCCACCGTATGTTGTTGCCCAGCCCGTGACCGGTTTACCATCTTTTTTGTGTCAAAGTTGCATGTGTTTTGCGTTTAGTGCCATTGTCATCACTCGATACTGGCGGTAGTTCTTATTCGTTCCAGAGCCTCTGAATGCTGACCGGGGCCGTGCAAGGGACTCTATGGACAGTGACCTGGACATAAGGACTTTGTATGGACAGCAGGCCCTGGGCAGTGATACCCAGCACGTCCTATCGCTGAAGATTCGGGGAATGGACTCTGCCTCGGCACGCACTTACACATGAAGAAGGGGGGCGACGTTTTGGAGGCTTGATTTAATAGCATGTTTTGATACCTCATTACTATATATCTCATTGTTTATTCCAATATTATTTACCTCATTTTGTTACCTGCTGGCATGTTGATCATGTGACGGTACAATTTCACTGTTTGGTGATAGGTGGACATGTCATTCCATTTCCATACTGTTTGGTGAGCTCGTACTGTTTTGTGGATTGTAATGTGCCAGGGCTCCTTACACCTGGGTGACACCAGGTGAGGGGAACCACTGGGGATGGTAGAAAGGGCCTTCCTCTTTTTCCTTGTCATTAGACTGGCGAGGTTTTTTCTTGAGGAAGCGCCGGCAGCTTTTTGGGGCTTCTAACGGGCCACGCCAAATTTGTTACTTCGTATTTTGTCACCGTTGTAGGGGTATTACCTAAGGGGGGTGGTATCGTCATTTGTATAATGTGGACTTCAATTTTCTTTACTTGTGGTTCCTGAGAGGCCTCAGATTGTTGTCAGGGAGCACTTGGCAAACTAAATAGTTTGAGCTTTCCTAGTTAAAATAACCTTACGTAGCATGCCTTGAGCGTGATTTAGGCTGAGGATTTTTGGGCCAAATTGTAGACGTGAGCATATATAAAATTTGGTTGGGGGAAGATGTTTGGACCTTTACCGATGTCATCTTTTGTTGGACCGTTTCCGGCCGGGACTATTACTTTGTCCCGGAAGGGGGTAATGAAGTGTAATTTGGAATTCCCTCTATTTCTGTAGGTGGCCTTAGAATGTCCACCTGGCGTCAGTGATATGATTTTATTCTATATTTGCTGGTCAGGGAGAATTCAGTTTCAGCAATAATAAGGTAAAGTGGCTGTTGTCGTCCATCACCAACAGCGCTGGTCAAGATCTCCTTTTTAGGACTGAAGTAAACTAGTAGATTGAAAACCGCAGCTGGTACACAAAGCCATGACATCACCTCCTTGCCAGGTATAAAAGATACAGGCCTGACAGGGGTTGGGGGGCTTTTTACATCCATGCCTTGGGGCCACTCAACTTTTTGGAAAGACTTCATTCTGACGTCGGTTGAATAAACTCTTTTCCCAATCAGCCGTGTGTCCCTGAAGTGTTCATTTGTCTGGAGCCAGCCACCGACCACCGAGTGTTTTTTGGAGACCAGCGAAGCAACAAAAACCATATACCACACGCACACTCGCATTGCTCCGCGTCCGATGACACTTTAAGCGGCCAAACGGCGGGTGTAACTATAACTCTCTTGAGGTCGGCTCATTTGACATTTTTTAACGGTTCGTGGAGGCGACCGGCACCACCGGGAAGCCGTGCGCACAAGCGATGTGGCCGAATAATGCTCCAGCAGGCCCGGGTGATTACTATTAGGCTCCCCGGCCGGCGTTATGGAGCTCTGCTGGTCCTCCGCGGGACTTGGAGCAGCCGGCGCGCTCACGCGCACCGCCCAGCACCACCGGGAGGCCATGCGCACGAGCCAAGTGGCCGAAAATAGCTCCAGCCGAGCGGCTCGGCACTGTATAAGCACCGCGGAAGAGATCGCGGAGGCTTTTTCGACTTCCGGCGGCCGGCGCACTCACGCGCGCCGCCCAGGACCACCGGGAGGCCGTGCACACGCGCCGGGTTGCCGAAAATAGCTCCAGCCGAGCGGATCGGCACTTTATGAGCACCGCGGATGGGATCGCGGAGCCTCATTCGACTTCCGGCGGCCGGCGCACTCACGCACGCCGCCCGGGACCACCGGGATGGCGTGCGCATGCGCCAAGTGGCCGAAAATAGATCCAGCAGAGCGGATCGGCACTTTATAAGCACCGTGGATCAGATCACGGAGCCTTATTCGACTTCCGGCGGCCGGTGCACTCACGCACGCCGCCCGGCACCACCGGGAGGCGGTGTGCACGCGCCAGGTGGCCGAAAATAGCTCCAGCCGAGCGGATCGGCACTTTATAAGCACCGCGGATGAGATCGCGGAGCCTCATTCGACTTCCGGCGGTCGGTGCACTCACGCACGCCAAGTTGCGCCTGAGAGACGGTAAAGGCAGCGTTGTGGATATGTTCCTGATGGAGGCGCTCTATGTGCCATAATCTTCTTTTCTGTTAAATCGGCTACAGCGCAAGGAGCGACAGTCATCTTCAAGGAGGGACAGAATCAGCTCATCTATAAAAATGGTACGGGTTCTGATATTCATATGAATTTGTTTGCTACGACCAAAACAGTTCAGCATATCTTATTTTCTATCCAGAGACAGAGAAAGTAACCAAAGATAGACTGGTGAAGTTTGTTACAAAAAGTTTTATTGAATGTGACACTCAGATGACCTGTATGAACATTTTGAGTCTAGAAAGAGGGTGGAGACCCCACAACCAAAACCGGATGAGACACAACATATCCCACCTGATGTAAAAATAGTGTTTTGTGATTCAAACTTAAAATGTGATGGTGAGAGCAGCCAGAGTGGTCGTTATCCAAAGCGAGAGGAGAGCCCCTCTATATTATTCAGATTGTGATTATGAGGTCAAATGTGATGAAGCATTCACAAGTATTGATTATTGTTATCGTGTGACTTGTGATGCCCTACGAACCCCAAAGAAGCTTTGAGCTCTTTTAAATCAAAGCAGTGGGCCACAGCTATGAAAGAGGAAATTGAGTCTCTAATAGAGAACGATACTTTTACTTTGACGAGCAGGTTACAGTCAAGTGGCAGGATTAGACTATAAGCAGTGGGCCAAAGCTATGAAAGAGGAAATGGACTCTCTAATAGAGAACGATACTTTGACGACTTTACCAGATATGTAGCAAAAGGTTGTGGTCAAGTGGCAGGATTAGACTATAATGAAACCTTCTCACCAACTGCTGATATGACTTCTGTTCCTATTTTGATGCAGCTCGCAGTACAGTACAATTTAGTGCTACATTTGATGAATGTTAAAACAGAAGTTCTCCATGCTCTACAGACTGTGTGATTTACATGGAGCAGCCTGAAGTGTTTGAGGTTAAATCTAAAACAGGAGAGAAACTAGTGCGTAAGATCAATAAGACACTGTATGGTTTGAAACAGTCAAGATGAAACTGAAATAGGATGTTACACAATTTCCTTATTGAAAATGGTTTTGTTCAAAATATTGCTGACTATTGTTTTTACTGTAAAAATGTTGGAAATGACAGAATCCTGGTGATTATTTGGGTTGACGATTTTCTTGCAGTGAGTAATGTTGTGAAGTTTTGTTGTTGGTAAATTATCCCAATACTTGTCTGAACTTAAAGAACAGCACTGGGTGGCAGCTAAACATGTTCTGAGATGTTTGAAATGCACTCTGGACCAGGAGTTGTGCTATAAAAAGCAAAATGTAAACTTGAAGCTTGTTGCCTATAGTGATGCAGACTGGGCAGCTGACCAGAATGACCGGCGCAGTGTTACTGGTTACTGCTTTAGTTTGTCTGAGGCTGGGGCTATTGTTTCCTTGAAATCTCAGAAACAGCCCACAGTCGCCTTATCTACCTGTGAGGCCGAATACATGGCTCTGTCTGCAACAACTCAAGAAAGCTTATATCTGGTTAACCTATTGAAAGGAATGGACAATACTTTGAACTTTATACCTGTGACTGTTTTTGAGGACAATCAGGGTGCTATTGCTCTCTCCAAAAACCCTGTGTATCGACAGCGATGCAAACATAATGACATCAGATACCATTTTGTTCGCTCTGTTATTTCAGAAGGCACAATTCTTTTTCTCTATTGCCCTACGGGTGATATAGTGGCCGATGTTTTTACTAAGTCTGTTGATAAAGTCAGGATGGAGAAATTTGTATGTTTTCTATTTGGTAACTGAACTATGGACTATGGATATGTCATGTCCCTAATTGACCCTGTGATCCAGTGAGTGTGGGTGTGGTTACACACCTGTGTGCAATCCATAAATGGCAGGAGCTCATTCACAAAGGTGATCACATGCAGGCCAAACCAAATTCATGTCTATGCCTTATATTTGTCCTCCGTATTTATCCGTCTGCACCGGCTCTTACCGCGATGGCTGGGCCAAAAATAGTTCATGTATTATATGCTTATAAAAAGCATTTAGATTTTTGATGCTCCAGACAGTTATTTCTTTTTTTGGAGGGGGGGGGGGGTGTCAATATGGCTCTTTGAACATTTTGGTTTGCCGACCCCTGATCAAGGCGGTCAAAGACACGCTCCAGACAGACAGGTCCGCCAGGAAGTTAACCCAGAATGAAGCCAAACAGTACCACATCCATCAAGGTTTTGTGGTTTAATGCAGAATGTGCACAATATTAGAGCAAATCTTTAAAGAAAATGACTGGAGAACAGCGGCAGCAAGACGCACCAGCGTTCGCTCACATCCGGTTTGCTCCAATATATTTACTGTTACAGTCAAACCTCGGTTTTGGAATGTCCCGGTTCTCGAACAAATCAGAATTCAAACGAAAAATTCGAGATTTCTTTGCTTCGGTTGTCAAACAAAATTCGGCGGTCGACCCTCGCGAGATGAGCTGAAAGGACCCGAGAAAATCGGACTGCACGGCCCGGATGCAGACGGACTCCGCTCGTTATTGTATTTTCGTTACTTTGAGGATTGTATTAAACTCCAATCATGCCTCTAAAGAAAGCAAGTGGGAGCAGTAAAGCCATCCTGAAACACAAAGATGCTCTTAAAGCAATGCGACAGATAGTGCCCGGCGCACTGCGGTTGCCTGATCAGACCAAATTAAGCTCCCTGCACCCTGAGGTCGACTTAAATTTTGGTTTGTACATAAGGACTTTAAGAATATTTGTCTTATTTTCTTCTTGAATAATGCAGTGTTGCCGTCGGCGGCGTCCTAAGGTTGCGCGTTTGGTGGTGCGCTGCAGTTGCGTGATCGGACAAAATAGTCCAACTTAAAACATGCTTAGGTGGTGTTTTGTTTTAGTCTTGGAACGGATTAAATCTTTTTCCACTATTTGTAATGGTAAAAATAGATTCGGAATTTGACCAATTCACTTCTCGAACCGCCTTCTGGAACGGATTGTGCTGCGCTGAGACAGCGCTGCGCCGAGTCGGCGCTGCGCTGACCAACTCGGCGCGGTGCCCTGTCGGCGGGGCGCGCGGGCCGTTTTGGCGCAGCGCGCGCACCCTCTCGGCACAGGGCCCTCTTGGCACTGCGTCTTCTCGGTGCCGGGAGGGTGCGCGCGCGTGCTGCGCCGAGGCGGCGCAGTGCCGAGTTGGCGCTGCGCCGAGAAGGCGGAGAGGATGCCGCAAGGGCGCCCCGAGGGTGCTGCAAAGCCTGGAGGGCGCCCCAAATGGGCGACACCCTCATGGTGCAGCACCCTCATTGCGCGTAGTCCTCTCGGCGGAGCGCCAACTCGGCACGGCGCCTTGTCGGCGGAGTGCGCAGGCCCTTGTGGCACAGCGCGCGCGCCCTCTAGGCGCGGGGCCCTCCTAGCACTAGGTCCTCTCGGCGCCGAGAGGGCGCGCACGCGTGCTGCGCCGAGACGGTGCTGCGCCGAGTTGGCGCTGCGCAGAGACGGAGATGGTGCCACGAGGGTGCTGCAAAGGGTGCCGTGAGTGCACCGCGAAGGCGCCCCAAACGGGCAGCGCCCTCATGGCGCAGCACCCTCATGGCGGGTAGTCCTCTCACCGCAGCGGCAACTCGGCGCGGCGCCCTGTTGGCGGAGCGTGTGGGCCCTTTGGCGCATCATCCTCTCGGCGGAGCACGCGAGCTCTCTCGGCGCAGTGCCCACTTGGCGAGGCTCCCTCTCGGCGCTGTGCCAAGAGCGCTACGCCGAGTGGGCAATGAGCCGGGAGGGCACATGGGCTGCACCGAGAGGATAATGTGCCGGGTCTCGCCGCGGCGTCCTCTTGGCGCGGTGTGACGCAGTGCCTTTTTGTCGCAGCGCTGCAAGCGCCGCGCTAGCAGCTCGTGCTCCCTCTCGCCGCAGTGCTGAGAGGGCCCTGCGTTCAGAGGGTGCACGCGCTGCGAGCGCTGACCTGCAAGCGCTGCGCCGAAACGGCACTGCGCGGCGCCGAGAGGGCACAGCAGCTAGAGGGCCCGAGCGGTGCGCCGAGGGGGTTCGCGTCGAGAGGTCGCCATGCTGCACCGAGAATGAGCCGCACCGTGGCGATGGGCCTTGGGGCGAGAGACACCGCACCTAGAGACCGCGCGCCGTGAGGGCGCCACGCTGAGAGGACGCTGCATCCAGAGGGCCCTCGACCAAGAGGGTGCTGGACCGAGAGGGTGCGCGTGCTGTTAGCGCTGCGCCTAGAGGGCGGGCCCAGGGTGCGCCAAGATGGCGAACGCGTGCTGCAGCAGGAGTGCACTGCGTCGACAGCACAGGCACGCTGTGCCGAGTGGGCACTGTGCTGACAGGTCAAGCGTGCTGCGCAGAGTATGCGCTGCACCCAGAGAACGCGCGTGCGCTGCGCCGGGAGGGCACGGTGTTTAAAGGGCGCCGTGCCGCACCAGGAAGGCGCCACGCTGCTCCGACAGGGCACCGTGTCACGCCGCGCCGAGAAGGCGCCGTGTTGCGTCAAGGGTGCGCCGCTCTGGTTGGACACTGCGCTGAGAGGACGCCGCACCGAGAGGGTGCCGCACCGACAGGGTGCGAACTGCGCAGAGAATACACGAGCGTTGCACGCGCTCCGCGCGCTGCGCCGGCAGAGTGGGCCGAGGGTGTGACGCGCCGAGAGGGCGTTGCGCTGAGAGGGCACCGTGCAGAGAGAGCGCTGTGTCGCGCCGAGAGAAAGCTGTGTCACGCCGAGAGATTGACGTGAGGATGCCGAAAGGTTGCTGCGCCGAGAGGGCACCCTGCTGCGCCGCGCCGAGAGAGAACCGCGCCAATAGGGCGCCGCGCCATGGTGGAAGGGTGTGGCAGGGCGCCACGAGGTTGCCGTGGATAGAGGGCACCGCCACGAGAAGGCGCCTCGTCGAGAGAGCGCACGGCAAGAGAGTGCCGCACCGAGAGGGTGCCGCGCTGCGTCGAGGAGGCGCGCGCGCTGCATGCGCTGTGCGAGATACGCGCGCTGTGCACACTGCGCTGTGATGGCGGGACGAGGGTGCATTGCGGCGAGAGGGAGCTGTGCGGCAAGAGCGCTGCGCCGAGAGGGTGTTGCGCAAAGAGGACGCTGCGTCAAGAGAGCGCTGCGACGAGAGGGATCCCGCGCTGTGAGCGCTGCTGCGAGAAGCCGCGCCAAGTGTGCGCCGAGAGGACACGCACGCACTGCGCCGAGAGTCCGCTGCGCCGAGAGGGTGCGTGCGCTGCACCGAGAGGGTGCTACAGCGAGTGGGCGCCGTGCCCCGCCAAGAGGTACCTGGGATGACAGGGCGCCCCCCTGTGCCGAAAGGGTGCTGCACCGCAGCGTTTGGGCGCTGTGAGGGCACTGCGAGGGCGCCCTCTCGCGGCACATGCAGTCGCCTTCTTGGCGCGGCGCCCTCCCGCCGTGACCTCTCTCGGTGCGGCGCCTTCTCGCAGCGGCTCCCTCTATCCGCGGCGTCCTCGTGGCGCCGTGCCGCACGCTTTCGCTATGGTTCGGCACCCTATCGACGCGGCTCTCTGTCGATGTGCCGATGCCTTTCGGCATCCTCGTGTCACTCTCTTGGCACGACACAGCTTTCTCTCGGCGCAACGCGGCACTCTCTCGGCACGTTGCCTTCTCAGCGCAGCGCCCTCTCGGTGCGTTACACCCTCGGTCCACTCTGCCGGCGCAGCACGCGAAATGCGCGCAGGGCTCGTGTCTTCTCTGCACAGTTCGCACACTGTCGGTGCGGCGCCTTCTCGGTGCGGTGTCCTCTCAGCGTGTCGTCCACTCAGAGCTGCGCTCTCTTGACGCAACATAGCGCCTTCTCGGCACGGCGAGACGCGGCGTCCTGTCATCGCAGCGTGGCGCCTTCTTGATGCAGCACGGCGCCCTCTAGACACTCGCAACGCAGCGCGCACACGTTCAATGAGCGCGGCGCGCACTCTGCGCAGCGCGGTTGACCTGTCAGTGCAGCGCCCTCTCGGCGCAGCGTGCCTGTGCTGTCGACGCAGTGCACTCCTGGTGCAGCACGCGTGCGCCGTCTTGGCGCACCCTGGGCCCGCCTTCTAGGCGCAGCGCTAACAGCACGCGCACCCTCTCGGTCCAGCACCCTCTTGGTGCAGGGCCCTCTGGGTGCAGCGTCCTCTCAGCATGGCGCCCTCACGGCGCGTGGCCTCTAGGTGCGGTGCCTTCTCGCCGTGTGGCCCGTTTTGCCGCGGCACAGCTCCCTCTTGATGCAACACAGCGACCACTCGGCGCGCGCCCTCTCGGCGCACTGCCGAGAGGGCCCTGCGCCGAGAGGGCCTTGCGCCGAGAAGGCGCGCGTGCAGTGTCGAGGGGTTGCATCAAGAGGGTGCCGCACCAATAGGCAGCAGCGCGAGTGGGCGCTGCTCTCGCCTCGCGGCATCCTCTCGGAACAGTGCCCTTCCGCACAGCGCACGCGCGCGCCCTCTCGACACGTTGCCCTCTCGGTGCAGCGCCCTGTCATCGCAGCGCGGTGCAGTGCAGTGCAGCGCAGTGCAGCGCGTTACAGCACCATAGCGCGGTGCAGCGCGGTGCAGCGCGGTGCAGCGCGAAGCACTTCATCATGATCGGAGTCAGTGCAACAGGCCGGTAATCATTAAATGAGGTGATTTGAGGTTTCTTCGGCACCGGAATGATGGAGGCAGTCTTAAAGCACGCTGGCACTGTGGCTTGGCCCAGCGAGGTGTTAAAAATGTCTGTGATGACCCCAGCCAGCTGACTTGCACATTCCCTGAACACATGCCCAGGAATGTTGTCGGGGCAAGGGGCCTTACGGGGGTTGACGCTCCTCAGGGTCTTTGTTGGATTAATTTTAAGTGAAGCCTTGGCCTGCCAGACCTGGAGGCCTCGCCTTTACGAGTTTATCTTTCCTTTTATCTAGGTTCTTCCTTTTATGTGATAGGGATGTCTTTTGATCCCTGTCAGCCATTTGTATCCTTCCTGTCCTTATGTTGTCTGTGTGTTTTTGTTCCCGTAAGAGGCCTCCACTAACAATAAGCAGGGCTTATTTGCATAGGTGCCATGTTCTTTGTTTGATTCACAGGAACTTCATTTCTTTTCATTTAGCTGTAGGTTTGGTTCATAGATTGCAGACCTGTTTTTCTTTGTTAAGGGTTATATACAGTTAGAAGTAGTTGCATAAAAGTTATCCCATATTTACTCAATGTTTGTTTAAAGAACTGCATACCAGTTACCTCACGTTTGCTTAAGGTGTGTTGAGGTGTTTAGGACAAGTTACTTATTGTTATTGTGTGTTAATTTACCAAGTAGATAAAGTTAGCAAAGGTTTAGTTGCATTTGTTCGGCAGCAAAGCGGCAATCAACGTGCTTCAAGGTATTTGATCACAGTCGAGGACGAGTCAACCAACTGTGAGAGAAGACGGCTGGTTGAGGAAAGGGAACGACCTCTGCGGGGTGTCATGTAACATGGGGGTAGAGATGGTGCAAATGGTAGAATATGGATTGTTCACAGGAAGAAATTGGCAGAGCTGAAATTCCAAATTTGTCCAAAAGATGGCGCCAGACCAAAACGGGAGACCAATAGAGGTGCCAGAATAAGCTAAACCGGTTAAAATGGATATAAAAAAGGAACACGGTGTCAGACTGTGAGTCACGCATGGAAGCACAAATGTGATTTTTATTGTTATTTCTTTGCTTGGCTAAAAATGTATTCTGTAACCGCTTTAAGCAATATTATTTGTCAATTCGATCAAGAAACCCGTCACTATGAGAATAATGGCGTGACATAAGTTGTTTGGGGAAGAACAAATGTGATTTTTATTTTTATTTCTTTGCTTGGCTAAAAATGTATTCTGTAACCGCTTTAAGCAATATTATTTGTCAATTCGATCAAGAAACCCGTCACTATGAGAATAGTGGCGTGACATAAATTAGGTCAAGGGTGAAAAGGGGAAGTGAAAGGTTTTACCACTAGCTGTGCATTTGGTGGAAAGTACTGCGTGGTCAGGACGGAAACAGCTGCTGAAGGCCACAGATAACAAAGCGTGGGGAGGCTGGCCAGTTCCCTCTATGGGCGTGGGAAAACTGGCCAGTTCCCTCTATAGGCGTGAGAAAGCTGGCCAGTCCCTTCTATAGGCGTGGGAAAACTGGGCAGTCTTACCCTATAGGGAAAGTACCGGAGAAAAGAAAGGGGAGGGGGGGCACGGAGAGGTCTATAAAAGGTCCTGCAGGAGCAGCTTCAGGGCTTTTCCCCCCAAAAGAGCTCTCATACGTGAAGAGGCCCGGAGGAGTTTCAAGATTTTTTTTCCAAAGTCCCAAAGATCTTTGTGTGAGACGCAGGATCACTGGACTGAAATTAACTTGGATTTACTCCTAAAAATTGGACTGGACAACTTTAAACGAGAAATTGGTGAGGATGACCGTTTTTATGTATTTTAGCGAGAGGGGGGAATAGTCATCGGGCCGCCGGCGTCCTCGTGGCCAGCCTGTTTCTCTAATTTGGATTTTAGAAGCAAGATCGAACTGATCACTCGACTTTGCTTCCACCAAAAATAGCACGCAGCTGGTATTTACCTCTTCCCTTTTTTATGAACTGTGTTTTGCAATCGAATTGTTCTGGGATTGAATGATTTTATTAACACGGGTATCAGTGAGTGAAATTGTTCAGTTTCTGGAGTAATTGAGATTTGTAATTCTATTCCATGTTTCTACAATAAATGTGTTTTGTATATTACTTACTTCGTTGTGCGCGGATTTGTACTGAATATGCAACCGAAGGCTCAGGCCCGCTTCCCCTTTTAGACGGGCCGCGTAAAAAGGAACTCCGAACAAGTTAGAGACTTAAATAACTTCCGTAGTTATCTGAGCCACGAGTGAATTTCGATCCGTTCGAAAGTTGTTTCGTCTGAATAAATTAAAGGAAGTGTTTAAATCAGATTATTGGTTTTGTGTAGAACGGAAAGTTATTTAACTATTTGAAAGGCTCAGGCCCGCTTCCCCTT